>NC_062294.1:13392500-14017500 GCF_902655055.1 Lutra lutra
ATATATTTACTCACACTATATAATCCCTGGCTGGTTTCATTCTCATCCTTAGCAACCCTAGAGGCTGATGAGCCAGCCCCTCCTCTTCTGTTTTTCTCTGAAGCCTTCCCAGTCCCATCTGGGCCAGGTGAGACACCTCCCCGTCATCCCCATGGCACTCACATAGCATTAATGTCTAGGTCTTCCAACGATTTGTTTACCCATCTGTCTCTGCTGTGGGCTTTGAAAGGACAAGTCTGGATCTTATTGATCTCTGCGCTCCCAGCTTCTGGCACATAATAAGCAATCAATAAATGTTTGTTAAATGAAAGAATGATTTAATGAATGGTGTCCTTATTCTGCAGAAAAGGAAAGAGACACAGAGTTGGGATTTTTCTCAAGGTTATATTTCCTCTGAAACTTTCCCATCTTTCCTCTAGAACAGAGACTGATGAACATTTTCTGTAAAAGGACCAGAGGGTCAATATTTTCAGTGTGTGGTCCAGAAGGTCTCTGTCACAACCACTCCACTCTGGAGTGGTAGCTGAAAAGCAGAGACATGGCTTTATTGCAATAAAATTCTATTTCAGAAAAAGGCAGTGGAACTGTATGTGGCCCAAGGGCCAAAACTTGTGACCCTGCTGTAGAAGATGGTCAACAGCCCTCTCACATATCTAGTTCCTTCGTTGAACATCCTCTCCACCTCAACCCAAATTCTATGGTCCCGATTCCAATGTTTCCAGAGTGCCTGTTGGAGTTAGATCAACATCCCCTCATATCTCCAAGCCGAGGAATTGAGGTAGGCTCACTAGAGAACTAGCTGCAAAGCTTAGACCAGAAGGAACAAAAGGAGTTTGTTGACAATGACCTTTAAGAGACCTAGAGAAGGGACACCTGGGTGGCTCAGTCGGTTAACTGTCTCACTCCTGATTTTGGCTCAGGTTATGATCTCAGGGTCATGAGAGTGAGCCCTGTGACAGGCTCTGCACTGAACCTGGAGCCTGCTTAAGATTTTCTCTCTGGGGGCGCCTGGGTGGCTCAGTGGGTTAAGCCGCTGCCTTCGGCTCAGGTCATGATCCCAGGGTCCTGGGATTGAGCCCCGCATCGGGCTCTCTGCACAGTGGGGAGCCTGCTTCCCCCTCTCTCTCTGCCTGCCTCTCTGCCTACTTGTGATCTCTCTGTCAAATAAATAAATAAATAAAATCTTTAAAAAAAAAAAAAAGAAGAAGATTTTCTCTCTGGCTCAAGCCTTTGGTTTGGGCCATGATCCCAGGGTCCTGGGATTGAGCCCCACATCAGGCTCCCTGCTTGGTGGGGGGCCTAATTCTCCCTTTCCCTCTGCTTATGTTCCCTCCCTCACTGTGTCTCTCTCTGTCAGATAAATAAATAAAATCTTAAAAAAAAAAAAAAAGATTCTCTCTCTCCCGCTCTCTCTCTCTGTCCCTCCCCCTGCTGCAAAATAAAATAAAATTTTAAAAAGATACCTAGAGGAATTCAAGCCCAACTTATCCACATCCTCCTTGAGCATCCATTTTGAACACTGAACATTTTAACAAGGAAAGAGGTCCATTTCTCGGGTGCAGTGGACAAAGGAGAAAGGGGAACAATTAACTCTCTTATATTCTGACTCTCTTACATTCTTCCTACTCCCTTTTCTATGTTTCTAAGCAACTAGTCTCTTTTTCTTTCCCATAGATTATTTTTAAATTCTCCACTTTCCTCATAATTCTTACCCTATCGTTCGTTCATTCCTTGTCAGGAAATGACCTCATCTCCTCCTTCACAAAGGAAATAGAAGTCATCAAAAGAGAACTCCAGTATTCTGCAACCCACCACTAATTTATGTGCATCTATACCCATTTTCTTATCCTTCCTCTCATAATGGAACAGGTGTCTAAGACTAATCATTTCTGTTCTGTGTCTCAGGTCTTTCTACCTTCTCAGGGAAACTGATTCCATCAACACGCTCTCTCTCTCTTGGTCTCTCTCTCTCTCTCTCTCTTGTTCTCCTGTATTTATCATTCTCCTTTCTGTATCTCCCCAAACTGCCTCCCAAAGGCACAGGGGAGTTTCTCCTCACCATGAGAAACTTTCCAACAACATTTAGACATGCATGTCTCCACCATCTTGAAAATAAGTTTCTGAAACCTGTGTCTTCCTCCAGTTACTGCCCTATCTCTCTTCTACCTCTTTTTCAGCCAGAGTTCTTAAGAGAGTTGTGTCCTCATGATTTCCACTTCATCATCTCCCAGTAAGTTTTCAACTCATGAAAACTTTGCTTCTCCTTCATTATACCCCTGAAAGTCTTTTATTAAAAGACCTCAAATAACCTCCTTCATTGCTACATCCAACCTAGAATTTTTTGCCCTTATCATTTTTTTCTTTTTTTTTAATTAATTTCTTTTCAGCGTAACAGAATTCATTGTTTATGCACCACACCCAGTGCTCCATGCAATATGTGCCCTCCATAATACCCACCACCTGGCTCCCCAAGCTCCCACCCTCCGCCCCTTCAAAACCCTCAGATTGTTTTTCAGAGTCCATAGTCTCTCATGGTTCATCTCCCCTTCCAATTTCCCTCAACTCCCTTCTCCTCTCCATCTCCCTATGTCCTCCATGTTATTTGTTATGCTCCACAAGTAAGTGAAACCATATGATAATTGACTCTCTCTGCTTGACTTATTTCACTCAGCATAATCTCTTCCAGTCCAGTCCATGTTGATACAAAAGTTGGGTATTCATCCTTTCTGGTGGAGGCATAATACTCCATAGTGTATATGGACCACATCTTCCTTACCCATTCGTCTGTTGAAGGGCATCTTGGTTCTTTCCAGTCTGGCGACCGTGGCCATTGCTGCTATAAACATCTGTATCTTTGGGGTAAATACCCAGTAGAGCAATTGCAGGGTCATAGGGAAGCTCTATTTTTATTTTTTTTTTATTTTTTTTTAAAGATTTTATTTATTTATTTGACAGAGAGAGATCACAAGTAGACAGAGAGGCAGGCAGAGAGAGAGAGGGAAGCAGGCTCCCCGCTGAGCAGAGAGCCCGATGCGGGACTCGATCCCAGGACCCTGAGATCATGACCTGAGCCAAAGGCAGCGGCTTAATCCACTGAGCCACCCAGGCGCCCGGAAGCTCTATTTTTAATTTCTTGAGGAATCTCCACACTGTTCTCCAAAGTGGCTGCACCAACTTGCATTCCCACCAACAGTGTAAGAGGGTTCCCTTTTTTGCCCTTATCTTTACTAAATTCCTGGCACTATGTAACCTTGTGATTTTCCTTCTTGAAACAGTAATCCAAGGTTACCTCAGCTAATTTCCAGACAATCTTAAATATATTGATGATTCCCACAGTTACTTCTCCAACCCAGAGCCCACTACTGAGGCTAAAACCAGCCAGTCAATTGCCTAATAGAATTAGAAATCATCCCTCTTCTTCTTTATTCACAACATCAAGTCCCATTTTAAAACAATTATCTTGACCCATCATCCTAGCCACCTACTGCCTCTCTTCTTTGCCCTATTTGCAGCAAAAGCTTCTGAAATGTCTTTAAAACCCCCTCTAATCAGGCTCTCAACTATATATACAACTCCACTGAAATGGATCTTATCATGTCACCCATGAATGAAAATGAAAAATCCTATTTTACTTTGATCTTCTAACAAGCAGCATTTGACACGGGTAGTCACCTACTTCTCACTAATACCCATCTATCTCTTGGCTTTCCAGATACCACCCTCTTCTGGTTGACCTCCTCCCTCACTGACCTTCTCTCTCCATCTTTGCTCGTTTCTCCTTTATCCCTGACTCTTAACATTGCGGGAAGCCAAGTCTTATTCCTTGGCCTTCTTCTCTACATCCATTCCTTGGGTGATCTCACCCAGTCTCAAGCCTCAAATGTCCTCTCTACATCTGTGATTCTCAAATGCGTATCTTCTTCCCAGACCTCTTTTTCAACCTCTAGTCTCTTATATACAGCTGCCTACCCAACCTCTCAGCTGGGATGACTCAAACTGAACTGAAACCGAGTTTTAGCCCCAAAGCCCTCTTCCATGCACAGCTGTCCACATGTCAATAGATGGTAACTCATTCCTTGGTGTCGTCATATCTAAGTTGATTCATCTGGAGTCCTTTTACCATTGTTTCTCCATCTATGTCATTTTTTACCATGATTTTAAGAAATTTTTTTTCAAGAGGGCTCATAAGTGCCAGGTTTGAGCAAGTTTAAAAAGGTCTCACATGCCCTTTATCCTCAAGGACATTTAGACTTTCTTTCCCAGTAAGACGGTAGAATTCATTCCATGATAACTGCTGATGAGCCCTGCCTTTGCCCTTCTTTCCTTGACCTCTCCATTCATCTTTTGGTTTGTTAAATTTCATCCCTGAAATGAGGCTCTTCCTTTGTTTTGTTTTGTTTTTTTATGCTGGTCTTATTGAATTCATGTTCTTATTAATTTACTCTGTAGCTCAAAGCAATTGCAGGGGACTTCTCCTACGTTCCTTGGTGTTTTTTGTTTGCTTCGGTTTGTTTTTTTTTCCTTGCAGTCTCCCATCTGTTTTATGCTGGCTATGCTCATTTAACTCTTCCCTTCGTTTCATTCACCTGCAGAATGTTCACTTAGTTGCCATGTTGCTTCTTTTCATCTTGCTTAGGCTTCAAATAGACAACTCTCCCCCAGTTCTTCCTTTTGTTTTGATAGATGGATTCTCATGAACCACTTCTGAACCTTATCTGGGACCCTCTTCTCTTCCAGCAACATTTCCAGGCCTGGGAATTGCATTCCACCCACCTTCTTATAGCCTGAGTGCAGGAACATGGAAAGAATTTGGCTAATTTCCTGCAGCCTTTGGTATACCACTGGACTTACTGTTAAAGTCCAGATTGAGGTACCCCTTTTCCCTCGGGGAGAGTATCCTTAGGTTTCAACTCAATCCCCTGATTCAGCATGGAATCCTGGCAGATATGGCAGCAGGGGGCTTTTCCTGACTTAGCTGTGATACTGAAATCACAGACGGGAACCTCTGCTCTTAGAAGAGATTTCTTTGACTTTTCTCTAAGTTTCCTACAGCAACTTCATCGTCTCCTATCCAAATCAGGGGGTATTGGGCAGAATTCTCAAAGTTTTGCAAGTCACTTCCTTCCCTTGTATCACTTGTAGGAAAAAGGGTGATTTAGGAGCTGCACTGACTCACACCAAAATCTGTTTTTTTCTTGTCAGGCACTTTTCGGTTTCGAGCATGAGGGTAACCTCTTTCATTGTTTCATTGTTGGTAGTAATTATTTTTAACTCGTTTATTTCACTGAATGACAGAGGATGGTGATTCTGGAAGCTAAAACGTGTTGTTTTATCGTTATGAGGAGACTGACACTTTTATCCTCCCCATCCTCAGGGACAGGGCTGATTGGGGAAAAAAGGTGAAATGCGATTACCCAAGCAGACCCCAGTCTCCTGGTGGTGAGAGGCCCTACTCAGGGAGCCTGCTAGTTTTCATGAAGTCTGTCTGGCTACCACACTTGCCATCAACTCTTTCTCCTTCCCCTTGGTTTCTCAGCAAGGAGTGGTGTCACCCCCAACACAAAGGACTTTTGTTGTGCTTAACTTTAGGATAGCTAATGTGAGGGAGACTCAGAAAGCAGCCCCCCAACTCAGCAGCCAGTTTCCAGAAGGACGCAGCTCAGCCCTATGAATGAGTGGAGAAGAGGGGAAGGCGGGTTGAGCCCCCCACATCCCCCCACCCCTACCCCGTGCTACAACAAACACACAGTGTGGAAGGAGACAGGTAGGAATCCAGGCCTGGGCAGCAACCTTGGGATGCTGTGCTGTAAAGAGGGAGGTGAGGCAAGTGGGAACTTTGCAAATCCAACACCTCCTTCCCCCCTGTCAGCCCCCTCCCCCCTGCCAAGCTCCCAGGGGGAGGAAAAACAGCATCCCTGAGGAGAAATGAAAACATGCTAACTAAGCATCCAAGCTTTGGAATTAATGAGCAAATCCCATCAAACCTTTTGACACCATGGGCTTTGGCCTCAAAGGCAGAAACCTTTTAAGCACCCATGATTACCCCTGCGTTCTTCATTTCAGGTCTCGTCTCTGTGATAAATTGCCACCTGCGTCGTGCCCTGGCATTTCCACACAGCAAATAATTGGCTGCAGACAGTTGTTGGATGCCTTTGTGTGAGGGAAAAACTGCAAAAATAAATTCCATTCCATCAGCCCACATATTTTTTGACATTTTGAATCTGAGAGCATGAATTCTGTCATTCGGCTTCTCCGTGATACCAAAATGGTTCTTCGCTATGAAAACCAAAATGAGTGGAATGGAAATAGCTCCACATATTTAGTAGCTAAGTAGCCATTTGCTTCGAAGAGCTTTCTGGGTATTTTATGTTCCTCTCTATAGCATCTCCATAAGGGGAACAGAGTTCTTTAGACTTCTTTGAAGAAGAAACTGAGGCACCCGTAACCCCAGTGTTTAGGGTTAGCAGAGCTGTGAACAGTAGCGAACTTCATTGCTATCACTAACATTAATTAATTAGTTAGCTATTAATCTTAGCATACCTAACCTGTAAGCAGGCACTAAGTTTACTCACTTAGTCCCCATAACAACGATGTTAGTACTATTATGCATATTTTGCAGAAGAGAATGTGACTTGAATCAGTAGGATAACTGGCACAAAACCACATAGCTGGTGCATGGTGCACTTAGGACAAGACACAGGTCACATGGCCTCCGAGCCCCTTCACCCACTAAGTACCTGGATTCATTATCTGTTGTTACACAATGAGCTACCACAAAATTTAGTAGCTTAGGGGCAGGGCTTCCAGAATGGTGGAGCAAACCTTAGTGACTGAAAACAACATGTGTTATCTCAGAGTTTCTGTGGGTCAGGAATCCCAGCACAGCTTAGCTGGGTGCCTTTGGCTCTGGGTGTCTTCCAAGGCTACCTTCAGGAAGCCAGTCAGGGCTCAACTGGGGAAGGCTCCACTCCCAAACTCACTCCCATGATTATTGGCGGGATTTAGTTCCTTTCTGGTGCTTGGCCAGGTGCCACCCTCCATGCCTTACCCCATGGACCTCTCTGCCCATGGGCACAATATGGCAGCTTGCTTGATCAGAATCAGGACACAAGAAGAACCAGAGAGAAAGAGTTTGAGCAAGACACAAATCCCAGTCTTTTGCAACCTAATTTGGGTGTAGTCTACTCAGTCAAATCAAGAGTCACTAGGTGCCAGCCACGCTCCAGGAGAGGGGATGGCACAGAGGTGGGAGCCCCAGGAAGCAGGGATCATCGGGAGCCATTTCAGAAGCTGCCTGCCACAGTACCCTTCTCAGGTAACTGCCCTCCTCCTCACCACTCACGCGGGCAGGCTAAATGGTATCACGTGACCGTGACCCTCTAGCCACAGCTGCCTGGAGATGGACACCTGACCCAAACCTGACCAATGAGATATCTTCCCCCCAAGAATTCTGAATTGCCTCCTGGAGACTGGTTAGTTTCTGCTAGAAGCTTGAAATGAAACGATATTAATTAGGAACTGTCAGTCAGCTAGCTTCTGCTATGCTCAAAGATGAGGAGAGAGAGCCAGGTATGAGGAAAGAGAGAAAGGCACTATGCTTCCTCCCCTGATTTGGAGATGTACGATAAAAACTGTAGGTTTCTGTCACTTGCATCCAGGAGGGATGGTCGTAATGTCTAGTAACCAATAAGGCCCAAACATTAAACACTCCAGATGGAACTTACTGTAACCATCTGGTGCAGCCCCATTTCTGGACCCTGGGAGCCCATCACCTGCTTGCCAGGTTGAAGCATAGCGCCCGCTCACCTTTACCACCCTGCCACCCTCAGGGAGCTAAGCTGGGGGGAGGTCTGACCCAAGAACCTCAGGATCACTTGAGTGGGAGTCCGGTGGCAGCCTAGCACAGAAACCTCAGTGTGATCACAGATTTCCTCTGTGGCCCACTGGAGAATCAGTATGTCTGCCAGACGACTCACAGATGAGTTCCTGTGATAATGTCAAGTGCATTCACTGTGATCCCTGGAAGAACATACGGGGAGGAAATGCCTCCATCCAATCTGTGTGAGAAGGGGCTGGAAAAGATCCATCACTGGGTAATGGGACTTGGGATGCTTGTCATTCCCTTTAAAACAGAACCATGGAGCTCACTGATGCACTTGAGAGACTGGGAAGCCCTTGACAGGATACACAGAGTGTGGTGGGTGTTCATAGGTATATAGTTAACATCAGATACCCCAATGACATGACCAAGACAAAACAAAACAAAAAAAGGCTAAGAGCCAGTGTTTTGGGGAAAGGGTCAAGTTTGGTTTTTTGTTATTGTTTAAATTAAATCAACTGAGAGTCAACAAAATCACTGAATGCTCACCTAACCTACTTCTGCTCAGGACCAAAACGTTAGCACAGCATTCCTCTCCAGTCCGGGAAGAATTTCCACCCTGACTCCCCATCTCCCTCACAACTGTCCTTCTCCACTAGGAATAAACATCAACTACTTTATCTGAAAGCCAGTGAGGAATTGATCACCGAAGGAAGTTCTGCCTTGAACATCAAACCTACAACTGATTTCCTTTTCAGATCTCCTGTTAAGTTAAGCCTTTACATGAGAGCTCTATAGTCAGATGATTTTTTTTCCACCTTTGATATTGTGGATAATTGCTCTTTCCTTGTTCAACAAAATAGGAGGTAGGCTGTAGCAACTTGCAGCAGAGAGAGATTTATGCTCCTCTCTCACCACCGAGCATGGTGTGCACATTTCCTTTCTAAGAAAATAAGGTCTGCCATGAGGCACTGAAGTAGGGTTCAATATTCATAATTGTAAGTCATAGCCCACAATACAGGTTTTCTTTGAATCAGGAATTTTGCCCTTTAAGAGATTTTGATTAAGGTATACAATATAGATGGCTTTTCTAATTAAAGAAAGGAGGAAAAATATATACGCAATTGCAATTTTTCTTGTGTCAGAGCTGTAGAAGCCTTCACTGCAAAGTCCTGTCCTGGGTTAGCAGTTGGACCTGCAGCAACCATGTGACTGTGTGTAGCAATGTCATGTGAAGGTTAAATATACCACCAGCGAGAACGCTTAACATTTACTCAACACTTGCTACCTTCCATACACCATGCTAATTACATTCACTAGCCCGTTTTATCCTCACGACCTTTCCAGTAACTATTTTTATCCCCATGCTACAGAAGAGGAAACTGAGTCATAGAGAAATTGGACCAAAGGTGCCTAATTAGTAAGTGGTAGAGCAGGGATCTAGAACCAGGTCTGTTTTATTCCAGGGTTTAGGCCGAACCACCATGAACTATATCTGACCTTGAGCCTCTAAAAATATCATCCTGCTTTAAGTGTTCTGTAACACAGTTTATAACTCTCCGAGTAGTCACCCCCACATTATGCTCCTACGGTTAGCCTGCATAAAATTTTTGTGCATTGGTTAGCTATGGCTGCATAATAAACTGTCCCCAAATTAAGCAACACTAAACGATAAGGACTTGCTATTTTCATGATCTATGGGTCCGCTGAGCACTTCTTCTGGTCCCAGCTGAACTTATTGGTGTACCTGAGGTCAACCGTGGCGTGTGTGTGTTGGGCAGTCCTACTGGTCTTAGTTGGGCACTCTCACGTGACTAGGTGTCTATGGGCTGTAGCCCGGTCTGATGTCTCCCGCTCCGTGGTTCTCATCCTCCAGCAGGCTAGCTGGGCTTTTTCACACAGTTGTGGCAGGGTTTCAACAGCAATCCAAGAGGCTACAGACAAGTGCAAGGCTCTCGAAGGCCCAGGCTTGACACTAAGAGATGCCACATCCTATGGGTCAAAGCAAGACATGGGCCAGCTTGGACCCGGAGAGGGTAGGGTCTAGAAATTATCATGGCAGAGGGTAAGGATACAGGGAGTCATTAATTAGAGCCATCAATGTAATCAACCTTCCATAATGAGTGGCTATGAAAATAGTAAAGCCCCCGTTTCACCAAGAACAATACTGGCTCAATGCAGAGTGTGTAGGCTCTGTCACGACTGCCCCATTACAGTCGCCCAATTATGATCATACATGAGAAGAAACAAGGTTTAAAGAGATGGAGATATTCGCTTATGGCCCGATGTTTCTTAACAGAGGACGTGGTCTTAGCTTTCACCGGCTCAGTCCAACCAACTGGGCCCCAAGCCAGGGACTCCGGCAGCTTCTTTTCTTAAAAAGCACAAAGATGATCCATCCCCATGTGGTCCTGAGTGTGTGTGTATTCAAAGGGTTTTGCCCTCTGGCTTGGGATCCTTTCCCTGGAGGCCCTCATGAGACAGACAGTTCCCCAGGGCCCACAGCTCTGAACGAGCCCCTTCTTGTTTTATTACTTTGACAGCTTTTGCTCTAATTCCAAGGTGAAGGTAGTTCACTGGTGGTGGAGCCCCCTTCTCCAGAATGATAAACAAGACTTGCCTTGACCCCTGGCTTTCAGGTCCTATAAGTATATCGGAGGGAGGAACTGGGGCTAGGGACCGGGCACCTCCTTGAGCATCTGTTTCTTCGTCTGTAAATGACAGATATCTACCCTGGCCCAGCCTCTCTCGAGGAATATTTGGGAAGATGCCAGGAGGGAACGGGTACGAGCATGCTTTACAAAGAAAAGGTGAGACATGAGGATGTCAGGTCGAGAAGAGGCTGTAGAATAGAGCAGGAGACCAGGAAAGATGGAAGACGAGGGTCCCGGAGGAGGAGAAAGAAGGTGGCGTTCTCTACTCAGAAGCTGCTCAGACAGGTACAGTTTCAGTCTGCATAAACTCTCTCCCAGACCCCTGGGCTACAAGCAGACAACCCCTCACTCACAAGGAATACATTGGCTGCACTGCCCCCTGCTGACCATCACATGGAAGAGCACAGACACTGAACAGCGTGAAACCGGTGAAGTTGGTTTTCAGAGACCCCCCAGACCACATGTGCACCAAGGAACCCACCAGGACTTTCTGCCTTCCCAGCCCCAAGGCCGCTCATTAGGACTAATTCAGAATCCTCCCACCCAACCCCACTTTTCCTTTTTCTTGGGAATGCAGAAGGTAGGCATCCGTTCTTTTCCTGAGGCACCGGTACCATCTACCCTATAAGCCATAGCTATAACATGGACCCAAACTTCCCAGCTTCTCCATTCTTTGCAGAGACAAAGGACAAGGGTCATACTGCTTTCCAGAGTTTTATTACTGACCACCATGGGAAGTGGTGGGGAGAGGGATGCGATATAGCAAAAATTTCAACCATATTACAATGACGTGATTTGCCCAAGGTGACAGAGTTAATAAGCAAGAGAGCTGGAGTTTGAACACAGATGGCCGGGCTCCAACACCCACCTACCTAACCACTAGGCTAGACTGCCCCCACTGCAAATAAGGAGACGCGCTTTTGGGCATGTGGGCTCTATGGGAGTTAGTCTGGGTTTTAATCCTCACTCCGCCTCTGTGTCATTTGCTATCTGTGTGAACTTGAAGCTTCAGTTTCTTTATTCATAAAATAGAAAGAAGAATGAGACTCACCTCAGATGATTATGACAACTATTAGATACAATGTTGCATCACTGAGCCTGGCAACACTAAGCATTTAATAAATGGTAACTACTCTTTTATTTTTACATTTTTTCAACTGAACTGAATCCATTTGTTGTTGGAAGAAACCTAGTATTTTTACCCCTGGCTCTGCCATTAAGTCACTGTGTGATTAAGGAGGTGTCACGTATTTGGATCAGGTTTCTCCATTGTCAGCTCCAATGGACTATTTTCCTTAAACAGCTAGAGTCATCCTTTAAAAAGACAGTATCAAATCACTTCACTTCCCTGCTTAAAGCTCCCCCATGTTTTCCCACTGCACCAAGACTGAAACCCAAACCACTTGCCATGACTTGCAAAGCTGAGCATGAGATGCTGGCTGCCCGTCTCTCGCCTCCCCCTCCCTCACAGTGATCCCGTCACACTGGTCTTCTTTCTGCTCTTGAATCTCACGACTTATTCTCATCTTGTGGTATTTGCCAGAGAAGCAGCTGTGAATTCTTCACATGGAACTGTGCAAAGCTGCCTCCTTGTCATTTAGATGCCAATTCAAATATTACTGCAGAGGCATGTTCCCTTATTCTCATACTCAGCCCTCTCTCAGTCACAGTCTTGTCCCCTTGCTTTATCTCCCTCCCAGCTAGGATTCACCACTGTCTGAAACCATCTCGCTCATTTACTTCTTCAACTGCTTTTCTCTCTGTCATTGGAACGTAAATGATACAAGATCTAAGAGTGTAGTCTGGACTCTCCTGATTTGTTTACTACTGTGCCCCTGTAGTAACAGGAGCTCAGTGCCTGGCATCTGGTAGACCTTTAAGGCACAGAGGCTGAATCAATGAATAAATGAAGGAATTCAATTAGCCCGAGACGGTTATGAAACAAGGTCATTTGAACTCAATGATATCAAAAGTTCTTTCCAGCACTAAAATTCCAATAATGCTGGGGGCATCTTGGGGTCCTGAGCCGAAACAGAGAAGAGAGAGAGGTCTGTCTGGATTGTGTAATTCTAGGAGATGTTATAGATAACTGACATTGGCCCAGCTATGGAATAGGCTTTGATCATCTTTCCATTTGTGCAAATGCCCCCAAAACTTCTCTCATGGTAATACCTAATGGCCCACTCCTAGGTTTAGCTTTCTTATCTCTTTGATATGCCCAAAATCACATCCCATGACAATCAAAAAGGCACCATCAGAAATGATGGTGGTTGACATTGGCTGCTATGGCCTTTGCCTCTAAACCAGAGATGTCTGTTAACTCTCAAGGTTTTCATTCATAAGTATTTTCTCTTGAGAATGTTCCATATTATACCACCAGGAACAACACAATCATTTCTAGATGGACCCAGGCTTTATTCAACATCTTGGTATGAAGACCATTGTCACATGGACTCTGGCTCATGTCATTTTCTAATTAATTAATTCAACAAGCATGTATCCAGACCTACCATATGCAGTCAAAAGGAGAACAGAAAAGATGCCAATACCTACCCTTATGGAGTATCAATGGACCAAATACTGAAGTTCCGTATGTGCTACTTATTAACTATGATAAAAAATGATGGCAAAATATTCTCAGGAATCCTGTGTGGTAGGTAAGAGAATGCAGGTTGAGAGCAGAACAATACTTATTGGTGAAGAACAAAGGACAGGAAATATGAACCCACAACATCAGCGGAGTTCAGAACAACTTTACACACTTCGCCTCTTTGAAGCCACCGTCTGCTCGTTTACGAGGTTCAAATTAGCATAGTTGGTTAGAAGTGGAGGAACCGTGGGGAACAGAGCCTATCATGTCCACCACAGGGAAAACTGGCTTTCTTCAAATCCTGATGTCCCCATGCGCCGGTCTTCAGTGCACACATTAATCTGTGTTCGTCTCTGGGGAAAGGAGGGAGGAGTTTGCAAAAACAGAACAGAAGAACCGAAAGAGACAGATGATGCCTGGGGCAAGGCACAAAGCCCCGTGACAGGCAGCTGTGGAAGGGAGGAGACAGCATCACCTCAATAGCAGATGAGTCTTGTCTTATTTTTCTTTGCTCATCTGACCAGGTACTCCATAAATGTCAGACAGAGGATGAGAAGAAGTAAACACGTTGTTATGAAAAAAGAAGGGAGCCATCTGGTTCATGTCAGATGTCTGGACTACAGAATGTTGCAATGCCCAGGTGACCTTGGGGAAGCTTGCGCTGGTACAATATTGGCCATTTACATAGGTATCTCCGACTCTCTAGTTTGAACTGGAGAATGTATTTATGTGGATTGCAAATAGACGTACTTTGAATATGTACGCTCCTTCCCTGCTCCCGGGAGTTGGCTGTGCTCCCTTGGCTGGACTTGCGGGAAGCCAACAGACAGGCGAGTGGAAGGTATGTTCTGCTGCAGGAGGGTCTCATGGGCTTAGCAGTTCCTCATAAAAGAAGCATTTCTCCAGATGGCAGCCTGCTTGGAGCTCGGAGGAATGCGGTTTGGGCCATGAGCAAGGCAAGAGTCATCAGTGTTGGCCAGTCACTGGCCCTGAACTTCCCGTGCCATTGTGTCCTGGGACAATACGCCACAGCCCGGGGCCCTGGGGTGAGGGCTGTGATTTGGACCTTCTGTGAAAAAGTAAATACTGTGCTGCGGAATTGATCTGAATTATTCAGCTCCCTCACCCACACTTCTTAAGGAGAAATTTTACCAAACATCTTTGAAGTCAGAGAAGTCAGGGTTGAAATCTCAACCCCACCTCTCCGTAACTCTGTGACCTTGAGCAAGTTAGAAAATCTCCTTCAGAATCCGCTTATTTGAAAATAGAGATAAGAATTAGGTCTGCTGGGGCGCCTGGGTGGCTCAGTGGGTTAAGCCTCGGCCTTCAGCTCAGGTCATGGTCTCAGGGTCCTGGAATCGAGCCCCGCATCAGGCTCTCTGCTCAGCGGGGAGCCTGCTCCTCCCCCCCCCCCCCCGCCCACGTGCTTGTGATCTCTGTCTGTCAAATAAATAAATAAATAAATAAATAAATAAATCTATCTATCTTAAAAAAAAAAAGAATTAGGTCTACTTCTTCTGAATGGAGTTATTGCAAGGATGAAGAGAGAGAACACGTGCAAAGTCACTCAGAGCCGTGGGTAACCGTTAGCAAGGGCTGTTTCCATTACACACAGCTCTGCATTGATACATCCAGCCCTTGGCCTGAGAATATCTTTTCAGGGTGGGAAAGAGGGAAAACTGAGCATAAAAGTGCCTCTTCTGGGTGGTTGGGTTATGGACATTGGGGCGGGCATGTGCTAAGGTGAGTGCCTTGAAGTGTGTAAACCTGGTGATCCACAGACCTGTACCCCTGGGACTAATAATATATTATATGTTAATAAAAAATAAAAAATTTAAGAAATAATAAAATAAATAAAATAAAATAAAAAATAAAAAGTGCCTCTTCTGTTGGCTAACTCAAGAGGTTGTAGGATGCTTTTTCCTATATAACAAGTCAGTCTAGGAGGCAGAAATCAAGAATATGGACAGCTCCACCAACAACAAATAGGGCAGGAGTTGTTGGCTTTGAACTTGGACCATCTTTACCCCTGTTTTTAAAACGGTGGAACTGTGCAAAATCTATATGAGGGGGTTTTGACCAGTGTTTTGCAAAGAAAAGAAAGGAACAAAAACTCACAGTGTACTTGCACGTAGTCAGGCTACGTGCTATCTCATAAATGTTGTGCTTCTGTGTGTGTGTGTGTGTGTGTGTGTGTACTGAAATTTTTTAAATATATATGTGTCTGTCAGAAGTTGGAAAAGCACTGATCTGTTAGATGACTTTCACCAAAAAAATCTACTCTTCTGGGATCGAGCCCCATGTCAGGCTCTCTGCTCTGCAAGGAGTCTGCTTCTCCCTCTCCCAACCCCTCACTCCTACTCTCTCTTGCTCTCTCTCTCTCTCTCAAATAAATACATAAAGTCTTTAAAAAAAAAAAAAAAAGTTCAGTCAGACATTCAGGGTTCGATCTACTTGATGCCAAAAAATTAACTACTACTTCCCGCACACACAGAAAGCTGATAAATTGGGGAGTACTACGTACAAGTTAGTTTATTTTGAGGCACCAGTAAAAGTGCTTATGACTTAGAGAGGCCTCCACAGACTTATCTGCGACAGAATACCTACCTGGGTAATATCAACCCAAGAGAGATACTGGGAGGTTTGCCTTGGCCTCAGGCCACAGAAAAGTTTCCTAGAAAGCATTTGCCAGAGATCTCACAAGCTACTCAGTGAAAGGAACTGGGGCTCAAAGACAACACTCTAGTCACATACTCATTACATCCCACATCTGTGAGGTTTCATTGTCCTTGTTTTACACATATTAACTCAGAGTTTTACCTACATTAAGCAAAATAAGAAACTTACACTCGAGCTACAATGGTTTTTCTCATTAAATACACACGTTTTGGCTAGTATAATAACATAGCATGGAAATGTAAAATCTCTAAGAAAAAGGCACTTCTTTTCCATAAATGGTTAGAGGGTAAATATTACCATTATTTTCCAACCTTATTTTTTATAGGAAAACTCATTTTCTTCCCATCCCACAATTATTCCACTATAAGGAGCAAGGTACCTAGGTTTTTCTCCCCCAGATCTGACAAGACAATATATTGGATACATGTTACTTATTTATATATAATATAATACAATATAATCTGAACCTGGAGCCCAGCAAGGGGCCTGAATTCACAACCCTGAGATCAAGACCTGAGCCGATACAAAGAATCAGACACTTAACCCTCCGAGCCACACAGGTGTCCCACACACGTTGCTTTTTGACTACCTAGTACCTCTGTTTCCTTTTGAGAATTCACCTCTTTGGGATACAATAATCCAGGCCTTGCCCTTTGTCACTCAAGTTGCAACTGGTTAACCAAGGCCTACAGCAGTCAGACTCTCCCTCTCTGGATTTTAGTCTTGATTAGACAGCCAAAGAGAGTGGGCCCTACAGGTCGATCCCCACCAGCATTGGGGCCTGACCAAGCAGTGTGTCCCGCATCACACCACTCCAAACTGACCTCAGTTCTGCCCCATCCCCAGCCAGGTTCTTCAGAGTTCCTTCCAATGAATCCACCCCACTTTGTTATTTTGAATTCATTTCTGTTGGTTGCCACTGAGAGTGATACCCAAAATATTTCACAACCAACCCATCTGAATGAACCAAAGGCAAGGCATTGAGCAATCAGACCAGGAGACAGCCATAAACATCAGGGCTGACGATCCTGGTGTGTGCTGGCTGGAGATCAGCCCGGTCTGCAACCAAAGAAGCACACAAAACACCCAGGGCAGAACACCACAGCGTTCGTGACCCACAGAGATGATCTTACTGAAGACGGATCACAGGGATGGGAACAGAGGAGGGATCTAATGAACGTCAAGCCAGTGAATGCACTGGCGAACAGCTTCCCAGAAAGAGATACACGAGAACCGTGTCCCTAGCCCATTACCTATGTATGACCCACAGCTAGGCATCCGCTCCTCTCCACACAGAAGGCCCCAGACCTCACGCATCCCACAAAGGGCATGCAAAATGCAAAACGTGCAGATAAGCCTTTATAAAACTGTAGCAAACCTTATCATCACCTTCTATTTATGCCAAGCAACAATGGCTTTGGCCTAACAGTGGTGAGATAAATTTTCCTTATAGAATAAATTATTTAAGCAAAAAAATATGGGTCGACTGCTCTGAACTGTGTAAATGAGAGCAGAGGCTGTACCGAGATGTGGTAAGAATCATCAAGGCAACACAAGAGCGCCTGGCATTGAGTAAAGCGCACGGCAGGCAGATAACCTAAATTCAAGATCGCTCCTTGGAGCGTGGCTTCTTCTTGGGCTCACTAAACACCGCAGCCTATCCCCCCTCTCCCTCCGTCCCTAAAACCACTGAGCAGGGAATGACAGCACTGGCTGATGATGTGCACGTCTTTGCTCTCAAGGGTGGCACCTAAGCACAGCCTCGAAGTGGGACAGAAAACCCAAATACTGTAGCAAATTGAGATCCCGAGTCCCTCACACACGGTCCACCGAGCAGCTGTTGACGCTTACACGTTTTGGACAGTTTTGCCTCCGGCTGGGCACGATTCAGTGACCTAGATGGGAAAGACTGTCTGTGTCCAAGTTCTAGGTTCTCAGCTGAATTGTCCTGTCCCTCTGCTCTTACTCTTGCTTTCAAAGTGGGCTCTGAAAGATCAAAGAGTTTTCCTTAAACCACCTTAAGTAAGGTGGCTTTCACAATCATAGTAATACACACATAGCTAAATGCACGTTCATGCCTGCACCCTCTAGGGACACCGCACTAATCTTACTAGCCAAAGGCAAGCTTCGGAGAAATTATTCTTAACGGATAATTGTTGTAGAGCTAAAGTGCCAAGGTTGAATTTTGAAAAAGATCAAAGAGTAGCAAAGATGAACTAGTATCTCTTTAATGCGGATTTCCACTCTTACGTAATCTGCTCGGTGGCTATAAAGCAAAAATTGCAAACCAACAGCCCATAGATTGATCAGACTCATGGTGGGGTGGGGGAGGGGCAGAGAATGTATATGGAGAGGGACGGAGGCGGTGGGGGAGACGGAAAGATTTACTAGAAAGAATTGTCCACATCTTAAAAGTGGGAGCTCTCACATACGAAAATATGTAAATATCCAGCTTCTTTTGACAAAATCCAAATATCTAACCACACTGCGTCGCAGGACCACATTCAGCTGAAATTCAGGACTGGCTATCTGCTTTAGGTGGGCCATGAGCTTTCTAGTTTACCAGAATCCCCCACTTGACTCTATTGTATTATACCCTACTACTTTGCCTTCCTTCTATTACCTACAGAGACCAGAGGATAGTATAAGGTCACTCTCACTGCCCATCATAGAATTGGTCTTCTTTGTCCAAAGGTACTCGGAGAGGAGACAATAAGTTTCATGAGGGCAGGGATTCGCTGTGTCCATTTTATTTTCTATTGTACCCCTAGCATAGAACATATTCAGAGCATCAGTATATTCTACAATACATGGATGGATGGATGGATGGATGGATGGATAGGAGGATGGATGGATGGATGGATGGGAGGATGGATGGATGGATGGATGGATGGATGGATGGAAGGAAGGAAGGACGGATGGATGGATGGATGGATGGATAGATGGATAAATGAAAAGATCTTAGGCCCCATTTGAGAAGAGAAATATATGGAGAACCTCAAAGTTATCAGAGACTATTTCCTTATCAATGTGGTTCAGGAGAAGTATAGTGGCTCCACTGTCCAACCACACAAAGGGTTATCAGCTCACACTCTACCCATTTCTTGAAAGACTTTCTCTGAAGAGGAAAGAAGCAAATGAAGGAAAGAGAAGTGAGAATTTCCCCCAAAGATTTTTTTAGTATTAGCTTCAGAGCCCAAAGATTTTCTTTTAAGTATGTTGGCTAAGACCATATCAGAAAAACCTGATTTGGATCTTGGATCTGGCACTCACTAGGTGTTTGATGTTGGCTAAGTGGCTTGACCTCCCTAGCCCTCAGTTTCCTAATATTTAAAAGGAGGATAATGTTTACCTTGAAGGGTTTTTGTGAGTATTTAAAAAGATGATTCGTATATAGCATTTAGCAAATAGCAAGATCTTAATATATAATTACTATTATTGTCCCCTCTTTCTACTGAGACGCTAGTTTCCTGAGCTCACACTTGTCTTGGGTGCCCTACAACAAATGAGTAAACACAAGTTCTCAGCATTCCCTGAAGAACTTCCTGGCTCAAAAGTCATTAGTTACAGAGGCCACTGATTCCTGTATTCATTCATTCGGTGTTCATTCACTGAGTACCTAGGAGGTCAGGCACTGATGCAGGGTATAGGACCGCCTGCTGAATTATTTTCAACTGGCAAATATTCCCAGGAGGTCTGGTTCAGCCTGGAGATCCAGGAGTGGACAAGGTGACTATAGCGTTTCAGGTTCCAGCTTTGGGCATGCTGATCCCAGGTGCTCCTGAAACCATTAAGGGGGCCAGAGAAAACCTCAGAGCTATTAACAAAACAAACCAGCAGCACATGCACCCCAAATGCCTGGCTGGCCACAGTGCTCAGCCCTTGAACGAAGCTGGGAAGACCCGAAAGAGCCCCAAGGTGTCCCCTGTGGGATCTCCTGGATGCTTTGCTAGGGTCCAGCTGGCATTTTCTATAAAGGTCTCTTAAATCTGGGCCTTCTTCTTACAGCTTGGACTCTGGAACAATGCCTGCCAAATAGTGGGGAAGAGATGTCAAGGTCATGGCATGGACCGGAACCAGCAAAAAACAAAAACAAAACAAACAAAAAACCCTCCTGTTTAGTGCTGACAGAAGGAGAGCTCCGTCTGATGGCTGCTTTTCCACACGGGCAGCAGCAGGGCCCATCCTGAGTGTGTCACAACGCTGCAGGCCTGGCGACCACAGCAAGTTCAAGAACCTACTGCACAGATGCCATGGCGGGGAAAGGCTTCGGTGGGGGTCTAACCAATTTCCTCCCATGGACTTTCAGATCAAAGAGGTTTGGCTCACAATTCAGAAGATGCTTATCGCTCCCTCCTGCTATGTCTGCGGCCTCTCCCAGACACCTCACAAATCCCCCTTTGGTCTCGATTCGCCTGGGTTGGAAATGGTGAGGAGGCGGCAGGGATCCTTGGGCTAATTCTGAGCCAAATCAGTCCTCATGGCCTGGGTGATGCTCCCAGGTCCAGAGCAATGGAACCATGCAGCTCAGCGGTGAGAGGCCTAGGAGCCTGGGTCCTGATGCTGGCATCACTACCCACCTGCTTTAACTACTTTAACCTCCTTTGGGTTTCTTTTTCTCAACTATCAAATAAGAATAAGAGCTAACCTAGTCTTATGGTTAAGGAGCAGGGGTTTCAGAATCAGACAGAACTGGGTTCAAACAGAAACCACATCCTCTGTGACCTCACACAAGTCAGTTCTCCTCTCAGAGCCTCATCTTCATCTGAAAAATGGGCTTCCAGCAGCTCTGGCCCTCGGTCACTGTGAGAATGCAGCATATAGAAGTGCTCAGGATTTCCCCCTAAACAGCAGCTATTACTACGAAGTGAGGCTTTGGTGAGAATAAAGTAGACCCATGTGTGTGGAAGAATTTGAGAAGTATAGAGTAGTAGAAAACAAATAACAAACTCTGGAAGTTTCTGGAAATCACATTAGCATACCTCAAACCTGAGGTTTGGGAGGATGTCCTTCGAGGAGGGGTCAAAAGAAGAACACACCAGAGCAAGAAGCTGTAGGAAGCCAGAGGGAACCACTGCCACACAGGACAGTGACTTTCTAGGACCCCAGGGCCTTTCTATGTGATTGGGACATTCACGTGCCCCACCTTAGCCCATTTCCCCCCAAGAAATGCCTGTTCAGTGCCAGCTCCCCTCACAGGTAAGAGCCATGCCGCTAACACTGCCTGTTGGGAGAGCCTCCTGCAGAGGCAGAGGCTGCTGGGAGCTTCTCCCAGCAAACCATTCTCACCTTCCTTCTTTATAACGACATGCCAGTTGTGTTTCGGTGGCAATACTTCCCAGACTCCTTTGAGTTTAGCTATGGCCAAGTGACTAAGTTCTGGCCAGTGAGATGTAAACAGAAGTGTCAAATGAGACTACTGGAAAGACTCTTTTTAAATGAAGATAAGCCCCCCTTTTATGTCCCTTTACATCCTGGCCCTACAGCCTGGCCTGGATATGTAATGGCTGGTGCACTGGCAGTAATTTTAGGCCCTGTGGTGACTTAACGATGGCTGTGCCCTGGAGATGGCAAAGCAGAGAGAGGACAGCTGGCCTCACGGCACTGTGGAGTCTCCAGTATGAGGTCCAGCCACCTGCCTCCAGATTTGTGTTCAAGTCTGTGATCTTTTTCAGCTTTGAAATGAAGGGAAGGAGTCAGAGTAGCTTGAACTGTTTAAAAATTCTGCTAAGGCCCTAGCATCTATGGAGGTTATTCCCACCCTGAACCTTGACCTGAGACTTTTTTCCTGTGACTTTCAAATCAGCAGGAAGCAATCTGGGGACCTGTCCATCACCCTCGTAGGTAAACACTAAGACTCCACCTGTTCCTTGGAGGTAGGAGATGATGTGGGCTTCTCCACTCCCCCACCCTCCCTACCACAGGATACGTCCAGGTAGAGGACTAATCTCTTCTGCCCCAGTTCATAGGATGAAGGAGGGTTTCATGCAAAGCACTTGTGCTAGGTCCCAAAGGATGAGTCTAATTTCAACCAGCAAAAAAAGAGAAGAGATGCCAGACAAAGGGGGCATGTAAGGAAAGGCACGGGGAGATACTCAGCCTTTTGAGAATGACGGAGCCGAGCAGGTTACAGACAGCTTTGGAGGCTATGTCAGATTATTCAGGCTTTAATGTATCAAACTGTCCCTCTAAAGACTTCCATAAGGGATCACTGCTTTTTTTTAATTGTCTCAAGTCAGAACTACTAAGAACTGTGATCATAATTTCAGACAATATATAGATTATATATATATGCCTATAATACACAAATTAGATATACATATACGTATGCTTTAAAAATGATTGGAATGAACTAAAAATAGCTAACACCGATTGAACATTTATTACATTCGGGGTGCTCCTTGGGCGTTATTTAATTCCATCCCCATGACAATGCTCCTAGACAGGTATTGTCAGGATCCCTTACGTGGCAGCTGAGAACTTGCATCACTTGTCCAAGTTCTCACGTTTTGTACGTAGCAAGGCCAAGGTCTAAACCCTGTTGGGTCAGTTTAACTCCAGAGCGTTCTCCTTGACCACCGAGCTCCGCTCCTTCCAAAAGGATTCACACCAAAATGTCAGCTTCTAGGTAGAGTGATCATAGGTGACTTTTCTCTTTCCATTTTGTACTTTTTCCTATTTTCCTAATTTCCTACGGGCAAAGTATATGGTTTCTATTTCCATATTGTGAAATAGGACACATTTAGAGGGCCGCGCATACATCAATTTGCAGCTTCGTAAACTGGAGGACAAACACCCACGTGACCACCACCTGAATTAGACCCCAGAAGCCCCACCTGTGTCCTTTCTGACCCTAGCTCCCTCCTTCCCCCCTAAAAATACCCATTCTCTGGGGTGCCTGGGTGGCTCATTCGATTAAGCATCGGCCTTCGGCTCAGGTCATGATCCCGGGGTCCTGGGATTGAGCCCCGTGTCAGGCTCCCTGCTCAGTGAGGAGCCTGCTTCTCCCTCTGCCCACTGCCCCCTGACTGTGTACACTCTCTCTCTGTCTCAAATAAATATAATCTTTTTTTTTAAAGATTGTATTTATTTATTTGAGAGAGAGACAGTGAGAGAGAGCATGAGCTAGGAGAAGGTCAGAGGGAGAAGCAGACTCCCCATGGAGCTGGGAGCCCGATGTGGGACTCGATCCCGGGACTCCGGGATCATGACCTGAGCCGAAGGCAGTCGTCCAACCAACTGAGCCACCCAGGCGTCCCTCAAATAAATATAATCTTTAAAAAAAAAAAATGCCCATTCTCCTCACACCCTTCTTTTTTCTTAAAATCACCACCTAATCATGTATCTCCAAACAACATAGTTTAATTCTGTTCTTTTTGAGTTCGATATAAATGAAATATTATAGACTATATTCTGTTATATTTGGCTCCTTCCACACATTTCGATTTTTTGTCATGTTATTTAATAAATCTTATTAAGACTATGTTACGTTCATAAGGAGTATTGGTTGATACATTACCAGTGATCCCGTCTAAGGAGGGCTACACAGCTTAAAAAAATGGGATTTGTTTGCTTTACAAGGCCCAGGGCACACAACCCCTTGCTCCCCATGTCTCTCTGCCTATGCCAGGCTCCCAGTGGCTCTTCCACCAGGCCAGCTCAGTCAGCTGCCTCTAAATGGGTTATCCAATTCACTGCTGTGATTCCTGAATCTCTGTCTAGGTCACCAGTCATGTGTCTCTCTGCCTGGTAGGCACTTCGACCTTTGGGGCAGAGAGACATGGCTGCGTTCCCTGGAGGCCCAGACTTCTCTCTTTGAGGACAACCTGAGATTGCTTTAATTTGGGATTATCTATGGAATAGCCCCTCCTCCTCCTGCTTCTTCTTTTCTTCCTACTTGGAGAAAAAAAAAAATTCTATGTAATTTAGACCTTTTTTTGTCTTTACTTCAACTTAATCTCTACTCTCACTCCTCATCTGCCGTAGAATAGACACTAAATCTGGGCCAAACTGAGGACTCCCAGTCCCATTTCCCCACATACTTGCACCTGGATTTCCAAGACCATTGAGGAGTGGTGGTGGAGGGAGATCTGATTCTAGCAATCCACCCCCCCCCCCGGGCCCCCTGGTTCGGCCTCCGCCCCATCCTCCCTGATTGCTGGTCCACAGAGAAGTCTGCTCAGTCATGGCCCATCCTGCCCCAGGATCGTTCGTCTCTCATGGCTGGCCCTGAAGCTGTGCCCACAGCACTGAAATCATCCCAGCATGCCTCACCTCCTGAGGCCTGGATCTACCATGCAGCAATTTCTTTTCTGGAACACCATCTGGGAAAAGGGGCACAGGTCTCGGAGACTCCCAGATTCAGCTGACTGGTGGGGTTTTTGCCACACACGCCCCCCCCCATCCCCTGACCCGGACTTGGCCCAAGTTGCAGAGTTCGGGGTCCTCTTCTCAATGAACCACTACCTCTCTTCTCCCTCTGATACCTCAAGGAATCTTTATTTAGACTGGGGCTGAAGAATCCTTATTCTTGGTTATCCACCATTCTCTCATCCTTTCATCTATACTTAGAGTTCATTTCGTTCCCCCAAGGCCAAGACTTCTGAATGCAAAATCCCTGAAGCATCCCCCTTTTCTTTTGTTACCTCCCTTCTCGGGGCAAGCACGCTGCACAATTCAGGGAGCCTCAGACACACAGCCTGGATGGACTTACACAGTCCACAACCTGAACAACTGTATGCATATGCACAGCTATATGTGTTGCAAAATACTGACCACACGGCAGTACAGTCTGAATGGGAAGAAAAAAATGCCATGAGGAAAATAATACTAGTTAATGTTTCAAAAACAATGTCCTACCACTTGAGAAAGCTCCAAGAGGAGGATGTGCCAGTGAGCCTGGATTGTCACTTCCAAGTTTGACCAGAGCACAACATTAAAGGTGAGAGTGACCATCCTCTCCCTGCTTTACTATGCCCCTTCCCAGTCCTATCACCTCAGCGTCCCAAGAAAAATCTCAACCTACCTCATCTGAGCCCCAAACCACCTGGGGTCCAAGAGGATAAGCTGATGATAGCACAAATATGGTTGGTGAAACCCCTGAAGGTCCCTTTCCAGAGAGAGGGAAGCGCTGAGTATCGGCATCGGGGAGCGCTTGGGCAAAGGCAGATCTCCTTAGTGAGCTTCCACACACCAGCATAATTCAAAAAGGGCCTCTTGAAAGTTATCTGGTCTCTGGTCTGCTCCCAGTCCCCAAGTTCTAAGACTCAGCCAGTTACCATGGCAGCTGCTGCCCGATTGAAATGTTCACATTTATAGAAACTGGCTAAAGCATTTGAATCTGACAGAGCTGGGACACCAAGCAGAGAATGTCACTCCCCCAGACACATAAGGATGCTTTATCCAAAACACTGTGGAAGTACCTGGCCCGAGACAGAACCCAAGACCCCAGGCCCTGGAACCACTTCCCCCCACGACCACAAGCAGGTGTCCCACCCAGAAGCCATTCCCCCCCCCGACATTTTTGGTGCCTTATTTCCTCATTATTAATTCATTCACCCAACAATACGAACACCTTCTTTGTGTCAGGCAAGGCATGGAGGACACAACAGTGAGGGCTGCACTGTCCCCTCGTCCACCAGGACAGTTGTATTGGAGAAGCCAGTAACAAAACACAGTGTGAGAAAAGCAATGTGGACAGAAGCATGGGGGCTGCAGACTCATGAGATTGGGGTGGGGGGCAGGGATCGGGGGCACTTGTCAGAGACCTGAGCTGAGCCCTGAAATGATGGGCAAGAGGTAGTGGGATGCGGTGGGGGAGGGTGGCGGGGAGGGAAAGACCCCCCCCTGCAGAGAGAACAGCACTAAAAGCAGGCAGGGAGAGCATTCAGGGCAGCAAGCAGTTCCAGGCCACTGCAGCAGAGAATGAGTGT
The DNA here is from genome assembly GCF_902655055.1 of Lutra lutra. Taxonomy (NCBI): domain Eukaryota; kingdom Metazoa; phylum Chordata; class Mammalia; order Carnivora; family Mustelidae; genus Lutra; species Lutra lutra. The sequence continues at coordinate 13,418,175 of NC_062294.1, forward strand.
GAATGAGAAGAGAAATGGAGCCCAAAAGAGAGGGAGCTCAGGACTAGGAAGGGCCCTCAGCTCTTCCCTGGGCTTCCAGCCGCCTGGCTGCTTTTCAAAATCAAACAGCTCAAGGAGGGATTCACTGAGAGGTGATGCTGTGTTTGGGGAAGGAGGGACAGTGTCCTTGCAAAGGGAGCAAAGAGGGGAGGGGGGGGCACCATGGCCACACAGCAAGTGCAAAGGCCCTGTGGTAGACTTGCCACTCACATGTTCCCTCAGTGAGGCTAGGGGAGCAGAACCAAGGGAAAAGCAGGAGGGAACCCTGCCAGAGCAGTGGCAGAGAGTCACATGGTTATCCTAGGAGCACAAAGTTGGACAGTACTGTCATTCCAACATTACAGATAAAGAAACGGAAGTGAAGTAATGTGCCCAGGGTCCCAAACCTTTTTTAGACAGAGCAGGGATTCAAACCCAGCTGCTCAAGCTTTAGAACCTGTGTCCTTAATTGCTCCCTCAGAATGTCTTGTCAAGAGGCTGCAGATCATTTATAACAGATCGATGAGATTTCAACTACCCCAATGGCTCCCTCAAGCCTCAGCCATTCCACACCTAAAAACGTAAGGGGATCATCAAGGACTCAAACAAAGACTTAGCTGCTCTGTTTATGACAGTAAATGACTTAAGCACTGCCTTTGGCTCAGGTCATGATCCTGGGGTCCTGGGATAGAGCCCACATCAGGCTCCCTGCTCAGTGGGGAGCCTGCTTCTCTCTCTCCCTCTGCTCCTCCCCTTACTCGTTTTCTCTCTTTCTCTCTCTCTCAAGTGGATGAATAAAATCTTCAAAGAAAATAACAGTAAAATGACTGGAATTGGGGTGCCTGGGTGGCTTAGTGGGTTAAGCCTCTGCCTTCGGCTCTGGTCATGATCTCAGAGTCCTGGGATCCAGCCCCGCATCGGGCTCTCTGCTCAGCAGGGAGCCTGCTTCCCCGTCTCTCCCTCTGCTTACTTGTGATCTCTGTCTGTCAAATAAATAAATAAAAATCTTTAAAAAAAAAAAAAAAAAGACTGGAGCTGATGCTTTTTCCCTAATAATAGCGAACTGGTAAGTAGAGAAGTTAGGGTCCAGACACAAATAGTATAGCACGCATGGTCATTTCAAAAGACACTGTAGAAGGGTACACAATGCCACGGTCAAAATATGCCATTGAAACTAAGCCGTAGGCACAGAAGGATCCCATTTTTGTAATAATAATATCTAGAGATAAGCATAGACAAAAGACCGGGAGGAATTAAACCAAAGTATTAATAAATCACTAACCCGGGCATGGGATTGCGGGTGGGTTTTCTCCTTTTGGTTTAGCAGCATTTACTACAATGAATATATATTATTTTTACTAAGAAAAAGTACACACACACACACACACACAGCTGGCCAGAAAGCTCAGCCCCAGAAAGCAGGTTCTGCCGCTTCCCTGTAAGAATCACATTCAGGTTGGAGACCCTGACAGTGAAGCAGCTCCCTGGCCTGAGCTGGAAAATTCGGGGCATACGGACAGCCTCTCTCTGAGCCTCTGCCGTGGGGCACACTGCTGGGGCCCAGGAGCTTCAGGGTAATTAACGCTCATCTTGTCAAAGGGCCCGGTGCTATTTTTAAAATCCTTCCAACACGTAGGTTTCGCAAAAGATTCCAGGAGCCCTTCTCAGTCCACCCAGAGCTTTAGGGAGGCAAGTGAACAGACCGAAAATCAGTGGCGAGCACCTAGGATTTTAGGGGTCAAGCATCCCTGCCAGCCCACCCCAAGTACACACTGGCCAGTCTTCCTTCTGGAGGTGGAAGGGAGATAAGTCAACGGGGACTTTCTCCCCTGCCACTCCTTTCTCTTACTTCCCTGCTGGACACCTGGAGCCAACTGCTTACTAGACCTCTAACTGCAGGGACCAGTTCAGCATACAGGATTCAGAACCAGTCCGCAGGCCCTGCCTGTACGTGACCCACACGTGACCTTGGACCGGCTACTCAGCTTCTCTATACCTCAGTGTTTTCACCTGTAAGGATGGGACAGAGCACCAAGCTTCTAGGGCTGTTGTCTTCAGCTAAAGATCAGCAAACCATGACCCTCGGACTCAATTCAGCCCCCCCTCCTCTTTCTGTCAATAAAGTTTTATTGGGACACAGTCATGTATATTCATTCACATATGGTCTATGGCTGCTTCCCTGCTACAACAGCAGAGTTGGGTAGTTGGACAGAGACTATCTGGCCCACACAGCCTCAATATTTATAAAGTCCTTATTATTGGGCCCTTTGCAGGAAAAGTTTGCCAACCTTGTCTTACATCCGACTCTCTCAGAAGCAGAGCTTGAGACAAGGATTTGTGATTTATCTGTGTGTCTCAAATCACTTGAGACAAGTGATTTACCAAGGAAATGATGCCACAGGAGGAACCAGGAAAGGGATGGAGGGAGCAGGACAGAGAGGGAAGGATGCCAAGCCGGGGTGTGGCATCGAATAAAGTCTTGGCCTCTGCCTGACCCCATATGAGCACTTCCTATCCCCTTGCAGGGGAAGCGGCTCAGGGAGAGGGGTCCCTGAAGAAGGGAGCAGGTGCAAGCCGGTGGAAGCAAAGCCCACAGAAGCTGTCACACGCCCATGTCATTGTGCCAAGCATTTCAGGTTCATTATATTTACTCCTTGCCGCAGAATAAGGAGACAGAAAGTGCAGGACGTCCACTTTAGGGCTGGAAGGTAAATGAGATCATGCAGATGAAGCCTCAGCCCAGCACTGACCTCCAACAGTGCACTCACCAAGAGGAGCCACGTGTGCCACAGGTCCGACGGTGAGTGGAGTCCTGGGGCCACAGGGATCCATGAGGCTCAGGTTTTGTCCACCAGGAGCACCCGGACTGGCTGCTGGGGAATCCAGCATGAAACAGCCATCACAGCCCCACCTGGCATTCCCCTCAAGGAGGCCAGAGAGGAGGTGCACTGGGAAGGAATCGAGAAGGTAGGAGGGATCTGCCAGGTTGGGGAAGGAGCTTTCCAACCGAAGGCATGGCATATGATAGAGAGTCAAGGATTTTAGACAGAGAGGTAAGCTGGCGTCTGTCTTCTAAGGGCTCCCATAGCTGTATTGTGTCAACAACAGAAATTTATTTTCACACAATCTAGAGGCTGGAAGTCTGAGATCAAGGTGTCAGCAGGGCCGGTTCCCCTCGGACGCCTGTCTTGGGCTTGCAGGCGGAGACCCTCTCACTCCGTGTGTGTACCCCCAGTATCTCTCTGTCAGTCCAAATATCCTCTTCTTGGGACACCAGATTGGATTAGGGCTCACCCCAACAGCCTCATTTTCACTTAATGACCTCTGTAAGGGCCTATCCCCAAACACAGTCATACCTGCAGTACTGTGGGTTAGGACTTCAACATAGGAATTGGGGGGCGGGGGACACAATCCAGCCCATAACAGCTGGCATTCAGAAAGCTCGCCCTGGTTCTGGTAAGGAAGGGCAACTTGGAGAATTAACAGCAGGGGGGAGGCAGGCTGGGCAGAACCCCACGGCAGGGCAGCCGTCCAGCCAACGAGGGCCTGAAGTCAGAGGCTGAAGCCACAGCCTTCGGGACAGCCAAGGAGCAGCAGCGGGCACGCTGAACTGCCCCGCTCTCCCACTGGGACTGCCCTTCAGATCCAGGCAGCAGGGAGAAGAGAAGGACAAAGGTGCACACCACAGGCCGGCATGAGGCCAACAAAGGCACAAAGCCAGCTATCACCTGTCCTCTGGCCACACCATGGGGAGGGGGTCGAATTTCTGGGCAGAGCATTAGGAGGGGGAAGTACCCCCATTGTCCCACCTTGTTCTCGATTCCATATCCTCCCAGCTCCTCTGGCCATCAAAGGAGCCTGCCCCGGGCAGCTTTAGAACTCACATCAGAAGAGGAAACACCTGATCTCACCTGTCTTCCAAGGTTCCAGGAGCCACTAAGGTGAGCTCCTCCCAATCATTCCCCGGTTTGTTCCCAAAGAATCTATTTGGCCTTTTCCTTTGGGCCAGGACTCAGCAGCTTCCACTCTCCGGAAAAAGTCTCCTCTCCTGTCTCTCTCATGCACACGCGCACAAACACACGTGTGCACACAAAGACACAGTCCCCGGTTCCTCAAATTCCACTACGCAAAGATTTATTCCCTGAGTCCAGCCTCCCTGGAGAAGAAGGGTGCCATGCATTAGGTCACCGACACCTTAGTGCGAGTTTATTCATCAGATTCATCCCGTGGCATCAGCCAGGCATTAAGAAAGGACCGAGCGGGACGCCTGGGTGGCTCAGTTGGTTAAGCAGCTGCCTTCGGCTCAGGTCATGATCCCAGCATCCTGGGATCAAGTCCCGCATCGGGCTCCTTACTCATTGGGGAGCCTGCTTCTCCCTCTGCCTCTGCCTGCCATTCTGTCTGCCTGTGCTTGCTCTCTCTCCCTCTCTCTCTCTGAAAAATAAATAAATAAAATCTTTAAAAAAAAAAAAAAAAAAAAAAAAGAAAGGACCGAGCATTGCAAGGGAAAGGTTATTAAAGGGGGGAGGCAGAGGAAAACCAAAATGTGAGCAGGAGAGAAACAACGTGCTTTTTGCTTTTCTTACTTTCTGACCTTTCTTGATCAGCCTGATGCTCTAAGCCAGGGCTTGGCCACCTTGTCCCGGAAAGGGCCAGAGAGCAAATGTTTTCAGCTTTGCAGATCATTGGGTCTCAGCTGGGAGCTCTCCATTCTGCCATTGCCCCATGTAAGCAGCCACAGACAGCATGGCTGGGTCTCTGTAAGACGGTTACAGACAACGAAATGGGAATTTCATATGATTATCATTAAAAATATCATTTTCCATCTCGTTCTTTCCAAGCCCTTACAAATGGAAAAGGCCATCCCTCGCTGGCAGGCCACGCAGACACAGGAGGTGGCTGGATGCACCTGGGAACGACACGTCACTGACCCCAGCTTCACCTGAGTGGCAGAACTCGCATCCTTCCCACCAAACCATCCTCTCTGCAAGGACAAGCCGTTGGTCACCCTTCGCTGTTTGCCATCCTTGCTTCCCCTCCTCCAGACCTAGAGAAAAAAGCAGCTCCTTGTTCTGCATGCTTGGCGCCTGATCCCTGGGGAATGACTCTCGAGTGTGGAGGAGATGGCAGGGTGACAAACGGCGGCGGGCTACAGAACCCTGGTCTCGGGGTTTGCGCTGGCCAGCTATAAGCGCACACCCCACGCATCAGGCCCCAAGGGTCCAACATGCCACACTCCTGGGTCACCTTTTAGGTACCTCTCCCAAATTACTTAAGATTATTATTATTATTATTATTACCAACTAAGTGTAGACATATACCTATTACTAAGAACAACATTCACTCTGTATTGAGTACTTAGTCTGGGCAGGCCCCATAGAATCTTCCCCTGGCTCATGTTTACTAAGGGGCCAGGCTTTGTATTAAGTGCTGTACATATCCTTAGTGCCCTCAGGAACCTGTGATTTCACTGCTCGTATTATCCTCGTCTTATGGATTAGAAAACAGAGCCTAGAAACATTAACCACACACCCAAGTTCATGCAGCGGGGCAGATCTCTCTGACTCCAAGCCAGATTCTTTGTCCCTGGCTCCCCGGCTCTCCCTATCACGCAGCCCCCCTGCAAGATCGTGTCAGTGACCCCAATGCCTCAGACGCAGAAAGAGAAACTCTGAGAAGCTAAAGTCTTGGTCCAAGTTCAAGCATCTGATGAGCGGTGGTGCTAGAGCTCTGTGTCAGAGCCGCTGACACACCGAGATTCTGGAAACTACCTTGCCCTCATGTGAAAACGCACATTTCTAGACACTATGGGAAACCAGGGTCCTGACGGCGGAGCTGGGCTTCCCAGCAAGTGGCAAGAGAGATTTTAGTCTGAGGCTATGTTTTAGGTCTGATCTGAAAGCAGAGCCCAGGACAGGGATTCTTATGCTGGTAAGTTACTGCGTGAATGGGGAGGGGCCCCAGGAAAAACCTGGGAGAAGCAGGGAAGAGGGATGGGGCAAGGGGAAAAGCCAGGCAAAGGTGCAGGTTCAGCTGGTCTGGTGATGGCCAGATCCCACAGGGAGTTCTGGAGCATGAATGGTACCACAGGATTCTCTCTCTCTCAAGGCAAGGGGCTGGCCCATGACACCATGTACCCATCAGTCACTGGCTGTGGTCAGCCCACGCGGGGTTGTGGGGAGCATCTCTGGACAAGGTGGCAATTCTCCAGAGGACAATGTCCTAGCAGTCAACACTCACAGCTGCTGGAGAATGCTGTCCCTTTGCTAGAAGGACCTTGGCAGGGTGCCATTGGCATCCACTAGAAGCAGGTGACTCTGGAGGCCCAGACCTCACTAACTAGCTCTGCAGCTCCTGGAAAACCATATTCCCTTCCCTACCCTACTCCCCCTCTTCCTTCTGAACCTCCTCCTCTGTCACCCTCTGGCACCAGCTGGGCTAGGCTTGGCCCGGCCTTCTGGCTCCTGTCTCAGACCATCGGCGATCCCAGCCGGAGCTGAAGGTTCCAGGAAGTGTCCCACTGCGGTCTCTTCCAGCCTAGAACCGCTCCCCACATGCCCCATCCTGTGGCCTGCCTCTGAGGGGATTCCCAATGACGTGGTCAGGAAGGCAGGGCAGGGCAGGCTACAGCCTGGAGCCAGGCCTGGGAATTAGTGAATGAGGAGATGCTGAGAGCCAGCCCGCTCCGCCCCACCAGCCGGTGCTGCAGCCCCGACAGAGAGAGCAGCTGCCCTCCTGAGGGCAGCCCAGATGGGCCCACAGCCTGGGCCCTGACTGCCAGGAGATGAGCCGGCCAGGTCACACCTGGGGTCCTTTCTAGAGCCTCCAGAGGGTTCTCATTCTATACACAGAAATATCCTCTTCCTCTCTGCTGCCCTTCGTTCATTCATTCATTCATTCATTCAATAATTATTCACTGAGTGCCCAGGAGAGCTGGGAAAATCTGAACAGAACAGATGAGTCCCGACTTCCGTTCCAGTCAGGGTGACAAAGAAACTGAGTGTGGCAGGGTCACAGATCACTCAGACAGATGCACAAGGAATATATAGGCTTTTTCTTTCCCATAGTTGATGTGATCATCCTCCAGGGGCTCCCATCCTGCTGGGAAGCAGGGACAGGAATGGGGGAGCTCATGTTAAAATTGCTGATTTATGGCAACACCGTGCTGTTTGGCTTAGGAGGGAAATTTGGAGGAGTTAGTTTCTTTTGGATAAATACTGTCTCTTCCATCCTTTTCTTGTCTGTGTCTCCAGGACAGTGTCTGAGTATGAGAAAGGGCAGGGATTACCAGAGACCTAGTGGTGGTAGGGTGGAGGTCACTTGGAGAAACAGTGAGTCCTCCCCATGGCCACTGGTCCAGAATGGCAGCCTTGTCTCTCCCCGCCTGGACCACCCAGGTGCATCTGGTCCTATGTTGGGGGCAGCAGCTACTGTTGGGTGCCCCCGCAATCCCCTTCCCTGGTCACGGATCCCACCTCAGCATGGAGGAATTAAATTTTAAATGAATTCATTCATGAATGGAATGCATCCCTTATCTTTGAGCATTTCATCCCAGCATCCCCACTGCATCCTGGGAAATCCTGGAAGTGGGACACTGATCCTTCAAGGGACCCTTTTCCCAGCCTTGGTGAACGGGTCCAAATTCCTGGCCACCAGGAAGTCCCATGCTGGCAGGAAACAGAGCAGGTTTGTTTGCAAATGGAGCCCAGGGCTTCCTGCCAGGTCCTGGAGCAGAGGCCAAGCCAGCCTCCCAAGGAGGCCACACAGATTTGGATTCATGGCAGCTACATTTCCCTTTGCCCTCCTTGCCTGAGTCTTGCCTTTCTCCAGTTCCTCCAACCCTTTCTTTGGTAATCCCGTCCCACCTTCTGAAAAGAGGAGAGGACCAGCTCCCAGCTCAGCTCAGAGAATATGAAGGGACTCTTCTAGATCACAAAGCAAATTGGTGGATCTAGAATCCCGCTATTCTGCGATCCCATCCAACAATAAAGAGAATCAAAGCAGCCAGTATCTATCACCCTGTGCCAAACACTGTGCTAAATAATTTCCATTCGTCATTTTACTGATGTGTTCCAACAGTCTTTCTACATGGGTGCTATTATGGTCTCTCTTTCATAGAAGAAACTGAAACTTGGAGAGGTTAGAGAGAGTCTAGAACTCTTTCCACTAGATCAGGGGTCAGTGAACTATGTATGGCCCGTAGGCCATGTCTAGCTCAGCACATGTTTTTGTAAATAAAGTTTTATTGAAACAGAGTGATGTTCATTTGTTTGCATATTGTCTGTGGCTGCTTTCGTGCTACAAAGGCAGAGCTGAGTAGTTGAGACAGAGACCCTGTGACCTCCCTGCACTGCCCTTGCTCCCTGTCCCCAGCCACAGCTGATTGGATCAGGAGGTGGGGGCCACGCCCAGGGCAACAGCAACCTAGGATCTGAATGGCCCGACACAAAAAGATGACCTGGACCAATCACATTCTTCCCTTCAGAATTTGGAACAGGGAAACAGAGAGGCCGAGGCTGTGGGGAGAGATGGAAGCTATGATTCTTGAGGACACACTGACGCTGGGTGGCTATGGGTGGGAAGGAAAAGGCAAGGTGTGAGGGTGCTTGCTGTGCGAGAGCAGAAAATGGAGGAAGGATCCAGATGGAGGCAGAATCTATGAAAGGGGGTCCTGGTACCCTAAGAAAACAGAAAAGACAGAAGCCTTCTTTCCAAAAGGTTTCCCAATTCCAGCTTCCTTTAGAACAACTGCCCTCTTCTTGAGTCAAGACTTAGAACTTTTTTGTTGCAAATGAAACAAAATCCAACATAAACAGGCTTAAACATTAATGGGTGTATGTTGATTCACACAACAGAAAGTCCAAAGGTACTTCATGCTCGGCTTGATCCAACAGTTCAAATGATGTCAAAGACCAAAGAAATGTAAAAAAATAAAATTTCCTTACAACTTGCAGCCCATTGACAAGTACCTGAGACAAGGAGAGTGACCTCCCTTGAGGAACTCAACTGCCTTAATGTTAACACTTTGCTAGATGAGAAAAGCAAACTTACCTTGACATTAGCCTGACCTCTGCGATCCTGTAAGTCTTTTTTAAAAATCCCTTTGGAGGGACACCTGGGCGGCTCAGTCCATTAGGCGTCCGACTCTTGATTTCAGCTCAGGTCATGATCTCAGGGTCTGAGATCGGGCCCGTATTGGGGGGGAGGGAAGGTCCACGCTCAGCAGGGTGCCTGCTTGAGATTCTTTCTCTTCTTCTCCCTCTCTAAAAAATTTTATAAAATGAAAATAAATAAATAAAAATCCCTTTGGAAACTTCCCTTATCTCTACTCCCCATAAGATATATGCTAGCAATCATCCTTCAAACACACGGCCAACTGATACACATCTGAATGGTCTCATGAATCTTATCTTCCCAGCAGCAAGACTTACACCATCTCTAATCCCCACTAACTAAAAAGTATACAATCAGTCACTCCTCACAATCCCAGGGCAGCCCTTCCTGCCCACAGGTCCTGTCCCCACCTTTTCTGCACCAAAAATGTCTCAAGAATTCTTTCTTGACCATTGCTCCAGAACCCCAACATCACATCCACCCAATTTCTTACAGTCTCTCTGTCCCACCTTCTGCAACGTGGGCTTCATCTTCAGTCTCCATCCTGTGCCCTTCCTCAACTTAGGCCACTCTAGATTCTTCACTCATGGTGTCAAGATGGCTGCAGCAATTCCAGACCTCACAACTTCATACCAAAACGTCTGCAAGTAGAGAGGGAGCCCTTTCTGTAGCTCTTTCACATTCTGAGAAACAATCTCTCATTGCCTATCCCTGAACTGGTCACCTTGGTCAGGGGGATGGGCTACACTAATTGAATTAGACCTATCAACTGCCATCAGTTTTCCCTCCTGTAACAATATTTGAGTGCTTATGACACCCCAGGCCCTATACCGCCCTTTACATGTGTTATCGTGTTTAACCCTCACAAAAGCCATACAAGGAAGTTACTAGAATTGTCCTCATTTCACCAATGAGAAAATGAAAGCTCAGAGAGGGTAGATACCTTGCCCAGGCTCACACAGCCATCACTTGGCAGAACTGCTAATTAGCAGCAAAAGCAAAAGCTAAAAGGGACGTACGGGATTCTGGAGCCTGAGCTCTCAGCCACTGTGCCCTGCCTGTTGGGGGAAGGTGTCACTCACCAGCCCCCCGGCTTTTCTTATTCCACAACCTGTTGCTATCCTGGTGACCCAAATCCCTTCCTCAGAGGCAACTATCTTGTCCATAGATTCTCAGGCTTCAGACGGAGTTTACTCAAAAGTCCTGCCCCTATCTCTGGGTTCCTCTGGACTCTATTCTCCTCCACCTGATCCGTTTCCATGGAAACTGCTGGGCTCCTGCGTCCCTTTTATCCTCCTTCCCGGGAAGTAAAGCCAGCTTTCTGGCACCTGGGCCGCTAGGCCTGACCATTATAAAGACCAAAGAAGCAATATCTGGAAGAAATAGTTCCAGGCAGAGGGAGGAACCAGATCGAGCTTCTGGTTTTCTCTTTGATGTGCTCCAAACTAACACCAGGTGCTCTGAGGAGCCCTGCCAATTATCTGGGCCCAGTGGGTGCTGGCTGCAAAGTTGTTATCTGTTCTCCAGCCTCTCACCACCTCACCGTCTGCAGGCCCCCCCTCCCTTCGGAAAGCGACTCAGGGCTCTGAGGCAGAAGGTGAGTGGGGCAAGCCTCCTTGCTGATCCTTGACATTGGGTTGCAGCACCTGGGGTGCAGCTGGTGAGCTGGGGGAGCAAAAAGGAAAAAGGTACCCAATTTTCCCCTTCTGGGGAAGGGGGGAGCCAGCCATCACTTGAACTCATGGGCGTCCTGGAAACAGTGGATGACATCACTCCTGGCCACAGGAAAGCAACCTGTGGCCAGGATTTAGGAAGCATGTTGCATACACACACTTGGGAGAAAGTGGGGGCCTGGAATCTGGTCCCCAAGAACTGCATATACCCTGGAAACTGGAAAACGCAGCAGCCAGAGGGTTCCCGGAATCCCACCCCTGCTGGGTCTGGGTTGGGTATTAATCTGAGCTTTGGTATCCTTATCTTTTAAAATGGGCATTGCCTATCCGATAGGCCAGTTGTAAGGCCCAAACCAAACAAGATATACCAAAGCCCTCTATCAAAGCATTTAAAGGTATCCTCATGGTCGTCATCCCTCTTAGTGTTATAAATGTGAGAGGGAGCTCCTGGGAGGGTACCAAAACCTCAGATATCTAAGGGAATTACAAGAGTCTCCATTCATAGAGATACAAACGTCATCACTGCTTTCAAACACACTCCTTGAATCTCTTTCCCATCCCTTAGCAATCTCCTGTTCTGAGTCTATGGTTTTCTCTTCATGTTTAGTTATTTAAACTTGGTCCAATCTAGCCGAAACCCCAGTCTTTTCTCTGATGTAAAGCTTCCCATTCCCCCCACTGCCAAACAAGGACCTTGGCTCCCTCCTGGGCTAAGCATGATGTGGGGGATGGAGGGGGTCTGGCTCTGGGACATCTCCTCCCCAGGAGGAGAGGGGGAAGAGGAGCGCTCCTCACCTATCTGCTCCCCATGGGCTGGAGCAGCTGCTGGGCTCCGGGGAGTCAGGGGTCCAGCAGAGTAGAACGAAAGTTTTCCTAGATCAGTTTTCAGCTCTACCCTGACTTCCTTCAATACCAAAGGCTAACAGGCAGGTCTGGCTTCTGCTCTGCCCTTCAACTCCATGCACCTTTCTTGGGAGGCACAGCGACCTTCAAAGGCTGCTCAGAGCAGGGATGGGGTGCAGTCCTTCCAGGCACTGGACAGGACAGTGTGGGCCTTCAGACGACTCTAAGTCTGAAACAGCACCTCTTCTGTCTTCACAGGGGGCCAAGACTCCAGAATTCTGCTGCAGGACTGGCTGGGCTGGTCAGAGCCCCGCCCCCCCGCCACTGCAGGCACTCCTTCTGACCTGGAAAGGTCTTCTGGAGACCCCCCCAACAAAACACGGCTTCATAGAAGCCACAAAGTCTGCACTCCCCAAAGACTGAGGCTCCCTCCCTATACCCCCCACACATAGCCTTCTCTCAGTACAGCCCATGGCCTGGGTTGAAGTGAAGGTCAGGCTTCAGGAGTCCTGCAGACAGGAGGTGCCTGGCTTCTGCAAGAGCTCTACAAGTGGGGCCCTTGGCCTCTTTTCAGAATAACCAGAAAAATTCCTTCTAACATCCTGTGTTCATATAATAACTACGTTTCAGTTAAGCAAACACCACTGGCAGGATTCTTCTTTTTTTTTTTCTTAAGGTTTTTTTTTTCTTAAGTTTTTTGTTGTTTTTTTTTTTTTTAATTTAACAGAGAGATCACAAGCAGGCAGAGAGAGAGGGGGAAGCAGACTCCCTGCTGAGCAGAGAGCCCGACATAGGGGTCGATCCCAGGACCCTGAGACTATGACCTGAGCTAAAGGCAGAGGCTTAACCCACTGAGCCACCCAGGCACCCCCACTGCCAGGATTCTTGCTAGCTAACTCCTTGACTACAATATTTTTGGTCCCTACACTGACTTTGTGTGCCCAATATGACTTTTTTTTTTAATCTCTATTTTTTTCCTAAGGGTCAAAGAGCTTGCTCACGGCTTCACAAATACTAAGTAGGTTTTGAACCTGCAGCTTTCTGACCCCTGAGCAGAGCTTGTAACTCCTCGACACAACTGCTTCTGCAGTGCTTGGCTTGGGGACAAAGGACAAAGGGACTTGCTTAGGTTTTGCAGTCCTCTGTGTCTGAGATGGGCCCAGGGATGGGCCTTCCAGGAAGACTCCAATCACTCATCTAACATGAATGATGCTGGGCTGTCTCAAGTCAGAGTTGGTGGTCACTGCGGCCACACTGCCATCATACCCAGAACGTCCCCCAGGCAGGTCAACATGCCCCCCGCCCACCCCACAACGTACCCAACACCCGACTCAGCCTCCGGAAAATAGGAAGCATGAGCTCTACTCTCTCTTCTTCACCAGGAAAACCAAAGCAGCAAGGAAGTACTGGCTTTGCTCCTTAGAGAACCAGGGATGAGCTAGCTGGCCCCGCCGATCTGGGCCAGGGGAGGAGCAGAAGGTGAGACAGAGGAGCCCAAAGGACAGTGGCAGAGCTGGAAGGGGCTGAGCCTGCACCCTGCGGGACTCTGCAGCACTGTGGTGAGGAGCTTGTGCTTAGACTTCCCCTTGACCTCCCTCTGGGATTGGCCCCTTAGGGAGCCATGGTTACCCTGGAGAGGGATGCTGGCCAAGGAATCTCTTGCCAAGCTAATCACTGCTGATCTCTGGATCCATGAAGGACAGTGGGAACATCAATTCATTGAAACCTCAGAGTAATCCTAAGAGGTAAATACCCACGTTCCCATTTTGCAGAAGAGAACATTTGAGACACAGAGAGGTTATGTAATTTGCCCAAGGTCACACAGCTTATTCTGGGATTCAGACCTGATTCCAGAGTGTCCACCCCCAACACCTGAGCCATTCTACCTTCCCAGAGGCAATACAAGAGAAACCTGGCAGCTTTGGTGAATTTCCCAGGCCCAGGCTCTCCTGTGGCACAAGGGGAAGGGGAATACATTTGGGCTTCTGGCTTTTTAGGACTCCTTCTCTCCCTTTGTGTGTTCCTGCAAGAGACTCTAAACACATTTGCTCCAAGCAAAATCAAGAGGTTTTGGAGCATTCGCTCTGTACTGCCCCTCTGAGTCTTGCTCTAGGTTGTCCCTCCCTTCAAGGGACAACCTTCCCCCTCTGTCTCCTGCCGGCTCCTCTGCCCCAGCGACCTTCTTTTGATTCTCACTTACCTCCTTCCCTTTCGCTCTCCCTTCGGAAGGCAGTTCAGCTAACACTCATTAGCACGTGTTAATGAGCATCAATTCATTTCTCAGTCAGCCAGCAAAAGGGGAGAAAGGAGGCCTGCTCCAGGGGTAATGGGTACCCACAGCCAGCCAGGAGGCTGCAGGCTTCAGGCTCCTGGAGAGAATAGGGAGGGAGCCCAGTGCCCAGTTTGGGGAGTCCCGTCAGCTGTCCTCAGAACTGTGCCCTCAGCAGCTACTTCTGTTTTCTCTGAGACCAGCATGGAACATTCCAAGGTCAGCGATGGATGTTCTCTACCCACTGGCCGAGGCAGGTTCCCATGATGTCCTTAGGTGGATGGGGTTAAGCCCCAGTAGGGGAGACGCTCCTTGAACAACTGTCTAAAAGCCCTCAGAGCCTGTCCAGGGAGAGGTGGGTAACCAGAGCGCTGAGGGACACAGTCAGGCAGGGGAGGGCGACAACCACCACCCAAGGGGACCGTGGAAGCCCCTCCTCCATTCCATCTGGATCCTCCCTGGGTGTCCCTGATTCCAGCCGCCCCGCCCCACAAAGCCTTGAGAACTCTCGGCTTCTCCCCCAAGCATGGGCTGTACTGAGGGGCCTTGAGAGCATGGGAAAGAGCTGGGTTCAAATTCTAGCTCTGCCCCTCTTTGCTGGACAAGTCAGTTCGTCATGTGAAGACTCAAGTCCCCTCCTCAGAAAAGCGGTCCCTGTTCTTGCTACCGTGGAAGGGCCGGACCAGAGGAGCCCTGAGAGAGACCTAGTGAGCTGCGAGGTGCGGGTGCTAACTCCTTGTCAAGCTCGTATTATTATTACTACTCGTGGCGCTGCTGTTACTACTGCTCCATGCTAGTAACAATACGGGGTGGCTGTACTCAAGAAGGTCAGAGAGAGGCAAGAGCAGCCTCTCCCTCGCCTCCGCACCCGGGGGCCTCTGCTTCCAGTGGTCTCAGGGCCCACCTGCGCGCCCCTGGCCCCCACCCCGCGCTCCCGGCCAAGCCCCGCGCCGCCGCCGCCCCACCGAGCCCCGGGCCGATTCTCTGAGCGCGCGCGCCCCCTGCCGGCGGCCGGGCGCGGGCGCAGCCTCCGCACCGTATATAAAGGCAGCGTGGCGCGCAGGACCTGGCCGAGTGCGGGAGCGGAGCCGGGCGCAGGGACAACGCTGTGCGCCTGAAGTCTCCCAGCAGCTCGCCATGGCTAGCCCGCAGCAGCAGCCCCCCTACCTGCACCTGGCCGAGCTGACGGCATCCCAGTTCCTGGAAATCTGGAAGCACTTTGACGCAGACGGTCAGTAGATCTCTCAACTTCTGGGCCCGTGGACCCCCAGGGAACCTGCGGTGGAGGGGAAGGGGACAGCCGCTGATGGGGGCAGGTGTACGTTTGTCCCCGGGGCGGGGTGGTGGTGGTGTTTGGGCCCCAAAGCCTGCTGAGGTCGGGGTCTGGAGTTTGGGAGATGCCCGGGCTGCTCAGGTGACAACTGTCAGCAACTTTTCTTCTCCGACATAGACGGCGGTGAGCCCGCCAGCTTTTGCAGCCTCATTCTGGGCAAGTTGGAGCTTTCCCAGAGAGGAGGCCTGGGCCGGCAAGGCTCCCCGTGATTCCCCCTGCCATCTTATCATCCCCGCCTTTCTCTTCAAGGTAATGGCCTGCCTTCAGCTGCTGCAGCCACAGGTCTCAAGCCCACTTGCTTCATTCTTGGGGTTCTCCTTTTGTTTAATGCCAGCTTAGCCCGCCCCTCCCCCCCGTCCTGGAGGTTGGGACAAGCTGGGGGATACTAAAGGGAAAGCCTGGGCCTCCCCCAGACAAACTGGCTGGGAGCGGGAGTCGGGAGTGACCTGGGGGCCCTGAACACCCCTTGGGCTTCCTTTGCCCATTTCCCATCCTCCCTGGGCAAATGGGTCTGTACACAGCAGCAGTGGGTGTGGTGGGGACAGGGTTGGGGGACCAGCCTGACATATTCCCTCATGGTGATAGTCCTGGCTGCTTTAGGTGACATCTCTGGGTGGAGGGAGGCACAATCTTAAATGCCTACTGAGACACCGACTCCCCCAAAAATCGAGGGCCGGACAGAATGACCTTAGGAGGTGTCTCCCTGGGCTGGCATTCCATGGGTCTATGATGGTCTGATCCAGGCATAAAGGGAGACCCCCACCCCTTTAGGAGCCTCTGATCTTGCTAGAGACGTTTTCTCCACCCTTCCAAAAAACCTAAGTGATCTGATTCCCTTCTCAGGGCCTGGCCGAGATGGGCATCCCAAATGTTCAGGCATCTGGGACTACTGGCAGGGTGGTGGCGTCGGGGTTTTAGCCTGGGATTGACAGTGAGGGGGGATGGGAACCAGAGGGAGGATCAGGGGTGGCTCACTTAATTCCTCCCTCCTCCTTTCCTCATCTCTGCAGGGCATGCAGGTGGCTAAACAGAGGCCCTCTGCCCAGGGTGCTTGGAGAGGCAAGGGTTAATGTCTAGTAAAGTTAATGAGTCAAGTTTTGTTCCCTGGGAGCCACCTGAGAAAGCTGGGTTGGGAGCCAGGCAGAGGACTGGGCAGGTAATCCCTGGGTTGGGATGGTGATCTGCCTGAGAATTACTGAAGGAGGAGGGTAGCCTGTTAAATCTGTAAAATGGGGCTAAGGAGGGTTTGTACTTCCGATCCCCAGCTTGGACTATAAGACTGCCTTTTGCCTGGGTGAAAAGGGATGTAAGGGGCAGCCTCTTAGTATTCCAGATGACACGCACATTCCCCGAGGATGCTTCTGCCAGTTTATCTGCACCAGAGACTTGCAGGATTCAAGGAAAGTTACCAAGTGGCCAAGGTTATGCCACCAGCCTCCTGCCAGATGAGTCAGCTGTAACAAACAGAGGACTCCATGGTTCCTACTTTCCCCCTGTCCTCGTGGGGACAACCAATAGCACACTCAATAATCATGCAAATCCTTACATCTATCTGAGACCTCATAGTGTTCCAAACACAGTCACACCTCCTGGAGTCCCTGTGAGGCTGCTGGGCAGGTGAGGTGCTCCTGGCGCAGGTGAGGACGGGGGCATGAGGGGCGGGTTCTCACAGGCTGTACAGCAAGGGAGTCGTGGGGCTCCTTCCCGGCCAGGGTTTATTCCCTGGGAACATGCATTTGGGTTACAAGAGGGATTTTTCTGGGACGCTGGAAACCACCTTCCCACTTGACCACCGAAAAGCCTCTACCACCCCCTGCCTCCAAGGCAATGAGCTGTTTCTTTAATCTCAGAAAGGGGTCCTGGTGCAGGCTGGAGCAAAGCTAAGTTAGCACTAGACGCAAGAGTCCGACAAACACCCCCAAAGCCTCTGTGCCTCTGGTTCCCTCCTGCTCCCATGGCAAAGGGGAGCTCAATGAATGCTTCTTGATTCCTGCCTACCAGACACACCGTTTGCCCTCTCCGGCCACTGCCTCAGGGAGGTCCCAAGGAGGAGCCCCAGACCTAACAGAGAGAGAAGACAAAGGGGCTTACAGTGCCAGAGATGGCACAGAGGTGATTTAGGAAAAGGAGGATACAGCCAGATTGGAGTTCCACGGAAGGATCCAGAAAGAGGCTGTGGACAGCCTTGCTCCATACCTTCCCTACCTAACCCCTCGAGCACACCCAAAGACTTCTGGGGAGCCCACCCCCTCCCCTGAGGCACTCCCTGCCCTATCTGGGCCTCCCCCTTACTAAGTCTGGCTTCTGTGTTCACTCCCTGTGTTGCTCCCTGATACGGAGTCCCCCTGCCTCTTACAAACTGAAAGAGCTCTGGGAGGACTCCCGTTTGCAACCCACCAGGACCCTGGAGCCCAGTCAGACACACCCCCCCACGGGAGGGAGCCACTGACCCACTCTTCCCAGACCCTCTAGGAAACAGATGAGGCAAACTTAGGAGAAGCTGGATGCCAAAGAGAGGGGAGCTGGGGCGGGGGACTCTTACCCTAACTCAGCCCGTTACTAACCAGGAGGAAGGTCATCCTGGTGACGCTGCCCTAAGAGAGTCTTTTCAAAATCCTCATCAGTCTCATGGAGAAAGGAAGGAGTAGGTGTTTGGAGAGAGAAAAACTGGGACTCAGAGAGGCAAAGTTCTTTTCATAAGACCACACGGCAAAGTGGGAGGGTGGGGGGCACCCAGAGACCCTGTCTCCTCGTGCCTAGTTCCATCCCTGGGCTCTCCCTCCAAGGTCAGCTGCAGCCATGCATTTGGGAGAATTCAGATGTCATCTCCCCAAGGCAGAAGTAGGGAAGACCGCAGCCAAGCCCATGCTCTGACCCACATGCCGCCTCCATGCTCAGAGTGACCCTTACACGGCCCTCCATGTCTGAGCCCCATCCCATGCTGCCTGGTCACCTCTTTCTCCGGAATGTCCTCACTCTGCACGATCCAAGCAGCCGTGCAAGGCCCAGCTCGGAGCCCACACTGGCCTGTCCGTGTGGTTCCGATCAGATGGGCCACCAGGCTCCAGTTTCACAGATGACCAGTAGGAATTTCCATGGAGAGCCAAGGTGTGGCTCAACAGGGAAAAATACCATAGCCTTTAGAAGCCACTGAAATCACAGGGACAGGATGGGTTCTCTCCCAGAAGCCAGCAGACACCTGGATCCAAACAGGGACTGCAACTCACCCCCGGAATCTCTCTAACATAGCTCTACCATGACGTGTACAAAAAGTTAGACAAACAAGGGCATCTATTACCGAGTTCTTGGGAATGCTGAAAATTTGAAAGGAAATGCCCTTCACCAGGGAGGAGAAAAATGAATTGTACCCATCTCTACAGGGGAATATTATGCAACCAAGTATAGGGAGGGAGAGCTTTTCCACTGATATGGGAAAACATCCAAGATGGACTACTAAGGTTTTTTTTGTTTTGTTTTGTTTTGTTTTAAAGATTTTATTTATTTGTCAGAGAGAGAGGGAGAGAGAGCGAGTGCAGGCATACAGAATGGCAGGCAGAGGCAGAGGGAGAAGCAGGCTCCCTGCCAAGCAAGGAGCCCGATGCGGGACTTGATCCCAGGACACTGGGATCATGACCTGAGCCGAAGGCAGCTGCCCAACCAACTGAGCCACCCAGGCGTCCCTGTTTTTTTTTTTTTTTTAATGGTAGCAGGACACTATTACCATATGAACCCATTTTCATTATTCACTAAGCTCAAATGCTGGAAGATATTCAAGAGAATGCCACACGTTATGGGGAATGGAAAATGGTGGTTCTCTCTACAGAGCGGCTGAGGTAAAAATTAGAAGGCATTTGCTTTAACTAAGTTTCAGGAGTGTTTGCAAATTTTCTAAGAGCTTATGTTTCTGGGGTGAATCCGCAAAACAGTAAAGATGTAAGAAGATCTGTATCTCCAGGTGTGGGAATCTGCCCAGATACTTCAGGGTATCTGCCTGCCTCCAGGTGGCCCTGGTGTTGAGGGGGTGGGGGGTGGGGGTTCAAAGCCTCTTACAGGGAGTGAGCCTGTTTGCTACCCATGGTGGCCTCAAGGCCTTTGAAAATTAGTGAGAGGAAGGCCCTGCCCTGTCTTCCCTCCTCTGTCCTCCCACACCCGATGGTAATAACAGAAGTGTCCCCTCAGATCCAGGCACCATGATCACCTGGAGGCCTGAGCACCCAGGCGGGCCTGGTGGAGCCTCACGGCTTAGTCCATGTGCCTGCAGGGAGAGGCGAGGAGAGCAAAGCCCCAGGGCCTCTCCAAGGTGGGGAGAGGTTGGGGCAGCTTGCACTGGGATACTAAGTGAAGGCTTTTGGAACAGTAAAAAAGACTTGCCCAAACAGGGTTACAGAATACTTGGTATATATTAAGTATTTCGGCAAACACTCTAACATGTACAATGCAGTATCACTGTGCCATTCCTAGGGGGATTCCAGGACTCCTACAAACGATCGCTTCTTGGCACAAGAGAGTCCAGGGGGTCTGGTGCGGGGAGCCGAGGTGGGAGCTGTCTTTTAACCCTGTCTGCCAATCTCTGTGGGGTCTGTGGGTCTCATCAGGGACAGCAAGGGACGGGCTTGGGGGTCGTGATGGCAGGACGTGGGGTTCTTTGGGGGCAGCCTCCTGGTCCACCCGGGGTAAGCCTTAGGAATCAGTCCCCACTCCACTTTCACCCCTAAACCCCCAAATGCTTTGCTAACAGGGCCCTTTGCTGTGGTGTCTGCAGCATTGCTGGGTCGCCCCGCACTGGTGGCCTCTGGAGACGCCCTGGGCTCCGCAGCCTGCCCTTGGGGGTGATTACACCAGGGAGGTGCTGTGTCTGTGAGGAGCTCCGGCTCCCCGGGGAGGCAGCCCTGGGTCGAGTTTTCACAAACAAGGTAGCTTGAGCCCGCCCCGCCCAGGGCAGCTGCCAGCCCAGGGAGCCTGCGCCCCTGCCCGCTCACCCAGCTAATTTCCCTCCGGACTTCAGTGGCTGTCCTGGCTGAACCCCTGAGGGAGGTTTCCAGGGCTGAGGAGACCCTTCGGGGAAATCTCTTCCAACACCTGGGGAGCCCCAATTACTAGAGCGGGCATGAGGCTCTTGGAAAACAGGCCTCTCCTGGCCGCTCTCCCGACCTGTGGCAGGCCGTGCCCTCCTTGGCCCAGCCGGACCCATCTGGGGCCTCTGGCCTCGCTTGGCCCTCCCCCGCTCCTCCTTGGCTCTCTGCTGTCCAATCTGCCCAAGCCTTCTGGACTCCCCCAAGCCTGGGAACGAGCCCAGCGTTTGGCTGCCAGATGTCCCCAGGTTCAGAGGACCCAGCGCAGCTCTAGAACCACTGTTCGAGAAGCAGCTCGGTCCAGAAACACAGACCGAAAGTCATGTCTGAAAGCTCTGTTTTTTCAGCCCTTTTCTTGCCCCAGGGGGTGGGGTTTGACTGTCCCGAAGGGTGCTCAGGCTTGGGTGGGCAGAGGGCTATTTGCCTTTCCATAAATCTGAACTCTGGACAGACAACCAGGTGGCTGGGTCTCAGGAACACTTCCTTAACGAGGACGTCTGGAATTTGGCAATCCCTGTCCTGGATTTCTCTAACCTGTGCATCACGGGGAGACACGGACTGGTGAGCGCTACTGCGGCCAGGCCCCTAATTCTCAAACTTGAAGCATGGGAGCCTTGTGAAAACACAGATTTCGGGGTCTCTCTCCCAGCACTTCTGCCTCAGGAGTTCTTGGTGAAGGTCTAGGATTCTGCACCTGTTAACAAGCTCCCAGGTAATTCTGATGTTGCTGTTCCACAGACCCCACTAGAAACAGTAAGCCCTTACCCTCCAGACCTGCTGAATTAGACTCTGCACTTTAATAAGATCCCCAGGTAATTCTTGCACACCTTAACACTTGAGACTCACCATAAATCGGTCCTTAATTCTGACTGCACGTTAGAATCACCGACAGAGCTTTTGAAAACAGGCTCACGAGAAGTCCCCACCCCCATCAATTAAATCTGAACCTCCAGGGGTGGGACCCAGGCAATGGTGTTTTAAAAGCCTCCCAGGTGACTCTAATTTTTATTTTATTTTTTTAACCCACTGAGCCACCCAGGCACCCCCTATTTTATTTTTTTATTTGACAGAGAGAGAGCGAGATCACAGGCAGGCAGAGAGGCAGGCAGAGAGAGAGGGGAAAGCTCTCTGCTGAGCAGAGAGCCCGATGTGGGGCTCCGATCCCAGGACCCTGAGATCATGACCTGATGCTTAACCCACTGAGCCACCCAGGTGTCCCCCCAGGTGACTCTATTAGACAACTTGGCTGAAAACCAGTACTCTACTCTGAGCTGAAGAGCTGACAGCCATGGACTGGTTCAGAGGACAGAGGTTAGAAATGATGCTTTCCATTCATGTGAGATTTTACATTTTCCGGAATGCTTTCACAATAATACCTTGTGTGGCTCTCACAGCAGCTCTATAAAGCAGAAAGGGCATAAACAGCTATACCCATTTTAGGGATCAAGAAATGGAGGCTCAGTGAGATTGATTCGCTCGATGTCACATGGGCAGTCATGGAGCTTGTAGCAGAATTATACCTCTTACTCTCTTCCTTGTTCAACTCTTAGAAAATCTGTACACGTGAATCTCAGTGAGAAACAAGGGGGCCTCTTTCCAACAGGGGGCAAAGCATCCTTTAGTCAAGGCTTTCCAGGTGTCTGTGATCAGCTTAATAGTAAAGAAGTGGTGTGTCACTATTTTTTCTTTAAGATTTTTGTTTGTTTGTTTATCTGGGGGGTGATGCATGCGGGCTCAAGAGGTAGGGGAGGAGCAGAGGGAGAAGGATAAGGAGACTCCACACTGAGCGGGAAGAAGTAGCCAGACAAGGGGCTCCACCCGAGGACCCTGAAATCCCGACCTGAGCCAAAATCAGACACTCAATTGAGCCACCTAGGCGCCCCCAAGAAATGTTGTCTCAGTTTCGGCTGGGGGAAACTGAGGCACGGTGGTGACAAAGAATGGTAGCCAGAGTACAGTAAGGAAAAATGCAGGGTCTCTGACTCCCACCCAGCCCCCTCTTCCTAATATTCTCAGGATGCAGTTTGATAGGAAGCGAAGGAGTGGCGGTTGCCATGGCAACCGCATTCTTATCAATACCCATCCACATGAGATTTGCTGGGTGGCCAGTCACCCCACGCCCTGATACTGGGGTCAGAGAAAAAGCAATCCATTCGTCTGGTGCTGAAGTCTGCTCTGGAAGGATGTAGGTCAACCCGGCCTACCCCCCACCCAGACGAGACCGAGACCGGGATAGCCGCTGCCTCCTGGGGGATGGATGGGATTTGCCCTGAGAGAGACCAAGTAGCAAAGGCCTTTCCCTCCAATGGTGGAGGATGCCCCCTTCTGGGCCCCACAGCCCCTGCCTCCCTATCCAGTCTCTGCCCCTCTCCCTCTGCGTTCGGCTGGTAGATCCTGACAATTCTTGTTTGGCTGCTTTGCCCCCACTGGACCATGAACCACTCTGGGGAGTAAGCCCACATCGAGGACTTATCTATAGCCCCCCTAGCCCCCCAACCCCCGCCGCTGAGCACCAGGCACAAAGTTGAACTATTGTTACTTCCAACAGTATAGGTTTGTTGAATTGAGCTGCCTTTTGTCTCTTCGTTGGGGGCACGGAGAGGAAGTGGTAGTGGGATTTCTAGTAGGGTGCGAGGGGCTTGCCAGCATCTGGGGCCCTCCTGCTGCTCAGGCTGTGCAAGGTGGGCTGGGGAGGGGACCTCTTTCTACCCGTCACTGGGTCCTGGCTCCTCCCCGGGCCTCCGCGGTTAGTCTTCCCTTTCTCCTCCTCTTCCTGGTAGCTGAGGGTTCTCAGAGAAGCGTTCCCTGCCCACCCTGTCAAGTAGCCCTGGGAGCCCCTCCCCATTCTACTACATCATCTTTCCTTTCCCTTGCTGTTTGTCTGCCCGGCCCCAACCCCACCCAGTTAGAACATAAGACCCATCCTCGCAGACCCCGTCTAGCTCACTTTTTTTTTTTTTAAGATTTTATTTATTTATTTGACAGACAGAGATCACAAGTAGGCAGAGAGAGGCAGGCAGAGAGAGAGGAGGAAGCAGGCTCCCTGCTGAGCAGAGAGATCGATGCGGGGCTCGATCCCAGGACCTTGGGATCATGACCTGAGCTGAAGGAAGAGGCTTTAACCCACTGAGCCAGCCAGGCGCCCCCAGCTCACTTTTATACCCCTGAGGCCTAGCATAAAGCAGGCACAAAGTGAATGCTCAAGAAATGTTGAATGAATGAATGAATGGATGAAACCTAGATCAGCAATTAGGATACTCCAATTCTGGTCCCGCCTTCCTATGTGTCCCTGAACAGATTGCTTACCGTCTCTGTGCCTCAAGTTTCTTTGTCACAAGAGGAGGATTCTACTCTGCCCTGTTACCATCCTGTATGTCTGCAAGGATTATGACAACTTGGAAAATCGGACCTCGGTCTTGTGCAGTGTCATATCCCTCCCTCATGGCAACCTACACAGGGCTTCACACATAGTGAGGCTTCAGATTATCTCCTGAAGCAAAGAGAGAAGCGAATGTGCTTTGAAAAATTAAAAGCGTTGTATCCGTGAGCATTCCTGATGTTCACAAGAGTCCATGTCTCCTGCTGGGCAAGGCACAGGCTGATTGTCAGGTTCTGGGGGTTATTAAACCACCTCAAAACCTTTCTAGAACAGGAATAAACACAAGGACATTTATTCTTAGTAAGTTTCAGAGAAACTGCAAGGAAAAGGTGGGTCCCACAGGTCTGTACTCTTCTAGATTTCTTCTTCCCATTCATATTGCTCAATGGGAGGTGGCTCAGTGCTGGCCTCACCTGCTTTGGCCTCCTGTACCCCAACTCTTCCTAGCTGAAAGCAAGCAGCCCAAGGGCAAGGTGTCCCCCGGCCTGAGCAGAAACACCCGCTGTGGTGGTGATGACCACTGGCATTTTGGAGGCTCACTGTGGGCCAGCGCTTTCCATGTGTTTTTACCCCCGTGGAGTCTTCACTGATAGTGTAGGAGGCAGGCACCGTC
The DNA here is from genome assembly GCF_902655055.1 of Lutra lutra. Taxonomy (NCBI): domain Eukaryota; kingdom Metazoa; phylum Chordata; class Mammalia; order Carnivora; family Mustelidae; genus Lutra; species Lutra lutra. The sequence goes on from NC_062294.1 coordinate 13,442,489, forward strand.
ATTATCCCTATTTTATAGGTGAGGAAACAGGTCCGGAGAGGTGACATCCCAGAGCGAAACAGTGAGTAATAGAGGCAGGACAAGAAGTGGGTGTGAGTGCCTCTGCAAGAAGTGTGGGTAACCCGCCCGCACCCCCCTTCTACAGCAGGTGCCGGAGCTGGCGGCGAAGTGGCATAGCAGGGCCAGCTCTGAGGGTACGGAGAGATGCTGGTCAGAGCTGAAGCCCATCCTTCCGGATCATTGCAGGGACTGGCAAGGCAGAGAAAAAGCACTTGTTCCTTCAATACCGAGGCATCATCAACTAGACTGCCTTTTGCCTAGAAAGCCCTTGGCCCTTCCGCTCACGCCCCCTCTCCCGCTGGCCTCACATGCCATTAGACACACGCTCATGAAATTCCAACCGTCGCAAGAACGATGACCACTCTATGCCAGGGGGGAAAAAGGGAGCTCCAGCCCCCTTCCCCCACCCGCTAAATACAATCACATCTTTTCCCTGCTGAGAAAAATAGATTATCTCACAGGATCCTCTCCATGCCATGTTTATTGTGGCATCTTCTCCACCAGGGGGCGCCTCTGTGGCTATTTATTGGGAATCTAAATTTTTAGAGGATGCCAAGGGGCCGAGGGTGGGGAGAACCCCCACCGCCACCGCAACCCCATCCCACCCTCAAGGGCCAGGATAAATACTCCTTTTCTATTGTCTCTGTTTCACTTGTAATTCCATTTGCCCTTGACGAAAGCTACCAGTTGGCTATTCTCTATAGGAACCTTGCTCAATTGTTTTAGATCAGATTTGAAACTTGACTTTAGGTCCGTGGTTTCCAAACTTGCTGCTCATGGAAATCATCTGGGGAGCTTTAAAAAAAAAAACAAACCAAAAAAACAAACCGTGATGCTTAGTTCACACCCCAAACCAATGGCACCAGCATGTCTGGTGGAAGCCAGACACCCATATGTTTGTGTTTTTTTTTTAAAGATCCCAGGAGAGAGACTCCTGGGTGGCTCAGTGGGTTAAAACCTCTGCCTTTGGCTCAGGTCATGATCCCAGGGTCCTGGGATCGAGCTCCACATCGGGCTCCTTTCTCAGTGGCGAGCCTGCTTCCTCCTCTCTCTCTCTCTCTCTGCCTGCTTGTGATCTCTGTCTGTCAAATAAATTTTTAAAAATCTTTAAAAAAAAAAAAAAAGATCCCAGGAGATTCCAGTTTGGGGCAGTGTGGGAGAGCACTCCCTTCGGCCTGTCTGATTTCCAACCCACAAATGCCTGCTCTCAATCACAGCAGGGACCAGTGACCTTGGCCATGGGCTCAGCTTATCCAGTCTCTAGGCCATCTTGGTTTAAGACTTGAGAACCTAAAGGGCCTCTCACCACTGAATGTGATCTTCAAAGTCAGGCACTGACCTTGGGGCCCAGTCCTGATCATTGCAGTTTTTGCCCTGATTCATTCCATCTTCTGCACAGGTTCTGGTCATTGAACTGGAACAGCAGTCATGTTCATGGTGCACTCATAATGGGTGGCTTGGTACATACAAAATCCCATTTAAGTGTCATAACTCATTTTGCAGCTGATATGGGTTAATGACTTTCCCAAAATCCTACAGGCAGTGAGCGAGCAGAACAGGGTTTTCCCAGGCTCTCACAGAACAGATGGCCTCCTCTCTTCATGGCCGTGCAGCAGGTTGCCTCCCCTCCTCATAATCCTGGTGACCAATGCTCTTGGGTACCCCCAGCCCAAAGGAGGGACGCCCTGCCTTCTCTTCCCACTCTTCCCTTCTGTTAGTTTCCCAGAGCTGTTGTAACAGAGTCCCACAGACCAGGTGGCTTAAACCAACGTTTTTTTCTCTTCCTGTTCTGGGGCTGGAAGTCCAGAACTAAGGCGTCGACAGAATTGCTTCCTTCTGGAGGCTCTTGGGGACAATCCTTCCGTGTCTCTCTTCCAGCTTCTAGTGGTTGCTGGCAATCCATGGCGTTCCTTAGCTTGGAGATAACATCACTCCAATCTTGTCTCAATCTTTACATAATCTTCTTCCCTGTGTGTCTCTCTGTGTCTCCACAAGGCCTTCTTATAAGGACACAGGTCATTGGATTAGGGCCTACCTAATCTACTATGCCTTCATCTTCACTAATTACCCTATTTCCAAGTGAGGTTACATTCTGATGTTCTCCATGGACGTGGATGTGGGGGCACGGGGGACACTCTTCAACTCAGTATACCCTCCCACTCCAGAGACCCAAATTCTGTCTCGGGCCTCATTCACCCCTGCGACCGGGGTCTGCCACCTGCTGACTAGCTGGGATGCTGATGACCTTGTGCCCCCCCCACCGTCACCCCGTTAAATTCTCGATCCTGGGCTCACCCAGCCAGCTGCAGCCAGTTCCGGCTCTGCCCACTTCTACCAGCTTGACCCGGATCCTGGTCCCTCCCAGTGTTCTCCTTCTACTGAATGTATACCCCAAAGGCCCGAGGTTACTGATGGTGCAGCTGTACAGCTGGAAACACCCTGAGGGCAGGACCCACGTCCCTCACGCTGCACGGTCGGAGGCCAACCCAGACACACTTGCTTGTTGACCAAGAAGTTCTCCCTGAAGCCCCTGACTTCCCCACCTCCTCACCCCACCCCCTCAGTCTTACTATTCAGCTCTGAGGTCAACTGCTTTTTTCTTTTTCTTTGCTTTCTTCACAGGAAATGGGTATATTGAAGGTAAAGAGCTAGAAAACTTTTTCCAAGAGCTGGAGAAAGCAAGAAAAGGCTCTGGCATGGTAAGCCCAGTACTCTGTTGAACTGTTTGATTTTTCTATGACCCCGATCGTGGCTTTGGTCAGCATTGTCTGTCCCAAATTCTGTGTCTCCTAAGCCAGCCTGACATCTCCGGTCTTGACCTTCCAAGTTTTTCTTTCATTTGTAAGAATTTTTTTTTAATTGGAATAATCCCTTAAAAAGAGAACCTTCCTGCAATACCTTTGGGTGTCTGGGATTGAGGGGTGTTCATGAATGGATACCAGGGGTTACTGAACCCCCCAAAACTGCAAAGTTTGTGTCTGTGTATATGTGTATAAAACCCTTTTATTTTCCTAAGGAATAGTCCAGAGCCTATCTAAGATTCTCAGGGGGGTCATGACTCGATTGGATGCTTCAGGGGTTTCAAGTGTCTTTATTCGAGACCAGAGTTTCTCAGCCTCGGCTCTATGGACAGGGCTGGATAATTCTTTATCGTGGGGAGGTGGAGGGGGCCTGTCCTGTGATTGTAGGATATATAGCACCGTCACTGGCTCTCCCCGTGAGATGCCAGCAGCATCCTCTTCCAGTTATAGCAATCAAAAATGTCTCGAGAAATTACCAAAGGTCCCCTCTGGGGGGGCACAGAATAATCCCCACCCGAGAACCACTGTTCTAGACCAACAGAGTCTGGAATCCTCAGCAAGGACCTAGAGGGAAACTTGGTTGCTCCAAACCAGCATCTGAACCCGAGAGTACAGCCTGGCCTCATTCGTGGTGGTATCAGTCTGCCTTTCTTAGCCTGCCTGAAGCGACTCCAAATCACGTCCCACCCCTTCACGGCAGGGTCACTGTGGGGTCTGTAGTCACAAGCTTACACTATTAAATTCACGAAAGCCTTGGGAGGACTGTCTGAAATACCAAAAAGCTGAGGTAATTGGACCTAATTTATTGCGATCCCCGCGTCTGGTTCTCAGATATACACAGTCAGACTCATCACCTCCCCCCAGCTCCCGCTGGTCCCTTGGGGGTCTCCCCACTCTCTCCTGCTACGTGTCTGTTGGCCGATCCCCTGCCTCTTAGCAAGTCTCCATGGGGCAGTTTGGGAGACGAGCAGCAAATCCACCAGTGAGCTCCTGGTCCAGAGCCCGGCAGAGCGCCCCAGCGAGAAGGAGGGCCAGCCATGGGCTTCGGCAATGGCCTTGATTCATGGGTTTGTTTATCAGCTGTTCCCCCATCACCCCTCATTACTGGGATAATGAAGCCTGCATCCCAGAAATCCCAGGCATCAAAACTGATTCTGGGATCAGTGCTTCTAGTCTGAAATCTTAGTCACTCCCCTCCTCAGATGGCTTCAGGGGTGATTCTCAAGTCTGTCAACCACATCTCAACTGACTGCCTCCGTGACTGGTGTTCAGAGCAGCTGGGCAGAAGGGATAGTAGCCTTGGAAGCAGGAGCCACAAGTTCCAATTCTAGCTACGCCGGCTGGTGACCTCGGGAGAAGACACGGCACCCCGGCCTGCACCGGTGTGTAGAATGGACAGACGACTCACCCCACCGGGGCTGCTGTGAAAACTAAATCAGCTCACCCCATCTGGGATCCAGGCCTAGGAGCATTCCGTGCACACTTGAACATATAAGGCAGGAAATGCTGATGAATAAATCCTGGCAAATTGAAACCGCTTCCCAGGTAGAAAGAACAGACTCTAATTTGAAGAACGGGTAGAATTCTCCAGGGCCCGATCCGAGGAAGCGCCCAAGCGCCCCGGAAGTCATCAGAGAAGGCAAGAGGCGCCATCAGCTGTACAAGCAGACTGCCCATTGGTGAGGGTTAAGGAAGAACGTGTTCACACACGGAACTATTCAGCAGCACCCCAAACAGGCTAAGATTGGAGAATTTCAGAGAACCTTAGATTTACAGTGGGCAGTGATGGGCCAAAGGAGCTTTTGAAGTTCTCTGCCTTTGGAGCAGTCACAATAATTGCACAGATGATTGAAATTACCCCTCAGCTATATGAAGACCTTCTCCTCACCTTCCTCCTGGCTTAAAATCAGAAAAATACAGTAAATTCCCTTTAGACCTGAGAGAAGAAAATGCATGATTTACCTTGCTCTGAGGTAGTGCTGGTTTCCTCCTGGAATAAGTTGGCTTGTATGAGAAGCTGCCTTGGTAAAATGTTGGGGCCTCAGTTCTCACATCTGAGTGATGGGAATAAGTCCTCACCCTTCTGACAAAGCTGTGGTTTAATCCCGTCTCAAAGGCAGAGGGGCATGTTTGATTGCATGAATTACATGGGATGGGGGTGTATGTCCCCATATGACCAAGCCTCAGAGGAGAGATCGCTTGGACTTGGAGGGATCTTGGAAAGGAGATGAGTGGGGCCCTGACCAGTCAGAGCGTCAGCCCGGCCCGGGTCTGGGCCTGCAGATCTGGGGCATAGAATGCTCCGTGCCACTGCCACACCAAGCAGGTGAGAGATCTGTGGTTCCCGTGGGGCCTGGCAGCACAGTCAGCCCCCCTCTGTTTTTCCCCAGATGTCAAAGAGTGACAACTTTGGGGAGAAGATGAAGGAGTTCATGCAGAAGTATGACAAGAACTCCGACGGCAAAATCGAGATGGCAGAGGTGAGTCCTACATCCTGGCTAAGAGCTATGGGGGAGAGGGGTTCCTGTCACCTCCACTCTGCCAAGCACAAGTGTCCTTCTAGGCCTCTAAAAGGGGGGGCGGGTCTCGAAGCCCCCACCCAACCTCCAGCACTTAGGCTGATCAACGAGAACAGGCAGGACTTTTTCTGAGCCTCACAAGGAAAGAAGCAACAAACAGTGGCCTAAGACAGGGAGGGAGACCTTATGTGCTCTCACGGTCCCAGCAGCTACTCTGAATGGGTGAGGAACCCAGCTTGAGAGAGGAAGGAGCAGGACCGTTGGAGAACAAGAGAGTTCATGCCCCACCAAAAGGCATCCCAAGGCAATAGCTTTAATTACTTAATTAATTTGTAAACACATAATTTACATATATAACACATATCATTTATATATTATATATACACACATACATTTGCATAAATACGTATTGCTAAAACAAATTGAGGCATATTAAAAATTTTAAGAGTGTATTTGAGCAAAAATTGATTCAAATGGGGCAATGCCAAACCACGAGTGATCAGGAACACCCCCCCAACAGTAGCTAGGGAAAGAATCTTATAGAGAAGAGGTGGGAGCAGAGCAAGGAAGGTGTTTGATTGGCTATCGCTTAAGTGGTTGCATTATTTGGGAACCCCTCCTGGGCTGTTGTGACTGGTTTCCATTTGGGTCTGCTCACATAGTCTACTAAGGCATTAAGGTCACCTCAGTTTAATGGCTTCCTTGTCTAATTAAACAACTTACGTATCCTCACATATACACACATACATTCCTACGTACACAGTATATATGCGTGTGCGTGCCGCTGGCCATCAGTTTGTGATGTGTGGCCTAAGGCTCGGGAATAATGACGGCAGCACAGGAATGAGGGCATAGCTCCTCCCAGGGTGGATTGGGTGGGATGCTGCCTTAGGTCAGTGCCCCGGAAGCAGAGACTGAGAAAGGACTCAAGTGGATGGGATTTATTGAGAGAGAACTCTTGAAAGAAGGGAAGAACGCAGCAGGAAAAGGCAGAGGAAGGAGCTAAGGAAGGACATGGTGTCAGATGGAGCTGGGTCTTGACCTGATCTCACAGGGAGCTCTGGAATGAGGATTGCACCAGAGGTGGTCTCATCCTGGGCAAGGGATGGGGTGGTCTTTCGTACCCTCAGTTCAGTCAGTCGTTGGATACAGGCTGCCCCCTCCAGGTCGGGGAAGTGGAGGTGGGCGCCTGAGGCAATGGTGGTTTTTTGGAGGGCAGCTCTGATGCAGGGAGCAGCTCTGAGCCATTAGCAGGTGTCCTTCACGGCATGAGGGATGGCTCACCAGCCTAGCTAAGGGGGGTCTGGGAAGGGCACCAAGAGCATAGATGTCTAAGCTGCAAGTCTCAGAAAATCCTGACTCAAATGGGCTTAAACCGGGGGTCACCAGACTTTCTTCTGGAAAGATCCAGATTATGGTACATGTTTTAGGATTTTTAGACCACATAGTTTCTGTCACAATTCTTCCAACTCTGCCACTGTGGCAGAAAAGAAGCCATAGACAGCATGTAAATGAATGGGCATGGCCATGTTCCAAGACAAGTTCATTTATAGAAACAGGCATTGGGCCAGATTTGGCTCACGGGCCATTGTTTACCTACTCCTGGCTTAAACCATGAGAGGCTTCTAGTGAGACAAGCGCCAGGAGAAGGCATGGCTCTAGATGAAGGAGGCCAGGTCCCCAGCTCTGCTTCTCTGCACTTCTCTGCCCCCCAAAACACCTTCATCTTCAGGCTGGCCTGCTGCTTTAACCATCCCATCTGCAAGCACCCACGTCGGGATGCAGAAAGGATCCGTCTCATTTGGCTCCTCCCGGGAGTAAGGAAAGCTTTGCCTGGAGTACTTTGAGCAGTCCTCCCCTCACATCCCATTGGCCAGAACTGGGTCACATGCCTGCTCATAAGCCAATCCCTGGCAAGGAAATTAGCCCATTTACCTGACTCAGACCAATCAGGATTTGCCTGTGACCCAAGGAAGCTGGGAGCAAAATAAGGGGGGCTGAACAAGGGTATTTTTGCATTTTCTGAAAACCAGATTTGTTGAGGTATAATTTATATACAATAAGCTGCACTGATTGGGAGAGCCAAGTTCTGGGAGCTTAGACGTTGTGCACAGCCATATAATTACCACCACGATCAAGATGGAGCATTTCTATTGCCCTTAAAAATCCCAGGCCAATTTGCAACCACGGGGATGGAACTAGAGGGTATTATGCTTAGCGAAATAAGTCAATCAGAGGAAAACAACTATCATATGATCTCCCTGATATGAGGAAGTGGAGATGCAACGTGGGGGGTTTGGGGGGGTAGGAAAAGAATAAATGAAACCAGATAGGATCCGGAGGGAGACAAACCATAAGAGACTCTTACTGTCACAAAACAAACTGAGGGTGACCGGGTGACCGGGGGAGAGGGGTAGGGAGAGGGCGGTGGGGTTATGGATATTGGGGAGGGTATATGATATGGTGAGTGCTGTGAAGTGTGTAAACCTGGCGATTCACAGACCTATACCCCTGTGGCTAATAATACATTATATGTTTATAAAAAAAATTTTTTTTTAATTTAAAAAAAATAATAAATTTTGGTAAAATATTTTTTAAAAAAATCCCAGGCTACCCCTCATCTCAGATTCGTTTGCCTTCTTTAGAATTTTATATCACTGGAATCATCTATTAAGTATTCTTTGGGAGACCGGACACTTGCATTTTTAAAGGGGCTCCACTATCTGTCCCTCTAGCTGTGTGGGGGGGATGCACTCCTCAGAACATCCTTCTTCCCTTTTAAAGGGCTGTTCTCAGGAAGAAGAGCAAAATGTGGGTCTCACACTGCCTTGCCACTGGCCATTCACCACCTTCTGGCAAAGTGGGCTCTGCTCCCTGGCGGGGCCCTCCAGTAACGTCTCTGTGTCTCTGTGTTGCTCCCCGGCCCCCCGCAGCTGGCACAGATCCTGCCAACGGAAGAGAACTTCCTTTTGTGCTTTCGGCAGCACGTGGGCTCCAGCACGGAGTTTATGGAGGTGAGGCCAAGGCACTGCCTTTCTCCCATGCTCAGGGCCAGGCCCACCCCAGTGCCTGGGAGTGGTTCCCCCCCGCCGGGGGGGCGATGCTAAACCCCTTAGGGCTCCATGACTCAGAGTGTGGTCCCTGGACCAGTGCCGTCTGCATCACCATCACCTGAGTGCGTGTGAGAAACGCAGAGTCCCTGACCTACTGACTCAGAATCTACCTTTCAGCAAGATCCCCATATGATATGCGCACATCAAAGCGTGCAGAATACCGGTGAGAAGTAAGTATGGGGAAGTACATGTGGGAAATGCCAGGTACACGCTTATCTCCCCTTTGGGAACTGGTCCATAGACATTTGCATCTTGCCGTATCTCAGAAATACTGCAGTAAAGAGACCTGTTTCACGTCCTTTGGCTTCCAGAGCTCACGCACTGTGTTCTCAATAACACTGGTGTCCCTTGAGGTCAGGGTTCCAAGGTGCATGAGTGGAGACTATGGATTTCTGGGCCATCCCAAAGCTGGAAAAGCCTGGGGAGGGGCGGAATTTCAGTTTGCAGCATCTTCCGGTTCTGATTCTTTTTTTTTTTTTTTTAAGATTATATTTATTTATTTGACAGACAGGGATCACAAGTAGGCAGAGAGGCAGGCAGAGAGAGAGGGGGAAGCAGGCTTCCTGCTGAGCAGAGAGCCTGATGTGGGATTCAATACCAGGACCCTGAGATCATGACCTGAGCCACAGGCAGAGGCCATAACCCACTGAGCCACCCAGGCCCCCTTTCCAGTTCTGATTCTTGACTGTGGTCTACACATCAGTGCCCCCCCCCCAAAAGAGATCTTTGCAAAAGAAACTCTTTGAAATCCTCAAGTGAAGAAGACCACCGAAACTCAATTTTTTTTTAGTAATATTGAACCGATAGATGCAGCCATGTGAAATTGCTGATATTTGACCATTTTTGATTTATAAAAATTGGAAATTCCATATGATTCAACCAAATACATGACTAATCCTGATACCTGGCAAACTGCTGATTATTTCTTGGTATTTTTCTGGACTCTGCACCCTAGCTGTTCAGGATATGTGTCCCCCAGAGGGAAACTTAACCGATACCCCATACACACTGCCTGCTAGGAGAATGACTAGCCTTCAACTTGACTTGAGTTGCCATTCCTCGTGTTAAATCCATGTCCAGACATCGGTAATCCCCTCTCCGTGATTTACTGCCTAAAACTAATGGAGAGTTAGCCCAGAAACCCACACAGCATGGAGTTCCCCACATGGGTAGAAAATTGGTTAGAAAGAACCAATTCTCAGGGCAGAAAAGTCATTTTTTAAGTGGCAGCTTGCCTAAGCCTCAGATATGGATTTAATTTTATGGTGCCTTAAAGGATTTTCTCCAGGCTTTTCAAGATGGCCAGATTCCGTAAGCTAGTCATTGACATTCTGGATTCTGTTCTTAGTCCTTCTCTTGCCTGTCTTCTGGGGGAGGGGGGGGGTGGAAAGTCTGCATCTCCTTGCCATAGCGCTGCTTTTGTGAGAGTCCATTTTTCTGTCTGTAGAAAAGGGAGCCTTATGCCTGATGGTTCCTTCCCTTATGGGGAGGGAGGCAGCCAAAAATTGGTGTCTCTTCCACCTCTGATCTGGAAAATGGGGATGATGAATAGTTTGTGGGGGTGAGGGGAGCTGGAAATACTTAAAGAGAAGCAAAAAAGACCTTTCTCTCGCTGTGTCCCCCTCTCTCAAAGTCATTAGTGGTTCCTCTCTGTGTCGTTTATATGATTCCATATTCTTATCTGTTTTCATCCTTTAATCCACAGTATAGCTGAGACAACCCCCCTCAACCGAGTTTCCGGGGACCCCACCATCCCGCAGCGCCACCCCCCTGGGCTTGGCCGCTTGTTCCATTTTCATCAGCTGGAAACAGGAATTGGTCCCTTTGCCGCCTTGAAAGGCTAGCGCGGGCAGAGAGCTCCGTCCCACTGCTAAGCACAACATTGTAATTTCTAATTTTAGGGACGCCTCAGGATTTCTTTGAGATTTCACAAAGCCCAGGTCCCTTGAACTCTCTTCCTTGAATGGGAAGAGAATGACCCACTGATGGACGAGCACAAAGCACTGGCGGGAAGAGAAGTGAACAGGGAGAGCCTGGGGAGGAGGCGGGGCCAGGGGGGAGGGAGGTCAGAGCCGCTGAGGATCTCCGTCCCCCAACCCCGGTTAAAAAAAAAAAAAAAGCAAAAAGCAAAGCGATGCTTTGCTCTGAGTGAGGACTGGAGTGCCTTCAGGTTACCCTCCTTTTTTTTTTTTTTTTCCAAGATTTTATTCATTTGTCAGAGAGAGAGAGAGGGCAGGGGGAGGGGCAGAGGGAGAGGGAGAAGTAGGCTTCCTGCTGAGCAAGGAGCCTGATGTGGGGCTTGAGCAGGTGCTCAACAGACTGAGCCACCCAGGCACCCCCAGGTTACCCTCCTTTTAGGCAACTTTAGCCCCAACTTTTAGAGGCTATCTGCCTTTTTTCTCAGTCAAGACTCAGATGAGCTAAACTCTAAGGCACTGGGTACATGCAGGTGGTTGGTGACGTCGTATTTATAAACCTGCTCTTACTGGTTCTTTCTCAAGGGCAGGCTTTCTGGGCACAGGAAGGAATACTTGAATGGAAGCAAAGCAGAGAAAAGACAATTCCCTGATCAAATACCATCTATCCAAGTTGTCCGTGGCATAAGTTTACATTTTTGCTGGGATTTGCTCATGTCTCATAACTTTTTAAGCAATCAGGTTAAAAAAAAAAAAAAACCTACCAAATTCTCTGAGTCCACCACTATCCCATGAGAATTACACAGCCTTGTTTGCTGGTATGGAAGAAAGGTCCTGGGTTACCTGCAAACTCACCATCCAGACAATAAAAGGGAGGCATGACATAGAGAAGGGAGGGGATGCAGGGGATCCAAATTTGGCAAAATAATTAGTACCTGCTGATTCTTAGTAAACCTGGTGTGGTGTGTACTTTGGAGGTGAGGGAGAAGAGAGAAAAAGTCAAGGGAAGAAACCTTGAAAGAAAATAGAAGAAATATATTCAGGCACCAACTTAGATCAAAGATTTGGGGAAGTGATCAATCCCTGGATTGATCAGGGAGAGGGGTGGTTTCCTTAAAAAACAGAGAAAGAAATGCTTTTTATCACACAGGTAGGGAGTAGCCTTGGGACAGTCTAAATGAGCTGACAGCACTACCACTTCTGTTCCCCTTTAGCTGTGGATGCCATGTGCACCATGATGAAGGGATGGAGAAGGGACCCTTCTGACCCTTCCAGAAGATTCTTACCCTTGGCCCAGGCCCCACCCAAACAATCAGAAGCTTCCAGAGCAGTAAAAGAACATGCTGTAAAGCCACAGCAAAAATTGGATCCACCAGATCCTAGTGCTAGAAGTTGCTTGGTTAGCACCTTAGAAAACCACAACCCTGTCCAAAAAAAGAAAAGAAAACCATAACCGTAGTTACAAAATGATCCAAAAAGAGACCCAGGCCAGTTAAGAGTAGGTAGATATCGTCCCAGGGATGTTTTTTTTCCTTCTCTGTGTGACCTTGACCAAGACACTTTCCCCATTTCTTCATCTGTGACACGGAAGGGACTGGGCTAGACCATCTCCACATCCCCATCCCCCGGTAATATTCTTGAACATCAAGACCCAACCTGGTCCATTAAAGGGAATTGGAAGGAGGCTTAGAGGTATTGACGGGTCCTTGCAAATAGGTTGTTGTTCCCATTGCAGGCTTGGCGGAAGTATGACACAGACAGAAGTGGCTACATTGAAGCCAACGAGCTCAAGGTAGGATGGGCCTTGGGGAGGGTATGGAAGGCACAGAGAATAGGACTGAGGCCAGAGTGGTGGTAGGTTTAAGGAACCCAGGGAGGGAGGATATGTTGAGGAACATGGGTTTATGGAATGCTCGGGAATTAAGCCTGACTCCAAATCGGTGGACGTGTTCTGGACAGCCACGTGAATGAGTTACAGGGAGCCACGGGGCCAGGGAGCTTGACCAGACTCCACTCCTTTGCACATCAGTGCCCGGGACAGGCACCTTCAAGACAATTCGTGCAGATCTGTCCCCCACCTGCGAGTCTACCCCACCACCATCCCTCTGCAACCAGTGGTGCCCAGGCTGCTGCTTAGCCCTGGGTCCTGGGCTCCCTAAGGTGCCAGAGCCAGTCTCTGCAGCCTCTCCTGGGGGCTGAAGTTGCATCAGGCCTTCATGATCATCCCACAAGCATTAGGGATTAGGGAATCAGGAGGGATGTAAGCCATACAAATGGGAGACCTCAGAAAACAGTGTTGACTGACTGAAGGAGCAAGTAATGAAGGAGGGGCTGACTGTGTCAGGAGCTCTCAAGAGACCTTTTGTGTTCTAGGGATTTCTGTCTGACCTGCTGAAGAAGGCGAACCGGCCATATGATGAACCCAAGCTGCAGGAATACACCCAAACCATAGTGAGTGGGCAGAGGCACGGGACTGGGGCCCACCCTACGCCAGCGGGATTCTGGGTTTCCAGGGTTCTGTGCTGGCTGAGTCTTCAGGCCCTGGTGAAGTGACTCCCAGTGGCAAAAGGAATGCTGGTCCCTGGCCTCACGCACCCTCTGTCTGAGATCCTCACTGAGCTAGGAGAAGACGGGAGCATCTGTTTCCATGACAACCTCCCCAGCTCTGGGAGAGGGTGGGCCTTTGCTGCTGGCCAGCCCAGCTCCTGGCGCCCTCCCTCAGAGAAGAGGAGAGAGGACCAGGGACCCATTTAGACCCTGCTGGTCTCTGGCCTCCGGGTGACCTCAGAGGGGGCAGAGCACACCCACCCCTCTCCCTTCCTCTCTTATGCAAGGGGATGGCGGGTCAAGGTCCCCCATGAGAGGTCAAAGCAAATCACCCAGGCACCTCTGTCTGTCCCCAACAGCTACGGATGTTCGACTTGAACGGGGATGGCAAGCTGGGCCTCTCGGAGATGTCCCGGTAAGTGCCCGAGCCCACCCCAGGGTCACTTCTCCCAGGACCTCTGCCTACGGTTCTGTGCCACCCTCCCTGGCTCGAAGACCAGTCGGGGTGGGGAGAGGGCTTTAAGAAGTGACAGGTCGGGTGTCATGAAGCTCAAGAGCAAGCTAGAGAGAGTCCCAGCACCTCAGTGCATCCGCCTCCCTCCGTGCAGACCTTGCCACTAGTTCCTCCGTGCTCAGAGACGGTTTCCAGAACCACAGGCGCAGCTTCCACATCCCCCTCCGTCCAGTTGTTCCAGCCTCTGCCCTGTCTCCTAAGCTCTGCTCTAACGCTTCCTTTCCAGACTCTTGCCTGTACAGGAAAACTTCCTGCTTAAATTTCAGGTAAAAGAGCCTCTGCTTTTCTTCGCTTCCTCCCTTCCCTCAACCCCACACACTTCATGCTGCCACCCTCCTGTTGGCCCTCCAGCACACACGTGCACACACGCACATGCAGACACACACGCACACACGCAGCCCTGTGCCTGCTCACTTGTACACACATGCACCCATGCACGCATCCATGTACACACACTCCCACATGCACACAAACGCGCTCACTCACACATGTGCATGCACGTGCACACGGACACACGCGCCCACTCGTGCACACACAAGCGGTGCACTAATTTGCATACACACACTGGCATGCACACACGCACGTGCACGCACACACACTCTCCCAGGCTTTTGCTTCTCTCTTTAATACCTCGGGCCTTACAGGGCATGAAGCTGACCTCAGAGGAGTTCAACGCGATCTTCACATTTTACGACAAGGTAAGACGGAGAGCAGAGCAGCGTGGGAGGAAAAAGCAGGGGGCCCGCCAGCAGGGGAGCCCCCAGCCACTGGCTCCTCTTTGTCCTTCGGGGGAAGGAGGGGCTCAGTATTGCTCCCTTGTTACCGGCTCATAATTTCACATCGGAGCCAACTGTTTTGCTAGGCAGTTGGAAGGGAGAGGACCCCCCTCACCACCGTCACCCCTTCCTTTGCTGCCTCACCTGTGTGACTCCAGTAGTCTCCCTTATAACCACAGCCTGGAGGGTAAGCTTTAAATAGCCCCTGTGTTCATCCTGACATCTTAGGGAGTTAGCTAAATGCTTCTGGAACCTCATCTATATTTTCAATGCAAATGCAAAACACTGGGACACACATTTGCCCTGGAGTGTCCCGTCCCTGCCTTGGCTGGGGAAGTCAGCAGTTCGGTGTTATTTTGACACCGCGGGGTGTGAACGCCTTCTGCACGGAGCAGAGGGAAGGTCAGACTCTGCAGGCTCCCTGGGAGGAGCTGGGGGAATCGGGAGGCCAGGTCAAGGGTGGTGGGGCCTGATTCTCGAGCTCTGTGTGCCCCTGCTCCCCACCGCCAGGACGGGAGTGGCTACATCGACGAGAATGAGCTGGACGCCCTGCTGAAGGACCTGTATGAGAAGAACAAGAAGGTGAGCCGCGGAGCCCTGAGGCCGGGGGAGCTGGCCCTGGGGCAGGAGAGAGGCTTCTGAGGGAGGGGGAAAGGCCTGTGGGGTGCGTTCGCTCTCCTCTGATCACCCATAACTGGGCAACGGCAGTGTGGGGGCTGTTGTTTGGTTTCTGGATGGATGCTCCGTTGACGTTTCTTTCAATTGTAGTAAAACCCCCTTCGTGCAAAGCTTCTTCCCCATTTCTGAGCACCCCTCAGCAGTGCTGAGGACACCCACACTGTAATCACCACCCCGTCCAGAACGCTCTTCCTCTTGCAAAACCCAAACTCCACGCCCAGCAAACAAGAGCTCTCCAGCCCTCCCTCTCCCAGCCCCCAGACCCTCAGGCCCCCAGACCCCCACCAGGCTACCGTGTCTACAACTTGACCGCTTCCGGCACCTCCTACAAATGGTGGCATCCAGGTCCTGTCTCTGTGACAGACCTACCTCACTGGGCATAACGCCTTCCAGGTTCACCCATGTTGTGGCAGTGCCGACATCCTTCCTTTTTTTTTTTAAGATTTTATTTATTTATTTGACAGAGAGAGATCACAAGTAGGCAGAGAGGCAGGCAGAGAGAGGAGGAAGCAGGCTCCCCACCAAGGAGAGAGCCCGATGTGGGGCTCGATCCCAGGACCCTGGGATCATGACTTGAGCCGAAAGCAGAGGCTTTAACCCTCTGAGCCACCCAGGTGCCCCGACATCCTTTCTTTTTAAGGCCGAGTAATATTCCAGGGTTTGTGTCCAGCACTTTCTATCTGTTCAGCCATCCCCAGACACTCAGTGTGTCCCCACCTGTTGGCCCTCTACAGTGGTGCGATGATAAGACGCTGGCAACCCGACCGCCATCAGAAAAGACTTTCCCCACAAAGAGAGTTGGGAGAACTTCCAATAATAATATATGTTCATTGAATTCAAATTTACAAAAAAGAAAAAAAAAAGGGAGTGATTTGGGAAAGAAGGGGCCAGTGGGAGGTGAAGATATTTCTCCCTCTGCCCCTCCCCCCGCCTGTGTGTGCATGTGCGCTCTTTCCCTCTCAAATGAATAGATAAAATCTTGAAAACAAAAATGCAGAGTCTGGAGGAGGGCAAGAGGCTAAGAGGAGCCACGGAAGCATTTGTTCCCCTCAAAGAAAAGGCAAAAGGCGGGGAATCAAACTATTACTTTGCCTGGTGGTGTTGCTTGAAGGATAGACCGCAGGCGGTGGGCTCATCTCGGGGCTGGAGGGCCGGTGGCAGCAGGGGGACCAGGAGCCCACAGCTGTCTTAGCAGCCACCTTCCTTCACCTCCTGGGATGCCTTTCTCTAAGCAAATGGTTTTGCTATTTTCTTTAATTAGATGAGGAACACTCCATACTTCCTCACGTTGCCTAACCGTCTTGCCTGCCAGGCACAAGCTAAATTTACTGCTCAATTTCAGGGGAAAAAATTCACTGCAGCCTGAATCTGTCTCCCCTGCCACTTGCTTGCTTTCTGACCGCTTCATCTTTGTCCTGAATATCATGATTCATTTCTTTCATCCTACATTTTTTTTTGTTACCTACAAATGCTTTCTGAAAGAGGCAGAAAATAAATTATAAGTAAGCACATGCTTCGTAGGAAGAAGGATGTCTTCACTAGGTGTTTGAACTCAGCGGACTCCTTCCTGGCACCAAACTCTAGGAGAAAATTATTTATGCAACCTTATGTGTCCAAGGAATGTTGGCATCCTAGTGGAAAATATCTTCAACTGTAATTGTATTAATGAGGCATCATTATTCTCCATGTGGTCCTGCTCGACACCTGAGGTTGATCGACCCTGAAGGCAAGCATTAAATCTTGGGAGTGACCTCAATTTTCTGCTCTTCACCTAACTTTTTTTTTGTTAAGACTAATTTATTTGAGAGACAAAGAGAGCATAATGGGGAGAGGGAGCAGAGGGAAAAGGCCAAGGAGAAGCAGACTCCCTGCTGAGCTAAGAACCCAACGCTGGGCTCGATCCCAGAACCCCAGGATCATGACCTGAGCCAAAGGCAGACGCTTAACCCAGCTGAGCCCAGGTGCTCCTAGGTTCTTTCTTAATTACCACAAAATACAAATCCTACAGCCACACAGGTTCACTCAAGATATAGAAACAAAAACAGGTGTTGAGGGTTAGGAAGCAACTCTGAAGGTTGGAGAACAATGATACAGTCATTTACCTGGGAGTCTTCCACCTGCCCTAAGCTCAGGATGTGGCGCCTGGTGATGCGAGAGCAGGAACCAGTAGAGAGAGCCATAGGACTGGAAATAGCACCTGTGCCAGGAGGGGAGCGGGCTGTGTTCTGTGAACCGACATGGCAGGTGCACATTCCATTTGGATGGAGCGAGGTCTTGGACATGGATTCTGAACAGATTCATGTTTGAAGTCCCTGAGGGACAGGCTGGTGTGATCAAACCTCAGTATTTTTTTTAAAGATCTTTTTTTTTTGACAGTGATCACAAGCAGGCAGAGAGGCAGGCAGAGAGAGGGAGGGAGAAGCAGGCTCTCTGCTGAGCAGAGAGCCCAATTAGGATCCCAGGACCCTGAGATCATGACCTGAGCCGAAGGCAGAGGCTTTAACCCACTGAGCCACCCAGGCGCCCCAAACCTCAGTATTTCTCACCACTCCTGGGGCCACCGCAGCTCACTAAAGCCTTCCTCAGCTTCAAGCAGAACTTCTAGATATAGAAAGTGAGCATAGCCCTCTCACTGAATCGGCGTGGGGGGCGGGGTGGTTCTCCAGTTCCGTGTTGATATATGGGGTCCCTTCCTTGGCTCCTAATTTGAAGGTGGATAGTATAGCAAACTAGGAGGTATTTCCAGGGACTTCAGACCTTTAGGGAAGATGCTCCCCAAAGCTAACGATGCTTGCAAAGTGCCTTTGGGGTGGCTGCTGGCACAGAACCAGGAATCAGTAACATGAGGGGATGTCCTGGGACCCTGTAAAGGCCTGACCTTTGAGCACTCAAAAAAGAGGTGACTGAGGACAGGCGAGCCAGGCAAAGAATTACATAGACTTTGAGACTCGGGAGACCAAGGATATCGTGGCTGTAGAGTTGGTCCAGTCCTTTAGCAAATACCATAGTTTTTTATGCTTCCGGTCTTATTAGCTGAATGGAGATAAAGATCATCAGCCTGAAAGGGGTGGTGAAAAAAGGAAAGGAATGAGAGAGAAAGGAAGGGAGGGAGAAACGAAGGGAAGGAGGGAGGAAGGAAGATCTGCCAACATTTTCAAGACAAGAGGAGGAAGAGGCGGGGGAGGGAGGGAGACAAAAACATAGTGTAAGTGATGGTTCCGCTGTATGTTAGCCCTATTGGTTATCTGTACCCCAATCAGTTATTGTAAAGCATGTATTCGACCCAAGGCATATTAGGTATTGATGCTCTAATGTTGGCCTCCATTTTACATGAGACAGTGGCCCTATGTCCATGGCTCACCTGTCCTCGTGGCCTTTGAATGGCCACAGAAGCCTGTGAACAAGAAGTAGGCAGGAGAGCTTTGTTGCTGGGAGGAGGCAGGAGTTAGGATTCCTTGTTTAAATGGGGGAGGTTTAGGAAAGTATTTTCCGTGGGGCGGGGGGGACAAGATCAGGGAGCTTCCCTGGTGTTCTCTTCCTCACCTACAAGGACCCACAGCGAGTACCAGAGCCCCAGGGAGACGAGAACTTGATACAAGGCATGCAGAGATAGGGACTAGCCGATTTGGGAGGGCACGCTGTGTGTCAGGGGCCGCACTGCCCATCGTTTGCGTTCATTCCCTCAGCTAACCATCCTAACTCCTCAATGAGGCAGACGCTGTTAATGTACCCATTTTACAGATGAGGCAGCTGAGCTGAGACTCAGAAAGGTTGACTACTTTCCCCAAAGCAAGGCAGCCAGTAAGAGAGGGTTTAACGCAGGGCTTTCTGACTCCAAAGCCCACGTTTGCTGGGATGGGAGAAGAGGAGCATTCTGGTGGATGTGTCTGTGAATGAGCAGAAAGGATGCTCCACTGGAGCCATCCAGTGAGGGGCTCTTTCTCTCTCCGTGTCTCCTAGGAAATGAATATCCAGCAGCTCACCAACTACAGAAAGAGTGTCATGTCCTTGGCTGAGGCGGGGAAGCTCTACCGCAAGGACCTGGAGATCGTCCTCTGCAGCGAGCCCCCCATGTAAAGCGGGGTGGGGGGCTGTTTCTCCGCCTCCCCCAAACCCTGCCCCAGCTGCCCTGCCACTTCTCCCCGGACCCCCAAGATCGTGAGCACCCCTCCTCCGCCCCTGCCACCTGCACCCACCAGCCTGCAGAGCAGGAGAGAGAAGAGAGGAGGGTGGGTTGCTGACAGGCCTCCAGGAGCCCTCTCCAACCTCCCCGGACCTGACCAGACTCGCAGGCTGCTCTGCCCACGGAAGTGCACCACCCTAGTGGGCGGTGGGCGGGGACATGGGCGGAGCTTCCCTGCCCCTCTTCGCTGTGATGCATGAGCTCCTCTGCTGTATGATCTAGGCTTCTCTGTCCCACCGAGCGGACTCTTCCCTCTCCCCCGTGCCACCACCCACCCAAACTCCCTAGTTCCACCCACCACCTCGCTAATGGCATAGCTGTCTTCTCAGAGTCCCTGTTCGTGGAGTGCTGGCCCTTTGTCTTCTGGACTCAGCGTGCTCCTTTGCTCTGTGGGTTCCTTGTCTCCTTGTTTACCAAAGAAGAGTTTACAGACAATAAAGTGGAAACGTTCTGCGTGGAAGCTCACCCAGTTCTAGTCAAGTGGTCAACTTCTCTCTGCAGGCAGCAACTCTCGATGAGGAGAGCGCCTGTCCAATGGGGTGGGGAGGGGGGAGCCATTGGGACCACCCAACTGGGCAGTAACTACAAAAAGCAGGGGCGTAGGACACCAGGACTCTGGGCTTTCCCTCGTCATCCCCCGCCTGTCTCTTCACCAACCTGTCCCTTCTTTGCTGCATGTCTGTCTCTTCACCTCTGAGATAATGGGAGCAGTGATCCCTTCCCTGAAAGCGAAGTGCCCTGTATTATGCTAAACGGTGGACCTGAGGTATCCCCCACTCCTAGGAGGGAGGTGCTGTGACTGCCTCTACTGCACAGAAAAGGAAACTCAAGATTGAAGAGGTTAAGGAAGAGCCCCGCCTCTCATGGCCAGTGTGGAGCAGAGCCGGGGCACGCTCCCACACACACTGGACCCACGTTCTCTCTAGGAGGGACACCAGCTGGGTGTGGCAATAGTGGGACTAGGTGATGTCCTCCAAGCTGGGGACACCTCTGACCAGGAGGTCTAGACCACCACAAAGCCAACCTCTGCTCCTCACAATGTAATGAGCCCCACCACTCCTCAGATGCCCCATGGCAGGGGGCCAGCCTGGCCCAGGCATCCACAGAGTTGAGATCCTAGAATACAGAAATAACTAATTTTTTTTTTAATGCAATCATTCATGGTCTACAGGATGCATTTTGACATGACATTTAATGCTGCAGGATTCCTATGCAATGGATCCTATTTTCAGACAGAGAACCTCCTCGGTGAGGCCCACCCTGATTAAACTGTAGCCACTGCACCCCATGACCCCTAGTTCCTGCCGGCAGCATTGTCCCCCATGGCACCATGAGCATGTGACCTGGTATGTGTTCCGGGCGCTCCCCCAGCCAGAGTGGGAGTTCCCGAGGGCGGCAAGCTCCCCCTGCCCATACCTGCTCCACCCCATTCCTCCCAGCGTCCCCACCCAGTACCCCAACACTGTCCTGCATTAGGGGCCCCCAAAGATGTCAGGATGTAGTCAATATGTTCTCTTACCAGGCAAAGGGGCATTAAGGACCAGGAAGGAATTAAGGTTGCTAATCAGCTGACTTTAGGGAGATCACCCCAGTGCCCCAAGTAATCCCAAGGGTCCTTAGATGGGAAAGAGGGAGGCAGAGGTCAAGGGAGGCACTGTGGGAAAGGTTCAGCCATCCCAGGTGGAAGCCAGAGGCATCCAGAAACTCAGCGAAGCAGGAAAATAGATTCTCCCTCAGAACTTGCAGAAGCCCCTCAAGGCTTTGACAGCGGCCCATTTTGGACTTCTGGCCTCCAGAGCGGTAAAATAATAGCGTGTGCTGTTTTAAGGCCCCAAGTCTGTGATAACTGTGATAAATGCAGCAGCAAGAGCCTATGAGTCCACTGCAGACACACAAGGTTGCCCAGGTCCAAGAGCCAGAGGCTTCCTCGACCCCCAGCTGGGAGTTCCCGGCTGCCCCAGGACTCTCAGGGACTCAGCTGGTTCCAAATCTGGGAAGTCCTACTCAGCTTTCAGAGAAGGTGCCCGCCTGGTGCGCTGTCCCCTCCTGCGGGGACGGGAGTCCTCCAAACCTGGCAGACACCTTAGGGGCACAGGTCTGTCTGCCACGCTGACCCCCAGCAGAGGCAGGAAGACACCAGAAAGTGTCTTCGAGCGGCGAACAAACACAAAAAAGACGGACATCACTGGGGCGCCGGAGTGGCTCAATCCGTTAAGCATCTGAGTCTTCATCTCAGCTCAGGTCTTGATCTCAGGGTTGTGAGTTCAAGCTCCATGCTGGGCTGCACCCTGGGCAGGGAGCCTACTTGAAAATAAACAGAAGATTGACATCGCTAGCCACTGGCGAGATGAGATACCATTACACACCAGCGGGAACCAAGTATCGTTTTTAAATGCCTTATTTCTGTTTCGAAAAGCAGAGTCTACTAAATTGTGTGGATTACAGGGAGCCCAAAGAAGAGAAAAGCCTTCCCCACAGAACCAGAAAAATATAGAGCCACAAGACATTATTAGTTTAAACACAAAGGCACAATAAAATCCCCACATCATTTCATGCAGTCCTATGTAATCCATTCTTGTTCCGCTGGAGCTTGGACTAGCGGTCTGCTTTCAGGACGCCGTCTTGCTTCTGGAACAAAGAGAGTTCTGGAAATCCTGATGCGGCCCACAGGGCTAGTCGGAGAGCTGCTCCAGCGACGTCTGCTCAGAAGCCCGCAACCTTGAGTCTACTCTTTCAAGGCAGGATGGTTGGAAGTACCTGGTACAGTCATTCTTCATGAGGCTGTAGGACTGTCCCTTGTCTCAGACACACGAACTGCATCCTGGGGCTTAGAGCAGAGCCCCCGGGGAAGCGTGTCCCAGAACAAGCTGTACAGTGTTGCCCCAGAACGCCTGTATGACAAAGCCTGTGTAGCTGTGGTTTGTCTGTTACTCTCACCAGTATCACCAGAATGGAGGAGAGGACATGTCTCTGAGGACAGTGCAGAACTATTTCCTAAGATTTTAGACGGGCGCTTCCCCTGAAGGTACACACACATGTGGGCAGTGAGGGCACTGACAAATCTCCAGGGACTTCCCATCACTCACACTCACTCACAATTCTTCTAAAATATTTACACTCACATTTCATCCATATAAGCTTAACTTCAGGAAGGCGGAATGTGTCTTCTGATCTGACAACTCCTCTAGTGCAAATCTTATGACAGGAATACTTCAAACCAACCTAATAATTGCTAGCATCCCTCTTTTAATAAGGAGCAAACCCAAATCTTTGTGATTTTCCAGGGCTCTTCTGGGGCACCTCAAAGACCACTGCAGGTGTAGAAGATATCCTAAAAAGTTCCCTTTCCTCTGTTTTCTTTTCCCCTCTACTTATTAAATTATTTGAGAGGGCAAACATCTAAAGAGTTGTCAGATGAGATTTGGACACCTGATTAACATATGATCATGGGCGCCTGAGAAATAACCCGTTGGTCACCCAGGTCAAAAAGTGCCAACTGTTGAAAGTAAACAGACACGGGGCTAATGAGAAGCCCTCTGTCCCCATAAAAACTTGCACATAGTGTTCACAGCAGCATTATTCATAATAGCCAAAGACTGGAAGCAAGTCTGATGTCCATCAAGCAATGGACCAACAAAGTACAGTACATCCATACGAGAGGATGACTGGAGAGTCGCCCACAAAAGGCAATGAAGTGCTGACACGGCTACAACACGGATGAACCTAAAACGTGACACTACGTAGAAGAGGCCAGACAAAAAAGGCCCCATCTTGGGTGATGCCATGTATACCTAGAGGCCAGGAGAGAAATGGAGTCATGGTTGCCAGGGGGTGGGGAAGGGGTACCTTAACAGGGAGCGACCACTAGTGGGCGCAGGGTTTCATTTTCAAATTGGGAGCTGGGGAATTAATTAGGGCCCTAACAATAAGGAATTCATTAATTAGGAATTAATTCTGTCTGGAATCAGGCAGAATTAGATAGTGGGGATGGTTGCACAACCTAATAATATACTGAAAACCACGGACCAAAAATAAGTGAATATCCTCTTCGTTTCCTTAAAAAAAAATCCTTATGGATTATGAAATAAGTAAAATAAACAGGAAATGCCTGTTTACATACATATACATATATACATATGGCATGTTCATAACGGATAAGTTTTTGGTTTTTTGTGTTTTACAATCACCTATCCTACAACAGGACAAATTCAACATAAAGCACCAAAAAGTGTTCTGGTAAGACAGAGTCTCTGCTATCTAGAATAACCTTCCATACTGCAGGCAATGATCAGTAAACCAGGGAGGCAAGCCCATCAAACCTAGCAAACTCTCCTACAATACACTACATTTCACCATTTCTCTTCAGATGCAGGTTTTATAAAGCAAGACAAATGAAATTCACTTTCTAAACCTTACCCTTCATAGTATCCTTCTGGATCCTGGAACAAACGGACAACTTACTACAGGGCAAGGAGTCTGCAGGGTCAAAACTATTTTCATAATAATGCCAAAATATTATTTATCTTAACTTGCAATGTTTTCACCATTTCTATTTGCAAATGAATAAAAAAAATTTGTAAACGTCTGTTTTGATTTCTAATGGGGCAAGTATCGATAGTTTTAACCCACATAAACAAAAGCTCTTGGGGTAATCTCAATACATTTTCAGAACGTAGAGCGGAAGACCGCACCTTAAAACACAGTGCTAAAGGAGGAAGGAAACAGAATAAGAAATGGCATTAACAATTTCATCTATGTGAACTAAATGTGCTTATACACAAGACAGTAACGATGTTTTATTAGAGCGTTAAAAAAAAAAAGGACCCCCACTGAGCATCCCAAATGGCTGTCCCCAAGGGAGATGAATGGCTGTGGGAAATCTCACCCAAAGGGAGTACAACACCAAGAGAGGGACCCAGCATAGACCACTGATAATGACCTGCCAGGAACTGAGAAGTGTGCTTACATTAACCCTCTGCACGTGGGAAGGGAGGATCCCAAGCCCCCACCCCCAAAACAAAGTACCTCTGGGCTCCCCCACTGAGCTGTAGCTGCCCAGGACAGAGCGGACACCACACACTGACCCTCTCATAAGCTCCAGCACCACCACCTTCCTAAAGACATATCACCTGGAGGCGTTTTTCCATCAAATCCAGGCACAGTAAAGAGCAGGGAAACATCCACACCCACAAGCTGGGAGGGATTAGCTCCCAGGACAGGGAAGGCAGGTCCGGGTAGGTAGAGAGCTCAGAGGCCATGCGAGCATCTTCACTATGTCCAGACCACCTCACTGGTGACCAGAGGGTTGGTTCAGTTGCAGGGATGAGGGCGGGAGTGCCAGCCAGTGGGGAGGCACGTGCAGGAAGCCTCTGCCTTCCCGTTCAGCGGATGTTTTTAAGGTGCATGAGTTAACAGTGTCATGGTGCCCAACTGGGGGAGGTCGTGGGGGTTAGGAAAAAGCAATCCAGCAGAGACAGAAAGAATCCTGACTGGAGGGCCAGAGGCTGGGAGAACAACGCTCTTCAAAAGGCACAGAGTAATCCACAAGTTCAGGGCCACGGAAAGGAAGGTACCAAAGGCGGCATGCTCTGTTGTGTGAAAACACCAAGAAAACCATCACGACAACATCAAATAAGGAGCTGGTTTCTGCTCAACCAGTGCCCTGACCAGGAGGAAACTCACCAGCTGCCAAAGCAGCACGTTCCGCTGTCACTCAGCTGGGTTCTGAGACCTGTCACTGGCTGACAACCATTTTCTGGGGGGTTAACTACAACCATGAGTTGTGCTGCGCCCGTGCCGGGGGTGACGGAGCCAAGAACCAAAGCGCACCTGTCCCCGCCTGCCCGGAGCTCCCGGTCTGATGAGATGGCCGATGATCACACGGATGTTCTTGCCTTGAGTCCCATACAGAAAGCCTAATCTCGCCCTCCTCATCCCACTGATTTTAAGATGGCTCCTTCCCTTCCCATCCGCACCCACCCTCTACCCCCGGTCGTCAACCCCCGCCTCTTTCCACAGCTCCCTCATCGAACTGCCCCTCATCGGGACGAACCACGTCAGTGATTCGTAGGGCCCAGTGCTAAAAGAAAACACATGGCTTCCTTCTTCCAAAAATTACGAAGAATTTCAAGACAATGACAGCAGAGCATTAAACCAAGCAGAGGGGGCAAGTCCCTGAAGCCAGCGCCCCACCATCCCCACCCCACCCTGCCTCTCTGGGACGCGGAGAGACCAGTGAGCTGCTGACCACCAGCCCTGGGCCGAACAGGACAGGCCTGCCTGCAACCCCCAGTCCCGGGCTCTCACCACTAACTGCTCCGAACAGGGCCCAGAATCTCACGGACTCCCCCCTCCTTAAAAGGGATCAATACAATTTGTTAGAGCAGAAACTGCAAACAGATTTTAAAGGGTTAAAGGAAAGCCAGGTTTTGGAATGGAAATTTTAAAAACCAAAGTGAAGTTCTGAAGGGTTCTCCTTCCCCCACAACAAAACCCTGCTCTGAATCACCAAAGGCGGACCCTGGCTTCAGGGCGGGAGCAAGCCCCAGGGGTTACTGTCAGCAGCCGGGAAGGAGAAACTGAAGTCAGGGACAGCCTAGAGGGCACAGTCTTAGTCCCTTCTCCAAAGGTGGCCTGAGCCCTGAGAAGCCGGGCTGCTGCTTGCGACTCCCTTCCCGGGGCCCCCGTTTCTTTGGCCTCTGGTTTCGTGAAAAATCACTGAAGTCAGGAGACACTCCTCGGAAGACAGGCTATTTCATCAAAGACCACGCAGCTGAAGCCACAGCTGGATTAACGGGGAAGAAGAGGAAGAGCCACAGGCAAAAGAAATTGGCCCCAAAAGGTGAGGAGGCTACCAAAGCTCCGGAGAGTTGGCACGTGCACCGCATCCCTCCACCAAGGAGGCTGGACAAGAGTCCACATCCCCGGGGGCGTTTACCATGGCTCTCACCGCCAACCCCCTCCCCCACCAGCCTCCGATGCACCACGAGTCAGAAAGCAGTTTAATCCCAGGATGAGAAAAGACAAAGTCTGATGATCGTGTCCGACCATGATCATCCCAAGACAGAAATACTGTCCACCCTGGCTTGAAACGGGGAACCTCTTTCTCTTCCACCAGGATAGGGAGGGGCCACCAGGGCGTAGCGGGAAGAACAAGGAAGAATATGTATGGCTCAGACACTACCCAAAAATCGAGAAGAGCATCACACAAGCCTTCAGGAGGCCGCTGGCATGGCTCTGCAGGGTCATGGCTCTGCAACACAGAGTCGGGAAGAAAGAGAGTGGTTTGAGAAAGATGCAGCCGTCCAGTCCCCCGCGGGACCATGGGGCCATTGGCCAGAACTGCGAGAGGGCATGAAGCAACGAAGGAGGCAGATGCTCCCTGCCCTGGGTGGTTGCTCGCATGCGGCAGGAAGGCAGCACCCCGCAGGCCCTAATGAAGTCCATGGGCAACACGTCATGGCCACGCACAGACAGCCCAGCAGGAAGGGAAAAGAGCAGAAGCTGCTTGAGGAAGGGAAAATGAACCAGGAGGAAATCCAGGCCCTGGAGAAAAAACTAAAAAAACAAAAACAAAAACAAAAAACAACCATCAAGAAAGGTCCTGTAAAATTTACAGTTGCATTTTAAACTGGAAAGCCATGAAATCCCATCCACGGCACAGGACATTACAAGAGCTCTTGCCACAGAAATGGGATGCCTCCAATCCGAGATACGTTTTAGGACAAACACACCAAGATGGAAAGAGAGCGTCAACAAACAGTGTCCCTCAAAACAGCTCCAAGAAGTAAGCAGTCACCAGAAACTTCCTGGAAGGTGCCCTCAATGACCAGAGTGCTCCTCTAGCCCAGCTACCATCACAGGTGGGGTCTGCCTCTTGGCATCGAAAATAAGCCAACCCATAGGGTCTTCTTGCTGAAGGAGTCCAACCTGGACTAGGAGCCCCAACACCAATTCCTAGGGGTCATCTGAGGCCTTGAGGGCATGGCAGGCCTCCTCGCTGGCCCAGCTGGGGTCCCACCAGTAGAGGCAAGAAATCCTTCTCCTCTGAAGAGCTGGATGTCACAGGCCACCTGCTGTTTCCATCGTCTCCATGACTTCCAAGATGGAGATGCCCAGCCCACTGGGGACAGAGATCACCACCCCACCCAGAAGGACTTCCTGTCCTTCCACCTGTTTAGAAAGCCCACAGTCCACCAATCTTGAAAAACCCTTTGCCAGGATTTTCACTGGACCCCATGTGGACCGTGCACAGAAGGAGGCAGACAAACGAAGGCTCAGAACCTGTGGTTCTCCTTAGACCTACTGAGAAAACATAATCTGCACCTTCCCCAAGTAAGAACATGCTTTTGCCCAAGAGGGTGCATGCAGACAACAATCTGAGGCTTGGGAGTTCAAAAAACTGTCTAAGCACTACAAAGACCATCGCTCAAACTGCTTCCTTCCAGCGCCAGCAATGAGCCAAACCGTAAGATTCTCCTCATGGTTCACTGGAGGAGCCTAGCCTCCACCAGGGTCCAGGCCTGTCTGAGGTCTCGGGCCCCCGACCTCATCTCTGTGCTTCGCTGAAACCCTTCACTTCAGCAGGCAAGTGCAGGAGAACCACTGTGTCACAGTGTCAAAGAGGACCCAACTCGGTGCCCACAAAGATGGCCAATCCAGGGCCAACCCCGTCATCGCCTGCCCCACCCGTCCTCCCTGGCTCTTCTAAAGGAGATTGTGGCCCCACCAGTGGAGACCGGATCCACTCTAGCATCAGCTTGACCATCTACAAGGCAAGACCGTCTACACAACAACTCTACACTGTTAGAGCGATTTGCACCACAACCCTTGGTGTTAGCTTGTCTGGCTTGAAGAAACTTCCTCTCTGAGGGGCCCATTTGCAACTAACTTCATCACAGATATCCCTGCCCTGGGGCTGCCACGCCCATCTGTCATCACAAGTCTCCTACAGCTCAGCTCTAGGATGACCCACAGCATCTACTTGGTCCACACGGAACAGCATCCAAGTGCATTCTTAAGAAACCCCGGGATAGGAGCCGCATTTGCTCTGCCCAGAGCCGTCTCGATGCCTTCCAAGCAGCCAGAATCCTTGCCAGGGTGCACACACCTTACCGGACCCTAGATGTCTCCGCGTGTAGGTTACATCTATCCTGGTACAGCCATGGTGTCCCCAGGCGCTGGTTGGAATCTTAATCACCGTGCCCACAGGACCAGCTGTGCAGATGACAGCCCAGGCCACCGAATACAAAGGGGACTCAAATGACCACGCTCAGTGCTACCGACACACACCTCGGCGAGCTGGACCCCATGCTGCTCCTGAACCCGGGTGTTACTGACAAGACCTCCCAAATCCCACAGGGCAAACACCAGCCGCTTCGTTTAAGACAATCTGTCACCCAGAGGCGCTCCCGGCTGCAACCCCAACATTTCCAAAGCTTGCTCCTGATGCCCGCTCCTGGGCACCCTGGTCCCGAGACAGGGGGCCTTGGTGCTGGCAAACCCACGGCTGAAAGGACCTGCCCCAAAGCAAGCTCCACAGCATTTAGGAAAAAAGCAGGATGCCCCAGCACGAGGGTACCCGTGCCGAGAATCCTAAACAGTGGGAACCTCCAATGCTTCCGATTCCTTTTCCACATCTGTTTCTTGCTGGGTCTTCTCCTTAAAACCCTTCTCTGGCCTTTCCCCTGAATGTGGAACTACACATTTGAGGTCTGCGGTTTAAAAAAAAAAAAAAAAATGTATTCACCACAAAAGAAGATTACCTCAAGATCTTGCTCTCCACAGAATTAACTGTTTAATTTTCATCATAGCTCGGGTTTTAATAGTAAAGGACTAAGTGATTTATGTTGCATTTAACGCTCTAAAAACCCTTTAGGTTTGAGCGAAAAAGAAATACAATAAAAACCAAGTTCCAATTGATCCAGCTGCCCAACCAGGTTAAGGAACCAGTAATTTATATCAGACGGGACTGGGGTTTGGAAAGCCCACGGTCCACCAATTTTGAAAAACCCTTTGCCAGAATTTTCACTGGACCCCATGTGGACCGCGCACAGGACGACGCAGACAGACGGAGGCTCAGAAAAGTGACTTTGTTATAAATTTCGGGACAGTGAAGAAGGTCTGCTTAGAGAGGGCTCGCTGCCTAGAAGACTGGACAAAGCAGGAGCTTTCCGGCAGAGGCCGTCTGTCCCCCTCTCCCGTCCTTGAGGACATTTAGCAACATCTGGAGACATTTTTGATTGTCACAACTGGCATCTCGTGGCGAAGAGCAACAGATGCTGTTAATCATCCTACAATGCACAGAACGGCACCCCACAGCTTAGAGTCATCCGGCCCCAAATGTCAATAGCACCGAGGCTGAGAAACGCTGGTCTCAAATAAAGACACTTGAACCACCACACCCTCCCCCCAGGCATCCAATCTCTAGTCAGGCCCCGCCCCCTGAGCATCTTAGTATATAGAACCTGTGCTGGAGGGGGAGGGCCAAGTGACTTACGCACATACACACAGACACAAGGCTTTGCGGTCTGGAGGAGTCCTTGATGCCATTCGACCCCTGATGCCCTTCCACACCCCCCCCCAATATCAAGAACCCAAAGATATTGAGATCAGGAACCCTTCTTAGGGAGTATTCCATTTTTTTTTTTAATCCTTCTAAGTAAAAGAAATCCTGCTTAAAAGAACCTGTGGCCCGTATTACCTCATTTAGACCTCACAGCCCAGTAACTGGGTCAGGACTGTTATGATCACCATGTGACAGAGGACGACACTGGGGCACAGAGAGCCTTAAGAAAACTTTTCCAAGGTAGCACAGCCAGCAAGTGGCAGAGCCGCAGGCGAGGCCCTGGCACTCCAGCTCCAGGCTGGCTTTCCATGGGGTTCACGCTCCTGGGCCGCCCTCCACTCACAGGCCAGCGGGGTGACAGCACCCTGCGCGGGGCCGCAGCTCCGCAGGCGTTGGCGTGGGCGTGGACACCCACCAATGTGGAGGCAGTGCCCTCCCCTGGAGGCCCCATCTGCAGGCAAAGGGCCCTGTGCCGCCTCCCCCGAGTGGCAGGGCTGGGCAGGGGCCACCCTGGGCTCAGGCCAGGCAGGGAGCAGCAGTCTGGGTCAGCGCCTGGTCATCTCCGACCACGCTCACCTGTGGATACCACCTGCCACCCCGGCGATCGACTCACGGAGCCAGCAAAGTCAGCTTCCAGGCACATGGCCTGTGCATCTGTGGGCACCAAAGCCGCCCAGCCAGGCTTCCTCTGGGCCCCTCTCTGAGCTCCTCACGGGCCCCCGCAGCCAGTCGGCCTCTGGAAATGACGAATCACCGGAGTCCCCGAGGAGTCCTCATTCTTCCTCCATTAAACCTCTCCTTGGTCCCAGAGTCTGTCTCTGCTTTTGTTCCATGGCAAGAGATGGCTGGGGACGTGGGTGGGCTGGCTGTGGTGCGGGGACGGAGGGGACTCTCCTCCTCCAGCCAAGACCGATTCCCACGCTCCGACACCCGGGCACAGGACTCCTCCTCTGTCCTCATTTCCAGCCGACAACTCTCCAGTCTCAGCACCGGCTTCCTGTGGAAAGCCACCCGGCGCGGCACCTTCGTGTCCCCGGAAGGCCTGTGACGAGCAGGAGACTGGGTTCCAGCCAACTGTCTTCCCAGGCACATTTTTCTGATAGTTTGCAAATAGTCGTATTCCAATGGAGAAATTTTTGTTTCAGAAAACAACAGCCACCCCCGGGGCGACAGCCCTTCCCCATCTGCCCTGTGTTCAAGACGGCCTCCGACCGGCCTGCCTGGGGCTCCTCCCTAAGAGGCCCCAGCTCTTTCCTTGCCTGGCTTGCTCATCCCCCTAGTTGTGTCTGGGTGGCTTCTGGGAAGGGGACGGGAAATACCTGGTGTAGGGCCAGTCCCCACAGCAGGAGGACGTGGATTTTCTGGATTCCGGTCCCCTAAAGGCAATGTCTAAAGCCACAGAGCATGAAGGCTCCACAGAGCAGCACCACAGCCCAAGATGATCTGGGGGAGGGTCTACATCGTATAACGGGCTGGAAGGTGTGAAGGGGAGGGTCTCTTTCCCCACACTCAGCCCCACGAAGAGGAGCCAGCCAACCGCCCTAGGTTCCCAGCTGCTACAATGTCACCTATGGGCATCCTGCCGCTGGGGTCAGCACTTCCCGGCAGGAGGGAGAGGACTAGGGGGGTTCCGAGGTAGGGCTCTAGGTGGGGCCAGAGTGCCCCCTGCTGTCTAACTGCTAAGGAACCCAAACCTCAGGTAGGCCTCACAGATTTCTTTGGGTCCCTGCCCAGGAAAGCTGAGGGTGGGGTTCAGTGCATACCTGTCCCCCCACCAGGGAGCATCTCCTTTCGCTATAGACAACCCCGGAGGAACCGCCAGTATCCCTGTTAACGGGAAACTCATGCCCACCATCATTTCCTTTCTCTCCCTTGCTGCATCCCTGAATGGGTCTGGTCAGGATCACACACTGGTGGCTTTCGGCAGCCCAGCCACTGGGTCTGGTACGTTAAGAACCAGAGATGGTGAGCCACTGTTCCAGCCCCCGTGGAGTTTCCAGAGTGAGGCAGATAACCAAGTGAAGCAAAGATTTGACGGAGTGCAGAGGGATGGGGGACCCAGTACCAAGCAAATGGATGGGGGGGGGGGCAGAGTACTCTAGTGGCAGATACGATGAGCTCTGGAGGAAAATGGAGGGAGACAGAAGAACATGGAAAGGCATTTCTGGGGGCAGGAACAGACATAGCCAATGTCCCTCCTCATTCGTCCCTTGTCCCAACTGCTTCCTCTTCCTTCCTCCTGCTCTCCCTCCTAACTCACCATGGCTCACAGTGGCTGTCCACCTCAAGAATCTACCCACCTCTCTTGGCTGGCCGCTCTGGCCAGGTCCATGTCTGCCAGGATCCCTGGGATTCTCCCAGCCCTCTTACCTCAGCCCTGCTGATGAACACTTGGGTTTCCTGAATCCTGCACAAACCTGTCCACAATCCGGACACTTGAGAATTCAATACCTGGGAGATGTTTCTTACCCAGTGAACTCAGCAAAGTCTAAACCATCCAAAGAAACAGAAATCCTCCCCGGGAAGCAGGAAAGGTATAAAGGAGTCATGCTGAGGGAAGTTTCTCTACAAGTTCAGAGGAAGGATCAAGTTCATTCTGGCCCCTTTTAAGGCCAGAGGAATTGGGGAGGAAGGGATGTGGTCCCTATGGGCAACGGTGGCACGATTTGCATAGGTGGGATGGAGAGGCATAATTAGGAGAAAAGACTTGGAGCAGGAAGGCTCAGGATGAGTCCGTCGGATGTGGAACATCTCAAGGAGTTATTTCCCAGATGGCAGCTGGAAGGTTGGATGCAGGAAAGAGACATAGTAAGTGCTTCTAGAGACTCCCAGGACAAAGGATGGCCAGTCTCTCTGCAGGAGCTATGATCAACCCGCACTCCAGCCAGGGAGGGTGGGGACAGCTTAAGGTCACCTGCACTTAGCAGAGCCTCAGCACTTAAACACATCCTGCAAATGACCATCTCCAGAGGCAGCCAACCTTTAACCCAAGGGCCACTTAATACTCAGAGTCCAGATCAGAACAGAAAATGTAAGTCACACTCTTGTATCTTCAGTCTGTTTCAGCATAGACTGGGGATGGTAACCAAAAAATCCTTCCTGAGGTTAGTGAGGACTATTAGTGAGTGAGGACTGTCTGTGCTAATATCCCTTCCCTACCTGGCATCTAGCGGCTGCTTGAAATCATGATGACTCCATTCCACTTCTTAGGACTTACTCTTCTCAGGGCTTGGGAAGCCTCTGCAGCCCCTTGACTTGCTCCTTCAGTCTCCTCCTGACTCCTAATTAAATGGTAGCATTTATAAGTCCTGCACACAACCTGAAATCACTTTACATATGTGAGCCATTTAATCCTACCACAGTGCTTTCCAGACGTGTTGTGTTCCTTCCGGATTTAAAGGTGAGAAAACTCAAGAAGGACAGAGCTCCCACATGCACACAATAGGGGTCAGAACAGGAGTTACTGGATCAAACACCCCTCTCCTAAGCCCCGGTGCTCATGGCCCCACCCAGGACCCTCGAGACACGCCTTCTCCCTCCATAATCCCTCCCCTGGCAGCTGTGGGGGCCAATCTGTTTTGAGCCTCCCTCTTTTCAACAGACCCACATTTTCAAAGGCCAGGGGAATATAAGCACATGGACGTCTATCTTCCCCTGAAACCCAACCAGCTCCAAGTGCCTGACCCTTCCCTCTGGCCTCAGCCACCACCACCCCCCCCCCCCCCCCCCCCGCCAAGAGCACTGGGTCCACTCTCTCCAGAAGGCTAGTTCAGCATGGCCATGCTGGTCTCCTGCCCCCAATGTAGGGTCCTCAGGGGCCGCTCACAAACCCGAGCACGGTAAGGGAGACTCGCCTATCTCAAACCAGCGAGCCCTCCCGGCTCCCCTATTTTGGCTCATAGCACTACCTTTCATCCAGTCTTCTCAGACCTGAAGCTGTCCCCTTGAGCCATCCCTCTCCAGCAGCCTTCTCATTCTCCCAACGGTCCTCTCTGCTTGGAACCAACCCCCCCAACTGCCTCTCAGGCTGTTCCCTTTCCCCACATTCCAACTGACCAACTGCCCATCTACAGCCCCGGCAGGTGCAGCTCAAATCCAAGCCCCCCGAGACTTGACCATACTCTGGCGTCTGTTAGCATTATTTCCCAGGGTGCGTCTCAGCCAGTGAATCATAAATTCCTTGGGGACAGGAACTGACTCTTCTTCCATTTTTCATCCCCACAAAACGGGGTCAGCCTGGCACACAAAGCCATCGATATATTTTGTATAAATGAATTCGGGGATTCAGTTAGTCCAGAAAGTATCTGATCCATAGGGAGCCTTTGATTTAAAAAAAAATTGGGGGCACCTGGGTGGCTCTGTGGGTTAAAGCCTCTGCCTTTGGCGGCTCAGGTCGTGATCCCAGGGTCCTGGGATCGAGCCCCGCATCGGGCTCTCTGCTCAGCGGGGAGCCTGCTTCCTCCTCTCTCTCTGCCTGTCTCTCTGCCTGCTTGTGATCTCTGTCAAATAGATAAATAAAATCTTTTTTAAAAAATTAACATTTTTTTTAAAATATCAGATGTATTTCCTGACAGAGAAGCATGAAATTGCCTGGCACACCCACGGGCCAGGTCTGTGCTCCAACTAGGGCAGCCATTATGCCTCCGGGTTTTATTGATTATTTATTGAGGTTGGAGACTCTCAAACATTTCTTATGCCAATGAATAAAACAGATGTTACAGCCCACCTGGTCCAGAGGGCTTTGCACCCGAATACCAGAAGAGCTTGTTAAAAATAGAGCCCCCATAGCCCCCTTTCTAAGAGTCACTAACAAGAATCTCTAGAGGGAGACCAGAGGGCGCTCACTTTTAAATCTGTTTGTTTTTTTAATTTTTAAAACTTTTCTCTTAAAAGTAATTTTCCGACTGAATAATCAAGCTCCCACACACGCTTCACCCAGCTTCTCCAGATGTTAACACTTAGGTAACGGCGAACGCCAGGAGCAAAAGCAGGAAATGAACGTGGAGATGTTAACTAATTCACAGACAGCACTCACATTTCGCCAGTTGCTCATTAATGTCCTTTCCACGTTCCAGGAGCCAAGCCAGGGCAGCAACCGACGGATCTCGGGCTACAAATGTTCTTGTTCACTATGTCCCATGTTTGCGGACCATGGTCTTCGGGCGTGTGTATGAACTGTCTGTTCAAGTCTTTTTCCATTTTTCCTTTGGAGATTTCATCCTCTGCCCCTCAGTTCTCTAGAGTTTTCTATGTATTAGGGAGCGTAAGTCTCCATCTTTGTCGAAAAGCCCTTAGTTTTGGGTGTTGCAAATATTTTCTCCCTATTTTTTAGTTGTCTTTTGACTTTACGGTGTTTGAAATCCTTTCCTTACATGGAGCTTAAGTAAAATGTACCCGTGCTTTTTCTTTTCACAGTAGTACTTATATGGTTTCATTTTTTTACATCTACATTCATGAACCATCTGAGTGCACTCTTCCATACGATGTGACCTACAAATTTAATTCTCTTTTGAAATAACTGCCCCATTTCCCAGTACCATTTATTAAAAAGGCTATCATTGCCTCTGAGATTCGAGATGCCACCTTTATCCCACACTCAATTTCCTTTTGTACTTAGGTTTATTTCTGCACTTTCTGCTCTATTCCACTGGTCTACTTATGTGCCATGGCCACGCTGTTCTAATTACAGAGGATTTACTTTTTGCTTTAATGTCTGGTGAACAAGCACTAATGGACCCTCCCCCTTTTCAACATTGCAATGTTTCCCTGGATATTCTAGCAAGTTTATTTTTCATACGAATCTTACTATCAACAAACCACATCCCTCAAAACAACTCCAAGAAGTAAGAAGTCACCAGAAACTTCCTAGAAGACACCCCCAATGGCCAGAGAGTTCCTCTGGCCCACCATCAGCACAGGTGAAATCTGGCTCCCTACACCAACAAGAAGCCAATCTGTGGGGTCTTATTCTTCCTGCCCTCCACATGGACCAGAAGCCCCAAAACCAGTTCCTAGGAGTCACATGGGGTGTCAAGTGAATGGCAGGCCTCCTCCTGGCACGCCCAGCTGGGGTCCCACCAATAGATATAAGAAATCCTTCTCTTTGGGCCGCCTGGGTGGCTCAGTGGGTTAAAGCCTCTGCCTTCGGCTCAGGTCATGATCCCAGGGTCCTGGAATCGAGCCCCGCATCGGGCTCTCTGCTCAGCTGGGAGCCTGCTTCCTCCTCTCTCTCGCCTGCCTCTCTGCCTACTTATGATCTCTGTCTGTCAAATAAATAAATAAAAATCTTAAAAAAAAAAAAAAAAGAAATCCTTCTCCTTGAAAGAGTGGATGTCACAGGCCACCTGTCATCTCTGTGATTCCCATGAACATCCCAAAAGAAAGACGCCCCGTCCACCAAGGAGCTCCAGCACAGCCCCACCCAGGAGGAGCCCCTGAGCCCCACCCACCCCCACAAGGATTCCACATACAGTTAGTTCCCTGAGACCTACTGAGAAGATGCAGTATGCACCATCCCCACGTTAAGAATTTCCTTTTGTCCAAGAAGGTGCACGCAGACAACAATCTGAGGTTTGGGGTTCTTCAAAAACTGACCACTACAAAGACCACTGCCTGAATGCATTCCTCCTACCAAATGACCTTCTTAGCTTAGCTCCTCTCAGCTCTGTAAGTAACTCAGAAATTGACGAATTTAACGTTTTAAATAAGTACTTTTCTTGTGGGTAAATAACAAGCATTCCTCAGTTATTTTGATGGGCAGCCAGGTTTGGAAACCAGGGGACTAGAACCAAGGGAACTGGGGTGGCACAGCTCTGGGGGGCTGCTCCTGTTCCCTAGCAGATGCCCTAGAGAATGCTGGACCCTCTACACCAGGCAGTGAGCAGTGGAGCTCAGCAAAGCCAGAAAAGGTCCTCCGGCTCACAGTGCTCGAACAATCAGTGATAAGCAACAGTCACCACGGCTGCCTGTCCATGCTAGGTTGGAGGCTGCAGCCTGGCGAGGCCGGTGCAGGTGTGGTCACCACTTTATGGGAACAGAGAGGTCAAGGCCACCAATCACGGCCGACCTGGAGACGAACAGAGGCCCCTCACTCCAGCAGCCGTGCACGGCTCTCTCCAAGACCTGGTCTTGTAAGGGCATTATGAGAAGTAGACGCTAGAGGACTTAGTCCCCCCTCCCTGGAGGCATGGCCACAGCTCAGGGAATTTATGGGATGCTGGCAAC
Source organism: Lutra lutra (assembly GCF_902655055.1). NCBI lineage: Eukaryota > Metazoa > Chordata > Mammalia > Carnivora > Mustelidae > Lutra > Lutra lutra. Next base: position 13,479,387 of record NC_062294.1, read on the forward strand.
CTAGAATAAGATGGAAGGGATTGGCCCTGTTCCTTCATAGAGGAGAAACAAATCCAGAAAGTGAAGAGACTTTCTGCAGATCATGCAGCTGGTCAAAGCCAAAACAGAGACCAGAGGCCAGGTCTCATAGGCAAGGCTCCTGACATTCAATGCAAACTATTTGGATATTAGAGGCGATGCAAGGCTGCCCCCTGGCGGAAGGGCCGGAAAACTGCAGGCATCCCTTCCTGGGACCCTGAAAGGCTTCACTTTGCAGGCTGGTGGATTTCAAGACCCTGACCCTCTCTGCCAGGGCAGAAGGGCAGGAGGTTCTACTTGATTTGCTAGTGCCCTCCTGCCGAATCCCCAGGACCCTGTCAACGATGTCCTATCAGGGGCCCAACACACACAAAGCAGTTTTTCCTCCCTGCATCCCTGAAATCACCAACTGCAGGAACACCTAGAGAGAATGGCTTTTCATTCATGGACGAGGCCCCGGGATGGAAGTTGAGGAGACCGAATGTGAGAAAATAAACCTGTCCGTCTCCTCGGAGGTGATAAGGTGCTGGGCATCTCAAACACAATGTGCAGTGCCCAGAGAGCTGGAGGGGAACAGAAGGGAGGACCAAATACCCACCAGAGAATCAAGGGAGGGGCCCGTGGGAGGCATCATAGCTGAGCTAAGTGTGAAGAGGGAATGATTTTAGTAATGAAGAAGCCAGTAAGAAAGCCCCAGGGAAAGAAAGAAAGCAGAGACTCCCCTCACATTCCCTGGGGCCTGCTTTTCCCCTCAGCTCCTCACTCCCTGCCCACCCAAGTCCTGCGGGGGGGGGTCTCCCAACACTGACTCCTCACAATAAGCCCCCACCCTCCACCCCCCAGCTGCACCTGCCTCTGAGGCCCTCCCCTCTCAGGCCTATCAATAAGCTAAAACTAGTTCTTATATGCCTGCTGCAGAGGATCCAAAAGATTCCATACCCACCTCTGCCCCAAAGAAAGAGCAATCATCTTAGGGGAATAGCAAAGGTTTCGAAGAAGTGATGTAGAGAGAGAAGCATCTCTGCTGGTCTCAGGCTGCTGTGCAGGAGGAGCCCAGGAAACAGATTAGGAGGAGCAGGCAGACGGGAGGAAGGCAGGAGGGCCCTGGATGGACAATACATCTCACCTGGCTGGGAGGCCAAGGGTCTGTCTTACCACTGCAGGGCCCTAATGGCTATTTCCCCTAAAGGACAGTGAGAAACGGCTCAAGCCTGGGCGTGGGGACACCTTGCAAAGCATGTTTAGAGAGACTCCTAGAACAAAGTGTGTCCTTCCCTCTGCAACTTCTCTAGGTGGGAGAGGTAGAGGGAGCTCTGGCTTCACGGCTCCGATACCCCCCACCCCCCGAAAAGCCCTTCCCCTGTCAGATTCAGCCTCCTATCGTTGGGGCAGAGTTTGTGCCTCCCCAGGATGAAAAGGAGGGGAAGCCACAAAGTCAAGTTTGGGTAGCAGCTGAGAGAAAACCAAACCCAAGCCATTGACTCTCCATGCTGTGCTCGTTGCTCAGTGCACACTCTCCCACCCGCTCTTGAGTCTGGGCAGGAGATGGCAGCAGAGGGTGGCTTGGGGTGGGGCCCAGAGCCCTGCCACCCATCCTTCAGAATGTGGTGTACTTAGAGGTGGGTCAGCTCCTGTCCCTGGATCCCCTGACTGGAACACCCAGTCAAGACAGGAGGCAGAACTGACACAGAGGGAACAACTGAGAACAATCTGGAAGCACAGGATAGAAAATCAGGGAAATAAGAGGGAATCAGTGTGAACTGTGTTACAAGAGTGACTTGAAACCTGTTTGCAATGGAGCACCAAAACCCTTAAAGGCGCAAGGAGGGGGAAGGGGCTAGTCCTACCAGATATGAAAATATATTGCTACTCGGGTCAAAGCAAGAATCCCACGAGAGCTGGGGAGAGAATAAGCTGACAAGTCCATCGTAGTCATCTTACCTGTAATAATGGCTGGGTACATGGGACAGGACATGAATGATTCCTTGGGAGCCATCTGTCTGGGCATCTGCAGAAATTTCCCTTCAGGAATAAGGAAGAGGGGGGGGAAAAAAGGAATAAGGAAGGAAAGCCTTCCTAGGGATGGTTGTATGTTCTGCCCACCCACCCATCTTATTACAATGAAACTTAAAACCCTGCTGCGGGCAATGATGCCAGTCTTCTGACCTTCCAGATGAGATACCCTTATATGTAACAAGGGAGCAAGTCATTGGCAAGAAAATACAAAAATGCAGTCTAATAAACTGACAAGTCCAAGGTAACCATAATTTCTTCCCTGTGCTTCCCTGAATTCACATCCCAAGAGTCCTCTGAAATCTTTCCTCCCTTCCCCTACGTCACTCCCATCCAGGACCTAGCCTAGAGACCTCATGCCCCTCTCTCCCCGTCATCCGCTCCGCTCCCCACGCCTGCTACCGTGGCCCTACCCACCCCACCCTTACTCGGGGGCGCCCCCTGCCGCCCACCCGCAGCCTCTGTCCAAGCGCGTCAGCACCGCCAGCCCTAGGTCCTCTCTCCCGCCCCCGCCCTCTGGACTGACACCTGGACTCGGAGGCCCCCTCTCACCTGTCCGCACCCGAGGCAGGCGCGCGCCCTCCGAGTGCCCGAGCGCGCCGGCGGGGTCACCCTCGGAGCCCGGGCACCTGTCCGGAGCGCCGCGGCTGGGGCCGGGTCCGCGCGGGGCTGCGGGGCTCCGCGCGCGTTCTCTCCGCGGAAACCGCTTCTCTCCCAGGAGCGACCCTCCTTCCCCGCGTGTCAGTACAAGCCAACGGCGTGGGCCCGCCGCGGGGTAGGGACCCCCGGGTCGCTGCAGGGAGAGATAGACCTGTGAAGGTGGCTCAGGCGGCGGAAGGGGCCGTAGATATATCCCTTTAGTGATAAAAAGGAATGCTTCTCCCGTGGCCCTCTTAGCGCAGTGGGCAGCGCGTCAGTCTCATAATCTGAAGGTCCTGAGTTCGAGCCTCAGAGAGGGCACGAGAGTTTTGCCGCGCTCCAATGCACTGTGTGCAGAAAACTTGCTGCGACGGTGCATTAAAGCCGCCTATGAGGGAGGAATGGAGACCCCAGCGGCCGGGGACCTCACTCAGCGGGAACGCAAGCCCCAGGCGGGAGCAAGGACCACGGCCCCATCCCAAGAATAAAAAGCCGTAAGTGAGAAAACTCGCCGTGCTGTCGCGACAGCGGGGAAATGGACAGAGCGTGGCCGAGCGGTGCGCTTGCTTTTGCAGCACTTGTGAAACCGCGTCTCCTGGACCCCTCCCTTAGCCCCAACTTTACTCGGAGCAGAACTGGGTCTCTACGTTCATTTCCGGCAGTCTCCAGAGACTGTATCCTCGCTCCATCCCAGACCCCGCTTTCAAGAGCCCGCCCGGGTGTGGTGGGGGAGGACCTGGGCGCTCAGGGCGGGGGCGCCCCCCACGTGGCCCAGGACTTCAAGGTGGGGCGCGACCCTGGCGGCCCCAACGAGGCCACGGCTCTACCCACAGCTCCAACTGACCCCTGCAAGTTTTGATTATTCGGTTTACAATAGCTTCCAATTACTTTGTGATTTAGTCTTTTATTATTTAGAAGGATATTTCTTATTTTCCAAAATAGGGAAATTTCTAGTTTTTATTATTCATTTCTATCTTAATTGGTCGCACTGTGGTCATAGCGATGTGGTTTGACGTGGGGTTCCCGAGCAAAGAGTCAAGAAAGAATCCTTGAGAGGTTTTTGGTGCAAAAAGGTGGCTTTGTTATAGACCCGGGGCAGGACCCTGGGCAGGAGCGGAGCTGGGATTGTTGAGGGGCAAGTGATGATCTGCTTTGGAGCTGGGGGAGGTCAAGACGAAGTTTCCAAAAGGTTTTTCGTATGTTAAAGATTTAAAGGATCCTGGAGGCCTAAGTAGGGATCGTCTAGCCAAGGTGGTTTTTCCCTCTAGCAAAGCATTAACAGTAAAACCGTCGGGAATTTCTGGAGGAATGTCCTACTCGGCCTGCCTCAAGTATTTGTCAATGGGCTGCAAGTTAGAAGGAAATTTAATTTTATCTCATTTATTTTGCCTTTGTTTTTCACATCAATAAAATATATATATTATATAGTTTTTATATGTACATTTTTTAATTTTTTTTTTAAGATTTTATTTATTTGACAGAGATCACAAATAGGCAGAGAGGCAGGCAGAGACAGAGAGAGGGGGAAACAGGCTTCGCGCTGAGCAGAGAGCCTGATGGGGGGCTCGAACCCAGGACCCTGGGATCATGACCTGAGCCAAAGGCAGAAGCTTTAACACACTGAGCCACCCAGGTGCATTACTTATTTTTAATTTTTAAAGTAAGCTCTACACCAGTGAGGGGCTTGAACTCACGGCCCTGAGATCAAGAATCACATACTCTATCAACTGAGCCAGCCAGGCACCCTGGTCATAGAATATACTCTATAAGAATTAAATCCACTGAAATTTATAGCTCACGGTATGATCGCATTTTGTAAATGCTTTTTGTGTATGTGGGAAAAGTATGTATTCTGTATTGGTCATAGGCAATGAACTATATTTTCTACTCATGTTCATCTTCTATATTCTTTTTTTAAAATCTTATTTTGGGGGGTCTGTTTAAAATATTGGTTATTGATAGATTTGTCTGTTTTGTCAATTTGTATATATTTTGAGCTTATATTAATGCATAAAGCATAGAATTCTCCGGTCTTCCTGCTGAAATGAACCCGAATTGAACACTTACGAAGTGTTTCCTTTACTGCCAGTATTGCTTTTCATTTTAAATGACGTGTGGTCTAATATCAGCTTGCTTTGATTTAGTGTGTAGAAGAAGCATCTTTTTCTGAGTTTCATACTTTATTCTTGTTTTAATGTTTCTTTTAGGGGCACCTGGGTGGCTCAGTCAGTTAAGCATCTCCCTTTAGATCAGGTCATGATCCCAGGGTCCTGGGATCCAGTCCTGCATTGGGCTCCCTGCTCAGTGGGGAGCCTGCTACTCCCCCTGCTTGTGCTCTCTCTGACAAAATCTTTAAATATATGTCTCTCTTAAATATACATCTCTTTAAATATACATATGTCTTTCTTAAACACATATTTGAGATATTTTTAACCCAGTCATACAACCTCTACAGATTAATAGGAATATTTACTCTGTTTGCATTTAATATAATTACTGTATGTTTGGATTTAAATCTACCATTTGAATAAGGTTTCCCTTTTTGTTCTGCCTGTTTTATTTTAACTCTAGTTAGTTAACTGGTACCTGGGTGGCTCAGTCTGTTCAGTATCTGCCTCTGGCTGAGGTCATGATCCCAGGGTCCTGGGATCAAGCCCCGAATTGGGCTTCCTGCTCAAAGGGGAGCCTGCCTCTCCCTCTGCCCCTCCCCCCTGCCCACTCACATGTGAACACACATGTGCTCCCGCTCACGCACGCACACTCTCTCTAATAAATAAAATCTTTTAAAAAAATTTTTTTAAATTCTAGTTAGTTAACATATATCCTCTCTTCTTTTGGAATGCTTTATTATATTTATATTCATAGATTAATATCAAATTATGCTTATTAAGATTATACTGATTATAAATACTAATGTTATTCTTATGTTCTATTATGCCAACATTTTCCCTCTATTTTGAAACTGTACCCTTGTTTAATATTCTTTTAGTAATTAACCTAGAAATCCCAATGCCACTACTTGACTTATGAAGACTACTATTATCTGGGACTTTTACTTTTTTTTTTTTTTAAAGTAATCTTGGGCACCTGGGTGGTTCAGTTGTTAAGCGTCTGCTTTAGGTTTAGGCCATAATCCCAGGGTCCTGGGATGGAGCCCCGCTCCCTGCTGAGCAGGGAGGCTGCTTCCTCCTCTTCCACTGCCCCAGCTTCCTCTTTCACTCTCTATCGAATAAAATCTTAAAAAAAAAAAAAAATCTTTTTGCCCAACATGGGGCTCAAACTCACAACCCTAAGAGATCAACAGTGGTGTGCTCTACTGACTGAGCCAGCCAAGCACTCCAGACTTCTTGAACTTTCTGAAGTTTCCAAGAAATCTCTGACCCGCCAAAAAAGTTGCAAGCCAAACTAAATCTGCTGTAAAATTCCTTCCCCACCTTGGAAGTTGCTGAGTGGGGTCTGAGAAATTCATCACAAGGGGTTTGCTCTTTGAAAAAACCGACCACGTTATCATGCCATTTTGGTTTTGCTTTTCTATTTTGTTAATTACGAAGGCAAGTTTCCCCACCCAAACCCAGAAATCAGCAGTAAGAATAGTAACAAAGGAAAAACCCCTACATCGTATCATAAAAACCTGCGAGCACAGGCAAGGTGTGTCTGGGGCAGAGGGAGCAGACAGGCCCAACCACCAAGGGTCAGGTGAAGGTATCGGGCCACAGAGGCTGCCATGCCCTCGGCCTGCTGGCCTCCTCTGGGTCTTCGCCAGCAGGAACACAGCACGCAAACTTCAGTACAAGAGCTGGTAAACTGTGGCACTGTTCTTGGAGCCCGTGACCAGATACTGGTTGTCAGCAGACACATCACAACACAGGACATCTGTCGGCTCCTCTACCTACAGGGAAGGAGACCAGAAGATCGATTACAGGCAGGGGCCAGGCGTGGGCCACAGATGAAGGCCTCACTGGGAGCAGTTTCAAGGTGAAGGACAGACTTGAGGTTCAGTCTGGAGACAACGGGGCAGGTCTCGGGGCTCACGGTGGAGCCCATGAGGTCACAGAACCTTGAGTCCCCATTCCCCTGGGTGTAGTAAAGGGCCCCATATACTACCCAGGGATAGTTTCGGTCACTGTCCTCGGGACCCGACCCACTGGGATCTGGGCCTGTGAGCTCTGAGAGCCTAGGTTTGCAGAGCCCCATGAGCTCTGAGAGCCTGGGTTTGCAGAGCCCTCCTCCCGATACCTGAAACAACCTTTGTAGAGAAGGTGCGGCTATGCAGTGGATCGACTCGTCGATTGCGGTCACAAAGTAGCTCCCTGGCGAACGAAAGGCAGGTGGAGAAGCCAGAGACCAAGCTTGCATTCCGGGCCCAGGTCCCTCCCCAAGGTGACTGAGCAAAGAGAAGCTCTTCCTCTGGCCCACTGTGCCCATTTAGAAAAACCAGAGACAAGAGCCAAACCATTCCCTCATCTGGCCCTTCCCTCCAGCCCCACAAGGGACAGGGCTCAGTATCACTGCACAAAAGGACAATCACATGGGGCTTCATGACTTTACTGCCAGCCCTTGTCTTCAGGCTGCTGTTCTGTGTAGGAAGGCACCGTTACAGGGAGAGTCGGAGAGGAGAGGGATGGGGACAGAAGACATGTAGGATGCCAGGAGATGGGGGGAGAGGCAGCAGTGGGGAAGGGGGTGCAGAGCTGACAGCAGCAGGGAACCGGACACCTGGGTCTCCACTCCGCCAGGCTTGGGGCTGGGGAGGGAAGAACAGAGCCTGAAACAAGGCTGGACCCAGACTCTGCAGAGGACCAGACATCCTGGGGGTGTCAGGGACAGGACTCCTAGAGGGGTCACCTGGCTTCCACTCACCACAGGAGGCAAACTTGAGGTTGTGGTGGTTGACGTATTTATGCAAGACTGCCTTAAACTTCTCTGGCCGGTGTGTGTGGAGAATTATGATGTCGCTTGTTCTCAGGCCTACCAGCACCCACTCCTCAGTAGGCTCGTGGGTAATGCTGAGGATCTGTTTGGAAGGAGGACCGGAGTCAGCAGTCCAAGCTGTCTACACGGTCATTCACACCCCGCCCCCCTGTGGAACTCAGGCCCCCACTCCCGGCCACGGGGACCACCTGCAGCCCACTGGGGGCTGCCAGACACCTCATGCCGTAACTCGTGCTCCTGCAACCTCTGGTAGCTCCTCAGGTCCCAGGAATAGAGTCTGGTGTCTTCACCTCCTGTCCAGAACTTATTGCCTGCGATGTCCACGCAGCGGGACCCATATTCAGGGACCTCATGCTTCCTGGCAGGAGAAGATCTCCGAGGTTCACGCACTGTCTCAACACCAGGACGTTTCAGGCCCAGGAAGCCCCCACATCTAGTCTCCACACGGACTCACCGAGTCCTACTGCACAGATGTGCGAGGGAGGTCCAGAAAGGGACACGAGCCTTCCCAAAGACCTCACCGTCCAGCCCTCCCCGGGGGCATACCTGATCAAGATTTGGTTCTGCAAATCCCAAATCTCAACAAATCCTTTGAAACACGCCAAGCAGATCTGGGCATTGGAGGAGAGCGCCAGGGAATAGCACAGGGGGCCCGTGGAGGCCAGCTGGGCCCTGACGCGTGGTGTGGGCGCCAGATCCCACAGGGTCAGGCTCCGGGACAGACCCCCGGTGATGAGGCACTGCTCGTCCGGGAACAGCTTGCAGGCCAGGACACAGTTCTGATGGTCCTGCAGGAACAGTCCCCGCCCTCACTTAACCTCCTCGAGGGCCAGGCTCCAAGTCACACGACAGAGGTCACGTCTAGGTTCCCCCAGCCCTTCCCGAACACCCCTCACCTGCAAGTCCAGCTGGGCCTGTGGGGCCTTGCTGAGGGCATGCAGGGCGCTCTCATCCCAGACCTTAATGTAGCCGTGGCCACACGTGTACACGTGGTGAGTCGAGCTGCTGATGGCCACAGCGTAGACTTTCTTTCCGTGGCGGAGCCTGCCAACCTTCCAGCACCGCCGGGGGACCCTCTGCCTGACCACTGCTTCATTGGGAATAGGTGGCTGGGGAGAGGAGAACGCGGGTGCCCATCAGAGGGCACAGTCCTGGCCTTCCATCACCCATGGGCGACCACCTGCCCGGTCCTCTGACTGAATTCCTGAGTGTTCACCCGAGGTTCTGAGACAGCTCTGTGCACCAGCATTGACAACAGGGTCTGGCTCAGACACCCCCACTCCTGACACAGCTCTAGAAGAGGAGACACTGTGAGCCAAAGGCCCTACACCGTGGCAGTGAGAGCCTGGCAGCCAAGTTCAAAGGCAGCAGGGAGCTATGGGAGAGAATCCAGGCACACCGCATGCCCTCCCCTTTCCTTACTAGCTTCTCTTTAGGGGAGGAGTGGAGAAGGCAAAGATCCCAAGTGTAGAAAAAATAAGACACTTACAATTGTCCTGAGGAACGACCAGACTTCTTCATTGGGCGGAGGTGAGGGGCAAGGCTGGCCTGCAGGGAAATATCAAGGCCCACCGGCTCACAGAGAGGGCGGCCCACAGCAACAGGACCATGGGACCCAAGGAGAAGTCTGCTTCCCCGACACCAGGCTTCACGCCTTGTCCCCCCAATCCGAGGCCCGGCCTGGGGCTGCCACCTTCCCTGACCACGCGTCCAAGCTGGGACTTACCAAACTTGGGTCCTGGCAGGAAGCTATGACACGTGGATGAAGGGTAGGGGGACACAGTGTGATCTGGAGAGCTCAGTGCCAGGATCTCCTCTCCCGCTCCCTCCCCCAATCTGGTTCAAGCAACACCTACCTGGGGTCCAGCTCTGCGGCTGCTTCTGGCTCTGCCTGGGGGAGACAACTGGCCTGGAGCTCAGATCTGCCCATAGTCTGGAGGACCCACTGCTGTGGGGTCCCGGCGCTCATCTCCTGACAAACCAGGCCACGCTGTGTCAGGAAACCGGGGACCTGCTGGGGCATTCCATACACCCCCTCTGGTTGGGACTGTGTTTGGTGCTCACACTGGGAGGAAATGCCAGAGCTTTCGGGCACATTCCTCATCTCCTCTGGCTCATCATAAATACTGAGTATACGAAACAACGCCTCATCCTTCTCTCTACTCATGCTCTCAGATCAGTGCAGTCCCCTCGTCACCCGGTTCTAGGGCTGTTCCAACAGCGTCCGGGCAGCCAGTTCGTCCTGAGCTCCTGCAGCAAGAGAACAGATGCAGATACAGGCATGGGCCCTGCTGGGGGTCTGTTTGCAAGGGTCTGAGAACACTGTGTTGCCAAAAGGATGCCAAAGACTGGCTGCTGACCAGTGTTTTATCCTACATGTTGGCAACGATGGTGTTAAGGGCGAAAGTGTCACACAGACATTTTGGGATGTTAGTAGCAGTGTTTGTTTTTCCTTTCAGACCCACAGATGACATTTCCAGTCCTACGCAATCCAAGTCACCCTTTAGTCTAGCACCGTACCTCTCCACGGAGGACTCATGCCCAGTGTGAACATGGGGCAACTCTGCTCGTGTCACAGGCTCCTTCCCTGCCTTGAGGGGGCAGCGTAGAAGAACCGAGAGGTGTGCGGCAAACATGAGGTTCCGTTTGGATGGAGCTAGGCCCCACCATGACCGAGGGGCTGGCTGGTGGGGCTATTCGTCTCTCCTACCCTACGGGGTAATTCTGAGGAATGAATGGAATCACGCAGGTAGAATACACAGAATTCTGTACGGTAGTGGCAGCCCAGTCACCAGCAGCGAGTGCATTCATCTGTGGACTGTGCTGGGGACCAGAGCTTTGAGGACGTTAAGGCAGACCACATCCCTTCTCCCTCCAGGTCTCCCAAAGGGGAGCCCCAGTGTTCCACAGTGGAGCACAGCAGCTCAGGGACAAAACGAAGGGATCTTCCCCAGGGAACAAATGCCGGCCGACCAAGCTCAGTCCTTACTCAGAGACCCCATGCTCCCCACATGCACCAGCAGTCACCCCAGAGTCACCCCAGGGACAATGTCGGGCAGCTGTATCACTACTACTCTGGGCGCTACTGGACGCCTCGAGCTCTCTCGCTCTGCGTCTGGCCTTGAACTAAACACTTGACACAGGTGATCCCACAGCATCCTCCCCACATTTTACATATTTTAAAAACTGAAGCTCAGGTGAACAAATAACTAGAAAACACGAGGAAAAGGTTCAAATCCACCTCCTCCTCCCTGCCCACCCTGCCCAGGTCTGGCTCTGGATGGTCTCCTTCCTGCCTCCGCACCAGAAGGAAGACAAAACAGCCACTTCTTCAGCCATTTGATTCTTCCCTCTAGGACAAAAAAAAAAACAAACCCCAAAACAAAAACGGTACAAAGGCCGTTGCCCTCTGTCCTAACACTGAAGTCCAGGCAACAGGAAGCTCTAGCCACAGCGCCGGCCGGGACAGCAGGTGACTGGACAAACCCCCGTCCACGGGAAAGGACTAATGACAAACCCCGCAGCCATGGGGAAGGGACCGGTGAAACGTTACAGGACCTGCATTGCCTGGAATACAAAGCCGCTGTGAAAAATAAGGACACAACCGGGAGGACCAGGAAAATTCCCAGGTGGGTCAGTGCGGGGAGGGGTGGATCCAAGGTTCCAAACAAAGTGCCTAATACGCAGCTTTGGTGTGAGAGGAGGATGGCCATTAGAACCTGTCTTTGCATATGTTTGTGTGCACCTAAGAACCTAGGAGGAGGAGTTGCCTTTGGGAATGCAAATTGCCACGCGGGCAAGAAGAGTGGGAGGAAGATGGGTCTCTGCCCAGCTTGGGATCGTTTCTGCACAGGTGTGGCTCTTTGAACCTAAATTTAAAATCGCTAGACCTGGAGTCTTTTTCTCGACCAAATCCTTCTTTCTCATCTTCCCCCAAAGGACAATTTGGGGTCCTCATGATGCCTACGTACTTGTTTAAAAATTTTAACAAATTCACCCTGACATGCATCAGGCTCCTCGAAGTGGGCCAATTCGCAGAGCAACAACCGCCCCCCCACCGCCCCCGCCGGCAAGTGTGGTGAGGATGGGTAGGAAGGGACGAGCAAGCGGCCCTCAGGTGAAGCTTAAAGGCAGTGAGGCCATTTAGCCAGGATCTCACATATGAGGAGGATTTCACCCTAAGAGTAAGACAAGGCTTTCTAGAAAGAGCAGAGGGAAGAATCAACATCACTGAAACCCCCTCTGTTCTCGCCCTGGGAGCTGGAAATGCAGGGACCCCTCCCCTTACCGGCAAGCTTCAGTACAAAATGTTAGTTGCGGGGGAGGGGGGGTGTTGGGGGGGAACGGGTCCCTCCTGCCGGCAAGTCAGGCCCTCACCAATCCCCCCACTGGCAGGAAACTCACCCTTGAAGGTAGAAGGTCAAAGCCAGAGACGGGAAGGCCGCAGAACTGAGCCCGCGCTGGGACCGTCCCTCCCACGCCCAGGTACAGCCTTCTCCCCTGCAGGGCTGCTATTTTTAAACCTTAGCTTAATTGATAATCAAGCCCTGGGTCAGAACCTGGGGCAGGTGTCTTCCGGGGCGTGGCCACCACTGGCCTCTTCCTATTAGCCCCCCCGTGGCCTTGGGAGAGGGATGGGATGGGGGTCCGCCGAGGAAAGTCAAGGGCAGGAGGCAAGATGGAGAGAGAAAGTTAAGGGCTAGGTCTTAGGCCCCGGCTTGGGCCGGCCCCAAGAGCCAGTGTTTGTGGAGAGACAGAGAGCTGCTTGAGCTGTCCCCAGGAGGGGGTGCAGATTCTCATCTCCAGGTGCACCCCATTAGGGTGAAGCCTGGCTTGGGCTGAGGCTACTATGGGCTACGGAGGGAGGGGAGAGGGGCCACCTCTGCCGCCCTGAATGCGCCTGGCTCTGTGACCTTTTGTCTTTCACCAGTGTCTCTGAAAGGGAAGACCGGGGAGGCCTTTGGCCTCAGTGGCTGTCTTACCAGGCCAGAACGGTCTCAAATTTGAGCACCTGAATCCCCTGGAGTGCAGGACCCACCCCAGAGACCCTAATTCTGTTGGTGTGGGATGGGGACCCAGACTGTTTCCAACAAGGTGCCCTATTTGAGAACCCCGGCCAGCCCCTCTGTCTGGTGGTCCCCTTCCACAGGAATGAGCAGGAGGTGAAGCGTGATCCCCTCCCGCTCTTCACTCTTCTCCCCCACGAACCCCCTACCTCTGGCCCACCCCTCCCCCTGAATACATACTCTCTTTCACTTCGATTCCTTTCTTCCTTCTTTCGAAGCAGAATTCCTGAAATGGCTGCTGCGTACAGAGAAATCTTTTACTACCCCTCATCTCTTATCTCCAAAGCTCTCTGTCTCTCCCTCATTCCCCGTCATTTATGCACCCCTTGTCCCACAACTTTTATGGTTGCCTGTGGCCTTCCCGATAATGCCTGGCATTATCCTCGGTCCGGTATTTAAGATCTGTCCCCTGCCAAGCCCAGCCTGTTCTCACTTTTCCCCCGATTGTACCTTAAACTGACCCCCAAAGAACTTGACTGTACCTTCCCACCCTCACACTTCTCACATGCTCTTCCCTCAGCCGGGAATGTTGTTCTTTGTCCACTCACATAGCACATTTGCACTCCCCTGTACTTGTAACTTGTTCAGACAAGTTACTAGAGACCAGCCTAACACCTGCCCCAAGTCCTTGGGGAGCTCCGATGTGTGAGGGAGGGACAGAGGGTTATTGATAGAATTCCCCAGCTGACCGATGATCCATTTTTGGCGAATTAGTCCTTTTTTTGATTCTTACAGGAAACACAACAGTGAGGCAGGGATTTTATCCCCAGTTTGGAAATACAAGAATTAATTCGGGGGCTCGGAACCTCGTGGACAGGATCTCACTGAACAGGTGAGAAGAGCTAGGGTCCAAAGCCAGGTCTATGTGATTTTTAAAAATATGTTTGTGAGGGAGCTGTATTGAATCAGAGGGCTTCTTTCTCTGCTCTGCCTACGAATCCTTTGGCAGAATATATGCCCCAGCTGTGACTCCAGCCAGTCTGGGGCTGGCCTTTGAGCTCTCCTGATGGTGTCTGTAGATGAACAGAAGTTCTTAATTTTAATTCAGTCCAGCTTATCTAGTCTTTTAAGGTTAGCCCTTTTTTTCTTTTCTTTTCTTTTCTTTTTTTTTTTTTTTTTTTGAGTCTTATTTAAGACATATTTCCTAAATTCGTTAAGTGTCTGCCTTCAGCTCAGGTCATGATCCCAGAGTCTTGGGATCGAGCCCTACACTGGGCTCCCGGCTCAGCAGGAAGCCTGCTTCTCTCTCTCTTCCACTCCCCCTGCTTGTGTTCCCTCTCTCACTGTATCTCTGTCAAAGAAATAAATAATTTTTTAAAAATCTTGAAAAAAAAAAAAAGATGCCCAACATTAGGACTCACCCGGGAAATAGAAATCAAATCCAATCCATAACAAGATTCCACTTCACACCCACTAGGATGGATAGAACAACAACACAAATTACAGCAAATAATAAATGTTGATGAGGATGTGGAGAAACTGGAATGCCTGGGCACTCTTGGTGGGAACGTAAACTGGTGCAGCCCCTGTAGAAAAAAGTTTGGTAGTCCCTCAAAAAGTTAAACACACTCGGGGTCCTGGGATCGAGTCCCGCATCGGGCTCTCTGCTCAGCGGGGAGCCTGCTTCCCCCTCTCTCTCTCTCTCTCTCTCTGCCTGCCTCTCCATCTACTTGTGATCTCTCTCTGTCAAATAAATAAATAAAATCTTTTAAAAAAAAAAAGTTAAACACAGAATTACCACATAAACTAGCCATTCCACTCCTAGGTATATACCCGAGAGAACTGAAAACAGAAGCTAAGAACCCAAGGGCCCATCAACAGATGGATGGATAAGCAAAATGTGCTATATCCACACAATGACTTATTAGTTGCCAATAAGAAGGAAGGAAGCACCGATTCATGCTACAATGTGGGGGAACCTTGATAACATTACACTAAGTGAAAAAAGCCAGACACGAAGGCCACATATTGTCTGATTCCATTCACACGAAATACCCAGAATAGGCAAATCCATAGAGACAGAGAGCAGACTAGTGCTTGCCAGGCGCTGGGGTTGGAAGACTGCTTTTTTAATAGAGAATTCCTTTCGGGTTGATGGAAAAGATCTGAAACTAGGTGGTGGTGATGGGTACGCAACACTGTGAATGTCCCTAATGCTACTGAATTAGACACTCTGAGATAGTTAAAATGGTCAGTTTTATGTCATGTGTATTTAACCACCATAAAGAAATAAAATCTGTCGTTCTGTCATGAGTTAGAGGTCTTGCAAGTTCCCACAGCATTTTTTTCCTCCTTCATCTAGCAAACACCAGGCAGTTTAGCTGGTGGTTTTCTTAATCTTTGCTCCCCAAGGAGAAGAGCCAGCCCGTTGCAGGTGCCCCTGTCCCCAGACACCCTGGCCAGCTATAGTCTAATGGCAGCTTGGGGGCGGGGACGGTGCGCAGCAGCACCGGGGGCAGGGCCGGGGGAGGGGCAAACACTGAGGTCAGAGAACTTGAGTCACCAGAGCGGGATCTCCAACGTCAGCCTCCAGATCTTTATTTGGGGGTGGAGCGCCCTCTGGTGGGCAACCGGAATGCAACCAAATTCTAAGATGTTTGCGCTCCTAGGCCAGTGCGCTTGATGGCTGTGCTTGTCTGACGGCTCCCAAGCCCGGGAATTTATTTTTCTTTCAGCATGAGAGCCTCCCTGAGAATTCACCTGGACACCCATTGTTGATGAAGACATATAAACCATATAAACACAGGCACGAAACACTTCTTCCCTTACTGACTCACTAACATTATCCGCTCAACTGAAATGATTCAACCAGCAAGGTCTGGCCTAGCCGGATGAGCTGCCCCCACTCGCACCCCCCAGTGACTTCGTGGTCCACAGGATAAGGTCGTGAAACAGCAACTTCAGGTCGAGGGCTCAGAGAACTGGTGGAGGACCCAGGGCGGGGCACCCAGTGCTGGTGAAGGAGACCAGGGAGGCCAGCAAGGCGGGTGTGGAGTTTGGCTGAGTGAGCTCAGTCTGAAGGCAGGGAGAGCCCTCTGGGCAGAAGGGACAGGGCAAAGCATGACTAGGCCTCTGCTGCCTGTATTCTCTCTTTCCCCACTGTCATGGGGAGGCCAACTCACCATTCTTTACTGTGTGCCCTTCCCGGGGGAGCCCATCTCCCTCATCTATTGTTCTTCTCAGCCACCTCACATCCGTGGCCCTGCGTGGGACTCTTGGATTCTGTGGAACGCGTTCCGATTTCCATCCTGTATCCCCTCTTACCTTCCAAGGCATCATCCTTAAGCAAAACCCCTGCCCTTGGCTTTGGGACCCAATGGCAACTGCCCTTCCCCGCACCCCACCCCCACCCCAGTTTTCCACAGAGACTCTACTTAAGAGTATACAATATGCGCCTCTAAGATTTCCCTGTGGGGTGGGGAGCGGGGAAGAGAAGATGATGGGTCGAGAGGGATCTACTTCTTGGGAAGTTTGCAATACGCTGGCCTAAGCGTTCTAAGGGTCCTTCGGACCCGCCCTGCCTGGCGTCTAAGGTCAGGTCCACCCCACCCCCGCCGGATCTCCAGGAGAGCTGCCACCAAGAGCTCAGACTCAGCTGCCCCAGGACTCTGCTCCAGGGATACCCCGGGGATCAGGGCAGGGAGGCGCCGCCCACGGCCGGTGGCGGTTCTGGGGAGAGCGGGCTGGGCGTCTCGAGCCCTGCAGGGAGAGAACCGGCCACCGGGGACAGCAGGGGCCCGAGGCTGGCGGCCACAGGCTGTTAATGGCTTCTCAAGCCCAAGTGCAGGTCACAGGGCCCTGGACGCGCGCGGCCCGACCCCCTGTCACACAGAGGCCAAAATAGTGCCAGGGCGGGAAGGCGCCCCGTGCGGGCCGGGGAGTGAGGCGGCCGGCTCCCTACCCACGCGCGGTGGCCCGGGGCGGCTGGGATCCGGAGCCTCCACTCCCTACCCTGGGAACACGTGGGCCAAGGGCTCGCAGGCCAAAGCGGGGTGGCCGACACGCGGAACGGGAGGCCCAACTGTCCCTTACCGTAGCTGGCTGGGCGAAGCCGGCGGAGCAGCGCGGGGGTGGTTTCCGGAGGCTGGGCTTCGGCTGAGCGCGGGTGGCATTTCGGTGGCCGGCAAGGGTGGGGGGTCACACTGCAGGATCACCAGAGCCACCCAGGGCTGGCAAGCCGTGGCAGGGAGAGCTGGAGCGGAAGAGAGGCTCGGGCCGCTGGCAGTCCAAGGACGGGCGGAGGAGCCAGGGCCCCGCAGAGTGGGCTCAAACCCAGGGCTAGAGCCCCGGGAGCCCTGGCACGACTTGGATTTGCTGGGGACCACGTGGTCTGTGCAGCGCCAGGGCCTGAGAGCTGGGAGAAGGGACTGCCGGGAGCTCTCCCCGCCGGTAGACCGTAGAAGGGGACTATGGACTACAGACTACCGAGGTTGGCCTCATCTTCCGTTCCCCAGCATTGGTCAGACTTGGTCTGTGGAAGGGGAAGGGTATCCTCAGTTCCCTAGCAAGAGACAGGATGGCACATAGTGGGGTTGTGGTTGGGGATAGTGGGGACCTCAGAGGTAGAGGTCCAGAAACCTTGTCTCACAACCCCAAGCCCCAGTGCCAGGAGAGGGATACCAGCCCGGGAGTAGCTGTGCGGGGCCTCTTCTTCCCCCAGATGACACTGAAGACTTGTCCTGCTTTGGCCTTTCTCCCCAGGTTGTCCCCTGACCTGCTGGGCGACTGTGGACAGCCATTTTCCACTGACCTGGACGTGGCAATTTGCCCTCCTGACCTGGACAGGGCAGGACCAGATGTCCTCTGAGGGCCCTTCCAGTGTGACAGGCCAGGCTGAAAGGGTGTGCTATAGGGATAGAACACACTGACTGGGACCAAGGGAGAAAGGCTTTATTTAATCCTGGCCTTTCCGGGGCCACAGCTCCTGTTCAGAAAAAGAGAAGAGCTTTTGTGAGGGGGCTGAGGTCTCAGTGCCATGGCTCCTTTGTTCCTGATAAGGCTTCCAGTGGACCCAGGCAGCTCTGGGCTGCAGTAAAGAGCACTGAGGATACAAGATGGCGGGACTACTAGGTGATGGAGCCATGTGACTTCATGAGGTTCTGCAGGTGTCTAACTTTCTTCCTTCTCTTGTCCTTAGGCTCTGAGCAGAGGACCTGTCCTGGACAGTAACAAACCTACAGAGAGGAAGAAAACCCTCAAGGACCATCTGGGTGGGAAGGGCCTTGAATTCTGGGACCAGCCCTTACCCACTGACAAGAGCCTGAAACCCAGAGAGAGACCATGGTCACATAGGACACTGGTAGCCGATTCCAGACAGTAGGTTCTATCCTTAGTGGTTCTTGACCCTCCTAGAATCCCCACCTTGGTCTTGCCATGGCAGAGAAACTGCCAGACCCTGCTGGGAGCCAGGACCAGGCCTAGTTGGGTATAAACCCAACTAGTGGCTGCTCATGGACCAGGATGGTTTGGGGAGTGCTGTGGCATTGTGGCCTGGGTAAAGGGACCACATCAGCAGCTGATTTGCGGTGTGACCAGAAGTAGTGCCATCCATCTTTGGGCCTGTTTCTAAGTAAATGAAGGACTTGGACCCATGGCCTGGGGCACTTTTGGGTCTTAGTATGTCATCTGGAACTGCCAGAGGAGCAGGGTCAGATAGTCAGTGGGAAAAAAGGCCATGCTCCTTCTTATGTTCTGGGGGCTCCAGGGTCTGGCCTCTACCCTTGCTCAGCTTCCAGGAGCCTGGGGGCAGAGTGATGGGAGTCACACACAATGGCATCCCCCCGACACTCTGCAGGGGTCTTATATCACATCATTTGCTTTCTAACAGGAATGGTTCCTTTGAAATATTCAAGATAGCATCCCTAGCCAACAGTGGTTGCTTGTGCTACGGAACACGCAAGGGCAGGTGTCAGTGGCCTCTGGGGGTACCGTCTCTGCATACACAGGGGACATTGTGGCTATATGTGTGTCTGTTGGAGGGTCTGTGGAAGAAAGGTCGGAGAGCTCCCTGTGTATGACTGTGTGCATGTTTCATTTTCAATCTTTAGAGGACTGAGACTGAACATCTCTTTATTAAAGTTATTTTAATATTTTTTAAAAACTGCCTGCTGATGTCATTTTTCTGGGTTTTATTAGATTACTTTTCTCTTGATTATAAAATCTACCTTTACATATTAAAGACTTATACATTGCACAAAGGTATTTCTACTTTTTGTGCTTTATCTTTAAACTTTATTTGGAGTTATCTAGAAAATATTTAAATTTGAAAAACCAATGTACTGATATTTTCCCTTATGGTTGGTTTCTAGCTTTCATATGATGCTTAGGAAAGGTTTTCTCCCTTCCATGAACATAAAGAATTTACTCATCTTTTCTTTCTAAGGAAATCTTTATTGTTTATCCTCTTTACAAAAGGGATACATGCTTGGTGTCCAAAATGAAAGGGAAGTAAATTTAGGTAGAGGGAGGATCTTCACGAGTCTTCCTATCCAAGAACAAAGTTTCCCTCCTCTCCCATTTATTTTTCCTTTTGTGGCCCTCAGTGGAGATTTCTTTCTCCATATAAATCCTGTATAACACTTAAGTTTATCCCTAGGAGAGCCACTTTTCTTGATGATGTTGGGAATGGGATCTTTTCATATTTTCTAATTGGTTGTCGGTGTAAGACAAGCTATATATTTTTGGTTGTTACTTTTTAACCAGTCATCATTCCTGATTTTAAAAGTAAGAGGGGAAAGATGTGTTTCCATGGGAAGATGCCATATTCATTTCCCTCAAGGTTTTCCACCACAGTGATTCTGATGATACTTGATCCATTTCATTAACTTTGAGAGTTTTCTACATCCTTCTCATTAGGATTTTCCTTCACTATGGACACTCTGATGCTGAGCAAGTTGGAAGCTAAACCTGAAGGCTTTCCCACACACGTTACACACGTAGGGTTTCTTCCAAGTATGGACAGTCTGATGTATAATACAGTCAGAACTATAGCTGAACCCTTTGCCACACTCTACACATCTGAATGGTTTCTCCCCGGTGTGGCTTCTCTGATGCCGAATTAAATGGGCATTAACGTGGAAGGCCTTTCCACACTCCTTACACTGAAAGGGTTTCTCTCCAGTATGGATCCTCTGATGTACAATATAGTCAGAACTACAGCTAAATGCTTTTTCACATTCCATACATTTGAAAGGTTTCTCCCCAGTGTGTATTCTCTGATGCCTCGTTAGTTTGGCATTGATACTGAAGGTTTTCCCACACTCCTTACACTGATAAGGCTTTTCTCCAGTATGGATTCGGTGATGATCGAGCAGGTTTCTTTTAGAAGTAAAGCATTTCCCACACTCGTTACACTCAAAGGGTTTCTCCCCAGTATGAATCCTCTGATGCTGCATTAGTTTTGCATTAACGCTGAAGGCTTTTCCACACTCACTGCACTCATAGGGCTTTTCCCCGGTGTGGATTCTCAGATGCTGCCGCAGCTGGGAGTTACACCTGAAGGCTTTCCCACATTCGTTACACCCATAGGGTTTCTCACCTGTGTGAATTCTCTGGTGCTGGATTAACTTCCCTTTGACACTAAAGGCTTTTCCACATTCAGTACACTCATAGGGCTTCTCGCCTGTATGGATTCTTTGATGCTGAATGAGTTTTGCATTATTACTAAAGGCTTTTGCACACTCCTTACACTGATAGGGCTTCTCCCCAGTGTGGACACTCTGATGCTGCCGCAGCTGGGAGCTGCACCTGAAGCCTTTCCCACACTCATTACACTCGTAAGGTTTCTCTCCAGTGTGGATCCTCTGATGTTGAATTAATTTTGCATTCACATTGAAAGCTTTCCCACAGTCTTTGCACTCATAGGGCTTCTCTCCAGTGTGGACCCTCTGGTGTGTGATGTATGCAGAGCTACAGGTGAAGCCACTTCCACATTCCTTGCACTGATAGGGCTTCTCTCCTGTATGGATTCTCTGATGCCGACTTAGACTCCCATTCACGCTGAAGGCTTTCCCACATACCTTGCACTGATAGGGCTTCTCCCCACTGTGGATTGTCTGATGTGTGATATAATGGGAACTGTAACTGAAGCTTTTCCCACACTCCACACATTTGAAGGGTTTCTCCCCACTATGAAGTCTCTGATGCCAAATTAATTTTGCATTAATGCTAAAGGCTTTGCCACACTCTTTACACTGATAGAGCTTCTCCCCAGTGTGGCCATCTTGATGCTCAGAGTTACACCTGAAGACTTCCACTAATTCTTCACATTTAAAAGGTCTTTCCCCAGAATTAATTATTTCATGCTGAATAAGTTTTGTGTCAAAGCTGGAGGCTCTCTCCAATCCTATACATTCAGGAGGCTGCTCTTCAGGGCTGACGGTGTGACACTGACCCAAGTTTGGACTCTGACTAAACAAACACTCCTCCACAGGGCTTGTGTCGTCTTTCACTGTTCCATCAATGACGCTATTTTCTTTCTTCATGCTTCCTACCAAATGGACTTCCTGCTGTTTCTCTAGAATACAGGCTTCTGAAAAGTCTGTCCCCTCGGAAAAGTGCCTCTGAAGTTCAAATGATGTATTGTCTTTTTCTTCGTACACTTCCTTTGTCAAATTATTGTCAGTCTGGATATCAATATCTACTATTTAAAAAAACCCAGAAAACATAAAATATCATGTAAGAACCATGTTAGAGAAAAGAACTATGGTAAAAGGAATAAAGAATCTTAGTTAATCAAGGGTCTCTTGAAAACCACCAAACTAGGTCAAAGAATCTAAGGTTCATCCATAAGGTAGAGTAATATGTAGCTGGTTTAAAAAAAAAAAAGGGAAGGAAGGAAGAAACAAAACCATATGTGCTGATGTGAAAAGATGTCCAAGATACATTATTAAATGGAAAAACAAACTGACAAATGGATGTAAGGCAGATTCCATTTGTATGAAGGAAAAATAAAATGGGCCGATATATACTTATATATTTGTATGGGCATGCCTAGAAAACTCCTGGAAGAATACACAAGAAACTGAGCAAATTAGTACAGGAAGTCTGGGAGACTTTGTTCTCCAGCGTGCTTTCCACACTTCCTGCACAGTTTTGAGCATGAACAATTTCAAAAGATTACCAACCTCTACGCAAATAACCAGTAACATAAAGGTTAAGTGGGACAGTAATGGAATAAAATCCTAGGTTTTATCCACCGGATGAGCATTCTTTCCTTGAGTCACACTTTACTATACTCTGCAGTTTTTTCTCTGCTATCCCCATGTCCTTAAGTCCCTTGTTGATAAAAATGGAAACTGCTTAAGAAGGAAAAGGCACAGGATCCAACAACATGTAGCAACACTGAGGACGGCAAAAGTTTGCAGCACCAGGAGGTGAAAGGGAAAAAACTGTTTCTCTTTTTAGAACTTAAACTCATGGCTTTTTAAATAGCATTCCATCCTGTAGAAGTATCTTAATTTAAACAGTTCTCTTTATACTGAATGTCTCTATGCTGAATGTCTGTTGGAAATGTTATTTCCAACATTTTATTATATAGAATTATGATGAACTTTTGTTAATGTACATCTTTGTCTTTATCTCTGATTACTTTATTAGGATAGTCTAGGAGAGAATATCCAGACTATCAAGGACAGACTTTAAAAGGCTCTTGATATGTACTGCTAAAGTACTTTCTAGAAAGACTACAGATTCACATTCACCTCCAAAAATCTATTCCAGTTTGGTGTATTCTCTCCATCAATGTAACTGTTCTCTGTATGAACTAGGGAAACTAAAGGAATTCTATGAAAAACAGCTTTTTGCTTATTTTCCTGCTTCTGTTCTTGCTAGGACCTGTACCCCTGCCTTGTACATGCCTTACAGTACAAATGATGTATGTCCTTCTTACAAGGGTCAAGGAGTTAATGATTTTTTGGAGTCTTCCAGCACAGGTGATAACATCTAATGACAAGCAGGGTCATCATGTACGTTTTCTAGACCACTGACTCTAGAACTCTTGATGCCAAAAATCACCTAGCTCCAGGTAATAAGAGCTTTATGGAGGACACCTAGACACTTGTCTTTGTTCTGACAGCTCCTGAGTGTCTGAAGAGGACATGTATACTGGACCCACCCTGATCCTCAGTAAAAACCCTAGACCCCAAGCAAAGAAGACACTCACTCTCTTTTCCTGAGTCTCCCAAACACTCCATCTGCTATATTCTATCACTTATGCTATTCAATAAACTCTGCTCTCACTTCCTCCTGGCTTGCACTTGATTTCTGTCCTGCTCAAAGCCCAGGACCCTCTTGGCTGGTCCTACAGGAGCCTCCCCACCCCCGGGTCCTTGGACCCAGCCTACCTATGTCAAGTGTGTTAGGTGGAACATCTCTATTTTAATTTGTATTTCATTGGTTTCTAAGAGGGTGAAGATTTTTCACATTTATTAAAATTTGTACTTCTTATGTGGATCACACTTATATTCTTTGCCAATTCTTCTATACTAGTGACCTTCTATTTACCAAATCCTACGGTGTGGCAGATGCTATCAGTTGATTAACCAATTCCATTCTCCCTTTCTTCCTTACTAATATGTTTTCCAATTTTTTTTGAGGGTAGCAATAAAAACTACAGCTAAAAACTGTATTTTCCACACTCTTGCAGTAGGGGGCCATAAGACAGTTCCAGCAAACGAGATTTAAACAGAAGTCACCGGGTAGGACTTCTGAAAGTTTTTGTTTTTTGTTTTCTGAAAGTTTTTTTTTAGAAGAGAGTCCACTCTGCTGACATGGGCCTTGTGCCCTGTACCTCCCTTCCCCTTCTGTCTGCCTAGAAGCCATTTGATTCCTTCCTCCAATTAACCTTCACACACTAATTAATGTTTCCATTCTCAGCATAGATCATGATGGTTATTTGAAAACTTCAGATTTTGGGATTTTCTGTTAACTACAGAATGAAATCCAGACTCCTTTGAGGAGCTCCACAACATCATTTCTTTTCCCTTCTATATGCGATCCGCTTTAAACTCATCATTTTGCAAAACATGTCTTCCTTGGTCAGGGATCATCTGGCTGAATGGTCACAAGGAACAAAAATCCACTGGAACTATCTTTTTATTTTATTTATTTTATTTTTTGAAAAAGATTTTATTTATTTGACAGAGAGAGAGAGAGAGAGAACACAAGCACGGGGAGAAGCAGGTTCCCTGCTGAGATCATGACCTGAGCCGAAGGCAGCCACTTAACCAACTGAACCACCCAGGTGCCCTGAAACTGTCTTTTTAAAGAGAAGGATTCACTAAAAGGATACAAGTGGGAAATGGGAAATCATTTCGCAACTACTCTGCTTAAGCCAACGAGTAGCATGCTACTTCAACTATGGTCTAGGAACCAGAAACATTGGCAGAATCTGAGAATTAACAGAAATGCAGAATCTTGGCCCTATGCCAGACTTACTAAATGACAATATGCATATTTGCAAGACATCCAAGGGATTCATTTGCATATCATTTGAGAAGCACTGAATTGAGAACACTTTCTCCTTTCCACCTTATTTCCCACAGCTTACTATACAGCTGTCTCCTCCAAAAAAACAAAAACAACAAAAACTAATAAAACTAATACTTCATTGAGCACACACTATAAGTTATGCACTTAATATGTATTATCTTATGTAATCCTCAACCCATAAGACCAGCACTATTTTCTCATTTTATTACCCTACTTTCTGGGATAAAAACACTGAACCTTAGAGAACTCAAATAATGGACCTGCTTAAAATCACAAGTAGGAAGTCATATAACTAGGAAGAGCAGTTAGGATGGTACCTCAGGGAAGTCTACTCCAAAGACTGTACTTTTAACCACCAGGCTATTCTGTCTTTCTGTATAAAAAGACTGTTAATTCTCCACCCATCACATTAAGTGTACAATGCTTAGAAGTAGCAAGGACCTAAACACAGCATCTATTAATTTCATCTGAGAAAGGTAGAATTCCAAAATTAGGACTGGAAAGAATCAGAACGAGACATCTGAAAAAAGATCTGTTCTTGGAATCAGAAAGAAACAATAAACTAGAAAAAGAGGTCCAACTGTACCTATCTCTATAAATCATCATTTATTTAAATTTTACTCTGTACAGCTGGCTCATAAATGTGGCATGCTTATATGCTGCTTAAGCTGACCTCCTTCTTGAAGAATTAAACTTTCCCCCATATTAGGCAACCTGTATGTCCCTTACCAGTCCAGAGGCCCTGGGGGCCTATTTCTGTTCCAGCCACCAGTGGAGATGGGCGCCCCAGCTCACCTGCTCCCTCCAGTTGTGAGATCACAGCAGGTTTGAGAAGCGAAAATCCTGTTTAGGGGGAAAGAAATGGGAGACACAGGTGAATAATGTCCCACAGATGAGTTCTTAAGCATCTCCTCAGACTGTCTTGGCAATGGGATGGCAAAATAAAGAGTGCTAGGGGATCCCATGCCTAAAAACTATGAGAAAGCGGGGTTTCGGGGGGACAACTGGAAAGATGGGAGGCTTGAAAGGTATATGTGTGTGGGGGAGTGCCTGAGAAGGTGTGGGAGGAGTTGAGAATGGCCCAGACTTGGGCCCAGAAGGCCTCAAGATACACAGGTTGGGTGAGGGTGAACCCAAAGATAATGCTGTGTGAAACAGTAAGTTTCTTTTTTCCACACTGTATCCAAACCACAACTTCTCAAGGGTGGATAGAGAGGGCACACCAGTCCTGGCAAAGTCCTGTATGGGCCCAAAAAAGGCTTGAGGTTCACCCTTCCCAGCAGCCCCTGACTCAAGGGGGATTAGGAATCTCAGCCCCTGGGGTTCCCACTCAGTAAAGGATTACCAGAGACCCCACCTGCAACCTGTTAGGGGGCAATAAGCCAGGGAACCCCAACTGGCAGAGTCCGGGTCCCAGGGGGAGAGAGGCCTTACCCAGGGAGGCCACATTCCCATAATTCTCCAGCATCACATCCCTGTACAGGGCCCTCTGTGCAGGGGACAGGCCATCCCATTCCGTCTGGGTGAAGTACACAGCCACGTCCTCGAAGGTCACCGACTTCTGAAACAACAGGTTCCTGCTGCCCTAGGGCCACTTCCATGGCTCAGGCCCTAAGTGAGGGGCAGAGGGCAGTATAAGGGCTTGGGGAGGGAGCTTGTGAAGAGCACAGAATTAATGAAAAGGGGACAGGTCTGAGAAATAGCACCTGGAAAATACATAATGGAGAATATCTGACTTCTCTCATGGCAGGGAACCTCATGCCATATTTTACATTTATAAACGATATCCTAAGTTGAGATAACAGGAAGAAAATTCCCATAATCGAGTTCCCCAAAGCAACTCCACTGTTTCCATTAGGCCCCGTCCTCAGAGGCAGATGCAGCTCAGGACCAACCCACCAGCGTTCCCATTCGAAATCTCGGTTTCTCCATCCTGCTCCCCTCCC
Source organism: Lutra lutra (assembly GCF_902655055.1). Lineage (NCBI taxonomy): Eukaryota > Metazoa > Chordata > Mammalia > Carnivora > Mustelidae > Lutra > Lutra lutra. Next base: position 13,505,491 of record NC_062294.1, read on the forward strand.
CTGATAACCTCCATCCACCCTCGAAGAAGAGCTATGGCCTCCATCTGGCCCAGAGCCCGGCTGTCTCTGCTGCTACTACAAAAGGCAGTGCAGCTGCCTGAGCACCACCAGCAGCTCAGCGCTGTCCTGACTGGCTAAGGTGGGGGCCACGGCCCATTCCGCTCCCAGAGGCATCTTGCTGAAAATCCAACATTTTCTGTTACCCTCTCCCATTCAAGCCTCTCATCCTTTTCAACTTTACCCAAGAATTCACTGTTTCTCCGAGAAGGTTCGGGAAACGGGAGATCAGCCTTCCGGTGGCCACCCATCCAGCTGCTCGTCTCTGCATCACTCCATGTGCTCAGCACAGGCTCTGCCATCAGGGCTGATGCCTCCCTTTTGGGGAGCTGAAGTCTCTGGTCACTTTCTCTCTCTCTGCCCCCTTCCCAACAACCTTGGAGACACACTGGCAGGGATATGCCCTCAATTCCTCTCTTCCAGGATCTGTCTTGCTTCCTTCTACTGACCTCAGCCATCAGCAATTCTAGTCCAGCTCTGCGTGAGTCTGCAAGTCACTCATCTGTGACCTTGGATGGGTCATGGAACTTCTCTGAACAATATGAAATGCCTTCACTGCGGCCACCACCACCCTTCACCCTAGGAAGTTCGTGCCTCTTCCTGAACCCCAACATCCCCCACCATGTGTGCAGGAAACCTCAGCCAGAACCCTGGGGACTGTTCCTGACTCCTCCCTCTCCCTTACCTACCCCCCCCCCAACCCAGTCCTTTGACTCTCAACGTCCTAAAGCTTTTCATGTTAAGCATTACTTGAACTGGATTCTTTTTCTTTAACAACTACTTTCCTTGATGAAGCCCACATCAACCTGGACCAATGGAATTCTTACTGAAGTGGTCAGCTTCTTTTCGAATCACCCCTAAAAATTATTCCCTACAAAGCCATTGCAACTCTGACCATGTTAACTTCACGGGTCGCACACGTATCATAAGGATGAGCAGTGAAGAATCAAACACAGTCGGGGGGGGGGGGCGCGGTGCCTGGTGGCTCAGTTGGTTAAGCAACTGCCCTCAGCTCAGGTCATGATCCTGGAGTCCCGGGATCAAGTCCTGCATTGGGCTCCCTGCTCTGTGGGGAGTCTGCTTCTCCCTCTGGCCCTCCCCCTCCCCTTCTCGTGCTCTCTCTCTCATTCTCTCTCAAATAAATACATAAGAATCTTAAAAAAAAAAAATCAAACATTGGCTGTATGACCTTGGGCAAGGCACTCTACTCCCCGTTGCCCTCGTGTCTTCTGTGGCAGAAAGAGCACGACCCAGCCCCTAGCACAAGGGGCGGTGTCAGGACTAAGCGATCCACCCAAGTGCTGAGTGTGGTGCCCGCAGGAGAGCAGGCCTCAATGTTACTGGAGTTCCTGTGACTACCATTATTTGCAACCTGTAGTCCATGGAGGCCCATGGATGCGCTTCAGGGCATCCATGAAGTCCCTGAAACTGTATGGAGAATGTGCTTTGCATTTCTCTGAGCCGGGGGAGGGTCCAGAGCTCTTATCAGAGACCTAAGTTGGAGCTCCTGCACCCAAGCCCTGAAGGCCTCTCCGGGACACAGTGAGACATCCTGTCCCACAGGACTTTCTTTCCCCCTCTTTGGCCCCCACTCTTCTCGTCTCCCTGCCCCCACCAAGCCAGCCTTCATGATGACCCAGTCCCACCACTCCTCTTCACTTACGGCCCAGCCCCGGGCAGCCTCATCCTCTGCTACCCACTCCATTCACACCCACGAATGGAGCACCCTCCACGGGCGGCTCCCATGTTTCCTTGTCACCAGAGGAGCAAAGCACCTCGGTGTGCAGAACACTTCACTCCTGCCTTCGGGGATGCTCTCCTGCTGCTTCCGTCCCTTCACATCACCGCTCTTCTCACAAGTGCCAGGCGGAAGCGAGGAGGGCCCCTCCAGCTTCCACCACAAAGCTCACCAGCTTCCCTTCTCGGTTTTCTTCAGTTTGAAACTGTTCGGAGGAAGAGCTGAAGGAGCCACAGCTCACCTGGGGCCAGGCGGTCAAGGGCATGGCTGCCATCACGTGCTTTCCCTCTCAGAGCAGGGCTGGAGCTGAGGAAAAACAGAGAGAGAGTGTGAGGTGAACCCCGTCCCAGAAGGAACCACACAGCCCCTCACAGGGGCTGCCCTGGACAGGCAGCCACTGTCCAGACAGGAGTGCAGCAGGCGCTGCCACATGAAGAAGGGGGGCCCCTCCCAGCCATGACACTGATGCTGTCAGGGACCCCAGGATTTCACAATTCTGACACATATCACACACACAAGGGCAGACATAAAGTGTATTCAGAGCCTAAAGGATAATAAAACAAAGACCTACATAGCAACAATTCAGCTTAATAGAACATTACCAAGATCTTGGACTTACTTGTTCTCTCTAAACAAGCAACACCCTCGATTACACTGCAAGAAACGCCACGCTGGCAGGGCTGCGGCCCCCGCACAGAGACCTGAGTCAGGCCCCTGGGAGCTGAAGGAGACAGCTGCCCACTCCCCCCACCCCCCAAAATCCGCCTGCTCCCTCACACAGCTGAGTGTCCTCGAGCCCCACTATCTCTGTAGAGACCTTGGGAAGCCAGCCTCCCGCATGGCCCAGGCTTACCTTTAAGGTCCCAGGCTGCCTCCTCATGTTCTCCAGCCTCTGATAGTGAAGAAGCCAGAGCCTCAGCTCCCTCAGAGAGGGGGTCACTATCATCTAGGGTCCCAGGACCCAGCACCCCTTGTTCACTGTATTCAAAACATATGGACTGCTTATTTTCGGGTTTTTACTGCCGCCAAAGTTAGTCTTGAAAATACGTGTTTTCCTAAAATACCATTCATGTCTTCCAGGATTTCAACTTGAGTGCAGAGTTGTGGAAACCACTGGTTCATGATTCTTCCCATTTCTTCCATATCTGGAGCTACTTTGCTTTTCCCACTTTTGAATACATGGATACATGTGTTTTCTAGACCCCTTCCCCATTGTTAATGTTACGGATGGAAGGTGTCCCCTCCAAGATTCATACGTTGAAGTCCTATCCCCCAATGTGACTATATTTGGATATAGAACCTGTGAGGAGGTAATAAGGTTAAACAAAGCCATAAATCTGAGCCCTACTCTGATAGGGCTGGTGCCCTTATAAAAAGGAGGAAGGACACCAGAGGTCTTTTTCTACACATGCAGACCCAGTGAGAAGACAGCCACCTGCAACCCAAGGAGAGCCCTCACCAAGAGCCAAATTGTCTGGCACCTTAAACTTGGGCTTTCAGCCTCTAGAACTGTGAAAAATAAATTTCTGTTGTTTGAACCATGCAGTCTATGGTATTCTGTATGGTGGCCTGAGCAGACTAATAAAGTTAACTTGGACAATGGTTTGTGTACCTGAATGCTGTTTTATTTTTAAAGAACAATTTTTTCTATTTATTTAGAACACCACTCTTTTCTATTTCCTTTTAGCTCATTAAGTTCTGCTTTCTTTGTTTCCTTAGTACCTCTGTGAGAGGTACACCTTCTGTTCCCCTCTAAATCCTCTTGTCTCAGTCCAGTGCCAGAGACTTTGACCGGCTTTGTGCAGGTATAACCCACCAATGCATCCTCAAAGATCTATACCACATATGGCTGATTCCTGCCCTGGGGCTTCTCTGGTGTCCTGTGGAGGGCATCTGCAGATACCCACGGACACTTGCTAGGTCCTGAAAGGCAGAAGTTAATGCCTATGAGAATACCCATGACCAACAGGGGACAGAGGTCAGTGGATAAATACTTTCCCCTTCAGTCTCCTACGTGAGATTCCAAGGCTCCTCAATGATCCTACAAAACTGAGCACCAGTAGCCTGTCAACAGGCCAGCCTGACAACGTGCCCTTGTATGGCTCTCCCTCTTGTTTTGCTCCCCTTGTCTTCCACTCTGCCCTTGGGAAAATGTTCCCGAGTAAACTGCGTGCACACAAGTTTCTGTCCTGTGTTCTGCTTTTGGGGGAAGCTGGACTACAGGCTTTTTTCTACTTTTTTTTTTTTTTAAGATTTTATTTATTTGAGATAGAGCAAGAGTGAGAAAGAGAAAGAGCACAAACAGGGAGAGCAGCAGCCAGAGGGAGAAGTAGGCTCTCCAGGGATCCTGAGGCAGGGGATCAATCTCAGGATTCCAGGACCATGGGATCCTGAGGCGGGGATCCTGAGGTGGGGGCTCAATCTCAGGATTACAGGACCATGACCCAAGCTGAAGGCAGACACTTAATCGACTGAGTCACCCAGGCATCCTTTTTTTCTACCTTCTTGAGGTTGCATGATTTATTCATTTGCTTTCATTCTTTCCTATTTAGCAATTAAAATCTGTAAACCCATAAATTTTCCCTTTGAATACACTATTGGCCACATGCCAGAGGTTTTTTTTTTTTAATATTTCATGTTTTAATTATGTTAATTACATTTTATAGCCTGTCAGCAACTGTGTTTTGTCTCTGACCACAGACTGTTAGGATAGTTTGTTGCTAATTTCTTCTCTGTTCAAAATTTCTGGCTTTACTGCACAGTGTTTAAATAATCTGATCGATTTACTTCCGCTTTACAGATTTTGAGGTCTTCTTCTGTTGGCTGAAGTGTAAGTACTTACAAAGAAAACTTATTCTATGATAGAAGAACATGTAATTCTATTTGGATCTAATAAATCAACTCTACCAGTTTTATTATGTAGATATTTCTCTGGAATCCATGATTACTTTTACCTAATTAAACTGAGACAGCCAGTACAGAGCAAACTCTCACGAAACACCGAGCCTGTATGTATCATGGACAAATCTTTTCACGTCTTTAAGAAATGAGTAATTCTAACACTACTGAAACTGTAGGAGAGAACAGCAAAGTAAGTTTCCTGGTCCTTTTTATGATGCCAGCACAACACTGATACAAAAACCACAAACCAGTCTCATTTATGAATACTGACAGAAAAATCCCCACATTAAAGGAATACACTCCAGTATTTCATTACAGTGACATACCATGACTAAAAGGGATCATCCCACGAATTCGAGTAAAGCTTAATATTAGAATACAGATTAGTATACTTCTCCACATGAATAAACCAAAGAAAGATAAAAACACTCTCCATCCCAACAGATGCCGAAGGCATTTGATAAAATTCAATACTCATGCTTACATTTTAAAATTTATGTCTTAGAGAAACCCTCATTATGTAGAAAACATGTACAAAATTATTCATTTTGAGTATCTGAATACCAAACACTGGAAACAACCCACATATCCATTTAGAATACATAAATAAACTGTCCTCATCTTTAAAAAGGAATATTATCCAGCAGCAAAGATGAATGGCTCACATTACACGCCACAACAGAGATGATTTCAGGAACATAATATTGAGTCATACAAGTCCCAGATGGCTATATACACTATAAGGCCATTTGCATAAAGCTCAAAAATTAAACATATTGTTTACAGACATATTTTATGAGATAAAATTATTTTTATAAATAGGTTAGACTATGACTAACACAAAATTCAAGATAGTTGTTACCTCTAGAGGGGTCAGAAGCTGGGAGCTGTGTTGAGAAGCAGTACTGGAAATGTTCTCCTTAGTGGGGTGGTGTGTTCATGGGTACACATTTTACTACTATGCTTCCTTTTTTTTTCTTTTTTTTTTTTTTAAGATTTTATTTATTTATTTGACAGAGAGAGATACAACAAGAAAGGGAACACAGGCAGGGGGAGTGGGAGAGGAAGAAGCAGGCTTCCCTCGGAGCAGGAAGCCCAATGAGGGGCTCAATCCCAGGATCCTGGGATCATGACCTGAGCTAAAGGCAGATGCTTAACAACTGAGCCACTCAGGCGCCCTGCTACTACTATGCTTCTTAAATGTCATGCTAGATGAAGTGTTCAGTATGCATGAGTAACATTTAAAAAAAAACATACTTAGCTCTATAATAAGGAGCGATTTCCAGAATATATTGTTAAATGAAACAAAGTTTAAAAGGCAGTGTGCTACCTCTTGTGTACAAAAAACAGGAGTATAAAAAAATATGTATTTGGTCACCTGTACAAAAAAGAAATAGAAGGATAAATAAGAAACTAAGGAGAATCATTGCTTCAGATATGGACAGGAAATGAAAGGATTCTGGGATGGAAAAGAGGATGAAAGGAAATCGGGTAGAAGAGATGGGGGGGGAGTGGTGCTTCTGAGTTTGCCTTTTTCTTCTGACTTTCATAACCATAGTAACGTTTCACATATCCAAATAAATAAATAAATATAACGTATATTAAATAAACCAACCAGGATGGGATGGGGTGACAAATCAAAAAGGAATACAAACATCAAATGAGTCTAATCATACTACAACTGAATAACATAACCACACTGAAGTGGTGGGAAAGAAAAGAACTAAATAACTTCGGAAAGCAGTGTTTTAAGTAGGAACTAGGTACTGTAAGGTTAAAAAACCTCTGCCCAAATGCTTCTTGAGGATGCACGATTTATTATTTCATTCTTTCCTATTTGGCAATGAAAACCTATAAGAACGTAAATTTTCCTCTGAATATACGACTAGCCACATTACAGAGATTTTCTTTTTTGTATTTCATGTCTTAATTACTATTTTATAATCTTAGTGTAGTATAATTTTAGTATAATTTTCATTACGGTATGAATGAGCCACTCTGGAACTATCTTATGATGTGTGTATTCATGTGTATTCTACAACTGAGCAAATAAGTGATTACAACGTAGAAATCATCCCCAAGTCATTGTCATCCCAACAGCCCGAGACAAGGCCAAATTACCTTTTGGAACTGCCAGCTCCAGAAGACGATGCTCTCGAAAAGCCGGACTGCTTCTACTCCCCGGTGACCCGGAGGGGCTCTGCTTTTTTTGTGCTCACTGAACCCTGATTCACGACCCAATGTTAGGAGTCAGGGGGCATAGAGTCCATACTTGAAACGCATATAGGTAACAGCCCCTGTACGACTTCAACATGTCAAGACTCGCGATATCATAACCTGCTTCACCCCTGCAAATATTCCACCCCGGCGCTGCTCCGACACATCTTCCCGAAAGGTCAGTGGCATCTTCCCGGAACAGAGTGTTGTGGCCGTAATCCACGCCGCGTCTTCCAATTCGGTCACCAAGTCCAAAGCGGGAATCTAGGACGGACGCAGGAGGACGGCGGACCATCGCCCTACCCACTCCTCCAAGAGCCGGAGGGGCATCCCTACCCAACCCACAGCTACCGGCCAGGGTACCGCCCCCGCTGACCGCAGCCGGACACTCACCTCCGCCGCGGACGTTACCGCGGCGCAGTCGGAAGTGCGTCACCAGGCCGCGGCCGAGCCTCTCTAGGAGCAGCGTTGCTCCCTCTTGGTGGTGCTCTGCCCCCGCCCCTGCAGCCCGAGTCTCAGTAACAGGGGCTCCTGGGCCCCGCGCCCCTCTCTTGCGGGACCTGGCCGCAGGGCCATTATTCCTCGAGGTGGGCTGGGGAAGCATCAGAGGGGAGAGCTGGATTCACCCCTGGGGGTGGCGCCAGGTATCTGTATTTTAGTAAAGCTGCAGGTGCAACCGGATTTGGGAGTTCTGGGCTGGGCCTGTGCATCTATCACACGCTGTCACACCTAAGGCTGCCTTTTTGTAACAACTGTTTTCTAGTGACCGCTTTATTCTCCTGTCATGAAGCTCACAGATCACGACTTAGAAGATCATAGGTAATATAAACAACCCACGTTTTAAAAACTGATGAATGGATAAAGAAGTTGTGAGATAGGTAGATAGATGAGTGGAACATTACTCAACCATGAAAAAATGAAACCTTGGCCATTTGAAACAATGTGGTTGGAGCTAGAGAGTATTATGCTACGTGAAATGAGTCGGTCAGAGAAAGACAAATACCATATGTCTCATATGTGGAATTTAAGAAACAGATGAAGATTGGGGATAAAGCAGCAAACCATAAAGCAAACTCTTAAGGGTAGAAAATAAGTTGAGGGTTACTGAAGGGAGGTGTGTGGGGATGGGCTGGATGGATGATGGGTATAAAGGAGGGCACTTGTGATGAGCACTGGGTGTTGTATATAAGTGATGAATCACTAAATTCTACTTCTGAAACTAGTACTACACAATACACTAACTAGAATTTAAATAAATACTTGAAACTACAAAAAAACCCATAATACTATGCTTTCATAGAGGAGATATAAAAGGAAAATGATTTGTAAAAATACACATTTCAGTATGTAAATGTCTGGTCATGACTCCTATAGACCTAAAGGTCAGATACTTGCATTTTCATGTTGAATGTGCCTGAACGCCAAAGCCACAGTGATGTCTTTTACTGATGTTTCAAAAAATCGCAAACTGTGATCCAAAATGGTGAATGCTTCTTGGTAAGGTTTAAGTGAAGCAGTATAATCTTCTTTTGATTATACAGTAGTTATATTGCCGGAAAATCAACGTATGTTAAAACTGTGTAAAAATTCATTTAGCTGAAAAACAGGTTCTAGATTCTGGTCATTTATAAACAGTTTTTCCCTACATGAACATCCACAAAGACCAAAAAGTCTGTGAAAACTTTTCCAAGTAGGTGGAACCCTTCTTTGCCTTTCAGGATTCATGGCACTCCAGGTTCCCATCTAACACCACCAAACATTGATACAAAAATACTCCCATAAAATTTCAAAATGAGCCAAGGGGGAAGGGGAACGGCACAAAAAGCCACTGGATTAGACCATCCTTAAGTTTCCTCCCAACCTTAATAGTGCGGGCCTTTCTTCTAGCTCTGATCCCTGAGATGCTACAGCACTGGAATGTGGTTGGCAGTCAGTCCGACTTCTCTCTCCCAGCCTCCTAGCTCTCCCATTCCTCCTCCTCTCTCAACTTCAGCCCCACTCGCTGAATACTGTTCTCTAAACCTAGAATACCCTTCCCATTCCCACCCTCCACCTTGATTGTTACTTGAAATCTAGGCTCAAATCCCATTTCCCATGGAAAGTGAGTTTTTTCTGACCATCCAGAATAAGGCAGGCCCCAAGTTACATGCCATCATAGCACTCTCTATTTCTCAGTTTAACTGTCTTTGCTCACTCCAGGAAGCAGGGACTGTATCTATCTTGTTTAGCATCATTATCCTCAGCTAAAGCGCAAGGCCTGGCACAAAGGAGGCATGTAACAAATGCCTCCTGTTGACATTATCCAAAGGCTCCAACCCCAACTCCAGAGTAGGACGCCTCTTTATTTCTGGGCCCCTGGAGGTAGGATGTATCTTATGCTTAGAATCATGACACTGAACACTGTCAGGAGCCCTTCTCTGTTTTGCCTTGTCCCTGATCATCACTATTTCCTAAAATGAGCATTTTACACAGCTTCTCTTGTTCAGATAGGAAAACGGTCCCAAGATTTGGCAGAGTGATAACTGGGGATTACATTGCTCTTGGAAATAAGGGTTTTTTTTTTTCATTTAGCAGAACTTCAGCGAGGACTGAGGGCTTGTCTAAAGAAATAGGAAGGAATTAGGAGATCACAGTGTCATAGAAATGCTGGGCCCAAATGTTGGATCATAAACTAGCCACTAAATTTACAGATAAGAAGGCCTCCTAAAGAACCTGAAGCCCCTGCTCCTGAGAGTACTAGCACAGACACATCCCAAGTTACAAAAGGCCTGCAGAAGCAGAGACCACTGGTCTCTTAATCTCTGTTCTTCCTTTATATATTAACAGAATCTCTAGCAAGCCAAAGACGGTCCAGAAAAAATAACACGTTCTGGCCCTCTTTAAATTTTCTTTTTAAGATTTTATTTATTTGAGAGAGAGAAGCAGGAGAGGTAGAAGCAGGCTCCCACTGAGAAAGGAGCCTGACTCAGGGCTCAATCCCAGGACCCTGGGACCATTACCTGAGCCAAAGGCAGACGCTTAATCAACTGAACCATGCAGGCACCCCTAATGTGTTTTCATGTCTGCTGACACATATCACCCTCTTTAAAGTGTGACTAGGTGACCAACTTCTGGCAAATAGGCTATAAAAATAGGTGATGCTATGCCCTTAAAGAAAAGGAACGTGCCATTCCTGGCCCAATATCCCTTTCAGTTAGATGGAATGCTGACAAGGGGGTAAGCATCTGACAAGGGTGTAAACCATGTGAATGAGGATGTTGTCGCTGGGGATGACAGAGCTGCTAGGAGCTACCACCGGGCTGCTGTACCAGTCCTGGACTACTTACCTTCAGATGATATATGAGTGAGAAATAAGCTTTCATCATGCTTAATTAACCACACAGATTTGGGTTCTTCAAATCAGTACCCAGCACCATAGCCTTATAGAATACCTCTAGGAATGAGGAATGATGGAAACATGATATGCACATACTTAAAATCAAAACACACTTAAAAATTTAGGCTGGTTCTCATATTTTACTGTTCTGTAAGTCCATCTCTATGCTGGGCCTGCAGCCAAGAATCCTCCTGCTCAGCTCTAAGCACCCTCTGTCCTTACAGTCCCAGAGCCTCCCCCAAACCCTTCTTCCCTACCCACCAGGAGAAAATGACAGATCTTCCCCCAGTTAAAGTATCTGTTTCTGGTGTTTCCAGTTTTAAGATAATATAGTAAAGGATGTTCTGCCTACTTATTTTGAAAATTATGGGAAAACAACAAAAGTCTGTTTGGGATTCATTCCAAGAATTCAAGAATATCTCAATATTAAAAATTTCCTTTACTTATTGATATTGTGAATTAAATTAACAAATCAGGGGCGCCTGGGTGGCTCAGTGGGTTAAAGCCTCTGCCTTCGGCTCGGGTCATGATCTCAGGGTCCTGGGATCGAGCCCCGCGTCGGGCTCTCTGCTCAGCGGGGAGCCTGCTTTCTCCTCTCTCTCTCTGCCTGCCTCTCTGCCTACTTGTGATCTCTGTCTGTCAAATAAATCAATAAAATCTTTAAAAAAAATTAACAAATCACTCAATCTATTATGTGGAGAAATAGGGCAGGGAGAGGTCATATTCACAAAAGCAACAAAGCAAACAAAAAATTAAGAATAAATTTAATAATAAATGTTTAAGACATAGATGAAGAAAAACATAAATATTCAAGGGCTAAATCATAACTACCACCACCAACAATAAAAACTTGTATATGGAAAGGTGCAGGTAATTTTTCAAAGAAATGGCATTCATCTTGATTTAATCTATGAGTCCAATTTCAAATAATTTTGGAAAAAAAAGAATAAAGTGGGAGAAATTGCCCTACCCAAGTAAAACCACAACGGGATTTGTTTTGGAACTTGTGAAATGATTCCAAGGTTCACCTGGGGGAAAATGTTATATATTTATAAGGTACTACTAAAACATAAAAACGCAAAAGGATTGAATGTTAAAGAGTGGATATACTAGACAAGTGTTAAGCTAAAGGAACAGTGGCATTAACTATATTAATATAGCAATGATTTTGAGACAAAAAAATATCACTAGGTAGGATTCCACTTAAGGCACTATAATGAATGATATAAACTAGTATTTAGAAACTTAGAATAAGGGGCGCCTGGGTGGCTCAGTGGGTTGAGCCGCTGCCTTCGGCTCAGGTCATGGTCTCGGAGTCCTGGGATCGAGCCCCGCATCGAGCCCCGCATCGGGCTGTCTGCTCAGCAGGGAGCCTGCTTCCTCCTCTCTCTCTGCCTGCCTCTCTGCCTGCTTGTGATCTCTCTGTCAAATAAATAAATAAAATCTTTAAAAAAAAAAAAAAGAAACTTAGAATAAGATATCATTTATAACATCATTTTTATACTTAGCTCACAGGAAAATATACCCAGGTACCAAAACTGGACCAGAAACTAAACCATAGGTTAACTGCCCTGGCTGATTTGGCCGACATGACTGGTAATAGTGGAGATTTAAAGATCTTGATATCTGCAGAGGTTGTATTATAATATTCAGGAGGCCACATGAAACAAGGAGTAGGAACTGGGGCTTCTCACACACACCTACACCCACCCAAATGTCTGGACCCATGAAAGGATAACTAGGAAAAAAAAAACTTCCCACTAACAAAAAGAGATAACAAAAGAGGTTATAGTCCTTGCCTCAGTTTTGGAGTGATAGTGGGGATGTCACCTAAGAAATTATAATCACAGCCTGTATTACTGAGTTCATAGTTTAAAATTAATACTAACTACTTGAACTAGGAACTCATAACCTAAGAAATTAAGTTAAATATGAATCCTAGCAAACTAATGAAATAGTCACTACAGAATTTGGAGACAATGGCATTTAAAAGTTATTATAACTGCATCCCACAGAATCAATAATTAAGTAGAGACATGGAAAATATAGAAATGACCTAAATCAAACTTCCAGAGATGAAAACTGTAATGTACAATAAAAAATACACTGGACAGAATTAAGAGTAGATGTTGAAAAAAAAAACTTTAAAAAATGTAGTGAACTCGAAGTCACAGCACTAAAAACTATCCAGAAAGAAACACACAGAGAAAAGAAAATTAAAAATAAATGAACACTAACAAAACATGTAAAGGATGTGCATGGTGAAAGCCACAAAGTGCTGATGAAAGAAATAAAATCAGATCTAAACTATTGGGAATAAATACCAGGTTCATGGATTGGAAGATTCAGAAATTAAGATGTCATGTGTTCCCCAAATTGATATACAGGTTTAATGCAGTTTAATGCATTTCATACTAAATGCAGTTCATACTAAATTTAATTTAATGCAGTTCATACTAAAATTCCAGCAGATTTTTTGAAGATACAGATAAGACTGATTTAAAATTTATATGAAAGGGCAAAGAATCTAGAGTAAGTAAACCAGTTTGAAAAAGGAGAATAACATGAAAGTAATAGGTCTACCCAATTTCAAGTCTTATTATGTAGTTAAAACAATCAAGACTGTATATTATTGGCAGAGGAATATATACATAGATCAATGGAACAGAATGAAGAACCTAGAAATAGATCCATATAAATATGCTTATTTCTTTTACAAAAGTACACAAGCAATTCATGGCTCTTTCAAAAAATGCTGGTGGAGCAACTGAACATTCATAGGGAAAAAAATGAATCTCAACTTAGGTATCACAACTTATAAACCCAAAATGATCACGGCCATAAATGTAAAATGAAATTAAGTAAACTATAAATATGTAAATGTAAAATGTTTAGAAACAAATGAAAGAGAAAATCCTTAGGACTTAGGGCTAGGCAAACAGTTCTTAGACCTAAAACAAGATGCATTAGTCATAAGAGGAAAAATGGATATATTAGACTTCATTAAATTTAAAAAATGTTCTCTACAAAAGATCCTGTTAAAAGGATGAAAAGACTAGCTACGGAGTAGGAGAAAATATGTGCAAGCCACATATCCAACAAGTGCTAGCCCATACTTCTTGCTGTACTTCTGGAATATATTCTCAAAACTCAACAGCAGGGGCGCCTGGAGAGTTCAGTGGGTTAAGCCTCTGCCTTCGGCTCAGGTCATGATCTCAGGGTCCTGGGATCCAGCCCCGCATCGGGCTCTCTGCTCAGCAGGGAGCTTGCTTCCTCCTCTCTCTGCCTGCCTCTCTGCCTACTTGTGACCTCTGGAAAGTAAATAAATAAAATCTTAAAAAAAAAAAAAACTCAACAGCAAAAGAACAACCAGTCGGAAAATGGGCAAAATATGTGAAGAAACACTTCACTGAAGAAGATACACGGATAACGAAAGATGTTCAACATCATTAGCCACTAGGGAAATGCAATTAAACCACAATATCATTAACATAAATACCATCAGAATGACTGAAACAAAACAATAGTGACAACACCAAATGCTGGCGAGGATGGAGAGCAACTGGATCACTCATATGTTACTGGTGGAAATGTAAAACAAAATGGTGCGGTCCCACTGGAAAACAGTTTCTTTGGATACCAAACATGCAATTATCACACGACCCAGCACTTCTGGCCATTTATTCAGGACAAATGAAAACTTTCATACAAAAACCTGTACACAAATGTCTATGGCAGTTCCATTCACAACAGCCAAAAACTAGAAATGACTCAGATGTCCTTCAATAGGTGAGCAAACTGCGGGTTATCTATACTAGGGAATATACTCAGCAATCAAAAGGAAGATTATGGATGCAATCTCATTCACTCTCCAGAGAGTTACACTCAGTGAAAAGAAAGGCCAATCCCAAAATGTTGTGTACTGTCCGGTACCATTTACATACCATTCTTAAAATGATCTTTTAAAAGGAAATAGAGGACAGGTTGGTGGCTCTCAGGAGTGAAGAAGATTGTGTGTGGCTCTAGAAGAGCAACATGAGGGACCCCTGTGATTACAGAAGGGTGCGGTATACTGACTATACCTGTGTCAGTATCCTGACTGTTGTTAGTTTGCAAGATGTTACCTTTGGAGGAAACTTGGTAAAAGATACCTGGAACCTCTCCATATTATTTCTTACAACTGCATGTCAATCTACAATCATCTCAAAATTAAAAGTCTAATTAAATAAATGAACAGATCATTCATGAGCTGTGGAACAACTTCTAGCAGCCTTAAAAGGTTACGAGAGGAGAAATGGAAATACAGTTTTATAAGGTTTTTATGATTTATATGAAGTGGTATAATATTACTTAAAGGTAGAGTGTGCTAAGTTTTATATAGTCTAAATCGTAAAGAAACACTAAAACAAAAACTGTTATAGTTGAATAGCCAGAAAAGGAGTTAAAATGAAACCACAAAAATTTAATTGATTCAAAAAAGGGAAGGGAATAGGGCTGGGGAAGGGGATAACTATGGGCCAAATAGAAAACAAACAGCAAGATGATAGATTTAAACCTAGCAAGTATATCAAATACAAGTGATTAAATATTCCAATTTAAAAAGACAAGATCACATTGATGATAATAAAAAAGCAGGGACTAAGTCGATAGCCAAACCAAGTACTTCTGGTTCCTGAGGGTAGTTTTCCTTGAATTCCCTCATTGGGTCACATTACAAACCACACTAGATAACAGCAAGCTGCTAATACCCCAATGTTCTTTGTATCTCCAGGTCATGCAAAAATGCAGTATAAATGGTAGGCAGGAAATGAAAAAGAAACAAAGAGGTAAGTTCGTTATGTTATCGAGTACACTAACTTAACACTGTCTGTTCATAAAGTGCAAAACACTTAGCAGCCAGCTTTTGAGGCAGTGTGACCTAGCAGGGCTCATACTGAGGAGTCCTGGCTCCTTCACTAACTAACTAGCTATGACACACTGGGCAACCTCTTCATTTTTCTGGAACTCCACTCATTTATCTGAAAAAAGGGTAAGCGCACACAGTTGTTGTACATACTATACTATATGCTGTTTCACTTAAGGCGCACGGTATGGCCTGGGATTCAGGCATTGCTCAATTGTTAACTTCTTTCCTCTTCCACCTCATTTGTGCATCTGAGTAACAGCCAACCAGATACCAGGTCCTGACTTCTAGGACCTGGTAAATATTGCTGTAAATGGCAGTTTTTGCTGGTGTAACATGGATCACCTGGGTGGGTCCTAAATGCCATGTTTCCTCATGAGAGAAGCAAATAGAGATAAGACATAGAGGGGGTGATGTGAAGACAAATAGCACAGACTGAGGACTGATGTGGCCACAAGCTAAGGAATGCTGGCAGCCACCAAATGCTGCAAGAGAGGCATGGATTCTGCCCTAGAGCTGCCCCAGGGAGTGCAGCCTTCCCGACATCATGACTTCAGCCCAAGAAAATGGATTTCAGACTTCTGGCCTCCAGAACTGAGTGAATAAATTTGTTTTGTTTTGTTCCACTTAATTTGTGGTAATTTGTCACAGAGCCACAGGAAACTAATACACTAACCATGACTAATTCAAAGACGGTTATTTAGGTGGAGGGGGCTTCCTGATAGTGGCACTGGGGTCAGGGACCATGGATGCTAATTACTCAATAAAGAAGTCCACAAAGATGAAAACGGCTAAACATCTCTCAGGCTGTCACCACATCTTGAAGCTGAAACACCTCGGAGTACCCAGCTCTCTGGTTCAGGTACGTGACAGAAAATACCCAGTTTCAAATGGTGTTTCTGAGGGAGAAAGGACTTAAAAGCCAGGTCCCCTGCCTCCTGGGTGTGCCATATTAAGATACTGTCTGTAGCAGACATGTCTGTTTTAGCTCAATCTATTCTTCCCCTCGCTGTTGCCTATTTCCCATCTACCCCTTGGGTACAGCCTCATCTTGACTTGTTCTTTTTCTTTTTTAATTTTTTATTACCATATAATGTATTACTAGCCCGAGGGGTACAGGTCTGTGAATCGCCAGGTTTACACACTTCACGGCACTCCTTGACTTGTTCTTGATGTTCTCCTCCACCTCTAAGGAACTTATCAGTCTCCTCCAACAACCCCTCTACTGTTACTGACCTTCCCTCTGATCTCAACAAGGCAATACTGGGATGGCCGGGACACTGGTGGGCTCTGAAACCTGGCTGCCTGTGTTTGAACCCCTTCTCTGCTACTTGTGTCCTTGGGTGGCCAAATTAATCTTTGCCTCAACTGTAACATGGAGCTAATGACAACAACTACTTCATAAGTATGTGCAGTGATTAGGAAAGTGCCTGGCACAGAATGTGTCACAAGCATATCACCGCTGTGACATCATTTATTGAAGGGCAGCTATGGCTGATGTGGTAACATGCGAAACTAAGTCCCAGAGCCTATTACTCTCACCAGTTTTATTCTGAGTGACTTTTACATGATCTGCCCTCAAAATAATCTCCCCGAGGCGCCTGGGTGGCTCAGTCGGTTGAGCATCTACCTTCGGCTCAGGTCATGATCTCAGGGGCCCGGGATCGAGCCCCACATCGGGCTGTCTTCTCAGCAGAGAGCCTGCTTTTCCCTCTCCCTCTGCCTGCTGCTCCCCCTGCTCATGCTCTCCGTCAAATAAATAAATAAAATCTTAGAAGAAAAAAAAGACGCCCCTGGAATTAACGCACATTCCTACCAACAGCAGGCAATAATGGCATATTCACATAACAGAACACCATGTGGCAATGAGAATGAATCTATACTAACGATTCCATTCACGTAAACATTTGTGATGGTAGAAGTCAGAACAGAGACTACTGGGGGAGATAAGTAATGACTAGAACCAAGCATCAGGTACTGGTATGTGCTTTCTCCTGATCTCGGTGATTATAAGGCTATGTTCTTGGTAATATTTCAAGTGGTACCTTTTCCTGTATGTATATATTTTTTAAAGATTTTATTTATTTATTTGACAGAGATCACAAGTAGGCAGAGAGGCAGGCAGAGAGAGAGAGAGAGGAGGAAGCAGGCTCTCTACTGAGCAGGTAGCCTGATGCGGGGCACGATCCCAGGACCCTGGGATCATGACCTGAGCCGAAGGCAGAGGCTTAACCCACTGAGCCACCCAGGCACCCCTCCTGTGTGTATATTATACTTCAAAAAAATTTTTTTTAATTAATTAATTTATTTATTTGACAGAGAGAAATCACAAGTAGGCAGAGAGGCAGGCAGAGAGAGAGGAGGAAGCAGGCTCCCTGCTGAGCAGAAAGCCCGATGCGGGGCTCGAACCCAGGACCTGGGATCATGACCTGAGCCGAAGGCAGCGGCTTAACCCACTGAGCCACCCAGGCGCCCCAACTTCAAAAATTTTTTTAAAGATTTTATTTATTTATTTGTCAGAGAGAGAGAGGGAGAGAGAGCAAGCACAGGCAGACAGAATGGCAGGCAGAGGCAGAGGGAGAAGCAGGCTCCCTGATGAGCAAGGAGCCCGATGTGGGACTCGATCCCAGGACGCTGGGATCATGACCTGAGCCAAAGGCATGAGCTTAACCAACTGAGCCACCCAGGCGTCCCTATACTTCAAATTTTAAGTTAAGTGATTCCCCCAGCCTACCACTAATTGGTCAATCCAAGCATGTGACACAACTGCTCGTTCAACTGCTGGTGAATAAGGAAGGGGCAGTGAAGCCACCAGGTGCCAGACTTTAGGGAGCAGGTAAGTTTGGAGTGTGACCACAATCACCCCCTAAGTAAAAGGGTCAGCTCTTTGTCTTCCTACTGAGACACCTCAGCACTCCTTCTTATGAGAGAACTAGAGCATTTCCTTGGCCCACCGACCAAATCAAAGGGCACAGCAGGCATGCTATTCTAGACAAACTGGTAAATGGCATGCTGTAAATGCTACAACAGCTTGGCATTTCCCAGTTTAATCCCTAGAAAACCATCCATTCCACATAATAACTGGGTAAACAAAATGAAAGCCTTAAGAGCAGTAGCTATTGGTTTCGAAGTCAGGACTTAAATCTTGCGAATGGACTCCTTGACGCAGACAGAGTTTTGCAGTAACACTGAAACAGAGCTTAAATGGCTGGTGCCTGATGTAGCCCAGGCCCCTGCATTACAAGGGGTTTTTCATTCTTGTCACAATCACAGGGACTGCTGGAACTACAGCTAAAGACTTTCCCACACATTATACACGTAAAAACGTTTCTCCACCAGGTTTGTTATTCCTGAAGATTTTTGTTACAGTGGCTCTTTTGCAAGGGAAGAAAACCTACCCTAACTTTGCTTGAACAAAAAGACAACAAAAGAAAGTTAAATTGTACTGGTTACTGGAACTCAAAAACCAAGCTGTATTTCTGGCTTCAGATATAGTTTAATGTAGTTGTTCAAACGGAAGCTTCGAGGGTGATTGCTCTTCAACTCTGATTTTTCTTTTGCTGTGTTGACATTCTCCTCAGCCTCCACAAGAATCTAAGAGCTCCTCTCAGCTTTAAGACGAAGGGGGTAAAAGAAGAGTATTTCTTCCTAGTAACTCCTGCCAAGTCCTGCAGCTGTGACTGGACCACGCTGGGTAAACTACTGACATCGGAACCACCAGCCACGGCTGAGGGGAAGGAATGTGCAGCTGAGCCAGGCCTGTGTCACACATCCTGCTCCTGAGTGGAAGATAAAAGCCAAAGGCAAATTCAGTAATCTACTACCAGTAAAAAGGGGTGAAAAACTCTGGGAGGCCAAAATGACAAATGTCCAGGACAGGTTTGTCTCCAGGGTGGACATGCTCATGATGACCTAGCTTGGAAGAAGTCCTAAAGGTTTTTCCATACTTGACACACTCATAGGTTTTCTCTGCAGGATGGCTTCTTTGATGCTGAAGAAGATTTCTTTTGCCAGTGAAGACTTTTCCACACGCATCACATAAATAGGAAGACTCCTGACTGTGGATCCTCAGATGCCTTTTTAATTGTTCCTGAGCACTAAAGGCTTTTCCACAATCTACACAGTCAAAGGGTTTCTCTTCACTGTGGACTCTCTGGTGCCGAGTTAATTTTGTATGAAAATTGAAGGCCTGACCACATATTTTACAAGAATAAGGCTTTTCCCCCGTGTGAATACGTTGATGTTGGCTAAGATGGGACGTCCTTCCAAAGCTCTTGCCACACTCATTACATTCATAGGGTTTCTCTCCGGTGTGGATTTTCTGATGTCGAAGTAGTGGTGAATTACCAACAAAAGCTTTTCCACACTCATTACACTCATAAGGTCTCTCCCCAGTATGGATTCTTTGATGTATAACAAACTCAGAACTGCTGGTAAAACTATTTCCACACTCTCCACAGAGATAGGGCCGGTCCCCACTGTGGATTCTCTGATGCCTGATCAGATTGGCATTATCATTAAAGGCTCGTCCACACTCTTCACACTGATAGGGTTTCTCTCCAGTGTGGATTCTCTGGTGCCGAATTAATGAAGAATTGCCATTAAAGGCTTTTCCACACTCATTACACTCAAAGGGTTTCTCCCCAGTGTGGATTCTCTGGTGTCTCACGTAATACGAAAAATAACTGAAGCATTTCCCACACTCCTCACATCTGAAGGGTTTCCTTGCACAGTGCATTCTCGGAACCTTTCCTTTAATATTTTTCACTGTGGGGATTTCCTGGTGCTTTTCCAGTTCACAGGCTTCTAGAAAGTTGGCTCCATGAACTGCACTCTTCTGCAACCCATGTGACAATATCACATCTCTTTCTTCAGAAATTCCCTGTGTTGATGTGGACTCATTGCCAATGCTGGTCTCAGTATCTAATATAACATAAAACACAAATGCCACCTGAGAATTATGCTAGAAACAAAACAGTATTGGAAATTATAGAGCCTTTAGAGATTATTATTCCAACCCCCACACTGGACTGCTAGCAAGACCAGGCTACTAAAATCAAAGTGCCAAATATCACACAGAGAACAGTCGAGGAGAGATAGGGTATTGGTATACACAGCACACACCAGGTTGCTTCCTAAAGTTTTCCAGACTCCAGACTTTTTGAATAACTTCTCTCTGGTCCATTCTATTATCTTTCCACCTTGCCATATTCATAGGCCTACAAAATAGCAAAGGCACAGGCCCTAAGAGCAAGGGATGACACTGGGGCTGGCGAGACTCAGAGTCAGAATGTACAAAAGAACAGAGTCAGAATACAAAGGTGATGAAGGAAAAAGATTCTTTTAAAAAATTCATACACTCAAATGGCCCAAAAGCCTGGAGACACTAAGCATTAAAGGCACAAGGCTGTGAGAAGGCAGAGAGAGAAGAAAATCCCACTCAGAGGTTCTCAGCTGCAGGACATCCCCCCAAAGTTGTTCACTGCAGGTTCATAGAGGACAATGAACTCCCTAAAATTGCTGGAAGTTCCTGTCTTGTTATCAGACTCTCACAAAACTCTGAATCTCAAACATGCAGAAACTTTATTTGGAAAGGAAGAATACAGTTTACTTAGATACAGCAAGACTGCAGAGCAGTTCTTCTCATTTTAGAAAAAGAAGACAAACAGCCACCTGTAAAATGGCATTCGTATTCCAAGACTGGATGCCATTTTACCTCAGTTAAAGTCAATCTAATTTTTTTTTTTTTTAAAGATTTTAGTTATTTGTCAGAGATCAAGCGAGAGTGCACAAGCAGGGGGAACAGCAGGCAGCGGGAGAAGCAGGCTCCCTGCTGAGCAACTAGCCCAATGCCAGGCTCAGTCTCCGGACCCTGGGATCATGACCCAAGCCAAAGGCAGATGCTCAACCAACCGAGCCACCCAGGTGTCCCCAAGTCAATCTGTTTTATATAAAATGCTGGACTAATTTTGTTTTATAATTAATCTGGGTTACCTGGGACT
The DNA here is from genome assembly GCF_902655055.1 of Lutra lutra. Classification (NCBI taxonomy): domain Eukaryota; kingdom Metazoa; phylum Chordata; class Mammalia; order Carnivora; family Mustelidae; genus Lutra; species Lutra lutra. The sequence goes on from NC_062294.1 coordinate 13,526,685, forward strand.
CTTCTGCTCATTAATCAAGTTCATCCTTCAAGTATGAGTTAAACCAGTAAGAGCCCTTGGAGAAAGGCGGTGGGAGAGGAGACATTGGAGACTGAAGTGAACAGGGCAACGAGCAGTATAGAAGAGAGTGATCACAACTGAGACCTGGCGGTCTGCTCTTTACACCCTGCCTCGTTCTTGCTACTAGGGTGCTCACTTATAAAACCAGGACTTGGGCAATCAATGACCAAAATGCTGTTTATTTTCCTGCTGCCCCATAATCTGCCATCATCTAGATCAGGATCCCCACAGCAGTTCTTCCAAGCCACCACCTTCCTAGCCATTACCGCCACCTTCCTGCTGAAAGAACAAAGCTGCCCAGATGCAGTGCCCTCAGTGTCTTTCCCTTCCATTTCTACCCCCACTCGTTCCAAGCCATCTGCTGCCCTCTTACCTCTCACGCTTCCCAATCACCCCTCATGCCATCTCCTCCCTTCCCCAAGCTTCACTGCTCTACCAGCTCTATCACCCCTCCTCTTCATTACCAACCGTTTCCTTCTGCAGACTCTCAAGTCCACTTGGGCTTAATGATCACCCCTTCACATCCAACTTTTTCTTACAGTAGTGTTTTTCAAACTGCCTTCAGATCAGGTCATGATCTCAGGGTGCAGATCGAGCCCCACATCAGGTTCTCTGCTCAGTGGGAAGCCTGCTTCCTCCTCTCTCTCTGCCGCCTCTCTGCCTACTTGTGATCTCTGTCTGTCAAATAAATAAATAAAATCTAAAAAAAAAAAAAAAAGGATAAATCCCTCAGATCCACCACACACCCTGCATTCTAGATTTCCCATACAAGGCTGAGTGAGTAAGACACAGCAACTACCTTCATCCCTACCACTGGCTGAGTAAAGGGGGTCAGGGTATACTGTAGACTAGGCCAACCTCAGATTCTAGAAAGCTTACTTGGGCTTTAAGTCCTAAGCTTCACGCTCTTCTACCGCTTACTAGAAAAGACAAATATTTATAAGTGCTCCAGAAATACCCATTTTAAAATATGCTCTCCAGGTAACTGTCCCTGAACATTAAACTGCAAAATTCTTCTGAACAATTTACTGGACCCTCTACTCCTTTTCTTAGGCCAGAAAATCTACCTTCTTTTTTTTCCACATGGGATCCATTGTTGTAAGTCAAATTTGGAACATAAAACCTGCCACTGAAGCAGCTTACTTGAGCTTCTAAATGGTAATTTCTCCAACTTCTCCTTCTGCTGTGCTCCCACAGCCCACTACCTATATACAAACAACAGCTTTTAATACACTTTTTAAAAGTTCTTTACATCTATCCCCATAGCATGTATCCTCCAGAGCTTTTTAAACAAAGCTTGGCACACGGCAAATGCTGAAAACCACCTGTGAACAAATCCATCTTGTCCAAAGAAGGGGGAATCACTTAGATAGGAAAAGCTGAAACTCAGAAAGGAGTAATGGATTCAAAAACTACATAAACCCTAAGGGGAACCTGTTATCTTGTTAAGAGTTAAAATTAATGGGAAAGGTTTCGTATTTTACTTATAAGAGAAATCAACCATTTATTTAAATTCTTCCCAGCATGTTTCATTTGAAAATACAGTGCTCTATAAAGCTCCATAGTTGCCAGTTCTAAACCTTCCTCCTTACCTTTACAGATGTCTTTGGTCCCCTCTGCAGATGGGTTCTCCTGTGCCTCCAAGCCCCAAGGCAAATTCTCTCCCTCCAGAAGTGAGATCAGGGCAGGTTTGGGCACTGAGTATCCTGAAAAGGGGGGAGAAAACGGCACCTTTCGGCTGTGTGTCCAATTGTCAAAAGAAGGAAAACCCCAAGGGCCTCGGTAAGATGAGATCCACAGAACAAGGCTCGGGACTGGAGAAAGCCAAGATTTATCTGTGATCCTTTCCTACTTAAAGAATAGATAAGTTAGTGAGATCCTACAGACTCAGGGAAGGGGTCACACCCTTCCCTAGACAAGCTAAGAAATTAGCTCTGGCAATGAAAACTATGTACTCCTTACTGTGCAGAGCCCCTTAGAAGATGGGATATACTTTTACCAGGGGACAGCAATTCCATAAATTGCAACCAAACTGACCCAAGATCTCTCCCTACCCAGCAACCTTTGAAGTGGGTCATTTGGTTTTAGCCCTGGAGCCAGAGTGGAGGATACCAGAGACAACCACTCCCTCTCCACACTGCACACCCAGCCTATTAGGAGAGAACAAGGAAGGAAACAGGAAAGCACAGCTCTGAGTCCCAGAAGGAAAGCAGCCTTACCCAGGGATGTCAAGTTCCCATAATTCTCCAGCATCACGCTTCTGTATAGGGCCTTCTGTGTGGGAGAAAGACCAGCCCATTCTGTCCGGGTGAAGTAGACAGCCACATCCTTAAAGGTCACCAACTCCTAAAACAAGAGGTTCCTGCTGCCCCAAAGCCAATTTTCTGACTCAGGGACAGAGTACAGGGCATAGGGGACACTATGAGTGAGGGGTCCTAATAGGGACTGCTAATGAGAAAAAGTGAAGAAACTGGATGTTGGACCATTAAATCACTATTTCTACAACCAAAAATCCAAAACTTCTTTCATTAACAGAAGAGCTTCCATTAGGACATGAAATATAATATTTCATAACACAGTAACATTCAAAAACCTTGGATAATCTCCCATTAATTAAACTTCCCAAAGCAAATTCTTTGATTTTATAAATACTTCTAATATTTTGTTGTTACACCTACGAATGGACATTAGCTTCAATCGATCTAGACTCCCACTCACAGGTAGCATGTCAGGACCTACCTGTTCCCCCTTCACTGCCTCAGTGCCCAGGTAATCAATCCATCTGTACCCGACAAAAGTTCATTCTTTTTTAAAAATTTTTTTTAAAGATTTTATTTATTTATTTGAGAGAGAGACAGTGAGAGAGAGCACGAGAGGGGAGAAGCTCAGAGGGAGAAGCAGACTCCCCGTGGAGCCGGAAGCCCAATGCAGGACTCAATCCCGGGACTCTGGGATCATGACCTGAGACAAAGGCAGTTGCTTAACCAACTAAGTCACCCAGGCGCCCACAAGTGCTCATTCTGCCCCAAATCTCAAGCCCACCTTAACAAGAAGAGCATCATGGTCTGCTCTGATGAGCCTGTCTCATCCAATCCCGATCTGTGTTTGAAGAGCTATACTGCCTGTACTTAAGAACATCTAGCAGAGATCTTAGTGCCACCTGGAGCAGTCTATTCTGATGGACTTCCTGATGGGTCTTCCTGGGAGAATCTGCTTTTGGAATCAAATTGCTGCTGGACAGCTCTTTTAGGGGCTTTTCTTTATACCTCCAAGACAATCTACAGTCGCTTCTACCAACCAAGTCTCAAGATTTTTCAACAGCCCCTCCTTTCCCTTCTCTGACGGCCCCAGATCTACCTCCCCAGAAAGTGCCAGCATCTGGTTTAGACCCTCTACCTACTCCTTAGACTTTAGTATCAACCTGGTTACCTGAACATGCAATGAATATCCTCCGACTATCTAATGCCTCAACTGATTCTGCAGATCCCCATCTTCCACTAGTTCCAGCACTCCCTGGTGACCTAATATGCCTGACCCATCAACTTCACCAAATTTATCTTCCAACCAAAACTGGCTTTTCTAACTCATATAAACTAATCGGCACAATGAGCGACAATATTGTTTCCCTCAGTTAACAGTACCAATTTCAGCCCGGACACCTACACTACAACCTGAAATTTACCCGAGACTAACTCACTCTAGTCACTCCCCATTTCTCATATGCAGCTGGTAATCAGATCCTGCCAGTTTCATTGCCCAAATATTTCCAGAATCTGACTCTTCTACACCATCATACAATCAGTACCCTAGCTCAACAGCTGGGGACACTTAAACAGCTCCAGTTCCAGGCTGTCCTGCATTGAATCCATCCTCAGCCAGCACATACAACGATCTGATTAAAATGACTGATTAAAATGACAACATGACCCGCTAAAATCAATGACTTAATGAGTCAGCACTAACTACAACAGTGGTTCTTAGAGTGTGGTTCCCCAGAGCAGAAGCAGCAGCAGGAGGAAGACCAGGAGAAGGAAGAGGACTGGGGAGGTGGGGGAGAGAAGGAGGGGAAAGAAGGGGAAAGGAGGAGGAGGAGGAGCAGGAGCAGAATCTGAAAACCTTTTGGAAAGCAAACTGGTAGGCCCCACCTGAAAGCAATTTCTGCTTTAATGAGCCCTCCAGATGATTCTGGAGCACACTAAAGTTTGAGAACCCTGGACTAGAGGATAAAATCAAAGCTCAGGACACTGAGCTTCATCATGTGATAAGTAGTGAGAGGAAGGCATGAGACTGTACACAGAGCAACTAGCTGGAATGATGTGCCAACAAAAATCCCAGAAAAGGAATGATAAACCATGAATGATGGCAATATAAAACATGGGACAAGTGAAAGAGATAGCAGGCAGGAGGAGTTGGGACTTGGTGCCTCTCTAGAAGTGGTATCAAAGGAGAATGAGTCAACAACCACTCAACAATCTGGAAACAATCAGGACTGTGTGATATGGTGCTACCAGTGACTCACCAGCACTTACAGAAGATGAGAAGAGGGTGGAAGCTACCGGGAAGATACTGCATCGATTAAAGTGAGGGAGAGGGACCTACAAGATGTCAGAAATCCAGGATTGGGACTTGGGATATAGTTAATGGATGTTAAGTTACTGGATAAATAAGTCCCGAGAAGAGGAAATGATAATCAAAACCTAGCAACTCCCCAGTTAAAAAGTGAACTACAAATCAAGAAATCAATTTCCCAGTTCCACAAATGTAAAGTACTTAATGCTCACTTTACAGATGAAAGTCCATCAGAATACGGAGTTCAACTGATTGGCTCAAGACCACAGAGTCCTGATGGGATCCCTAAATTCAGGTGTCCCATCCTAGCACAGAAGATTTCCCCCATCACAGCCTGCTGGTGCCTCACCTTAGCCAGCAGCAGTGACATTGAGGATGATATATTTTCCCTGGTTATGAAGCCAAACTTCTTTAAGAGGACAAAGGCTAGGAGCCCCTTTTTCTTGTCTTCTTCCTGCTTGCCCTCTGCCCCCACCTCCCAAGAACCTTGAAACTTCACTGATCTCGATCACTTCCACCAAACACTGGATACTTATACCACCAACCTGAGTCCTTCATTCTCAGAGATCCCTCCATGGGGGTCCCTACTGAACCTGGGCGCTCTCCAGTTCAGCAGAGAGCTAGAGAACAGGAGACCACTGATTCCTCGGACACTTCCTCCAGCCAGTGTTTGCTGGGCTTCTGGCTGCTTAGCCCCTCACCATCAACTTTCTCCCCAACATCCAGTCCTACAGGAGAGAAAGAAAAGATGCCTTCCTGCTGCTTTGTTCTAAGAGTCTTGCCAGAATTATCCCTCTCGTGCCCCATTTCTTTCAGATTAGATCTCTGAAGGCTAACCTGAGGGAGTCACAGCTCACCTGGTGCCAGGCGTTCAGGGGCATGGCTGCCATCACCTGGGCTCCCTCTCGGTGAAGGGCAGGGGCTGAGGGGAAGAAGCAAAGAGAACCATGAGTGAGCTTGGCCCAGTCAAAGGCTCTCCTTTTTTTTTTTTTTTAAAGATTTTATTTATTTATTTGACAGAGAGAGATCACAAGTAGATGGAGAGGCAGGCAGAGAGAGAGGGAAGCAGGCTCCCCGCTGAGCAGAGAGCCCGATGCAGGACTCGATCCCAGGACCCTGAGATCATGACCTGAGCCGAAGGCAGCGGCTTAACCCACTGAGCCACCCAGGCGCCCCAAAGGCTCTCCTCTAAACCAACAAACCTGTAGCCAGTAACAAGCAGCCATCATTTATCCAATGCCCATTGGAGAAGTGGCATGTATTTCTTCCTTCACCCCACTCCATAAAATGAAGTATGACTTCAGAAGAAATAGATTTTGAAAGATTAAGTAACTTGCCCTCAGGCACCGGAGCCTGTACCACCATCAAGCCATTCTGCCTGTCCTGGGTAAGATGTAAGTAAAGGGGGAACAGGAGTACACAAAGAGCAAAACAAGCAAAGACCAAAGAGCAAAAGCTAAGAAGAGGAAACCCAGGCCTTTATTTAAAAAAAAATAAACTGAGCCTGGGTGGCTCAGTCTGTTAAGCATCCAACTCTTGATTTCAGCTCAGGTCAGGATCTAGGGATCATGGATCTACTCCCACGTTGAATACCCCCCCACCCCTCCGTGCAAAGTCTGCTTGTCCCTCTCCCTCCGATCTTCCCCCTGCTTGCACTCTTGTGCTCTGTCAAACAAGTAAATAAATAAAAATTTTTAAAAACTCAAAACTTTTACAGAGAAACCTAAAAAGGAAAAAAAAGTTATTGGATGTAAAATTCATTCAGTCTCCACTTTAATGCTCTGAATTTTCTTTTTCCCAAATGAGAAAACAAGGCTATGAGAATAATTTTCTTTACCAAGGTCACAAGGTGGTAGATGAACCTGGATTCCAACCAGATGTACCATATTCCAAAGGTCACATTTCAGTTAACTACACTAGATCACTTCCCGTAATAATCCCAAAAGGATCTTTTAGAGCCTGATACAGTGATTCTGAGGTTAATATGGAATAGTCACCAAGAAAATCGAGAGAAAAGGATCGCAGAGTAAGTCTTTTTTCTTTTTGTTCACCACTCCATTCTAGGACCCAGTGGTGACTGATTAGCAAAGGACCATGAAAGGCCACCTCACCATGCCAAAATGCTAGATTATTACTTTAACTATATCATCCCCTACAGACACTCTGTATTTTTTTTTTTAAGATTTTACTTATTCATTTGACAGAGAAAGACACTGCAGAACCACCAGCAGGGGGAGCAGGAGAGTGCGAAGCAGGCTTCCTGCTGAGCAAGTTGCCTGATGAGGGGGCTAGTTCCCAAGGTCCTGGGATCAGGACATGAACCAAAGGCAGATGCTTAACAACTTAGCCACCCAAGTGCCCCGACACTTCGTATTCTTACCAAGCAGTCATATTCTGCCCCAAAGCCACTATCTTCCCTAACCTCACCGCAGGCTGTCATTTCCTGCTGGCCTCATCTTGTGCCGCCCTCCTTTGATTAGCCGCCCTGGCCTTCCTTCAGTTCCCTCTACTGTGCTAATTCAGGGCCTTTGTACCCGCTATTGCCTCTGTATGAATACTCTTCTCCAACCTTAGGACCTTTGTAACTGATACAGTCTGCCTACAATACTCTCCAGCAGCCTGACCCGAGCTCACCTAGATAATACTAGATCATCCCTCAGATGGTGCTCTACAAACCAGGTTAGCGTCCCACGTTAGAATCTCCACTCACACCGTGTTCCCTTTACTGTATACCACCTCTCCCAGTTTGAGATTATACATTTGCATTAATTTGTGCTTTCTTCACTCAACAAACATTTATTGTATACTTCATTCACTCCAGGCCAAGTGTGAGATACAGTGGAGAGAGGAAAAATGGGTGTGACCTTCTGTCATGAAGCTTTGTCTTGACTAAAGGAAGGACACATACAAATCAAAGATACTCATAAATAACAAAGATCACAACTGTGATTTGTGCAGGGAAACCTATCATAGATGGGAAGACTTAGGGATAGGAATTAACTAAGTTAAAAACGCATGTTCTGGAGGCGAAAAGCCATGAAGGCTGTGGCACGGCCAAAGAAGAGTGTGCTGCAAAACGACGGTGTACAGTTGTAGAAGATGGAGCCATGCAGGGACCTGTGCACATGTTAAGGAGTTGGTCTTTAGCGGGAAAGCAACAGGCCACAGCTACTGGGTTGCAAGCAGGTGGCGTCAATCGATCACGTTTGATGACTATGTGACTTTCCCACTAAACTGAAAGCTCCCGGAGGGTGAGGCCCACGCTTGGCTCCTTTCCAGCCGCATCCCTGGAACTTGGAGCCGCAGCTGCCAGGCAGCGGCTCAGTAGGTAGTGGCGGGGCCAAAGGGCAGAGCTCCGCAGCTGTGTCGCGCACACAGAGCGCCTACTTTCGGTCCACAGCTCCTCGTCCCAAAGCGGCAGCTGTGGGCTGGGGCGAGGAAGCCACCCAAGGGAAGGCAGCACTGGCCGGCAGGTAGCCAGCCTCCGCCTCCCTCCGCCACGGTTTCCGGGACGCAGGAGCAGCCTCCTCCAAGGGCGAAAGGTGCGTCCCTAGCAGAGACGCCGGGCGACAAAGCCCACCACTCACCTCAGAAAAGGAGCAGCGTGACCGGAAGCGCGTCACCGCCGGGCCCCGTCGCCCGAGACTCACGAGCTCCTCTCTAGGACGCCGAAGCGCGCCGCTCGGTTGTCCCCAGGCTTCGGGTCCCGGGGGGCGGGGGCTTCTTAACCTGCGGTCCTCGGAGACCTTGAATGGCAGAGAAAGTTGACTGTTGTTTTCGCTGATCTCTAACCGAAATTTAGCATTTCCTTCAATTACGTATTGGCAACATACCACATTACTATCAGCAGTACCTGCGACTTTGTCACCAATAGAAATCACAGATATTTTCATATATCACAGTTAATGCAGGTATCTCAAAATATAAGCTATTCTCATCCCTAATTTGAAATTGTCATCGTTGTTATTAGGGCTCACCTTTAGATTTTGTCATTTCATTTCACCACAGTGGTAAAGGCACACATATACTAATGTATCCCAGATTTTTTTTTAAGCCATTTAACTATATTTTAATATAACTAGTTTTAGAGTAGTCCACAGATGTCATGACAATGCCAAAGAGACAGTTAGGCAAAAAAATACCCCTGTCCTCAGGGGTAAAGGTCCAGTCACATTAAAAAACACCAGGATTGAAAAGGGATACTATTTTAGAACTATTTAGGAAGTGAAAACAGTGGAGATTTTTTTTTTTATAACAGACATGAGGAAAGGGAGCAATCTATTCTAGCCATAAAGTTTGGGTGACGTGATAGATGAAGGTGTCATTAACTAAGACTCAGGTAATTCAGGAATTCAGGAAGAGGAGCTGGACTCAGGCAGGAAGATTACAGAAATTGGTTCTAGAAATACTGAACACACACACACACACGCTTTATTAAAATGTAATTCATATCCCACACTAATGAATACAACTTAGTAGTTTTTGGCATATTAAAAGAATTGCACAACCATCACCACAATCAGTTTTAGAACAGTTTCATCATTCCCAAAACTAAACCCTGTAACCATCAGCACTAGCACTCACTTTCCATCTTCCCTGTGATAGGCAGAGTAATGTCCCCTCAAACATGTCTGGAACTTGTATGTTAGGTTACATAACAAAGAAACATTAAGGTTGCAGATAGAATTAAATTGCTTATCAGCTGATTTGAAAGTAAGATTATCCTGGATTATCTAGATGGGCCCAGTGTACTCATAAGAGTCCTTAAAAGTGGAGAGATCACTGGAAGAGGTCACTGGAACCACAGAGGTAACAGATTGAGAGAAACTTGTCCCAACATTGCTGGCTTTGAAGCTAGAGGAAAAGAGCCACAAACCAAGAAAAGTGGCCTCTAGAAACTAGAAAAGGCAAGAAAATAGTCCTTCCTTAGCCAACACTTGGAATTTAGCCCAGTGAAACCCATTTTGGACTTCTGACTTCTAGAACTATAAGATAAATTAATAAACACATAGAGTGTGTGTTAAGTCACTGTTCATGGTAATTTGTTACAGCAGCAAACAGAAAATTAATACAACCCCCATGGGAAGCTTTCCTCCATTCCCAAACAACTACTGATCTACTTTCAGATCTACAGACTTGCCTATTCTGGGCATTTACTCATATAATGTCCATTAAATCTGGACACGAAACAAAGTCTTTATTGTTGGTAATTTTATTAGTCTTTAGAATAATGGAAACCTATGTGTTTACTGAGGTTTCCATTATTGGAATGGAAGAGCTTGATTTTTTTGCTTGGGGAAGAGGGTTGCTATACTTTTAATCTGCACAAACTCAACAACAACAACAAAAGACTACCCCAATGAGGAGAAATGTCTCAATTATCTCTGGTAAATGACCACTCCAAGCAGAGAGACTGTGATTTGAGTTGTACTCTGAAGTGCTTTGGAGAAACTACCTATTGCGCCATCTTTCAACCCTGGCCATGAGCATTAGCAGATGTGTCCTACCAACGCTTGAACTTAGGTGCCCTGTTTCCCCATGACATTGTATTGATTTTTATGCAAGTCTTTTTTTCCTTCAAATTATTTAGTAAATTTAACAAGATTACTGTCAGGTGACAGGTGAATTACTGTCAGGTGAATGGCAGGTGAACAATTACTGTCACAGGTGACTTATGGGGGAGAATTAGAACTTAAGCAGTGTTACTTATTTCCTGCATAGTCACATTTTATGAACCAGAGTGCATACTACTCTTGATATTTAGAGAGAAATTCAGTAGGATTTTGCAATCTGGGTTTCCCTGTCCAAGACTCTAATCCAATGTCCTTAGGATCATTAGAATGGGGAAAAGCTAGCCACCTGAAATCCTTTTTGCTTAAATGATGAGTAATTTCCACTCCCAGCTGCCCACACGGTATTCCAGTTGAGTCTTCAGGATTAATAAATAGCTAACTGGTACTGTTCTATTGTACCACCTACAAGAAAATGTATAGTCATACCCAGGTCTATTGTGGTATCTACCATCAAACATAATTATCTTAAAGCCTTGGCCACTCCTCAGATTCCAATAGAGGCCACTTCCTGTCTTGGTCACTTCATGGCCTGAATACCCGGCTCTCCCTCTAACTCCTATGTTATCTAACTTAAATTTAGACTAAGAGCACTGTAAGTCGGGGGACCCAGAATATAGCATATGATCATGACACATTTGCTGTTATTCCTGACTTTAAAGTGGTGGGGGAAATATCAATTTCTCTCCCAGCTCTCTGAAAAGCCTGGCCACAAATGGACTGAAGTTATAGTGGAAGTTAAGTTTCACACACAAAACTTGGCTGCCCAAAAAGGCACTGTTAAAACTCAATGTTTTATTGCAGTGGCTACAAAGACATAGGATTTGGTATGGATTGTTTCCCTGCAGCTGAAAATATACTGAATGGTGATAGAAAGAATGCCTTCCTTCCAAGATTGGGTACAAGGCAGGTATGTCTGCTCTTTTTTTTTTTTTTTAAGATTTTATTTATTTGTCAGAGAGAGAGGGAGAGAGAGCAAGCACAGGCAGACAGAATGGCAGGCAGAGGCAGAGGGAGAAGCAGGCTCCTGCTGAGCAAGGAGCCCGATGCGGGACTCAATCCCAGGACGCTGGAATCATGACCTGAGCTGAAGGCAGCTGCTAAACCAACTGAGCCACCCAGGCGTCCCAGGTATGTCTGCTCTTACCACTACTATTCAACACTGTACTGGGAATCCTAACAAGTACAAGGAAGGCCAGAAAAGAAAGGGCATACAGATTGGAAAGGAAGAAATAAAACTGTTACTATTTGCAAGAGGACATAACTGTCTACCCAGAAAATCCCAGGGCACCTGGGTGGCTCAGTTGGTTAAGAGTCTGCCTTCAAGGGTTTTAGAGGGGAAGGGGGTGGGTGGGTGGGTCAGACTGGTGGTGGGTATTGAGGGCACCTACTGCATGGAGTCCTGGGTGTGGTACATAAGCAATGAATCTTGGAATACTGAAAAAATAAAAATAAAAATAAAAATAAATTTAAAAAAGAATCTGCCTTCAGCTTAGGTCATGATCCCAGGGTCCTGGGATCGAGTCCCATGTGGGGATCACTGCCAGTGCGGAGTCTGTTTCTCCCTCTCCCTCCACCTGCAGTTCCCCCTGCTTGTGTTCTCTCTCTCTCTCTCTGTCAAAGAAAGAAAGAGAAAGAAAGAAAGAAAGAAAGAAAGAAAGAAAGAAAGAAAGAAAGAGAAAGGAAGAAAGAAAGAAAGAAAAGAAAAGAAAATCCCAAAGAATCTACAAAATTTCCTAGAGCTAACAAATGAGTTTAGCAAGGTCACAGAATTAAAGTCAAGGTACAAAAAAGAAAAAAAATTAATTGTTGGAAACTGAAATTTCTAATAGTAATCTTTTCTATGATACAAATACAATTTTAATAAATTTTCAAAAACAGTACCATTTACAAATGGCACAAAAAAATCATGAAATATTTAGGTATAAATCTAAAAATATACCCAAGATATGCATGCTGAAAACTATAAAATAATGACAAATGAAAGAATACCTAATACACAGAGATGTAGTATTCACTGACTGAAAAATATTGTTAAGATGTCAATTCTCCCCAATTCATCTATACATTAAAAGCAATCCAATCAAAATCCCAGCAAAACCTTTTGCAGAAGTGAATAAAATGACTTAATTGTATGTCAATCATACAATAAAGCTAAAAAAAGAAACAACAAGCAGTGGAGACAGGAGGGCAATGCTGGGTAATGGTTAGCACAAGGGCTCTTAAGTCAGACTGCCTGGGTTTGAGTCTCCGCTCTTACACTTATTTGCTGTATCTCTGGGCAACCTACTTAACCTCTTTGTTCTTCAATTTCCTAACTGAAACAAGGTAACAGTATCTACTTCAAAGGCTGCTGGGAGGATCCAGTTAATGGGAATTACCTAGCATAGGAAAGCACAATGTACTGGTTATTAGTGTTTATTAAAGAACAGCTATAACAATAAAAGGCTAATATTCTGTTGGGGAGGCAACAATTGAAACAAACAAACCTTAACTCAAGTGACTTCAACCATTTCCTTGCTTGAATCACTTTTGGTATCTCTGCACAATTTTAAGTCCATTAAAAGATGACCTCCCAATGTCCTCCCCACTGGGGAAATTGCTGTCAAATAAGAAGTTGAGAAAGTTGTCTTCTCAAGGCAAGATTGCAGACAGCAAGGTAATATGGAATTGAGAACTGTCCCGACAACCAGATGATAGTACGGGGAGGTATGGGACAAAACAAGGCACAGATTGACGTGTATGCAAAGAAGAGGATTTGCTCCTAATTTTACAAAAATATACCTTTATGATCTCTCTAGATTAGGGGACAAAAATTCGATTTTCATGACTGGGGTCAGGCAGAGTGTTACAAATAGTATCTAGTGGGGAGAGGTCAGTTAAACATCCTGCAATGTATAGGATAGCATCAACAAAAAATCATCAGGTCCCAAATGTTGACAGTGTCAAGTTTGAGGAACCCTGCTGTAGATGGATAACCAAGGCCATTTCCTCAGTTATTAGAGTCCCCTAGCCAAATCAAAGGTCATGGCAGCCATGTTATTCCAGGCATTATAAGGATGAATGTCAAGCTTTTGCATGCAAATGTATGAGTAATAAGAATTCTTCATACAGATTTTGCTGACCAACAGATTTAGGAATGCTAAGGAACATATATTGAAAATATTTTTAAAAATAGGATAGTCTGGGTAAAATGCAGGGCTAATGATTTGTAAATGTCAGTAAGAAATTATAAATTACCAACATTGGTTAAAGAAGAAATAGTGTAATTGGATCAATGCCATAGAAGGAACTAATAAAATAATCAAAGATCTCTTGTCCTCTACACTACCCCCAACTAAAGCAACTGGCCCAGCCAGCATTATTAGGTGGACTTTTCTCCAAATTTCCAGGGAACAGATAATTGCTAGGCTTTTGAAACTGTTCTAATGTACAGAAAAAGAAGAGCCTCCTAGCTATTTCTAGCACTCTCATATAACTCAGTTCCCAAAGATGGAAAAAAATTACAGGGCAATCACACATATGAATATAGATGACAAGATCCTAAATATACTAACAAATACCATCCAGCAAGATATAAAGAAATGTGTACTACCATATCCAACTAGGATTATAAGAATACAAATATGACTAAACATTAGGAAAACACTAGTATAATTAACTATAGATAGGTCAAAAAGGAAACATCCGGTAAGATCTAAAATAAGATTAAAAATTCAGCATCCGCTTCTGTCAGAAACTGAGTAGGAAGTAAACAAGGCTTTCCATTTAATATTCCTTGATATTTAGTTTTTTGTTTGTTTTGTTTTGTTTTTTAAAGATTTTATTTATTTGACAGAGGGAGGGAGCAAGTGAGGGGGAGTGGCAGAGGGAGAGAGAGAAGCAGGCTTCCCACTGAGCAGGGAGCCTGATGTGGGGCACGATCCGAGGACCCTGAGATCATGAGCCAAAGGCAGATGCTAAACAGACTGAGTCACCCAGGTGCCCCAAGATTTAGTTTTTGAGTAACTTGAAGGAACACCTGGCTGGCTCATTCAGTAGAACATGTGACTTCTTAGCTCATGAGTTCGAGTCCTATGTTGGGCATGGACCCTACTTAAAACAAAGAAAAGCACTTACAGTAACTTGAAATTTTCATTTCAGTGCTTAAATTGCGGTAACTTCCATTCATTTGGGATACCTGAATGTTAACACGCCTTAACTGAGAGTTAATGGGTCTGCACAAACTATCAGAATCACAGCTACAGTGTTTCCAACATACCATATGTATGAAAGGTTTCTGCATACCCTGGACTTAGTGAAGCCAAATTAAGTTTATGTTAACTCTGAAGGCTTTGAAACATGGGAGACATTGAAATGGCTCAGTATCACCAAGGAAAGAAAACCCAACTCAAAACTACTTAAGCAAAAACCTGAAATTTATTGATTCATGTCACTGAAACACCCAGAGGTAGATCCGATTCTCTGCATTTCTCTCTTATATGCAGGGCTAGCCTCTTCTCACCCTTCATGATGGATCAAGGCTAACACCCGAGTCCAGCAGAATGAAATGTTGCTTCCTGGTAGGTTCAGCACCTGATTAGATGGGCCTCATCACCTAAACCCAACACTGTGGCAGGGGAAGGAACAGTGTAGATGGGTTAGACTAGGCCACATGTTGCACCCCTGCAGGGGTTAGTGAGCCTCACCTACATACCACATCAACTGCTGAGTGAGAGCTGAGTGGCTTTCCAAAAAATAAATAAATAAAAAAAGCAGGCGGGTAATCACCATGAAAAGGGGGTAAAAAATGCTGGGAGACCAAAGGAACCGACGTCCAGGACAGGTCTCTCTCTAAGGTGAACATACGCATGATGATGTAGCTGGGAGGAAGTTCCAAAGGTTTTCCCACATTTGAGACACTCATATGGTTTCTCTCCACTGTGGATCCTCTGATGCCTACTTAGTGTTGACTTAACAGTGAAAGATTTTCCACACTCATTAAACTCATAAAGTTTCTCCCCAGTGTGGATACTCTGGTGTATAACCAACTCAGAACTACTGCGGAAGCCATTTCCACACTCCTGGCAGACACTGGGCCTGTCTCCACTGTGGATTCTCTGATGCCTGATCAGATCTGTACTATTATTAAAGGCTCGCCCACATTCCTCACACTGATAGGGTTTTTCTCCAGTATGGATTCTCTGGTGCCGAATTAATGAAGAATTGCCATTAAAGGATTTCCCACACTCATTACACTCAAAGGGTTTCTTCCCAGTGTGGATTCTCTGGTGTCTAACATAGTAAGAAAAAAAGGTGAAGCATCTCCCACACTCCTCACATCTGAAGCGTTTCCTTGAACAGAGGATACTCTCATCCTTTCTTTTAATATTTTTCACCATGGGGATTTCCTGGTGTTTCTCTGGTTCACATGTCTCTGGAAAGTCACTTTCCGGAGAAACACTCTGTGGCAGCCCATGTGATATCATCACATCTCTTTCTTCAGAAATTCCCTGAGTTGATGTGGACTCACTGTCAATGTTGGTCTCAGCAACATTCCAGACATGAGAAATGGAAGACATATGGCACCTGAGAATTATTCTGGAAATAATAGAGCACTAAAATTATAGAGCCTTTGGAGATTACTATCCCAACCTCCATGTAGCCTGCCAGAGACAGAAACCTATTAAACTGGAAGAGCCAAATATCACAGAGGCAAAAATGGTAGATGTGGAAGAGGAAATGAGATTTTGAGTTTGTCCCTTGTATGTCCCCAATAACTTGTGACTTCATAGTACTTAAATGCTTGAAAATGCTCACAGAGGAAGAAACACAGAATCTAAGAGCAAGAAGCAACACCTGGTGAGCTACAAGAGTTGCACATATGACATCTAACTGTTAGAAATGGCTGAGTATGTGCTGTTGTGGGACTTGTTGGACTGCTCAACCACTTAGAAAGGGGAGAACACAGTTTGCTTTGAGGCCCAGGAGACCGCACAGTGCCTTCCTTTGTATAGTGAACAAAAATGTCTCCAGACATTACCAAATGTCCCCTGGGGGAACAAAAGTGGCTGGCCCTAGTGAGAACCACGGATTTGGAGGACTCTCACATATACAGGGTGATCATAAAGTCTGGAAGCAGATGTATTTTTTAATAGATTGAAAATGTCTTTGACACTGTTATGTATGTCTGCCTAGGTTTCCAGACTTTGACACCCTGTATAATCCCAGCCTTGACCTTGTCCCAACATCACAGTTGCATTCTCAAGAGCCTGCTATACCCAGGGAGCTGTATGTTCCAGAGAAACTCAAATTTCATGGGATAATTCTATTGTGCTTGTCACCGTATCAAGACTCATTTATGTTTACTGCTAAGCTTTATCAGTGCTACCCTGACACCTCTAAAGTCCTTTCTATCCCTGCATCACCCTGTCCCTACCCTTATGCAGGCCTCTGAAATTACTAACTGCAATATAGTAACAATGTAACAGGACTTTACACCTTAATTTCCCCCATAGTCCAATCAAATTATATATGATGTCCAGCTAATATTTTTAAAACATAGCCATCATGGGCTTATGTCATATGCCGCTAGTGGCAAGGTCACTGTGGCAGGGGTCCCCCCCTCCTACTCCATGTTGTTTTGCCAGCTCTCTCATTTCCTATTTCCATGCAATAAGTTCCCTAGGACAGAAGTCTTCAGGTCTTCAGATCTGCCACAACCTCTATGTTCTAGGCTTTTCTAGACACACCAACGATGTCTATGCATGGCTGGCTGAATAAGAGGCTTAAGGATATGCTCTGTAGTAGAGCAGGGCTGTTTAAAAGAAATATAGGGACGCCTGGGTGGCTCAGTTGGTTAAGCAGCTGCCTTCGGCTCAGGTCATGATCCCAGCGTCCTGGGATCGAGTCCCACATCGGGCTCCTTGCTCATCAGGGAGCCTGCTTCTCCCTCTGCCTCTGCCTGCCATTCTGTCTGCTTGTGCTTGCTCTCTCTCCCTCTCTCTCTGACAAATAAATAAATAAAATCTTTAAAAAAAATAAAAAAATAAAAGAAAAGAAATATAATGTGAGCCATAAACAAAAGTTACATATGTAATTTTGTTTTTATGGGAGCCACATTAAAAAAGTAAAAAGAGGGGCGCCTGGGTGGCTCAGTGGGTTAAGCCGCTGCCTTTGGCTCAGGTCATGATCTCAGAGTCCTGGGATCAAGTCCCACGTCAGACTCTCTGCTCAGCGGGGAGCCTGCTTCCTCCTCTCTCTCTGCCTGCCTCTCTGACTGCTTGTGATCTCTCTGTCAAATAAATAAAATCTTAAAAAAAAAAGTAAAAAGAAAATGGTAGAATTTTAATAATGTATTTTATATACCCAATAAATCTAAAACATTATTTCAACATGAAGTCAACATAAAAATTATCAATGAGATCATTTACACTTTTTTTTTTTACTAAGTCTTCAAAATTCTGGTATTTAGAGGACATTTCAATTTGAATCAGCCCCCCCTTCAAGTGCTTAAGAGTTTAATAAGCACACAGGACCAGTGGCCACCATGTCAACTGCACAGAAGTAGACAAAAGGAAGTCCTGCTTAGGCTTTCAGTCCTAACCCTATGTTCCTGAACACTTACTTAAAAAGACAGAACAATGAATGCTCACAGGTTGGCCCCAGAAATGTCCATTTTAAACAGATTTTAATTTATTTATTTGACAGAGAGATCACAAGTAGGCAGAGAGGCAGGCAAAGAGAGAGAGAGAGAGAGAAAGAGAGAGAGCGAGAGAGAGAGAAAGAGAGAGAGAGAGAGAGAGAGAGAGAGGAGGAAGCAGGCTCCCAGTGGAGCAGAGAGCCCGATACGGGACTTGATCCC
Organism: Lutra lutra; assembly: GCF_902655055.1. NCBI lineage: Eukaryota > Metazoa > Chordata > Mammalia > Carnivora > Mustelidae > Lutra > Lutra lutra. The sequence continues at coordinate 13,544,727 of NC_062294.1, forward strand.
AGGACCCTGATATCATGACCCGAGCCGAAGGCAGAGGCTTAACCCACTGAGCCACCCAGGCACCCGAAATGTCCATTTTAAAATACACTCCCCAGGTAATTCTCCTGCACATCAAACTATGAAGCTCTCCACAATTATATGGTGACATACATGATCAAGGTGTAGTGATATCTCACTGTGGTTTTAAACTGCATTTCCCTGATGGCTAATGATGTCAAGCATGCTTTCATTTGTGTTCCCTTTGGTGAAATGTCTGTTCATACCTTTCGCGCATTTCCTAACTGGGTTGTTTATTTGTTTTTGTTGCTGAGTTTTCAGAGTTGTTTATATATTCCAGACACTAATCCTTTTCCAGATATTATATTGTGCCAGGAATGATACTGGATCTTATATTATTCCTTTCCTCCAGCCAGATTATCTTCTCCCAACCCATCTGCAATGTGTTCTTATCTGCTGCATGCAGAACATATGGGCTGCCATTGAAGAAGTGTCACCTGATATTCGAGGTGGGAATTCGTCTAACCCTTCCTGCTTGTCCCATAGCCTGCTGCGTATACACCAACAATATACCAACAGTACTTAAAAGTCCTTAACTCTTTTTTAGCTCTCTAACTCTGTCTCCGTAACTGGTATCCTCCAGAGCTTCTCAAACAAGGAAGTGCTATTTTAGCACACAGCAAGTGCTCAAAAACTGACAAAACATGCCTCTAACAAAGGACTATGGTTGATGGTTCTAAACCTGCCTCACCTACCTTTAGAGACATCACTGGTACCCTCTGCAGGGGGATCGTCCTATGGCTCCAGACCCCAAGGCAAATCCCCTCCTTCCAGAAGTGAGATCAGGGCAAGTCTGCAAACTGGGTATCCTGAAAAGGAATCAGAAAATGGCACTGGAAGGGAGTCTCATGTTAGTGTTCTTGAGATACCACATAAGGCTGTGTATGCAGTCAGAGGAGGAAACCCCAAAGCAGCTCAGTAAGGATAAGGCCCACAGAAGTGGGCTGGAAAATGGGGAACCCATTTTGATTTTTGATCAAAAGGAAACTGAGTATTTGTGACCTCTTTATGAAAAATCAGTTAAAGTTTGTCAGTGAAATCCTGTGAGACACATGCAAGCAAAGAAAAGCAATGAGGGAAGTCTTCTTTAGACCACTGGGAGATAATGTTTTATACTGAAGAAAATACAGAAAACCAGTATCTGCTGGTAGAAATGTAAATTGTTCCATTTTTTCCTCAAAACAAGTATCTACTTAAAAATAATCCTATCTATACTGTTAAGTATAAAATGCCAATTCAGTTGTGTGTGATTTGCTCAAATTTAGAAAATTGTTAGTAGTGGTTACCTCCAGAGAATGGCCCTGTGGGTCCAAATAGAGAGGGAGATTTCTTTTTTACTATACAATCTTAAGTAATCCTTTTTCTTACCACACACATGTAGTACTGTTTAAATTTGCTTAGGTAGTTAATTTTTTAAAATCCCAACTTGAGGAACTTATCTGAGATGTATTCAAAGACATGTCTACTCATAAGCATTCATCAGTTACTTCTAATATGAAAAAGATGCAAACTTAAATATCCAAATATCTGGTACAAATCAGAAAAAGAGTAGCCATTAAAAACCATGCTGTAGGACATTTCACAACATAGGAAAATACTCAAACGCTGTGAGAAAATTTCATTATTTCGACCTTCAATTGCGTAAAAATCATGTGTGTGCTTACAAATATCCACAAAACCACTTGATGGATATAAACTTGAAAACTATCTCTGAATGGTAGTCTTACTGATGATTTTTTCCTTTGTGCCACTTTAATTATTTCCCCGGTCTGCTTATTAGAAATATATTACTACTTTTCAAATTAAAAGAAATGTCATAGTGCAACTATTAAATGGCTTATTGGGTCCCAAATCCGTCCTAGCACCTATTTCCCCCTGCCTCTAACAGCCTTTCCCAACTTGCCCACCTGTTAACCCATTAACTCCTCTTCAGAGCTTCAGAACTCAATCTGAAAGTCATATCCTGGAAGATCCAAATTAAGTGAGATCTGGTGGGCATATATCCTTTTCTTATATCAAGTATCTACCTATCTATCAATTTAGATATATATAACCTTACACTGCAATTACAAATACATCTGCCCTTTCAGTCAATATTTATCGAGGTATACGGTGTGCAGGCAATATGGTTGGCACTAGGGATTCGAACTTCTTCTCGTGTAACTTACACTAAAACTTAACTGTGAGGTTACAACATTTGTTATGTGCTAGGTATATGGTGGTTTGAAGACCCATGATGAGGTCAACAGTGCCAGTGCAAGCAGGGGATTGCCCCAGACGAGGGAAGACTTGAGAAGTGGAATTAACCAGGCCAAAAGGTGCATGTTTTACAAGTACCAGGCCAAGAAGCCTGTAGCTGGGGCAAAGGGAGTGTGGGGCAAGACCGAGGAGAAAGAACCTGCAAGACACCAGGCCAAGCAGGGCCCGTGAACATTCAGAGCGTTTTTGTCCAAAATCAATGGGGATATTACGAGCAGGGGCAGAGGCCTGATCAGAATTAACAGCCACTTCCCCGTTAGCCTCAAAGTCCCTGCGGTTTACTTCGTGCTGCATCCCCGGAACCAGAACTACACTGCACTTAACATGCGCTCAGTGGGGGTAGCAGCCTAAACTGCGGCACGTCGGTCACCCAAGTGGGCCACACCTTCCACCGGCGGCCCACAGCCTCGGCCCCCATTTCCTGAAGTGGCCGCCGCGGCGAGTGAAGGAGCGCGGGGGGAAGGGGCGGACAGCCCGCAAACCGCCCCGCTCTCCTCGATAGCGAAGCCGTCGCCCGACCCCTCCTGGGTCAGCCTCCCCGGACGACCTCCCAGAGGCCTCGGGAATCACGGGAACTGCCAGCCTCAGGCTCCACAACGAAGCCTCTCATTCCGCCCTCACCTCAAACGGTGAGCGGCCGGCGGGGGTCTGCCGGACCGCAGGAGGCGCGCCGGAAGTGCGTCACCGCCGGAGCGTCTCCCGGACTCGCCCTTCCTCGACTTTGGGATGCTGGAGCTTCTTCGGATTCCAACGGGGTTCCCTACGCGGGCCTACCCCGGCGAGGAGGAGGCGACCTGCTCTTTGAAGGGCTTGCGGTGGCACAGACTTTAAACCTTCGCAAGAGACAGAAAAAGCCAAAGGCCATCCTGGATGAGTGCTAGTATTGGGGGATTCTCTTATTTGCTGTACTCGAGCTGGTTCTGCTCTTTGGACCAGGTCTGATTTCGTTGTAGATCTATGAGTTGTAATTGCAGCGTGAAAAATGCATTTAAGATAGGCAAGAGAGCAGTCAGAAGGCTAATAAAACGTCCCCGTCAGCAACGATGAAGAGCTGGATGGTCGCAGTACTATTTGGAACTCTACCATTAGCATCTCTCACAGGCTGTGCTATAACGGGAAGCAGCTATAACTGTAGATACACACAAGCATATTTATCTGCACACATTTATTCAGCCTTCTGGATGGTACCTCTCTAGAAATTAATCTTTAAGTGTTCTTACTTTCCCTTTACACATGATCAGCACCCAAACTGCTCCAAAATCGCCAATGTTTATTCTGTCTCAATGCCCTTGGCCTGACAAAAAAACGAAATGTTGGACATGTGCCTTCTTCACCTCAAGATCTATTATTCCGCTGAGGGAACTGATCTTAGAAAGATAAGACATCAGAGATCTCACGGGGATGTAGGAAGCTTCTTGGCCATTTAAGCATTATGACCCAGGCTTTTATCTCCGTTCTCATTGCCTCAGCTCAGTCACTGAAGGCCTCAACCTCACTTGGGAATCTGCAAACGCTTCCAGTCCCGTATTTCCATACATTTCCATATCATAAAATTGAAAAACCATAGGCACTATGACCCTATTCCTATAACCTTAAAAAAAAAAAAAAAAAAACCTCTTGCACACATGCACAGGGAGTCATTCTACATAAATAAAAAAATTATAAGCCCCAAAAGTTTGATTCAGTCATGGTTAAAACTTTGTTGATACTCTAAGTAACAAGTAACAATGGTATTTAATGAGAAACCTTTAAAGGGATGAATATTCTTATACATGCTTTTGAGAAGTCAATGCCTACATTTCTTTAAAGAAGTATTTTAAAACATTACATACCAGTTACCTAAAGGGATTAAAAAGAGGAGTCTAAGCCAAATGGGACACCAGTGTAGTATGAGTCCAATCAGTGCACACTCTATGTGGTAGTTACCATGGAGTGTTTCATTCAGCATCTTTACCAGCCTTCTGGTGTGCCTTTCTGTACCGCAAGATGGAAAGCTAAATACCAAATGTCCCATATCTGGGCTTCTGAATGGGCTCCACTGGTAGATGTATTCATGCAGGACTAACGTAGAATTTGAGTCTCTAAGGCCTCCATTAATAAAGAGAAAGCATTATCACTGACTACCATAGTTTTATATTTGCCTCCTAGGTAACCTACTCTAAATGGCAAGATTATGATTACTGCAAACTTTTTTATATTTTTTGTGGGAAATTGTTCTGGCGTGCTCTACTTGCTATAAAAAAAACCCCACACTTGTTAGTATATGCTTGTTGTACGAAATTGAGTTTATTCACTTAATATGTAATGAGCATATTACCTCTACTGATTTCTTACTATTTGTGAGTCATTCCCTTCATTCTGTAACCCCTATTATATAAGTAGTATGTACTTACCAACTATTAAACATGAAGACACCTATGCTTTTGCTTTCTTCTTACAGACCTCTTTGAGTTTGCTTCTTTTTTTAAATAAAGATTTTATTTATTTATTTGACAGATCACAAGTAGGCAGAGAGGCAGGCAGAGAGGGGGGTGGGGAAGCAGGCTCCCTGCTAAGCAGAGAGCCCGATGTGGCTCGATCCCAGGACCCTGGGATCATGACCTGAGTTGAAGGCAAAGGCTTAACCTTGAGCCACCCAGGTGCCCCGAGTTTCTTTCTCTAACACATTTGAGGATATTCACTATGGCACTCCTTGAAATAGTAAAAGTAGATAAGTAGGCTGTAGAAAATTCTATTCATTAGTTAAAATGAACTAGAGCTACAAGCTTCAACATGTAAATCTCATAAAAATCATGCTGAGTTTTAAAACTCAGGGTTTCTCCACAGTGTGGCTTAATGCCAAGTTAGTTTTGTACTCCTATCGAAGGTATTCCCACATTCCTTATATTGAGACAGCTTCAAAATTCTTCTGTGGACTTCTCTAGTGCTAAGTTGGGAGTTACACCCAAAGGTTTTCTTACACACTATATATTTGAAGAGTATCACCCCCATGTACATTCTTCAGTGCTGAATCAGTTTTGAATTACAGCTGATACCTTTCCCACATATCCTACATTAATAGGACTTCTCCCTAGTGGGAATGCTTTTAAACTGATAAAATGTCTACACATTGACTAAAATAACCTCTCCAGTGGAGATTCTAATCCTGTCCACCCCTGCTGGGAAAAAACTTTCATTCCCCTCCCCTTTCCCCACCATGGATATTTCCTATTGTCTCTTCAGTTCGTAGTCTTCTAGAAACAGTTCTAGAACTGTTTAGAACTGTTAGAAGTTAGAACTTCTAACCTTGGGGTGCCTGGGTGGCTCAGTTGTTAAGCATCTGCCTTCAGCTCTGGTCATGATCCCAGTGTCCTGTGATCGAGCCCTGCATTGGGCTCCCCGCCCAGTAGGAAGCCTCCTTCTCCCTCTCCTACTCCTCTTGCTCATGTTCCCTCGCTTGCTGTGTCTCTCTCTGTCAAATAAATAAAATGTTTTTTTAAAAAAAGAAAGGTAGTTAGTTCCTTGGAAAATGTTTCTTTGGAGTTTACTAGAGAGCATAATCTCTTCCTTTGCTGTATCATTTGTTGTTATGAATTTATTTGCAGTCTTGGTTACATCATCTGTACTTAGAAGTGGAAAACAATATTACACTTAAGAATTGCTCCTGAGGGGCGCCTGGGTGGCTCAGTGGGTTAAGCCGCTGCCTTTGGCTCAGGTCATGATCTCAGGGTCCTGGGATCGAGTCCCGCATCGGGCTCTCTGCTCAGCAAGAAGCCTGCTTCCCTCTCTCTCTCTGCCTGTCTCTCTGTCTACTTGTGATCTCTCTCTGTCAAATAAATAAATAAAATCTTTAAAAAAAAAAAAAAAAGAATTGCTCCTGAGGGGCACCTGAGTGGCTCAGTTGTATGAGCGTATGACTCTTGATTTTGGTTCAGGTCATGATCTCAGGGTTGTAGGACCAGCCCTGTGTCAGGCCTCTTGTCAGGCTCTGCACTGGGCATGGGGCCTGCTTGAAATTCTCTCTCTCCCTCTCCATCTGCCTCTTCCCACTCTAAAAAAATTAAAATAGAAAAAAAAATTTTTAATTGCTCCTGAAAAAGAAACAGGATCACAAAATTATAGAACTATTGAATATCATTGCCCAATCATCTCAACTAACCAATGACAAGCTGAGGTTATTATAAAGGAAATACACAGTATCTCAAAAAAGGGAAATGGTCAAGGTAGAAAAATAAACCAGGCCTTGTTGCCAGTTACACGTTCTTTCCATCACCAGCATTACACTTTCCCTCACCCTACATTTGGACCCAGCAATTATGTCAGAGAAAAATTATTTCACATGTGTGCAAAGAAACATGTTCAACGATGTTCACTACATCAGTTTTTCAAAAGAAAAAACTCCAAACAACCTTAATGTCCATTATTAAGGCAATGGCTAAATCAACTGAGCTTTAGCTCACAAAATGAAATACTATACTAAACATAAGTAGAAATGAATGAACTTGAACTATAAGTTTAAATCTAAATTACAGGGGTGCCTGGGTGGCTCAGTCAGTTAAGTGGCTGCCTTTGTCTTAGGTTATGATCTCAGGATCCTGGCATCGGGCCCCATGTTGGGCTCCCTGTGCTGCACTGGGCATGGAGCCTGCTTGAGATTCTCTCTCTCCCTCTGCTTCTTCTCCCCCTGCCCATGCTCTCTCTCTCTCTCAAATAAATAAATGAAATCTTTAAAAAAAAAATCTCAATCACATCATGCTGAATTTAAAAAACAAGCTGCAGAAAGATATACCATTTATGTGATTCAAAATGTGCATCATAGTGTGATGATGTTTATGGAAATAACCATATATAACAAGTTTAAAAACATCTATGGGCACAATTAACACCATATCCAGATGGTAAACTGCCTCTGGAGCCACAGAGAGGGAAATGCAATTTAATACAGAGGACTTCAATTACATCTGTGCTGCTTTAGTTCTTAGAAACATGTGAAACAGCCATCACAAAATGTTAACATATGATAAAGCCAAGAAGAGGTACATAGAGGTTTATTATATGCTATTTTTATACACCTAAAATATATCTAAGAATGTTTTAAAATCTCAATGGTACCACTAGTAGAATAAAAACAGAAGAAATCTTCCAAAATACCTAAGGATGATAAAAGAGTAAAGAAAGCCAAGTCCACATAGCAAAAGGGACTAAATAGGACAGCAATAATCAGCAAAAATTAAAAGCATTTAAGATGACAGATGTCAGACCAAATTTTATCACATTAAATATAAACAGGTTAAAATATTCCTAAAAGCATCAATACGCCAAATGGATGAGACATACTCTACTTACATCTAGGTTGTAGTAACTGTACTACTACTGTAGAAAGTAACTGGGTTACTTTCCATAAGTACAAGGGTAAATAAGCCTGTGAATAGGGTTATTGCCTTTACCTAGATAGCCTTGCAAATGGAAAATCTTATATTTCTAATATGTGGAGTGCCCTTCCTCTTTTCACTCAGGACAAACCCCAGGTATCCATGAAGTACACTATCCTAAACAGAAATTCCTACATTACTAACTAACTACTCATGCAACAAATTAAATATAAGTAAGCACTCTTCTCCCTTATTACTCTCTTATAGTTCATATACAATACATTCTTTCTTCATATTTCTTTTCAAAGTCCAGGAATCATTAAAGACTGGGAACAATAACTTCTGTATATTACATGTGATTTCTTGTACTGAACTGGTAGTTTTGGATGGTCCCAAACAACTGGATAAGAGCCTTGGTTAAAGCTTCAGCTTTTGGTGACAGAACCCAGGAGGCTGTTCAGTTTCCCAGGACCAAGAAGTCTCCCCATTTTAAATGTGTGTCTAGCCCCTTAGGAGGTGGGCTCCTTGTCTCTCCCTTTATCCCGCCTGGGCAGTGCCACCTGCACACACTTCCCTCATGCTCCCCATCCCTGGGTCTCTCTCTTTCCAGCTCTAGCAGTGGAGCTTGCACCTGTGAGACCTCCAAGGAGACACAAGCACAGGTCCAGGGCAGAGATAACACAGGAACCCTGCACGTTGCCGTCCTTCACAGGAAGCACTGAGGCTGGCACCCCCCGCCCCTATGGTGTGTCCCTTAGAGCTTGGCTCCAAGCAGTATCAAGCACGAGAGATGTAGAATGAATCATAAATAAGAGAAGATCAAGGTTCAGGGAGTTTTGGTAAAGCCACAGTAATCATATTCCAGCATCAAACGGGGGTGAAAAAATGAGCAATCTTGAAACGCTCGAAAAGCCTGACCCCGTCCTAAATATTAAATAGCACTCCAGACCGCCCGCTATATTTGCACAGCACAATGGTGACATCTAGTGTTGGCTGGTTAAATATCAGCTAGCTCGGCAATTTACTTGAAATTTCAAGAAATAGGTTTCTTGGTGCCTCCCTTTCTCTCAGGATTCCTGCAGGGCTAAGAAATTTGTCATTTTTTTTTTCTAGTTTGTAACTTGCCTTTTAATTTGCTTAACAATCGCTCTTATTTTTCACATTATTGAAATAAAATTATATAACAAACTGGATGGTTTTGGTTTTTTTTGTTTTTTGTTTTTTGTTTTTTTTTGAGAGAAAGAGCACATGGGAGCAGAGAAGGGGCACATAGACAGAGACAGAGAGAGAATATTAAGCAGGCTCCACAATGGAGCCTGACGTGATCTCACAACCCTGAGATCATGACCTGAGCTGAAATCAAGAGTTGGATTCTTAACCAACTGAGCCACCCAGGTGCCCCTGGATGTTTTTTAAACTGAAATATATTTAACATATAGCATCGTGTAAATTTAAGGTATACGTGTTAATTTTGTACATTTACATATTGTAATATGATTGCCATTATAGCAACAACCACCACCTCTATGATGTTACATAATTATAATTTATTTTTAGTGGCTGGAATAATTAAGTTCTAGTCCTTGGAAATTTGATGACTATAATAAAATATTGTGGTCTATATTCACTATATTGTGCATTAGATCTCTAGGACTTATTTACTACCGGTTGCAAGTTTGTACCCCTGAACAACATCTTAGCTTACCCTCTTTAAAGAATTTCCTTAGATGTCTTGTCTTGTTTTGAAGTCTGACCTCTTCAAGGACAAGGACTGGTCATTACTCACCCTTGAGTCCCAGCACAGTGTGACTCATGGTAGTTCAGTGTCCATGGAATGCATGAATAACCCATTTCAGTGGCCATGAGTTCCAGTAAGTCATGTCCTCCCACTCCCACAATGTTCCTAATCCCCATGCAAACTGGATATTTTTAGAGTGTACGATTTGGTGAGTTTTGACCAGTAGAGAACAAAATAAAATCCCTGTTCTCATAGAGCTTACATTCTTAGTGGCCAAAATTATATCATATAGCTACTCCCAACAGCAGAGAATCTAGAAGGCAATTTTTTTTTCCCTTCTGGCTTCCATGGTAGAAAGAGGATGGAAAGAGTGTTGTGTGAGCCAGTCTACACTTCCTGCCACATGGGGCTGAAGAGCATACTCACAATGTGTAAATATTATGTACATCACTTAGGTTTAAAACATGTTTCAAAAGCTTTTGACATGCCTATTCCTTAAGCCAGCCCTATTTATTATTAGTACTGTTATTAAATTAGATTTCTTTTTATTTGTTGACATGTCAATAGATGCCCTAGTACAAGACCATGGCCCACATGGGACCTTCAATCAATGGTAGATATTATCTTGGCACTAGTAAGTATACCCTGTGGGTCCTTGAGTGTTGCTTAAACACTTCATTAGTTCAGTTTCTTTTTTTTTTTTTTTAATGTCTTCAAAACATAGGAGGGCTCATTTAGCAGGGAGCAGAGAAAGAAGATTTGGTATTATAAATTGTAGTTTCAGTCTGCACAGACCCACCAGCCACCCCACTGAGAAGGAAAGTATTTTTTTATTTTTAGTTCTGCACCTCTAGATGGGAGGAGGGTCACTCAGACAAACTCTCAAAGCCTTGAGGTGAGAGCACGATGCTGCTGGAGAACAGAAGAGTACTAGACAAGGCCCTCAGAAATACAACAGCTTATGTCTACAGCCATGGACCATAACGCCTTTGCTTGCACACCCCTGAAAATAATTCTGTAAAAACTAGGTAGTCATGGCCAACAAGCACATGAACAGATACTCAACATCATTAGGGAAATGCAAATCAAAACCACAGTAAGATACCACTCTATATACCTACCAGGTGAGTCACATTTTTTTTTTTTTAATGAAAATAACAAGAGTTCTCAAAGAGGCAGAGAAATTGGAACCCATGGTTGCTGGAAATGTAGGTACAGTGGCTGTGGAAAAGTTTGGCAGTTCCTCAAAAAGTGAAACAGAATTATCAATAATTTTGCTCCTAAGTAGAGACACAAAAGAGTTGGAAATAAATATTCAAACAAATACTGGTACGCTGATGTTCATAGCAACACAATCCTATTAGCAAAAGGTGGAAACAAGACAAATGTATATCACCTGATGAATGAATAATCACAATGGGGTATATACAGACAATGGAATGTTTTTCAACCATAAAAAGGAAGGAAGTGCTGGTACATGCTCCCACTTGGATACACCTCAAAAACATTATGCTAAGTAAAATAGGAACCAGACACAGAAAGTCCAATATCGCATGATTCCATTTACAGGAAACATCAGAATAGGTAAATCCATAGAGACAGAAAACAGATTAGAGGTTGCCAGGAAACAGGCGGGGAGGGATGGAAGTTACTGCCTAAGGAGTGCAGGGTTTCCTTTTGAGATGATGCAAATGTCTCGAAATAGAGGGGGTGGTTGCACAATATTATAAACATAGTAAATGCCACAAATTGTATGCTTTAATGTGGTTAATGGTTAATTCTATGTTATGTCAACTTAACTCAATAAAAAAATTCCAAAACAAAAGTCTCCCTACATATTTTTGGTTAATATTTAACATTTTTGAACATAAGTATAAAGAATTGCAAAGGATGTAACTTCTGGTAGATCATATGATACTGATGCCCTGCTGGGGGCGTAGAGGGTGGCTCTACAGTATATCATAAATAACACTTCAAAATAAAACGGTTACATCATTCTTCTAAATACATCCATATGATCTTAATGCTCTAATTTGATACCCCATCGCCTATTTTTTTAGTTAATTTCTACCCCCAACATGGGCCTCGAACTCACGACCTGAGATCAGGGGTCACAGGCTCTACTGACGGAGTCAGCCAGGCACCCCAAACCCATCACCTATTTTTAAAAGTATATGAACAACCTCTTCTATAACTCTAAGTTATACCACTCCTTTTTCTTTTTAAAATTATATTTCCATTGCATTTCCCCTTAGACTTTTATCTTTGTGTAATTTTTATTTTGTTTTTTTTCCTAAGATTTATTGATTGATTTGGAGAGGAGAGTGGGGGAGGAGCAGAGGGAGAAGGAGAGAGAGAGAATCCCAAGCAGGCTCCCCACTGAGTGTGGAGTCCCACACGGGGCTTGATCTCATGACCCAGAGATCATGACCTGAGCTGAGAGCAAGTTTTGGATGCTTAACTGACTGCACGACACAGGTACCCCTTTTGGTATAATTTTTGAAGTTTTTTTTTCCTGATCCCAAAGTCTCCAAATATTAAAAATTTCTTCTGGATTGGGTTGTTATAGTTGGTATTAGTATATAATTGATCAAAACAACATAAATATTACTCTGATAAATAATATAAATAACTGGGGCACCTGGGTGGCTCAACTGGTTAAGCATCCAACTCTTGATTTAGATTCAGGTCATGATCTCAGGGTTGTGAGATCAAGCCCCAGGTCAGACTCTGCACTGGGCATGAAGCTTGCTTGGGATTCTCTCTCTCCCTCTCCCTCCCCACTCTCTAAAAAGAAATAACAATATAAGCAACTATTAAACATAAAAAAGAAAAAATTCTTGAAAACACAAGTCTCTTAAAAGACTGGATGGGGCTTTTCTTTTTTTCCTGTTTGCTCATGAACTCATGGATAAATATCACCTCTTGCTAAAACAAGAGTTCAGGGTGCCTGGGTGGCTCAGTCATTAAGCATCTGCCTTTGGCTCAGGTCATGATCCAAGGTCCTGGGATAGAGCCCCAAATCGGTCTCCCTGCTCAGTAGGGAGTCTGCTTCTCCCTCTCCCACTCCCCCTGCTTGTGTTCCCTCTCTCTCTGTGTCTCTGTCAAATAAATATATAAAATCTTTAAAAAAATAAAATGAAATGAAAGAGTTCCGCATAAACAATCATTGCTTCTTTTTGTCTCTACACATTTAAGCACTGTCCATATAAACAGGCATACAGGAATGGAGAGTTTTGTTATACCAACATCAGTCACTCAGTCCTTTCAAGGTATATGCCAAAAATCACACAGTGATATATCATCAAAAAATTAGTTTTACTGATCTATTAGCTGAGAGCTAGAGTAGGTACTCCTTCAGTGAGTTTTTTTTTTTAGATTTGTTTTTATCTTTTAATTTTTATTATTAAAAAGTTCAAGTCTGGGGCGCCTGGGTGGCTCAGTGGTTGGGCCTCTGCCTTCGGCTTGGGTCATGATCTCAGGGTCCTGGGATCAAGTCCCACGTCAGACTCTCTGCTCGGTGGAGAGCCTGCTTCCTCCTCTCTCTCTCTCTTTCTCTGCCTACTTGTGATCTCTGTCAAATAATTAAATAAAAATAAAATCTTTTAAAAAAAAGTTCAAGTCTGTACAAATGTAGAAAAATAATAAAATGAATCTCCACATGACTCCCATCCAGCTTTGACAATTTCACCAACCCATAGTCAACCTTCTTTCATTTCAATCCTTTCCCACTGTCTGTCCTCCACTCCCACCCCTTCACCACCATTGGATAATTTTGAAGCAAATCCCAAGAATCATCTTGGGACGAGAATAGAAAGAATACCTCTATAAATATCTTCTAAAAATAAAGGCACTTTTAAAACAAACCAGTATACCTAAGAAATGTAAATCATCCAATACCCAGCCATTGTCTAAATTTCCCTAGATTATATCATACATGCTTTTGTTTTGATTTGGTTTGGATTTTAGTGTTGGTTTTTCAACTCAAGAGTCTAACAATGCCCACAAATTACATCTGGCTCTATGCATATTTCTCTTGGTTTTGTTTTCTTTGTTTTAAGTAGGCTCCACACCTAGCATGGAACCTAACATGGGGCTTAAACTCACAACCATGATATCAAGCCCTGAGCTGAGATCAAGAGTCAAGAGTCAGATGCTTAGCTGACTGAGCCACCCAAGTGCTCCTCTGAAGTCTTTTTTTTTTTTTTTCAATTTAAATTCTTTAAAAAGATTTTATTTATTTATTTGAAGAGAGAGAGAGCGCACACGTGCACAAGCAGGGGGATGGGGAGAAGCAGACTTCGCCAAGCCCCTACACGGGGCATCATCCCAGGACCCTGAGACCATGGCCTGAGCCGAAGGCAGAGGCTTAACCCACTGAGCCACCCAGGTGCCCTAAGTCTTTTCTTTTTAACCAATAGATTCTTTCTCCTTGTTTTTCTTTCCCCTTGCAATTGATTTGTTGAAGAACTGGGTCATTTGTCCTTATGGATATGTTTCCCATGTTCTGGATTTTGTTGATTACATCTCTTTGGTCTCTGTATTTCCTGAAAATTGATATTTAGATCCTGAGCCTTGATTAGATACAGATTTGATACTTTGGCAAGAGTTCTTCATAGCTGGTGTGTTTGTACTTTTTATTTCATTGGAGGTATCTAAAGTCTGGGTTTCTTTTGTGTGTGTGTGTGATAGGCTGTATCAGTGGGTTCAGTGTTATTAGCTGTATCCACCCATTACCAAGGTCTCCATCATTTTTTCACCTGATGGTTTAGCAGCCATTAATGATTACTGCCTAGATCCAGCAATTCATTACATGTTCTTCCTTCAGTTTTTTTGAAAAAGATTTTATTTATTTATTTGATGCAGAGAGAGAGACACACACAGCAAGAGAAGGAATAGAAGCAGGGGGAGTGGGAGAGGGAGAAGCAGGCTTCCCTCTGACAAGGGAGTCTGATGCAGGACTCCATCCCAGAATCCTGGGATCATGACCTGAGCTGAAGGCAGTCGCTTAACAACTGAGCTACCCAGGCACCCCTCTTCCTTCAGTTTTAATGAAAATAAATAATTGGGAACCAGAAAATAATTTATTTCCTAATTAGAGTCATTCACTTTCTTAATTTCTGGAAAGTAGTATACTCAAATAGCTTTAAGAATTATTAATTATCAGAGGTGCCTGGGTGGCTCAGTGGGTTAAACCTCGGCTTCAGCTTGGGTCATGATCTCAGGGTTCTGGTATCAAGCCCCACATCGGGCTCTCTGCTCAGCAGGGAGCCTGCTTCCTCCCCGCCCTGCCTGCCTCTCTGCCTGCTTGTGATCTTTCTCTCTCTGTCAAACAAATAAATGAAATCTTTTAAAAAAATTATTATTATATAATTGTTAATATTAAGAATTATGCAGTTATGCCTGTTACTCCTTTTTTTAAGATTTACTTATTTCTTAGAGAGAGAGAGAGTGAATGTGGGGGTTAGGGGCGAGGTAGAGGGAGAGAATATTCAAGCAGACTCCCCCATGATCACAGAGACTGAGGTAAGCTCCATCCCATGACCCATGAGATCATGACAAGAGTCAGACGCTCAACCAACTAAGCCACCCAGGTGTCCCTGCCTGTTACTCTTTCATGTAAGAGACATCTTGTTTAATCTGATATGCTCAGAAAATACTGGGGAAAAAAAAACCAAAATATTAATTCTAATGCACATAGCCAATTCAATATTTTTTTCTTTTTAAAAAATATTTTATTTATTTTTTTGACAGACAGAGATCACAAGTAGGCAGAGAGGCAGGCAGAGAGAGAGAGGGAAGCAGACTCCCTGCCAAGCAGAGAGCCCCATGCAGGGCTCGATCCCAGGACCTTGAGATCATGATCGGAGCCAAAGGCAGAGGCTTAACCCACTGAGCCATCCAGGTACCAATATTTTTTCAACAAAAGTAATTTCCTCATCCCACATTTTAAATATATATTTTTAAAAAGTCTTGGAGATAAGTCTCATTCCATTTATGAAAAACATGCATCATACTACCTAATTGTAAACTCTGATCCTCATTTTCAAACCAACAAACTACTTCAGAGTTAATTTCTGCCTAACTTTTAAAAGTCAAGTAAATGTGTTAATATGCATTTTTGAGGAATATTATAAGAACTACTGAGAAATAAGTTATGGAACACATCTGGTACAACACATTACTAAAAGCAGGTAAGATTCAAATAATGCAGCTCTTATACAATTAATTTATTCACATTTAGAATAATTTATAAAAACAAGGTAATTATGCTATTTGTCATCACTTAATTATGTTTCAATATAAATTCAACACTGTAAGTTATTTACAAAGCAAGAAATACAAGGAAGATACAATATTTCTTTGATGTGTGCATGTGCATATATAAATACCAGGTGTTCAGTTTTTGAAAATAAAACGATGTATAAAAATCAGAATTTAACTTTACTACTTTTGCTTGATGTCATGACTGAACTTTCCAATGAAAGAGAAAGGCATATTGCACTAATTAGCCCAACACTTGCATCATTAAACATTTTATAAGTGAAATAAGTTGAGGATTGACTGCTATTGGAATAAATATTTCAAGATATGCTTTGATAAAAGTACCTTATTAAATACTGTATCGATGGGCACCTGGGTGGCTCAGTGGGTTAAGACGCTGCCTCCGGCTCAGGTCATGATCTCAGGGTCCTGGGATCGAGTCCCGCATCGGGCTCTCTGCTCAGCAGGGAGCCTGCTTCCCTCTCTCCCTCTCCGCCTGCCTCTTTGTCTACTTGTGATCTCTGTCAAATAAATAAATAAAATCTTTTAAAATAAATAAATAAATAAATAAACACTGTATCGATTAATGCACAGAAAATCTGAAAGAAATCAGAAATGGAAATGGAAATGGAACTTTTGCTGGCAAATTGATGCAGTGTATCTTGAATAATATGATAGTCCCAGATGAAGTTTCCTTGAAAGGAATCAGCATTATTAACTTGTACCCATTTAGAGGTACCTTTTCTTTCCACAAAAGATGTCCTGGGGTGAGTACTGAATGAAACATACTGAATGGAACAGCTTATCTTAAATATGGGGGGGTAGGCATTCTGAAGATTGGATGTTTGTTTTGATTTTGTGGGGTTGTTGCTAGGAGCAAAGGTTTTTCAACAATGAACTAGAGACGGAAGAAGTGGAGTCACCTGCACCCCACTGCGTCGGTACACAGTATCTGAATTCAGACTGTCATAACACAGGCCAATTCCTCCCAATAAAAAAAAGTACAAGACAATGGGAGACAAAAGGGAGGCAGAATTTTTTCCCCTTTGATTAATTATTAAAGGATCCTTTTCAGAAATCTATATTTCAAAGTGTCTCTTTGTTTGGTGCCCCAGAGGTTTTGACTCCCCCGGGCAGTGCAGGGCAGGTTAGGAGCACGCATTCTTTTTATCAAGCAGAAGGGCAGATTATAAATCAGTTTGGGGAAGGAGAACCCGAGGGGTAGGGTTTTGGGAAGGAGAACCAGAGCAAGCAAGCAGCCGTGCTCCCACACAAAGCTGAGGATCTGGAAACAGATGGTGCTATTCCCACTTTGAAGACCACTGACCCAGACAGACCTCCAGCTTCAAGGATATTTTTTGGGCTGGAGAAAGGCAGATAGAGCAGGCTCCACCACTGACTTGCTTTGGAATTTAGCCTTCTTGTTCTAATCTGGCAAGCTGAGCCAATGTTTAGTTTTCGGTTTCCTTCCATAGTGTTCTGAGAATTAAGCATGAGAAATAGTTACTACTACTACTATTACTTAGGTTTCAAATAGTACTTCTAAATTTCCAAAAGGCTTTGAGGTCTGGACCTTATGTTTTCCTCACAACTGTCCCTCAAAGGCAAGTCTTCCCTCTGTGGGACAGACATGGATCATGGAGATCCGGGGCAAGACTTGGCCAAAGATCTCACAGGAGATAAATGTCTTGGTTGGGAATAGCACCTTCTTTCTCCACATGCATCCACAGAGCATGAAGAAATCACCAATTACATCAAATACCAGCAAATTAACAGAAAGTATAAAACATATCCAGTATGTGTACTATATATACAATATATACTCTATCTAAGTTTATGGATTTCTATAAAATATCATTTTCATGAAATAATAGAGGCCCATGAATATTCTCAGTCTGTTCCACCAAACTGTGCCTCGGTTAACTGAAAAGCAGAACAAAAAAACAACAACAACCATAAAGCTCCCCAAAGCAGTTTCCATCCCAAAAGGCACATTCATTTTTCACTGTCCAGTGATCTGTGTTACACTTTGTACTTCAGTAAGCACCCTGCAAGATGAGCATTCCCAGGGTAGAATGATAACTTAATGATAATTTAACAAGGAAGTTATTTCAGGATAAATTAATTTTTTGCTTCATTTGAAACAAAGTTTTAGTTTATTTTTTGGCTAGTAATTCAAAAGGTATTACAAAAGAACGAGTTTCCCTTCCACCTTTTTACCTCCCCATACATAATCAATGAGAAAGAACTTAAATCATGAAATCTGTTGTAACCCCGTATATCCCTTGGGCAACATGAAATAAGATATTTGGGGCTAATCTGTTGTTCAGGAAGTGTTTGGATATTGTAAGACCTTCATTTATGGAAGAGTAAGTATAGTAAGTAAGTATAGAGTAAGCAGGGCAAGGCTGGATGGACAGTAGGTGGGATGAAGAAGAACTTGGAGCAGCACTTGGAGGACACAATGAAGAATCGAGCCACTGTTGGAGTCCTGGGCACAGATGTGCAAGGACTTAATCTGGGCTGCTGTGGGATGCCATCAGATGAGCATGCTGGGGTGATATCTGTTCTAGTCCAGCAAACAGCTACGCTAACCTCAGACCTCACCGATATTCCCGTGGTGTGTCTGGAATCCGATAATGGGAACATGGTTCCCCTCTCTTTCTCGGCTCTGCCTGCACAGGTGGCAGCCATCTATTACTGGGCATCATGGCTGCCCTCAGACCTCTGGTGAAGCCCAAGATCATTAAAAAGAAGACCAAGAAGTCCATCCAGCACCAGTCAGACCGATAGGTCAAAATTAAGCGCAACAGGCGGAAGCCCAGAGGCATTGACAATAGGGTGCACTAAAGATTCAAGGGCCAGATCTTGATGCCCAACATTAGTTACCTGAGAAACAAAAAAAAACGTTAACTGCATTAACTACACTCTGCAAGGAAATCCCTTGCGGAGTTCCCAGTCCACAATGTCAAGGAGTTTGAAGTGCTCCTGACGGGCAAGAAATCTTACTGTGCGGTGACTGCTCACAATGTCTCCTCCAAGAACCACAAAGCCATTGTGGAAAGAGCAGCCCAACTGGCAGTCAGAGTTACCAATCCCAATGCCAGGCTGTGCCTCGAAGAAAATGAATAGTCAGCTTGTGTACACGTCATATTTGCATTAATAAAACCCTAAAACTACAAAAAAAAAAAAAGATAATGACGGGGCGCCTCAGTGGCGCAGTGAATTAAGCCTCTGCCTTCGGCCCAGGTCGTGATCTCATGTCTTGTGATGGAGCCATGTGTTGGGCTCTCTGCTCAGCAGGGAGCCTGCTTCCTCCTCTCTCTCTGCCTGCCTCTCTGCTTACTTGTGATCTCTCTCAGTCAAATAAATAAATAAAAATTTTTTAAAAAAGATAATGGAACGAGATGATCCAGAAATATGATGGCATCATAGTGGCACTGCACAAAATGACCTCTTGATATCTCATATAAGTTCACCCACAGCCTGTCACAGGGGCTCAATGTTAATTACCTTGTAGAACTATTAAAGTTCCAGTAGTGAGGCCATTTCTTTAGTGTGTATTGGGCACTTTCCTATTAATTTTAGAGTAAGTTGCTTTTGGACACTCAATGGACTGACTTATCAAAATATTAGTAAGAAAGGATCATGTTTTGAAGCAGCAGGTCCATGTCACTTTGTACACAGAATTTTCATATGTTCAATAAATCTGGTTGGAAGATAAAATAAAAGTTGGCAGCAGGGTCTAGTCAAGGGTCAAGGTAAACAGTGACACACATCACAGAAGCATAAAAGAGGATAAGGGACAAAGATTAAAATAATGAGTCTTGGAGAACTGAATCAGAACTGGGAGTTATGGGTGAGTCCAAAACAGGAACAGGAGTTTCCAGAAGTCCACAGAGCAATTAAGAGCAGAATAAATCCAGGTGACCAAGACCAGTGAAACAAAGTGGAACCTTGACACAGAATCCAATCCCAAGATGGCCCCTCTTCCCTGAGCTGCCCCAGAGACTGCCTCGTGACCTGCAGCCTCTGCCCCTGCCTTCCAAAAGTTATGTATGACCTAAACTGTTTCATGAGTAGAGAACCCTGAAATTTTAGAGCTGCTAAGAAACTTAAATATTACCTAGTACATCTAATACTCAAGCAATTTGATCCCTGGGCCCCATAATACTCTTAAAGATGTTGAGGACCCCAAAGAGTTTTTGTTTAAATGTGGGCCACATCTACTGATATTGACTATCTTAGAAATTAACACCAATAAAATTTTTAGGTATTTGTTAATTTATTTTAAAATAACAATAGTAATCACATTACATGCTAACATAAACAATATGTTTTATGAAAAACAACCATATTTTACAAAACATTAAAAAATGAAGTGAAGGGGCGCCTGGGTGGCTCAGTGGGTTGGGCCGCTGCCTTCGGCTCAGGTCATGATCCCAGGTCCTGGGTTCGAGCCCCGAATCGGGCTTTCTGCTCGGCGGGGAGCCTGCTTCCTCCTCTCTCTCTGCCTGCCTCTCTGCCTACTTGTGATTTCTCTCTGTCAGATAAATAAATAAAATCTTTAAAAAAAAAATGAAGTGAAAACATTGGCATTCTTTTACATTTTTGGAAATCTCTTTAATGTCTGGCTTAACAGATGACAGCGGGATTCTTTTCCCTACTTTTGCATTTTTAGGTGTTTGATAGCACATAGGCATGTAGCCTTGAGAAAATCACTGTAGGCACACAAGAGTGGTTTTCAGCATACAGACCCCCTGAAGGGCTTTGGGAACCCCAGTGGCTCCTGGACTACGCTCTGAGAACTACTGATCTGGTATAATTTGGGACTGCAGTTTCCTGTCATGTCACTTATTATCAATGTGATCTCCGCTGTGCGACTTAACCTCTCTACGCCTTGCCTTCCTTAACTGTAAACCGCAACTAAAAACAAAAGTTCTCTTTTACGACCACTTGCACTCCTACAGATGTTGCGGCCTCACAGTCATTTAGGTAAATAAATGAGGTGATGGATACCTATAAATGTATAACACAAGGCTTGGCTCAAAAAAATGACTCTCCCTACTCTCGTTGTTAGTGGTTGTCATTAATTACATTCCAAGCAATGTGCCAGGCACCAATGGTCACATCAAAGTGAGGAGGAAGACGGCCTGAGTTGCTTAAGAAGAGGGGAGGTAAGATAAATACACGTCTATATAGAACAAAACAGATTATACCAGGAATGATACAAAAGAAAGGGAGAGGCCACATTCACTCATTTATTCATTCACCAAATATTAATCAATTGCTCCCCATGCGCCAGAAGTGACAGCCAGGAGGGGGCTAATGTAGAGGAACCAAGTGAGGGAGAGGGCAAGTGGCAGGAGGAGGGGGGGCCACGAAGAGACGGGGGTGCCCCATGTACACATTGTGTAGGCCTTCACAGGCCAATGTGATTGGGGATATAAGGAAATATTTCATGAGAAAGTGGCATTTGAGAAATTGGGAAGAGGTGGGATTTGGAAATAGAGTTGATATACACATTTTTTAATTCACTCGTTCAACAAACATTTGATTTTCTTGCTGAGTCTGCTCTATGTTGCATGAATAAGAGTCCCTACTTTTGTTTTTAAGTTCTTTTTTAAAAGATTGTATTTTTTTATTTGAGAGACAGAGAGATCATGAGCTGGGGAGGAAGGGCAGAGAGAGAGAGGGAAGCAGATTCCCTGCTTAGCAGGGAGCCCAGCATGGGGCTCAATCCCAGGACCCCAGGATCAGGACCTGAGCTGAAGGCAGATGTTTAACCACTTAACTGACAGCCATTCAGGTGTCCCAGGATCCCTACTTTCAAAGAGGAAAATTTTGCATTTGTTTTTATTATACAAGGAATACACATTCACTTGAAAAATTAGAACATACAGGTCAGCAAAAATGAGAAAATAAAAACCACCTGCAATACCTTTATCCAGAGGGAATCCCTCTAGAGCCAGGATGAGAGTGTGGCCAATGGCGCAAAATTTAAAGGGGGCGGGCAATGCTAAAAAATTCAGTCATCAAGATAAATAATATTTTATTTTTTAAAGATTTTATTTATTTATTTGGCACAGAGAGATCACAAGTAGGCAGAGAGGCAGGCAGAGAGAGGAAGAAGCAGGCTCCCTGCTGAGCAGAGAGCCTGATGCGGGGCTCGATCCCAGGACCCTGAGACCATGACCTGAGCTGAAGGCAGAGGCTTAACCCACTGAGCCACCCACGTGCCCACTGCTTACATTTCTGTAAGCTGAAATTCCCTACTAAATTGCAACTTTGCATACCTTCTACTTCTTATGGGAACCTTGACTGTTAATAACCGCTGTTAACATTCCAGGTTTCAGATGTTTGCATTTTTTTTAAAAAGAAATGTTTGTTAATTTCAAGACTCCAGAAAGATTATAATTGTTTTATGTGATTATATTATGTGTTTAGGAAAACTGTTGCTATAGAAGCTTGAAACATCCTTCTTGTGGAGACTTGCTACAGAAAAATACAAGGAAAAATCACCATTCGTGTTTTCTATCTCTTTTCTACTTCCTCTCCACAGGGGACTGGTCAACCCTGCTTCCTTCTCTTCTCCTAGGCCAAACTCTCCATTTCCAACAATTTATAGTCTGGGGCCTGGGGTGACTCTCATATAAATTGTTCCCTCAATGAAATGCAGGGATTGGGGTGGGGGGGCATGGTTGAACAATGACCTGACTGTGCCACCGGGGAAAGTACTTGGAAAAAGACATTAAAGGTAAGAGCAGTGGGGTCACCTGGGCTGTGCTTTGTTACACATTTGAGGAGTTCAAAGGGGTTATCAGCACACTTTTGCCCTGCTGTCCACCCTCAGCCTCTCCTAACTGGTCCCCCACCCAGCCCTTGAAACTTGCCTGCTCATTCCCTGGTTCTTTTGGCACCCTGAGAACCGAGCTGAAGCTTTGTGCCTTGGTTTCCCTAAGACCCACGTGCCAGATTCGGGCACACCTAAGCCAGTGGTACCAGAGGCTGTAACTGTAGGAAGCTGGAAGGAGCTGGAAGAGCCGCCCTGCCAGTGTAAAGTTCTTTCTCGCCCCCTAAATAAACCGTGCTCGTTTTCATTCAGTCCTCACTGTCTACTGACTACACTTCATGCCTATCTGATTTCAGATTTGAAAAACTGGAGGAAGGTACATCAAGTAAAAGAAAACACACACACACAAAAAAAGAAAACACAGAAGAGGGCCCAGACAATGCCTCCTCTTGCCTGCTCTCCTGGGAAGCAGTGGGTGGAGGAGGATGTGGTGGGGAAGATGGATCTCCTCCAGAGGAAGAAAACAAAGTTCTTGGATGGAGAAGATGTGAGAAAACCAGGACAAAGCGAGTAGAGTAAGCATCCACACAGAAGACTCAGTGAGCCGGAAAAAGGAACCACACCTGGCGGGGCCCCTGGGAGGGGTCGAGGTGTTGTGGGAAGAGCTCAGCACACGACTTTGGGAGTCCATGGGGGAACCCCTGAGGGGCAGCACTGACATCTCCTTGATGGCTGTAGGAAGGCTGGGAAACTTCCACTCCCAAACATTCTAAAGACGAAAAACATGAATCTAGGTGGAGATGGTTTGGGGTGTTGCCCCTTAATCTTCTGCTTAGATTGTTAGGAGAGTTTAGAATTTTCCTTTTTGATTCTCCCCCTTTGTGTTTGCAACACTGACAGAGTTCCTACTGTGATTCCCAGCCTGGTGCTGGGGACACAAAAGGGAGGAACACCAAGGCTCCTACAGTCCAACAGGAGAGTCAGACATGTAAAGGAATATGCATAATTACAGACGTTCATACAACCCAGAGAATGATCATTTCTATCAGGGAGGTGGGGGGTGAGAGGAGAAAGAACTGGGCATGGGGATAAGGAAAGGTTGCACAGAAAAGGCATTTCTGAACAGGGTTCAAAAAGCTGAATGGGAGTTTTTAAGGTGAAATTGGGAGTGAGGTGGAGAGGAGAACATTCTTTATAAAAAAAAAAAAAAGGGGGTATAAAGGAATGGAGTATGAAAAGACATGCTTCTATCTCTAACATGACAGAAGATTTGGGTAAGAGATGTACCTTCCTGACTCTAAGTTCCACTTGAAGAAAAAGAAATAGTGACACCCACGTAGCAAATATAATTGGTAGATTAAGAAACATTTTCAAGAACACAATGACACTCTCACACCCAAAAGGTAAATACTACCAAAACTCAGGTGAGATGTGTCTTTGGAAAAGGTGCCTAGAAAAGTTTATCCCAATATTGATTCTCGTTTTAGCTACATGGAGTCCCATTTGATCTTACATCTGACTTCTACCCCTCACTGTAACAGTTTTTTTTATAGAACTGGACAAGCAGAGACAGGGGAGTGTATTAAAATCAGAATAGAAGAAAATGAGACAGCCCAAGAGCCAGAGGGGGAAAGGTAGTAGCTCAAGGACTCCTAACGCACAACAAGCTAAATGACTCTCAGGAAGAGGATAGCATATCTTATGATTTCAAAATAATTCCTTGGGGGCACCTGGGTGGCTCAGTGGGTTAAAGCCTCTGCCTTCGGCCCAGGTCATGATCCCAGGGTCCTGGGATCGAGCCCCGCGTCAGGCTCTCTGCTCAGCAGAGAGCCTGCTTCTTCCTCTCTCTCTCTGCCTGCCTCTCTGCCTACTTGTGATCTCTGTCTGTCAAATAAATAAATAAAATCTTAAAAAAAATTCCTTGGTCATTTACATCCAGCATAAATCATAAATTTAATATGACTATTAAATGTGTTCCTGTGAAAACCATCACACACAATACTGCTAGAATCTAGCAGTTAAGATTCACCCAATCTTTTATTATGTCACTCCTTTGCTCAAGAGCTGTTGAA
This sequence comes from Lutra lutra, assembly GCF_902655055.1. NCBI lineage: Eukaryota > Metazoa > Chordata > Mammalia > Carnivora > Mustelidae > Lutra > Lutra lutra. Next base: position 13,569,261 of record NC_062294.1, read on the forward strand.
CTCTCTCTCCTGAGCAAAAGATAATGTCAAAATGTCCCTAACCTTTTATTCAAGGACTTCCACAACTGGAATCCATTCTGCCCTGCCACTTCCAACCTTTTATAAAAAATGTACATGTAACTGACATCTAACATTGTATTTGTTACTCCCAGTCTTGTTTACTAGTTCTCTGCAGAATCTTCCTTCTTTGGTAAAATTACTCAAGAAGTTCCCAAAACATGCCATACCAAGTGATTGCTGACCTTTCACAAATATGATCTTCTCTGGCTTCAATAAAAAATACAAGAAACAAGCGTTGGTGAAGAAGCGGAGGAAAAGAAACCCTCAAGGACTGTTGGTGGAAATTCAAACTGGCGCAGCCACTGTGGAAAAGAGTACGGAGGTTTCCTAAAAAAATTAAAAACGGGGGCACCTGGGTGGCTCAGTCAGTTAAGCATCTGCCTTCAGCTCAGGTCATGATCTCAGGGTCCAGAGATCAAGCCCTTCATCAGGGTCCCTGCTCAGTGGGGAGCCTGCTTCTCCCTCTCCCTCTGCTGTTACCCCTGCTTGTGCTCTCTTACACTTTCTCTCTGTCAAATAAATAAATAAATATTTTGTAAAAATAAAGTATATTTATGGGATTTAGATTATCTCTAAACTTCCTACACAAGATAATAAACTATGAAACTGAGTCCCCGGTGTTTAAGACATGACCATCTGTGGTAGAAAAGCACTATAATGTGGGATGAGAGCTTATTTTTTATTGTAGTTTCACATACCTTGTTGAGTCGGGTTTTCTGTGGGTGAGTTCATTCGATCAACATTGGTTGGAGAAACAGGACTAAGTCTTGAGCTTGAACATAGCTTAAGCTATGCTCAAGGGATTCCGCAGCAATGATCCAATGCCACCGTCACGCTGAGTAACAATCAACCACACAATTTCAGTGATATAACCAATGTTGGGGAACTCCTTTAGGATGGGTCACATTTTACTGGTGTATAACTAGCACCTAGCACAGTGCCTGGCACATAGAAAGTGTTCAGTGAACCTGTGAAAGGAATGACCTCTACATCGTCAGTGTCAAGCATCAACAAGTGGCCCCTAGACTACCAAGAGTATTCAGTTTGGCCACCTTGAGACCATAGACCAAGTTAATAACCCAATGATGGTCCTCCTTGAAACCATCATGTTACCATGATTCCCTTTATCCAGCTTCATGCCAGTCACACAAGGAGCCCAGGATCCTAGGTTCCTTATCTCCCACATTTCATCCCAAATGGCCCTGTACATCTTGTTCTCTGACCCGCATTTCCCAGCTCCCCCCATGTCCTGAAACCCTTAGCAATTCATTGTCAGAATCAGCAAAGTCTTTGAATTTTTTTTCAAAGTCTTTGAATTTTTTCTTCACCTTTTTGCTCTGGAAACTGGGGTCTCCTCTGAGGACACTGCTTCCTCTGCAGCCCTCTCAAGTGGTGGCTGTTTTTCTCCCCTATCCTACGGTGGAATAATCACTGTCCTCTGTTATCTCTAATATTCCCCACTGCTGCTTCCAGAACATTCTACTTCCCTCCTTCTTAACCCTTCATCGCTTTGACTCTGAGGTTAACCAGACTATATTACTCTTACTGCAGCCATGTGGCCGCTCTTCCTTTGTAACCCACCTCTGACACAATCTCAACATCCTTACAGACGATCCTTCCAAAATGCTTATTTCTAAAATCCTTGACCTCCTCCCCTCGAAAAGCCTGTCCTCCTCCTTAGCTCGGTTATTCCCTTCGTGTCCTTGTTTCACCTCTCATCCCACTTAGATTCTGTGACTCTTTATCATAATCACTCTTTTGAATACACCCTTGGCTCCCTTTCTCCTCTCTCATTTCATTACACTCTCTGACAGAACACAAGCCTTAATTAAATCTAACTCTCCACCTATGTCTACACAAGTGCAACAGCTGAACATAGCTCGAAAATTCACACACCTATGACAACTGCTCTCACTTTAAGTTTATGACCATGCACCTGCAGAGGCCTTCAATGTCACTCATCAGTCTTACTTACATTACCCTAGCGTAGTTACTAACCCTGTAGTTACTAACCCTTCCTCTTTAATGGCCATTCCATACCTTCTCCTCTCTCTCCAAACTTTCTACAACTTCTTTCCTATCCTCAGACTCAGATGACAACCCTGTCAACTGGTTCACCAAGAAAATAAAAAGAGTAAGAAGAGAATGTTCACGAATTCCCAGAACATCACTTCCCCACCTACCTGCATCTGGGCTCATTCAGTCAACCTTCCCTCCTATTAATAAGGATGAACCATATGTGCTCCTAACTTGGGCCAACTCTCTACTCGTGTACACCTTATTCCATCACTCCAACCACTCTCCTCTCTGTCCAGGACCATTTCCACCAATTAGTAAACAAGTTATTATTCCTCCCATCTTAAAACAAAACAAAACAAAACAAAAAACTATCTCTTGACCTCACTTCCATCTATTATCCCATTTCTCATCCCCCTTAGACACTGACAGTTGGCTATCTTCCCTACCTCCAATTCCTTTCCTCCCCACAGATTTTCATGCTTAGGATTCCTTGAATGTCTTCTAGTCAAGGTCATTAATAACATCGATCTTGCTACATCCAATGGTCAATATCCAGTCTAACTTTCTTAATATTTCTGAAGCTTTTAACATAACTAATTACTCCTTTCTCCTTGATACACCTTTTTCTCTTGGCTTCCAGGATACTACACACCCTTGTTTTCCTCTTAACTTGCTAGTGATTCCTTCTTCTGGTTTCCTTTGTCTTCCTTCCATCTTCTCACTCTTCCAGAGTGTTCTCATCCAGCCTATGGTTCTATGTACTATTTCTATTTTGATGACTTGCAAATGTGTGTCTCCAGGCTGGACCTCTCCTTTGAACTCCAGACTGTGTATTTACCTGCCTACTCCAACATTCCTACTTGGATGTCCAACAGGCATTGAAATTAACATATCTCAAATCAAACACCTGATTTCTACCCCAAACCTAATTCTTCCCATTTTTGAAAAATGGCAACCATATCCTTGGGTCAGCCCTGACTCATCTTACTCTTATCCCTACATCTGATCCATCAGTGAATTGCTTGACTCTATCTTTAAAATATGTTTTAATAGATATTGTAGAATTTACTGCTTTCACTGCTACTACCCTGATCCAAGCCATTAGTCTCTTGCCTCACCTCCTAGCTGATCTCCTAGCTTCTGCCCTTAACTTTATTATGGTTTATTCCCCTCACTATATCCCAAATGATCCTTTTAGAATATGTCATCCCAAATTCATACCCTCCAGTAGCTTCCCATTTCACCCAAAGTAGGAGTCAAACTCCCACTAATAAAAGACAAACACTCAACTTCCTTGTTTACTCCCCTATTACTCCTTCTGACTAGTCACACCACTTTCCTTAGATTGCTAGCTTAGTACCTCTGCACTTGCCTGTTCCCTTTGCTTGGGATGGTCCTTCCTCAAATATTCTCTTGTTTTTTCCCCCACACCTTTTTCAAGTCCTTGGCAAAATGTACTTTCTCTGACCCCTCAATTTAAAATTGGAACAACCCCCACCCAGATCACAATCTCTATCTTGGCTTTCCTTATTTTTCTTCATAGCACCTACACAATCTGATATACCACACATTTTATTTATGTATTTGTCCCCCATCCAGCAAGCTCCACAGAAGCAGGGAATTTTTTCTTTCATTCACTGCAGTTTTCAGGGCCTTGAGCAAAGCCTGGTATGTGATAGGCAACCAATAAATACTTCTGGAATTTACTGCATGAAGACGATTATGATGGAGGGTAGAGAGACACCTGCTTTTAAAAGTGCTTAGTGGCAAGCCAAAAAAAAAAAAAAAAAATTTCACCTTGTCTATAATGAGCTCCACTGCAGCATTTCATCAGAGAAGTGACTGGGATTGGATCTATACAATGAAAGATCACTCTAGCAGTCGGGTGAAGCAAAGACTGAAGGGGGTAGGATTGGAGGTTGAGGGAAGAGTTGAGGGGTTGTTGGCAGAAATTCAAGCAGGAAAAATTGAGAGCCTGAGCAAAGACAGTGTCTGTGAACAAAAAGAAAAGGAAGCAAATTTGGGTTCTATAGGGGTGACCAATGTGATGCATGGGGTTGGAGCCCATCAGAAGACACCTCTCTGCTCTCCTTGGATTACATCCCCCGAGACTCCTTGACTAGGCCATCATGAATCACCTCTATCAATCTCTGGATATCTTTTGAAAGCCTGGAGATAGAATTCTCATCTCAGATCATATCTTGATCTAATCCCTGGTAAGGTCTCTCTTGTCCAATAATGTCCAGCTCCTGAACCACCAACGACATACAAGACTGAGCTTTAGGAGGAACTCCTGACTCTTTATTCCCCATTTTCATACCCTCTTTGTCCTATTAAGGGGCCTCAAGAAAGTAAGAATGAACAAGAAACTTAATACCATGTTTACCTTTTCCTTCATCCTGACCTGCCCTAATCCAACTTGTTCTCCCACTATTGAAACAAATACTTTTAACACAGAGATAAGGGCCAGGGGATCCCCAGTCAGGTGTCTGCCCCCAAGGCCCAGCTCAGGAAAGCAGGTTCTACTGAAGGCAATTGTCCATTTGATAACAGGATTTATAGCAGCCAAAATTCCCTTCCTGGGACACTTCTTCAGGAGGTACTGACTCTCTAGGATGTCGAAGTCCAACCTTTGCAGCCTACAGATGTTTAACCAAAGTAGAAAGCTGTAGTCCTCTAGAATCCATTCTCCAAACCCAGCCTGTACCCTTGTCAAGCCAGACGCCAGGCCTTGGTAAGTAACACAGGGCTGGTGACCAATGTAGAGAGGGTAATGTCACTCAGGTTTCAAGTCTCGACATTCACACTGCAGGCTGTTTCATATTGACTAAAGATAATTCTGGAGCCCCCATGTGAAAAGGATCTCAAGAAAAGCCTGACTTTTTTTTTTTTTTAAGAGGGTGGGGAAGGGGAGAGGGAGAGGGAGAAAGAGAATCTTTTTTTTTAAAAGATTTTATTTATTTATTTGACAGAGACAGAGATAGCCAGAGAGGCAACACAAGCAAGGAAGTGTGAGAGGGAGAAGCAGGCTTCCCGCCGAGATCCTGGACCCGCTCCCAGGATCCTGGGAGCACGACCTGAGCTGAAGGTAGACGCTTAATGGCAGAGACACCCAGGTGCCCCAAGAAAGAGAATCTTAAGCAGATCCCATGCCCAGCACAGAGCCTGACACGGAGCTCGATGTCACAACCCTGAGATCAAGACATGAGCTAAAATCAAGAGTGGAACACTTAACCGACTGAGTCACCCAGGTACCCCTAACTGTTCTTTTAATGTCAGTGATCAGGAAAGACATGTAGCCAAGTGTAGCAATGAAGAAACTCCACTCCTCGTACACAGGAAGCTATGGTCTCCGTAAAGGTAGGAGTGAGTATATAACCAGCAGAAAGATTCCTTTTGACCCCTGAGAAAATCAGACTCTGGCCCAGTGGCTGACTCCTTACCATGAGGGATGGTCTCCAGACTCTAAAGATGGCAAAAGTCCAAGGGGGAGGGATGGAGCACAAAGCTCTGCTGAACAGTGGTCCCTGAGAGTCAACCCTCTTGAAATCATGCTTTGAGAAGCACTTAAAGTACATACAGCCCTTTGTCAGGATTCTTCAGTAGCAACCCCTTGCAACTGGATATGATTTTGCATTTGTATGATGATCAAGTGTACATTTTCAGAGAGAGATGATCTTTATCTTCCATCAAATTTTCTGAGACTCAAAAAGAGACTGGATCTACACAACCTTAACCCAGCTCTCTAATCTGGTACATTAGCCACATTTCAAGTGTCCGACAGCCTCATGTCTTAGTGGCTGTTGTATTAGACAATGCAGATATGTAACAGCTTTTCATCACAGAAAAGTGCTGTGGATGGTGCAGACTTAAAGGAATGGTGTTTTCCCTGTGACTGTTCCACAAGAAGGCCTGGATGTCAAACACTGGCGTTCAAATTTCTTCCTGCTGTGGAATACTAGAGAGTCTTGGAAGCCGCGTATCTGAATGTGCCAACTGCCAACCGGAGGCTAGTGACCAAAGGAGGCTTTTCTTTAGCTGCTGGGAACTCTACCAGCACAAATTCCTCTCAAGGAAAAGACGGTAGGTGACATGAATTATTTAGGGATTTTGGTATATCTGAGTGGTCACTATATTTGGGAAGACTTCAGAAAAACATGGAAGGAATGTAGAAAGGACTGGGTTAAATTACCGGTGTTCATCAATGACTGACAAAGACCCAGTTTCTCTCTTTTTTTCTTTTTACATGAGGCTAGTAGAATCCCCCATGAGGTCTGCAAGGCCTGAGGATTCCATGGTGATACAGGGAACTGGGCGAGTTCTTTCTTCTTTATGAATGTTAAATTTCTATTCCTATAACTGTAGAAAGAGTTCTGCCCTGAATGAACCATTAACTACTCTTAGGAGGACAGCAAAAGGGAATAGACTCACTAGTCCTGTCCATGATCACAGAGAGAGGCAGCACTGCCGATGAGTGGAGGTTGGGTCCATAATTTTCCACTATAAGCCATATAATTGTGGATATATTGTTTAGCTTCTACAAGCCTCTATTCTATCATCTGGAAAATATGGAAATTACCTCCTAAGAAAACAGCGAAGAGGACAATGCAATGACCCCAATAAGCACGCAGTACAGTGCTTGGCTTGTCCCCAGCTCCGAACAAGCAGGAGCTATCCTATCATTCTCTTCTTTTATAGTCTTTGTGCCTCCTAATTCCTTCCTGGGAATGCCCTCTGTTTGGGATACCCTGGGTTTTTGTTACTGTGAATACCTATTTCCTTATGACTGTTTTCAGCCCAAACTTCCCGAAAGTTCTTCTGAACTAATCTATGAGTCACAAAATAAAGAGGCTAAGATCTGTGGTATTACCTGTAAGGAAAGAGGCGGGGCAGCTACTCGTACTGAGAATTATGCTAAGTGTTTCATTAATCATTAAGGTCGCCATATTTACCACAGTGTTCTATGTCACAGGGAAACTGGGAACAATCTCGGTGTCTGACGAGCAAGCACTAGAATGTTGGCATACGACAAATCCTTTCGAAGTAATGTTTTCCATAAATATTTGTTAACGTGGGTAAACGCTTATTACATAGTATGAGCTGAAAAAGTCAAAGCCAAACACCCCCCATGTCTCACTTGTGTAAATGTGTGCCCGGAGACAGGTCAAGAACATTCAACCACAGCTCCAAACTACAAACACTTCAGATGTCAGTTAATAAGATTGTGGACAAATTGTGGTATATTCACGATATGTTTCAAGCATAACCAGAACAAATTAAAAAGCCCCTATAACTATATGCGGCATCATGATGAGTTTTACAAGGATAATATGAAACCAAAAAAAGCAAAAAGCAAAAGAGCGCATTTGCTATGATTCTACTTACATAAAGCTCAAATTGGGGAAATTTTAATTGTCTTGATTAAGATGACAGACTGTAGAGTAGAGGGCTCCTAGCTGGCTCAGTTGGTGGAGCGTGCAACTCTTGATCTAGGGGTTGTAAGTTTGAGCCCCATGGTGGATGCAGAGATTACTTAAAAATAAAAAAAAATTTTTTTTAAGATTTTATTTATTTGACATTTAGAGATCACAAGTAGGCAGAGAGGCAGGCAGAGAGAGAGGGGAGAAAGCAGGCTCCCTGCCAAGCAGAGAGAGCCTGATGCGGGGCTCGATCCCACGACCCTGAGATCATGACCTGAGCTGAAGGCAGAGGCTTAACACACTGAGCCACCCAGGCACCCCCAAAAATTTAAAAAAAATTTAAAAAAAAAAAAGATGACAAAGCATAAGGAAAAGCAATGAACCACTTACCATGACAGTGATCACCTCTGAGTAACAAGGGCGGGAGGAGGTTGTGGGAGGGGAAGGATACGGTGAAACAGCTCTGATAATGAATGTCCTGGTTTCTTTTTTTAAGAGGCAGTTCCTTTCTGTTACTTGTTACATTGTACCTACCTGCCCTTATTCTAATTTTGTAATTCTAGATGTTTTAAAATAAAGACAAACGGAAAACAAGTATAAATCTTTATTTTCCAGGGTGTTCTCAATAATACAGATTTCTGCATGTCTGGGAAAAAAGATCAAGAATGGTTTTCTCTGGGCAGCAAAATCTAAAGGGATTTATATTGTCTTCCTTACACATTTTGTAGTTTCCAAGTTTTTAAATAAGGAACAAGTATTCACTTTTATAAAAAGAATAAAAGCAGAACCACCAACTGTTCGGTTCTGGCTCTTCAATGTACAGCATGGAGTCAGTTTGAGGAAGAAAAATCTGTCTCTTCTCCCTGCTGGGGAGAGATTGGGAGAGTGGGAGGGCCACACAGTTGAAATCCCACCACTATAGTTCTGGTCATTTGTGCCAGTGTTGAAGCCTTAGGAGGCTCAGCTGAGGGAAACCAGGAAAGACACTTTACAGATTATCCTAGGACTCCTATAACTCTGCCTGCTCTCTCTTTCAAACCTAGAAAATGGGCCAGCGAGTGAGCAAGAAGAAAGAGGTACTATGATTAACTACCACTTTTTCTCAACATTTATTTTTTTATTTCAGTGATAGCGCAGCAGGGAGGAGCAGAGGAAGAGGGTAAGAGAAACCGGAGCGGGGAGCTGGACTTGGGACGCATCTGACCCTGAGGTCAGACCTGAGCTGAAACCAAGAGCTGAAAAGTCTAACCGACTGTGCCTCCCAGGCGTCCCTTAACTACCACTTTTTAATTCATTATTGTCATAATATTGTATTAGGGGTATGACATGCATTAAACCTGCCCTAACATTCACAGGAATTTTATAAAGTAGATATATATTTTACAGTGATATTCCAGGGCTAGGGGAGGTGGGAAGGACTTGCTTGCCCAGATGTCTGAATGCAAAGTCAGTGGCTTTTACACTGGGCTGCAATTTAAACTTACTTGAGGATTCTCCTCTGTTGTTTACACTCACAACGATCATGTGAAGTAGCTCAGAACAGTTGTGTGATATGCCAAAGGCCGCGCAGCTAGTAAGAAGCTACAAGTTTTAATAACGTCTTTCTTTTTTTCTTGTGGAGGTAATTATGTTTCTTGCACTAAATGCCAATCAATTTTTGCCCTCCCATACATTTAGTTATTTCATCTAGCTAATTATCTAGTTAAAATCTCCTGTAAGAAGGGTCGAAGATGTGGAACATGACACAGAGGCAAAAAAAAAAAAAAAAAAAAACATTATCTCCCTAAATCCAGTGGCGTGAGCAGGCAGGTACAATCCAGAAATGGCATTCAGCTTTTCTCCTCTTTTTTGCAACAGAGATAAGATTAAGGGAAGAACAAAGTTTAAGATCTTGTGGGTATTTGGTTTGTAATTGTCTCTGATTTCCCTATCGACCTCATCTCCCAGGTCTCCTTTTTCTTTTCTTTGCTTCTCCTGGTCTACCGAGAACAGACTCTCCCAGCGCCTGAGTCTCTCCGTGTTAAAGCTGCTAATACCAAGGCTCCTCGGGAGTGAGCGCTTTCTCAACACCGTCTTGGAAGGTGGGTCACTCTTCGGGCAGAAGGGAGAGGGCAGTGGAATTTGTTCTGAGTAAGGACGGTTATGCAGAATGCAAGGAGGAAGAGGAAGCCGATAGGGGAGCTGGTGAGTCAGAGGAGAAAAGCACAACTTGGCTAGCAGTGAACCTCTCTAAAGCAGTGGAGAAGCCTAAGCTATTATCAAGGTAAGAAGAGAGTTTTCTTTATACCCCACTCCGCAGGGGGGCCATTGTCCCAGGGCTCCTGTATCAGAAAACCTCCCGCAGAAAACCTCCCGCAGCTGACCTAAGGATTTTAAAGGCAATGGAGGAGAAGGGGGGTTATGGAGGACGGCTAAATCAGAGTCACCTGGAGAATCTTCCTGAAAAAGCACAAGCTGCTTGCCAATAGCTCCCTCGTCCCCACCCAGCCCCATCTCTCACAGGATCTGAAAAAGCAGAGAATGCCAGTAGGGCTATCCTGATAGATGTTCTGTAGATGGTCTCCTGGTGCATCTAACTTACTCCGATCCCGGCTTCTGAGTTCGTTTCTATACTTTCTGGAGCTTCTCTGCTCGGGTGCTAGAGAACGGCAGATGGGAGGTGGAGGGAGCTGTAGGTTTTCTCTAGCTCGGGCAGGGTGTGATGTGATCATTGAATGCTCGCATCCCTGACACTCAACAGACCTGGGGTCTGATTCAGGTAGGGCTGTTTCCACCGCTGAGTCTATCAGTTAGCGTTCAGTTTACTTATTCTGAAAAACGAGTGTGTGGATTATCCGTGTCATTATCAGCTGTCATGGTTGTGGCTGAATGGGCTTTCAAAGTTGCGGAGAGTGCTACTCAGACGTAAAAGATTAAGTTATGAGGCAGGCACATCAGCCGAAGCAGAAGAGATTTTTGTCCCATAGGGCCTCAGACCAGTCTAGAGCTTCTAATTGGAAGTGAAATACAGTTATATGTGCAAAATAAAACTATCTTGCCTACCTTCCTCGCCCGCATCAATGAGTGCACCTCAAGCACTAAAAACAGCGCTACAGATTATGTTACTTGGTCATTATTTGGTAAATGCTGCAGGCGCTGTTTCTGGCACACTGGAGACGGAGCAGTGGTGGTGGCCCAGGTCCAACCCTCCTGGCACTTTGGGTCTAATCAGCGTTTGTTACCACAGGGTCACCTTTACCCAGGTGCTTATCCCTGTGGTTTTTCTGAGTCTGTAGGTGTAGGTCTGGATTTCGGTTTCTCCAATCCAACTCTGAATTCTCGGTTTGTGAAAATATCTTCTGCCATCTGTAACTTGGGGTTATGGGAGCATAATCTCCCTGGGGGATCTAAGTTAGGAATGTGCCAGGGGCTGGAATCCAGGGCTCTTTAAATTGCCTGTTATTTTTTCCCTCAGAATTCCTCATTTTCTTTCTTTCTTTCTCTCTCTTTTTTTAAAGATTTGATTTGACAGAGACAGAGCACACAAGCAGGGAGAGTGGCAGGCAGAGGGAGAGGGAGAAGAAGGCTCCCCGCTGAGCAGGGAGACCAATGCAGGGCTGGATCCCAGGACCCTGAGATCATGACCTGAGCTGAAGGCAGAGGCTTAAAGGACTGAGTCACCCAGGCGCGCCCCGCGCCCCTGCTCATTTTGTTTCTAAAAGAACTACACAGTACCCATTTGGGGGTCATCCAGGCTCCCGGGTGAGGTCATGTTGATGATAGTGTTTTTTAAGAATATGCCACTCACCCCTCATTGGCACAACCTGTTTTTAAAGTATTGGCTGGGGGCGGGCAATGATGACAGGATGTGGTGAGGGTTTTCTCTGTTTTTTTTTTTTTTTTTTCTTTTCCTAACTTAGCTAGTTAGACAAGAGAAGTAGTCTGAGTGGTCTTGTGCCTTGCAATACACTTTTATTTCTTTTCTTTTCTTTTTTCTTTTTAAAGATTTAGTTCTTTTTTAAGATTAATTAATTATTTAGGAAGAGGGGTGAGAGAGGGAGAGAAGCAGACTCCCCGCTGAGCAAGGCTGATCTCATAACCCTGTGATCACAACCTGAGCCGAAATCAAGAGTCAGATGCTCAACCAACTGAGCACCCAGATGGCCTGCTTCTCTTTCTTATTAGTTTTAAAAAAATAGTGTTCATGGCTTTTTATTTGTAGCTTTCCTTAATACATACTCACTGTAGAACGCCCCCCCTCTTTTTTTTGGAGTAAGGTTAACTGTGCCGTACCATCAAATCTCTGCCTTTAACTTTAATATTTCGCTCCATACACTTGAGATAGTTTTGGTTCTGTGCTCAATATTCAACAGAATCACCTAAATTTTAGTAACTGATACTACAGAGACACCCATGTGCATTTTAAAAAGTTTCTGTTTCTCAAAGGATCTCATTCGGTTATCTGCTTTCCAGCCATTATTCCTCTTCCCCTATTCAACTACTGATTTAGTCGACAAGTATTTAAAGAGCCTTAATCACTTATAAGGTAAGACATAGTATTTACCCTTAAGTTACAGCAGGCCAGTGGTAGAAATAAATTCTTCTATGGCTATTTACTCTAGAGTGAGAGATGGATGCTACTCGAAAGTTTAGAGAACTCAATCTTGGGAGGAAGGGCTTCTAAATAACAGGAAAGAACTAAAAGTAAAGTCTGGTGCCTAACGTGCTGAAAAGCAGGGGACTGACAGGGGATCAAAGACCAGACCATGAAGGCCCCAGGCTACAAGTCTTGGGGATTTTGATTTAATCATGTGTGTGCTGGAAAGTTACAGAAGGATGTCAAGGAGGGGACTGATAGACTTGTGCTTTAGAAAAGACAGGTTTGGGCAGCAGTGGTTGATGGGGAATTTGAGAGACAGAAGAAAAAGGCTACTTGCTGTCAAAGGCCAGGCCAGAGATGAGCACAGTGGGGATTCTGACAACAGGGCGGGAGGGGTTCAAGCTTGCAACGCAACAGCCAGGAAAGAACACTTGGGAAGGTGGACCAGGGACTCGGAAATGGAGTCGTGACACACACTTCTCACAAACGCTTACCAACTCCAAGGACTATAGAGGAGGTTAGTGCAGGACAAGGGGAGAGGTGGAACTTAGATTAGAGGAGACTGCCATAAAAAACCCAATCTGCCCTTTCTTCATGGAGCCACATTTGCTTGCTTCTCCCAGGCCATCAAGAGTATCCATCTCTACTGCTGATTACAATCTCTGCAGACCTGAGCTTTGCCTGTGGTATTTCTTGGCTGTCCTGGCTAGCCCCATCATGGGTTGCCTAGATCCAGGAAATACCTAGATCCCAGTGACAAGAGATGGGACTCACTTTTCAAAAGCATATTTTCTTCCTGGCCAGGGTGAATGCTTATGGTAAGAAAAAGCAGAGAAAGAAATCAAAGGGTTTCCATGGGAATTTCTGAGAACTGTGAACAACTGAAGCCTGAGGATAACTGGGGACAGGTCAGGAAGCGTGGCTCCAGCTCTGGAAGAGAACGGGCATGAAGCCAGAAGCTACTTGTAGGCAGGGAGGACTTAGAGCCATTGATCCTGCTCAGGATACTGAGTTGGTCCAAAGCCAGGATTAGGGAGAGAGTATAGCTCTGAAAGATCTATATTCCCAATCCTTAAGAAATGTTAGTTTCTTTTTGAGTTGATTACAGGCCCTGCATATAAAATTCTACCATGCTTTCCTTATAAATGTGCACAGTTCAAGGCTTTCTCTTCTTTACTTTTCTCTCTCTTTTGCTCTGTTGTTTCCTATCTTTGTTCCAAATTTTTCCGGATACTCACATTACCTTTGGGAGAGGATCTCTTGCTAAAGGCATTTCCTAAGTCTTTTTTTTTTTTTTTAAAGATTTTATTTATTTATTTGAGAGAGAGGCAGTGAGAGAGAGCATGAGCGAGGAGAAGGTCAGAGGGAGAAGCAGACTCCCCATGGAGCTGGGAGCCCGATGCGGGACTCGATCCCGGGACTCCGGGATCATGACCTGAGCCGAAGGCAGTCGTCCAACCAACTGAGCCACCCAGGCGTCCCGGCATTTCCTAAGTCTTTGGGAGGTAGGGGTAGAGGAGGCCAATCTTGGGCTGTTATTAATAATGTCCTAGTTTCTAATCATTTCCTCTTGGGCTTGAGTCTGAAAGACCTAAGAGCATATCTTAGCTTCTCCTGTTCTAACCTTCAGGGCAAAGGAAGGAATTACCACTCACTGACATTTCCCTGGCATATAGCAAAGTAACCTTGGCCATGAAGGAGAGATGACCCTCACTGGATCCTTTTGGCAATAAGGAGGAAATACATTGTTGTAATGAATGCAAGAGAAGAGTTTCTATGGCACAGGTTTGGCTTGGGTCAGTACATACTTCCCAGAAGGTTCAGGGGACTTCCAAGGGAAGTATGCTGCATCTCTTCAGGAAGCAACCTATAAACTTGCTTTTATATTTATATATTCCTCCTTGAAAATCTACACCCTAGAATTTCTGCAGCTCTGGATAAAATGAATGGTTTGTGACGAGTATGAAGACCATCTGGGTGACAGATAGCAAAGCTACACACACGTGTATTTTTTGACTCTGCAGTTCCCCTTCTGGGGATTTAGTTTACATAAACGTGTAATGATGTATAAACATCAGGTCATTACCGACGTTTCTGAAATGGCAAAAGAGCTGGAAATAAGCCAGAAGCCAAGCAAGGAGGCAACTAAATAAATTGTGGTGTATCTGCATGATAGAACTCTATGTGGTGGTAAAATGGAGTGAGGAAGTGCTTTATGTGCTACCATGGAAAGCTCGCCAAGACACACTATAAAGTTAAAAAAAAGCAAGGTGTGTATAGTTTGCTATGTTTTCTGTTATAAAGAGGGGGAAAATTAAGACTACACATACATTTGAATTTTCTTGGGTGTATAGAAAGCAAATGAAAAGACACATAAAAAATAAATCCAGTTGCTACCCGGGGGCAAGGTGGGAAACGGGCAGATGGGGGACATGGACTGGAGTAGACTTTCTCTGTACAGTAACGACCAAACATCAGCGAGCAGATTTATCCTAGCTGTGAGTACAGTGGAGGTTACTGATTCAACAACTGGTAAAATTCTTAGGTGTTCTTTCCCCCAGAAAAATATTGTGACCCGTCATTAAGGTATATCATTAACACTGTTTACAAAGAGCTCTAGAAGTTTTCTAATTTACAACTATAATCTTCATCCACAGACAGAACTGCTTGTCCTAGTACTACACCCCCCCCACCCCGCCGACACCTGTTAAAGACTTGCAGTGTGACAGGCTAGAGACTCAGGCTGGTACGTGCTCCCCTTAGGTCCTGCATGCATGCAGGATTGTAGGAAGCCTTATTTTATTTATTTTTTTTAAAGATTTTATTTATTCGACACAGAGAGAGAACACAAGCAGGGGGAGTGGCAGGCAGAGGGAGAGGGAGAAGCAGGCTCACTAAGCCCAAGGCAGATGCTTAACCGACTGAGTTGCCCAGGCACCCCTAATGTATTTTGTTTTTTAAAGCTGGAAGGAAGAATATCTTGGGTGTATAATAATTAGCACCCTGTGGGTGCCTGGCTGGCTCAGTTGTGGACGTCGGAACATGGGACTTTTTGATTGCAGGATTGTATTTGATTGCATACTGGGTATGCAGATTATGCCAAAATAAGATGTTTTTTTTAAAAAACTAGCACCTTGCTACTATTAATATTTCACACTGTTTGAAACAGCTATTCTATTCTATCTCTCAGTAGTTGTTTGTGCTACGAAGTCACCCAAAATGATCCAGATTCATCTTAACCCTTAAAGAACCATTAACCTTAAACCATTAAAAAAACCCTCAGAATAACATTCTAGCATGGCAGTGGGAACCATGGTCTTTTCAGCCTTGATTATAAAGGGAGTAAGTTGAGGGCTGCCACCAGTCTGTATGAGTCTTAGTGTGAATTATTAAGTAGAATTCATTTCTCTAGATATTTTTTAAAAGATTTTATGTATATATTTATTTATTTATTTAATTGATTGATTTCGAGGGACTGCACAAGCAGCGGGGAGAGGGAGAAAGAGAATCCCAAGCAGACTCCCTACTGAGCATGGAACCCAACATGGGGCTCAATCAAGAGTTGGCCGCTTAACTGACTGAGCACCCAGGCACCCATCTCTAGATGTTTAACATCTAACAACTGGAAAATCATCCTAATGTTCTTATTCTGTTGGACCAAAATACTTTACTGTCACCTACGAGAACATTTTTTAATAAAAAATATCTTAAAATTTTGAGGAGATGGCATTCTCTAGGGTTGTGCAATACATAACCTGGCCATCTGTACTGAGATGCCCTGATTGGATTGTGTCAAGCAGTTAAGCAATCACCCAAGCAGCAGCACAGTGGCTAACAGGTCGCAGGTAACTGTAGCTCTTAGCTTGGCTTGCCACACTGCCACCGAGTCAGCTGTTAAGGAGACAACAATTAAAGCTAAATAGATTCAGACAGTTTCCGAGCTATACAGATGTCAGGTCAGCACTGGGCCAGTTCCTCCTAAACCCACAGGATGATGCCAAACCAGAGGGGACCAGATGACAGGTGTCATGGGCAATTGGCTCTGCCACTGAGGAGACAACTCCAAACTCGAGTCAAACAGTTTTACAGCCTGCAACCATATCCTTTAGGGGACTGAAGCCTGTGCTTGGTTGAGATGAAGGAAGGTAATGAGAAATGGCCTATGGCAATTTCCCTCAAGACAGGAGAGGTAGGTGAACGGTGGCCTTGAGGTCGTTCCTCCCAAGTCAGCCTATTTCCCTTAGTTTCAGAAGGAATCACAGAGCATTCAGCCAAAATTTGGTGAGACTGTGGTTAAGCTTTGCCTAAATGGCCTGTGTGGAGGCATGCATGTCACCAAGGTGTCAGAGTGGAGCTATTCCTCTAAGTCGATGAAATATGGCTATGTTCAGGCACTTTTGGTAGCTCAGTGGACAAGAAAGACCAGGAGGAAGGAAGTAAAGAGCCTAAAATAAATAGAACTTAATGACACACTAACTGCAAGGGATGGGAATTGATTCAAAGGATTTGCATAGTTGGCTGCCAGAAGTTTCCGGTGCTCTAGGTTGCTCCTTGCTGGGGGTCAGGGGAAAAAAATGGCTTTGTCAAGAAAGGGGATGGAGGGCAGACACCAAAACGGAAGCCTAACACAGCCCTTCTGCTTGTTCCTTAAAGTTCTTCCACTTCGCCATGATGATACTGCCCAAAAAAATGAGGCCACTGCTGTTTCTGATTTCCCAGGTGGCCATCTTTGCCCTGTTGTTCCACCTATATGGCCACAACTTCAACTCCCTGTCCACCAAGGCGGAGCCCAAGCCCATGCACGTGCTGGTCCTGTCTTCCTGGCGCTCCGGCTCTTCTTTTGTGGGACAGCTTTTTGCACAGCACCCGGACGTCTTCTACCTGATGGAGCCCGCCTGGCACATCTGGATGACCTTCACACACAGCACCGCCTGGAGGCTGCAGATGGCAGTGAGGGACCTGATCCGTGCTGTTTTTCTGTGTGACATGAGTGTCTTTGATGCCTACATGAAACCCGGTCCTCGAAGACAGTCCAGCCTCTTCCAGTGGGAGAACAGCAGGGCCCTGTGCTCCCCGCCTGCCTGCAACGTCTTCTCCCGGGATATGATCATCCCCCAGACTCACTGCAAGCTTCTGTGCAGTCAGCAGCCTTTTGAGGTGGTAGAGAAGGCCTGTCGCTCCTACAGCCACGTGGTGCTCAAGGAGGTGCGCTTCTTCAACCTGAAGGTGCTCTACCCACTGCTGAGAGACCCCTCCCTCAATCTGCACATTGTGCACCTGGTACGGGACCCCCGGGCGGTGTTCCGTTCTCGAGAACGCACCACTGGAGAACTCAGTCTTGACAGCCGCACTGTGTTGGGGGAGCATTGGGAGAAACTCAAGGAGGAGGATCAGCCTTACTCTGTGATGCAGGTCATCTGCCAAAGCCAGCTAGAGATCTATAAGGCTGTGCAGTCCTTGCCCAAAGCCCTGAGGCAACGCTACATGCTCATACGCTATGAGGACCTGGTCCGGGACCCCACTGGCCAGACTGCCCAAATGTATAAATACGTGGGACTGAAATTCTTGCCTCACCTCCAGACCTGGGTGTACAACATCACTAGAGGCAAGGGCACGGGTAGTCACGCCTTCCACACTAATGCCAGGAATGCCCTCAACATCTCCCAGGCCTGGCGCTGGACCTTGCCTTACAAGAAGGTTTCTCGACTTCAGAAAGTCTGCAGTGATACCATGACTTTGCTGGGCTACCACCTTGTCAGATCGGAGCAAGAGCAGAAAAACCTGTCCCTGGACCTTCTGTCTGCATGGACTCCCTCCAAGTAAGTCCACCAAGAGGACGGAAGAGGCTCTGTTCCCAGCGGGCACCAGCCTCAGGCGAGTTAACTGAAGGCTTCTGAGCCTTAATGACATCTCTGCCGGTGTACGTGGGAGCTTGAGTCGCACCCACATGTGCTCAGGCTGAGAAATGCTCGTGTCTCTACTCAGGCCTAGAAGAGATTCAGCAGCATATCCCGCCCCTGACAAAGGAGTATTGACTTCCTTCTCTTTTTGGCCTTCCTCTCCATGTATACCTCAAAGACCTGGTGGCCTGGAGTCCTATTCGGCACCACACAGATCAGTGGAGTAGATCCATAAACTTTTCTGTCCCCATCTCACCCAGTGGGAAAGGGAAGAGACAGGAAAACCAGGGAAATGGGTCTCCTGCCAAAGAGCCCACCAGCACATTCCACAGGGATGTGAACTCAGCCCACGGAACTCCTGGTGGATTCAAAAAGGGAACAGAGAACAGTAGTACTGGCAGCTTACGGCGAGCCAGGCCGTCACAGCTATCCGTTATTGCAAATACAAAATAAGATCCCTGCACAACAGAGCGAGCTCTTAAATTCACGGGGGTGACTGGGCCTGACATAGACATCATTTCCCCTGAAGGTTTGCCTAACACGTGGAAGAGTTTGACTCATGAAGCTGCCATCCGTTAACGCTAAAATTCTAAACAGGATTCTGTTAGGAGTTCCCCCTGTTGTGCTTTCTAATCATTTGGTAGTAAATGCTAACTAATTCTTACAGGATCCTAACCTGATAGCATAAGCATCTTTACAGATGTTTTACACTTTTGCTATTAGATATTACCTACACATAAAAAAATTGCTAAGGCAATATTTGGTGTTAGATGTTAGACTGAGTCTAAACTGATCAATACTGACCATCACACTGTGCTTTTAAGAATCTGTAGAAATTAGGCAACTAGCAACTAAGCCCTTTCTTGTGTGAGGTGTGAGTTGTGATAATAACTGTATATATCACCCTAGAGTCTGGGCAAAGGGTTCTTTTTTTTTTTTTTTTTTTTAGCTTTTTTATTTATTTGTTTGACAGACTGAGATGACAAGTAGGCAGAGAGGCAGGCAGAGAGAGAGAGAGGAAAGCAGGCTCCCAGCCGAGCAGAGAGCCCGATGCGGGGTTCGATCTCAGGACCCTGAGACCATGACCTGACCCGAAGGCAGAGGCTTTAACCCACTGAGCTACCCAGGCGCCCCGCAAAGGGTTCTTTTAATGTGATCCTCGGCCAGAGGACCTCAGGTCTAGTACGGCTGGCACTGTGCAGCCCTTCCAGGTCACCTCTCCAAATGTCTTTGCAGCACTCTGGGTCTAGTGATGCATCTGAATCTACAGTTAGAAATTCATTTTGCCATGCCCCACCTCAAGTCAGCTGGAGTTGGAGTCCGCCACGGTGGGAGCTGGGCTTCTTTGTATTGATCAAGCGACCCTGGTGATCCTTTCACGGCCAGCCTGGCAATACCACACCCTCCACCGGGAAGCAGCACTGTCTGCCTTCCTTCTCTGAGACGGATGCCTTTTCGGCACATGCCAAGTACCCACGCGGCTGACCCCTGACACTAGCACTGTCCTCAGGGTAGAAGGAATAGGAAGACAGTCTATATTTGTCTGGAACTCCAGGGACCTTTGAGTCCGGGCTCGCTTAATATTTTACTTTGTCCAAACTTGAAGGATACCACCCCTTCCTCTTCCCTTTTGTGCCTACTCCCACTTTGGACGTGGTCCTCACCTCATAAAGTGCCCTCAGTGGCAGATGGGAATGCTCACGCTTGATTCTGCAGAGGAGCTCCTGGGCTCTGGCGCTACCTGAGATGCGTGGGTAGCTACCTTTGCCAGCTGGATCTAGCAAAGTTCATTTATATGTAGCTCTAAAAGAGTGAATTTATTCTAACATACAAACCTAAGCCACTCTAGATACACCTCAAGAGCCTAGCTGGGATCTCCCAAACAAATGATTTTTTGCCTCTGTGAACCTTCCAAAACCAAGAAAAGTTTCCCCAACATTGAAAATAAGGCCAGGGCAGTAGGTGATGGTGCAGAAAGAATGAAGAAGTCCAGTGAAGGGGACAGACAGTGACAGACTCAACTTCTTCCAATTTTCCCTCTGAAATTCCACCTGAACTGTCTTAATGTTAGCAACTTCCTTAGGAAGCATCTCTACGGGATGCTGGAGGGCAGAGCTGCTTGCTTCTCCTTCTCCAAAGGAGTCATTACATGCTCATGAGCACATGGGCTCCAGAACCATGCCGCCTGGGTGACGCTACTATTACCAGCTGGGTGACCTCCAGCAAGTCCCCTAACATTTCCATGTCTCAGTTCCCTCAACTGCAGGGTTGGCAGAATAATGGTGGCACTGACTTCCTGGAGTTACTGGGAGGGCTGATGAGTTAATAAATGGAACACGTGTAGCAAGCATTTGGCACGCGAGCTAGCACTCACTAAGTGGTAGCTGTGACTATCTTGGTAACAAGGCTGGTTTTAGCGCTCTCGGGGACCATCTTCCATCATTTCTGGTAACATCCTCATCAAGGCGATGTCTAACAGCGGATCACAAGCCCTTTTTGGCGTTTCTGATCACACTGATAGGATCAGATTTATAGCTTTCTGATAGTCTGTATTATCTATATCAATTGTTCATAACCCAAAGTGATTTTGTTCCCCAGGAGACACTGGTCAATGGCTAGAGACATTTTTGGTTGTCAAAACTGGTGGAGTGAGTGTTACTGGCATGTAGCAGGGAGTGGCCTGGGATGCTGCTAACCCTTCTGCGATGTACAGGAAAGCCCCCACTCCGCCCCCAACCAAAATTCTCTGGTCCAAAATGTCAGTAGCACAGCTGTTAAGAAAGCCTACTCTATAAATGAAACAAGATGGGATTGGGAGGGAGACAAACCATAAGTGACTCTTAATCTCACAAAACAAACTGAGGGTTGATGGGGGGAGGGGAGTTGGGGGGGGTTGGGTTATGGACATTGGGGAGGGTATGTGCTATGGTGAGTGCTGTGAAGTGTGTAAACCTGGCGATTCACAGACCTGTACCCCTAGGGATAAAAATATATTATATGTTTATAAAAAATAAAATTAAAAAAAAAAAGAAAAGAAACCCTACTCTGTGCTCGTCAGATACTGAATACGTGCAAGATGAAGAGCCCGTGATTCAAACAGATTTCTCGTCTCTCCTCATTCAGTCACATCCAGTCTTACTCAAACAGTACACCCCTAGGCCAAGCGTCCTGACTGGGGAGATATCGCAACCCCCAGGGCTCTTCCAGCACTCACTCAAGTCATCTCAAAGGGAGTAAGTAGTGCAGCGGATGTTTTAAAAACACAGAGCAGCATTACAGGGGTCTGATGAGAGGAAGTGAGCAAAGCCAGGCTTTCTGGGACCAGTTATGCAGTGGCCATAACTGGTCTTGGCTTATATCCACCCTAATTCCGTCAGCTGTGGCCAGAAGACAAGAGCTTAATGGGGGCAAAACATGGTCATTTAGGGCCCGGGGGAAGATGGGCAGGACAAACGAAGCCAGAAGCAGACACTGTGCTAGACAAATGAGCTGTCTAACATGTCTGGGAACAGAAGAATCATTCACAAATGTCAAAAATTCCACAGGCACTACAGGATTTAAATCATGGCTCCCCAATCTTTTTTCCATTATCACCCCGGCCAGCAAGCCTACCGTAGACATTTTTGTTCCTCTACCATGAAATGTTAGTACCACAAATATATTGCATATTTTTTTTTTAAGATTTTATTTATTTAGGGGCGCCTGGGTGGCTCAGTGGGTTAAGCCGCTGCCTTCGGCTCGGGTCATGATCTCAGGGTCCTGGGATCGAGTCCCGCATCGGGCTCTCTGCTCAGCAGGGAGCCTGCTTCCCTCTCTCTCTCTCTCTCTCTCTCTCTGCCTGCCTCTCTGCCTGCTTGTGATCTCTCTCTGTCAAATAAATAAATAAAAATCTTTAAAAAAAAAAGATTTTATTTATTTGACAGAGAGAGAGATCACAAGTAGGCAGAGAGGCAGTCAGAGAGAGGGGAGGAAGCAGGCTCCCCGCTGAGCAGAGAGCCCGATGAGCAGAGAGCCCGATGCGGGCCTCGATCCCAAGACCCTGGGACCATGACCTGAGATGAAGGCAGAGGCTTTAACCCACTGAGCCACCCAGGCGCCCTATATTGCGTATTTTATACAGTTTTTGTGGCCCTCTAAAAGGCCACAAATCATTGTAATACCTACATTTGTTGTCCCCCCACAAACGACTTTTACCCCCTTGGTGGCAACAGCGGTTCCACTGAGAATGCATGACCCAGACCACTGTCTCTGACTCTTAGCTCCCTCCCCAGCTCCTCTCTATTTTCCTCAGCATGTCTTTTGTCGCCCCCCTACACTATGTTCCTTGCTCTCACCAATAAGATTTGTACCTTGCTCAACTGTAATTAAATGTGATTATGCAAAATAACACACATGAGAGCAACTTGTAAGGATCTATGGAAATGTTGCTTCTTATTATTAGAATAATGATAATTATACAGGTAACTCACACTGCCACCCTCCCTGCCAGCACTAATCTTAACTATTTGGGATGGCTGCTGGCCCTGTTTTTGCCTTGCCACATTTCAAGATGGCATCTTACGGTCCTGAAGAACATACTGATTGTTTTTAAGTTTATGACAAGAATGGAGAACAAGTGCAACAGGCACATCGTGTTGTTATTCATGAAGAATGAGGTGTGTTTCAGGAAAAGTAAGCTATTGTTCCACCCTAAATCAATATGGATTTAAATGGCTAATGACATAATGTAAACATGTTGGACGAATGGGATAAAGGCCCCCCCTGGAGGGGTGAGGTGAACTCCTGATTAGCTGATGAAATGATGAGATAAACCAAACAGGAGATTTTAACAAATGCCGTACGTGAGCCCAGGTGAGCCAGCGCGGCGCGCACGCGCGCGCACACACACACATACAGCATTCCGAGAGCAAATAAGCTTGAAAAAGTTGACAAAACTAAATTTAACCAGGTTTTCAAATGCAAGGCCCTCAGAACTTCAAATATGTCCATGTGCATATTAAAAATGGAAAAGAGCATTTAGTGGTTCTCCCAAACTTCTCTGACCAAGGAAGCTTTTTTCCCCTCAGTATACCTAGTAACACCTGTCACGGGAATGTTTCGAGAAAGGCCAGCCTGAGAAATGCTGAGCTGTCTTCAGCAATCCTAACCCTGGCTGACCCCAACACTCTGGCTTCTTTTTGCCTCCTCCTGAGCCCGGGGCTGGCAAATGCTGAACAGAGGAGATCACACGGGGTTAATTCACGGGGGCTTTATGACCGCCCACGTCAGTGTAGGATTACTTCAGCACTCACATACAACTCTTTCCCCCTCAACGTTAAGAACTTTCCCTAGTCCTATCCTGGCTGCATACCTCCCCCTCCTCCCCAGAGAAAAGAAAAGTCATCTGATACCTGACTTCTCCACTCCTCACTGCCAATGTCTGAAGCTCCCTAACGTTCTGTCTCGCTCCTGATACTGTGTTCTGTCTCCTGGGGAAGGCTGGCCTCCCCACTACCAGAGCTTTGGATTCTATCTCCTCACCTTTTCAAGCACTGTGTATTTTCAGTATTCACTCCCTCTCGACTCAACTTCTCTTCAACTGAATCCTCCTCTTTTTAACTCTGTACATACTCACATCTTGAAAAAAATTTTCTGTCCTTCCCATATCCTTATCGATCTACAGATCTTCTTCCATTTACACTGGGGTTAAACTCATCCTAGATCAAAACTATCACAAGTCAAAAATGCAAGTAATACCCTTAACTGAGTATCACAGCTTAGCCTGGCCTACCTTAAACATTCTCAGAACGTGTACATTAGCCTACAGTTGGGCAAAATCATCTCCCAGAAAACCCATTTTATAATAAGGAATTGAATATCTCCTGCAATTCACTGAACACTGTATTAAAGTGAAAACTGGAACAGCTGTATGGGTACAGAATGGCTGTCAGTGTATTAGCTCTTCACCCCCGTGACGGTGTGGCTGACTAGGAGCCGCAGCTCGCCCCCCATCCAAGCTCACGACAGAATTGAACCACTTATCCCCAGCTTGGGAGACGGTAAGAATTCAAACTCTGATGTATGGTTTCTATTGTATGCATATTGTTTTCACACCATGATAAAGTCATCAAGTCATTAGCCTGAGCCATCAGAAGTCAGGGACCAGTGCTACTAGCCTCTCCTCACCTCACAGCCAGACTGCTTTGACTTGTTTATAGTCAGTGGCTTTTTATTTTCTCACCTTTTACTTCCTCCTCTACCCACTTCAATCTGGATTTTGCCCCCTTCTCTAAACTCTAGATAGTAAAATTCCATATTATTCATTCACTCAATGGACATTTTCCAATTCTCATTTCACCTGAACTCTCAGCAACAAACTTGACCAAGAACTTCCTCCTTCTTGAGACACTGTATCCTAGTTTTCCTCCTATTTCTCTAGCCACTTCTCAATTTTTTATAGAATTATTCTCTTCTACCTAGCTATTAAATGTTGGCATTACTTAAGGCACAACATAGATCCTCTTCTTTTCCCACTCTATGCTTTCTCTCTAGACTATCTCATTTATGCCCACATACGTTTTCAAAACCACCTACATGTAGATGATCCACAAATCTGTATCTTTTTTTTTAAGATTTTATTTATTTATTTGACAGAGACACAGCAAGAGAGGGAACACAAGCAGGGGGAGGGGGAGAGGGACAGGCAGACTTCCTGCCAAGCAGGAAGCCCGATTCGGGGCTCAATCCCAGGACCCTGGGATCATGACCTGAGCCGAAGGCAGACGCTTAATGACTGAGCCACCCAAGACCCCCCAAAATCTGTATCTTTGATGTATATCTTCTCTGAGCTCCAGATCTGTAAATCCAATCACTGACTGACATCCCTTGAACATCTCAAAAGATACATCAGACTCAATTATGTCCAAACAGCACATCATGATTTTCCCCTCCTCCACCCTAGACCACGCCAAACATCTTCATCCCTTCTGGGTTTCTTCCCCACCTTTTCAACCTGTTGCCAAATAAAAAAACTGGACTTTGCCCTTGACTTTTCCACCGATCAATCACCAACAACTGTCGATTCTATCCCATCAACATTTCTTAAGTACATTTTTTCCCTTTTCCTTGTCCCTCCAAATCTTCACCCTGTTTTGTTCATGCCATCACCTTCTCCTGAAGCATTGACTGGTCTTCCTGCCTCCAAGCTTCCCACTTCAATACAATCTACACTGTAATGAAAATTCAGAAAGTCCAAATTCCTTAATACAGTTTAAGATTTTTATTTATTTATTTGACAGACAGATCACAAGTAGTCAGAGAGGCAGGCAGAGAGAGAGAGGAGGAAGCAGGCTCCCCGCTGAGCAGAGAACCCAATTCGGGGCTCCATCCCAGGACCCTGAGACCATGAGCTGAGCCGAAGGCAGAGGCTTTAACCCACTGAGCCACCCAGGCACACCACCCCCCAAATTTCTTAATACAGTTTAGATAGCCTTTCATGATCGGGCTCTCGCATCCTTCCCTTGTCACTCCCTCTTAGACTGTACCTTCCTACCATCTCAAATTTGTAGTTCTGCCAATGTGCCACATACAAGTCTGGATCTTAGATCATCCTATTTCTCCCACCTAGAATATGCTATTCTGTCCCATCCCCAACTTCTCTGCTCATTTTTTTTAATTCCTTCTCAACTAAAACATCTCCTCTGGGAGTTTTTCCCAGCTTGACCCTTAAGGTCTCTGTTCAGTGTCACCTGCACTGGCTTTCTAGTATCACAGCACTTAATACTATATAATAAAACCATCCAATGTTTGCATCTTTGAGCTCTTTGAAGGCAGAAACTATCTTGTTCACTGTGTTATAACTGATGTCTAGCACAGTCCCTGCCTCAGTTCCTGACACTCATTAAATGTTTAACAAATGAAATCTTGACCTTATTTGTATTATATGTAAAGAGCTCATTCTTTATGTAATACTAAAAAAAAAAAAAAAAGGCTAATCACAGAACCGTCTACTATGAGAAACACAGTGACATGTTTAAAGATTCAGATAAGGGGCACCTGGGTGGCTCAGTCAGTTAAATGTCTGCATTCAGCTCAGGTCGTGATCCCAGAGTCCTGGGATTAAGCCCTGCACTGGGTTCTCTGCCTGTGGAGAGCCTGCTTCTCCTCCTCCTCCGGCCTGCCACTCTGCCTACTTGTGCTCTCCCTCTCCATGTGTCAAATAAATAAAATCATAAAAAAAGAAAAAGATGCAGATAAAAAAGAATTCAACATTTAAAAGTTTCCTGTTTGAGAGAAATAAGGGAAGTTGAATCTCAAAGCCAATAGCTCAGAAGTGCTGGGTCAAGTGGGGTGGCAGATGGGAGGTAGGGGATAAAGCAGAGATTCATAAATTAAGTTGACATATATTTCTAATAGTGATATCACTGTGGCAAGAGGAGCTACAAATTATGCTGGTTTCTGAAGAGTTGCATGAGCTCACAGGGGGTAGCATATGAACGAATCAAGTGCCACCTGGAAGCATATGGCAAAAACTTGCTTAGTGATTGCCTTCCAACTGGCTTTTAGCCAAATCTCCAAGCAGAAATTATAAAAAATTATTAAAATTATTTAAAAAAGGAATTATTTTAAAAGAAGCTAAAATTACTAAAATCGAATAAACTATGACAGAATTTAAAAAAAGAAGGGATACAATTACAGAAAATCAGAGACTTAAAAAATAGGAACCTATCTTGAACAAATATATGATACTTGAACATTTAGAGAAAATGGACTTTTCAGTTTATTTAGGTAGGGAGGGGCACAAGGAAAAGGAGAGAAAGAATCTTAAGCAGGCTCCACATCCAGCCCAGAGCCCCACACAGGCTCTCACCCCTGGCATCATGACCTGAGCCAAAAGCAAGAGTTGGACACTTAACCTTCTGAGCCACACAGTTGCCCTGGGAAAATGGATATTTTAAAGAAATTTATTAAATTGACTATGGAAGAAACAGAAAATATAAGTAGGCTTTTAATTTATAACCATGAAAGAAATTGAATCAGTGGCTTAAAATCTACCACCTACTGTTTGATTTCTCATGCAGCTTGACTTCTGAAAAAGAATAAATGCTGATTACACTTGCATTACCATTTCCAATCAGTGACAATTCAGTTTTTCATCAGAAATGAATAAACTGACATTCTGATATCTAAATTGAATAAGAAGCAAAAAATCCTGACTCATGTGAGTTGAATCCCTACTGAGTCCCACAGGTGGTCATGGTTCTCTTTGTGTTTAAGTCTTACATCCTTTATTAAGGGAAGTTCCTTAGAAAAAGAAAAAAAAAGTTCTTTCAAAAATTTTCCTGAAAGGATGTGCAAAAAAAAAAAAAATTTTAAATAAGCTGAACAGATATCTAAGGAAAATGGAAATGAATAAGAAAATATCAAGACTTAAACCTTATTGCACTTAAATGTGCATTTAAATTTGTGAATTTTCAAAAAAAATGATGCATAGAAGGAAACACCTTGAAACTTTTAAACCTAAGTTCTCATGAAGCTTATTTATCAAAATCTCAATTATAACTGGAGTCAAATTAATGCATAAAAGAGTGATTCTTAAACCTAACTAGATGGTTCACTTTAATTCCATATGTGAATTAGAAATAACTGAAAATTTATTAATAATTTTACTATGTATGAAATTGAACCATATAAAATTGTATGCAAACTGACATTTTACCATTTGAAGATACAAAAAAATGGCAATTCTATATGACCCAATGTGTTTATTAAAGGAGGGGGGAAAAAAGGTGTCCAGACCATGCTGAACTATTTTTAGTTGTTTGGTTAAAATTTATTTGTTACTAATTATTATTTTTATTCTGTTTTAATACTCCCTGCAAACAAGCAAGAATTGGTGGAAATGGTTTATGAGAACATTGCAGGAGACATTTAAAGTGGACAGAATTCTATTTACTGAAATTTGGTTTATTTAAAATTGAGACAAAGATCACCATTATTCAAATCTTGCATTATTCAAACGTTATTCAAGACTGCAGCTGCAAAACACTGTACTGGGCAGGAATGTAGTTTGGTACCCAAAATGAAAGAACATATAATCAAGTAATATGAACTTCTACGAATATATTAATTGGAAATCAAAGAAATGTCAATAATTAGAACTGGTTTTATGGAAGTAGATGAATTGACATTGGTATTGAAGATCACCTAAGCTTTGGCAGATAGGTGAAAGCCATTAGCAAACATAAACACAGGGGAATAAATATGGCCAGTTTGAGATCAAAGAGCATCTATCTAAGACAAGTTGCTGGAGAATATTGATAGAAAAGAGTTGCCGCTTCCAGTCGGCGACGGGAGAAGAATTAGGCACAAACAAGTCAGCTGCAAGAGAATGGGAGCAGGGGACCACAGTGGAAAAGGACAGCTTCCCCGAGCAACCCCACAGTCTCACTTTTATTGGATAGAAACAACAGCCAACAGAAGGACCAATGAAGGTCAAACATCAGTCACATGTCTTGCAGACAAAAGCGAGGAGGAAGATAAAGTTTATAGTTAACCAAGCATAATCAAAGGACACACCTAACTAACAACAGATGTTTCTCAGATGAGAAAGGAGCGATAACGGAAAAAGGAAGCAGGCTGTTTTCGTTCCACCCTGAGCTGACCGGGCGTTCCCGGGTGCCCAGCTTCACGGTCGTACATCATCCTTCTCCCCAAAAACCCGTTGCCAGTATATGTATTTCTTAAGGCCATATCTAAATGTGCTTGGTAACTAGTAAAATCCTCCATGGGTTACAGTTTAAGTAACAAATTGTTCCGAGGGGCAGCAGCAAGAGTGACCATGAAAGGAGGGGCCAGGTGATTTTTTTCCAGTGCCTTGACTGTCTAAAGATCTCTAGGCAGGTAATTATACCAAGAAAGTAATGTTTTAGGGAGACTAATCTGGTAATGGCAAGCAGGATAGCTTTCAACAGAAGAAGATAGGAGCCGGTGAGATCAGTTAGAACAGTCCTGCCATGCTCTGCATAAGAAGATAAAAAGTCCAGGACTAGGGTGATAGATGGTAGTGTAAATAAAGGGGAAAAATGAAGCCAATAGACATTTTGAAAAGAAACCTGGCAGTGTTGGTGGCATAAGGGGTACAAATCAACATTGCAGGCTTCTCCCTTAGCGGATGCCTTCACTAAAAAGTGATATCTAATGTAAACATTTTTTGTTTTTAAACAGTGCTATATGTATATTTGGTCCTCAGTACATAAATAAGTTCTCATCTTTATATCAGAGGCCAATCATTTGTGTTTTCAAGGCTTCAATACTTTCAGTACGTTCTATTAATGTCTGTTTTGGAATAAAACCCAAACTAGTCTTAAAAACATTAATAAATTAAATAAAATAAATAACTAAAATCGAGAATGAAAGCAGGGATATTACTACTGACTTTACAAAAATAAAAAAGATGATAAAGGAGTGCTATGAACAGCTACATGCTAACAAATTAGATAACAGACAAAATGAACAAAATCCTAGAAAGACACAAACTACCAAAAACAACTCAAAAAGAAATAAAGTCTAGAAAGACTGATTAACAAGTAAAGAGACTGAATTAGGGGCGCCTGGGTGGCTCAGTGGGTTAAGCCTCTGCCTTCGGCTCAGGTCATGATCTCAGGGTCCTGAGATCAAGCCCCGTATCGGGCTCTCTGCTCAACAGGGAGCCTCCTTCACCCTCTCTCTCTGCCTGCCTCTCTGCCTACTTGTAATCTCTGTCTGTCAAATACATAAATAAAACCTTTTTTTAAAAAAAGAGATTGAATTAATAATTTAAAACATTCCATAAAGAAAACCCCAAGCCCAAATAGCTTTACTGGTAGATTTCACCAAAAATTTAAAGAATTAATATGAATCCTCTTGAACTCTTCCAAAATAAAGAGGAGGAGGAAATAGTTCTCAACCTGTTATACAAGGCCAGTGTTACTCTGAGACAAAAACCAAAAAACATGTTACAAGAACCCCTACTTAACAATATCTCTTATAAATATAGGTGCAAAAGCCTCAACAAATACTAGTCAACTCAATCTATCAACATGGTACACCCGAGTAAGTAGGAATTATCCCAGGAATATGACGTTGACTTTACATCAGAAAATCAAATAATGCAATATATCATACTAATAGAATATAAAAACAAAAACCAGGGCACCTAGGTGGCTCAGCTGGTTAAGCATTTGACTCTTGATTGTGGCTCAGGCCACGATCTCAGGGATGTAAGACTAAGTCCCAAGTTGGGCTCCATGCTGAGCATGGAACCTGCTTAAGATTTTCTCTCTCCCTTTCCCTCTGCCCCTTCCTGCCAGCTTGTGTGCACACTGGTGCATGCTCTCTCTCTAAAAAAACAAAAACACCCACAAAAAACAAAAAACCTTTTGATAATCTCAATAGATATAAAAAAAAAAAAGTACTTGATAAAATCCAAAAACCTTTCATAATTAAAATACTCAATAAACTAAAAATAGTAGGGAACTCCTCAAACTGCAAAAAGGGCATCTGTTAAAAACCCACAGATAACAATATACTTAATGGTAAAAGAATGAATGCTCCCTCCACCCCCAAGATCAAGAACAAGACAAGAAAATTCATTTTCATCCTTTTATTTTGTAAGGTATTAGAGGTTCTATGAAGGTCAAGTGGGCAAGATATAAAAGGTATCCAGATTGGAAAGAAGACATAAAATGATCTCTATTTGCAGACAACATGATCTTATATATATGTATATATATATAGAAAATCCTAAGGAATCTACTAAAAAATATTAGAATAAAGGAGTTTAGCAAGGTGGCAGGATACAAGATCAATAAACAAATACTAATTCTATTTCTGTATACTAGCAAACAATCCAAAACATCATCTGGCTTCTTTGCAGAAATTGACAAGCTGATCTGAAAATACTGTGGGAAAGAAGTTTCAATTTCACAATTTATTACAAAGCTCCAGTAATTAAGACAATAACGATGGCTCAGTCAGTTGAGCATGTAACTCTTGATCTCAGGGTTATGAGCTTATTTAAAAATAAAAAAATAAAATAAAATAATGAAATAAAAAAATAAAAATAAAAATTTTAAAAAAGAGATTATTTAAAAATAAACTCTTAGAGATGCCTTGGTGGCTCAGTTGGTTAAGCATCCAGCTCTCAATTTTGGCTTAGATCATGATCTCAGGGTCATGAGATTGAGCCCTGTAGGGGGCTTTGCACTGGGCATGGAGCCTGATTAAGATTCTCTCCCTCTCTCCCTCTGCCCCCCCTCACCACTCCACTCACACATGTGCACTCTCTCTAAAATAAATAAATAGATAGATAATAACACCTTAAAAAATGACAATATAGTACTGGTGTAAAGATAGACAAACAGATCAATGGAATAGAAGAGAGAGTTCAAAAATGAACCTTTGCATATATTGTCAAGTAATCTTTGACAATACTTTGACAAGTAATCTTTGACAATCCAAGACCACTCAATAGGGAAAGAATAATCTTTTCAACAAATGGCACTGGGACAATTAGATCCCCATATGTTAAAAAATGAAGTTAGACCCCCTATCTCACACCATATACAAAAATTAACTCAAATAAATCATAGGCCCATATGTAAGAGTTAAGACTAAGATGTGGTCCATATACACTATGAAGTATTATGCCTCCATCAGAAAGGATGAATACCCAACTTTTATAGCAACTTGGACAGGACTGGCAGAGAGAGTCAATTATCATATGGTTTCACTTATTTATGGAGCATAACAAATAACATGGAGGATATGGGGAGATGGAGAGGAGAAGGGAGTTGAGGGAAATTAGAAGGGGAGGTGAACCATGAGAGACTATGGACTCTGAAAAACAACCTGAGGGTTTTGAAGGGGTGGGGGGGTGGGAGGTTGGGAGAGCCAGGTGGTGGGTATTAAGGAGGGCACATATTGCATGGAGCACTGGGTGTGGTGCAAAAACAATGAATACTGTTACGCTGAAAAGATATTTAAAAAAAAAAAGACTATATAGCCTTTAGAAGAAATCATAAATCTTCACGATCTTTGGTTAGGCAGTGGCTTCTTAGATATGACACCAAAAGCATAAGCAACTAAAGGAAAAAGAGATAAGTTGCACTTCATCAAAATGAAAAACTTTTTTGTTTCAAAGGACACCATCAAGAAAGTGAAAAGATAATCCGTAGGATGGGAGAAAATATTTGCAAAGCATACATTTGATAAGGAACTTGTGTCTGGAATATACAAAGAACTGTTACACTTCAACAATAAAAAGAAAAATAATCCAATTTAAAAATGGGTAAAGGGGACGCCTGGGTGGCTCAGTTGGTTAAGCAGCTGCCTTCGGCTCAGGTCATGATCCCAGCGTCCTGGGATCGAGTCCCACATCGGGCTCCTTGCTTGGCGGGAAGCCTGCTTCTCCCTCTGCCTCTGCCTGCCACTCTGTCTGCCTGTGCTCACTCTCGCTTCTCTCTCTATGACAAATAAATAAATAAAATCTTAAAAAAAATTAAAAAATTAAAAAAAAATAAAAATGGGTAAAGGATGCAAACAGACATATCTCCAGAGAAAATATACAAATGGCTAATATATACATGAAAAGATATGCAAAATCATTAGTCATTAAGGAAACACAAAACCACAATTAGATGCCTACTATGATGGCTGACATAAAAAAGGCAAACAATGTTTTGCAGTTCCTCAAAAGGTTAAACATACGACCTAGCAATTCCACTTACAGTTATGTGCTCAAGAAAAAGGAAAACATATACCCCCACAAAAATTTGTACCTGAATGTTTATAGCAACATTATTTTTTAAAAGAGTTTATTTGTCAGAGAGAACGAAAGAGAGCACAAACCAGGGGAGCAGCAGGCAGAGGGAGAGGGAGAAGCACACCCCCTGCTGAGCAGGGAGCCTGATGCAGGACTTAATCCCAGAACCCTTGGGATCATGACCTGAGTGGAAGGCAAATGCCCCACAGACTGAGCCACACAAGCGTCCCTATAGCAACATTATTGATCATATCCAAAAAGGGGAAACAACCCAGATATTCATCAACCAATGAATGGATAGAGAAAGTAGTATAATTTATATAGTGTAATATTCTGCAATAAAAAAGAATGAAGTACTGACATGAGCTACAACATGGACGAACCTTGAAAACACCATGCTACAGACATGAAAAAAGACCACAAAAGACCATAAATTGTATGATTCTGTTTACATGAAATGTCCAGAATAAAAAAATTCATACAGACAGAAAACAGATTAGTGGTTGCCTAAAACTGGGGGTGAGAATGGGATATAGAAGTAGAAAGTGAATATTAATGGGTATAGGATTTCTTTTAGGGGTGATAAAAAGTGTTCTAAAATTGACAGTGGTAATGGCTGCATCATGTTTTGAATATACTAAAAACTACTAAATTGTATACTTTTATCTTTTTAAAGACTATTTATTTGAGAAAAAGCGCTCACAGGAGTGGGGGACAGAGGGAGTCAGGGAGAGGGAGACGTATACTCCCTGCCTAGCAGGAAGCCCAACAAGGACAATAACACAGGCCCATCCCAGGATTCTGAGATCATGATCTGAGCCAAGGCAGATGCTTAATGCTTAACCGACTGAGCCACACAGGCGCCTCTGAACTGTATACTTTAAATGCATGAATCATTTAGGAATTACATCTCAATCAAGAAAACCACTGAAACAAAGAGAAGAGAAACCTCCAAGGGTTTCTCAGACCACACAGTCCTTCTCTCTCCATTCACTCACTTCTATTCATGCTCTCCTTTCTACCAATTTTCTGGCCTTTGCACCTGTGGTTTCTGTATCTCAGGCCCATCTCCTTCTCATTATTTAGTCTCAATTCAAATGCATCCTCCTCAGAGACAATTTCCCACAAGTCTCTCTCCCTTCAAATGATGTCTTCTTTATTTTGGCAAGGGAAAAAAATTAGTTGAAGTGACTCAGAGGTTAATGTGACTCAGGTGTTTAGCTGATGTGTATCAGGCAATCCCTCAAAATGACAAAGCTCCCTGAGCTAAAGCAGGATGCAAGTTTTTATATAGAGGGTACAGAAGAGAGTGGCCTATGGTTAGGATCTCATCCCAGCTGCAATTTTCTTTATCTGTAACTGCTGCAAAACTTTGCAGCTAGAATGGAAGGGTTATGTTGGGATTTTCATGACTCTTTCTCATGATTGTTGGTGCAATCTTAACTTTGGTAGCTGTTGAAACAGTTCTTTTTTTTTTTTTAAGATTGTATTTATTTATTTGACAGAGAGAAATTACAAGCAGGCAGAGAGGCAGGCAGAGAGGTGGGGGAAGCAGGCTCCCCACTGATCAGGGAACCCAATGTGGGGCTCAATCCCAGGACCCTGAGATCATGACCTGAGCTGAAGGCAGAGGCTTAACCCACTGAGCCACCCAGGCACCCCGAAACAGTTCTTTTGAGAGCTATCTTTGTAAGCCCTGTGAGTCATGCTAGTTAAGGTCCAAGGGAAGGGAATATGGTAGAAAGGGAAAACGGGAAGGAGAGGAGAGAGAAAGAAAAAGGAAAGGAGTAACAATTAAAACAAGGAAAACCAGGGTCTGTTTTAATTCTTTCATAATTCTTTTTTTTTTTTTTAGATTTTATTTTTATTTATTTGACAGATCACAAGCAGGCAGAGAGGCATGCAGAGAGAGAGGAGGAAGCAGGCTCCCCGCTGAGCAGAGAGCCCGATGCGGGGCTCGATCCCAGGACTCTGAGATCATGACCTGAGCCGAAGGCAGCGGCTTAACCCACTGAGCCACCCAGGCGCCCCTATTCTTTCATAATTCTTATAATGCTTCTCAGTACGGTAATGGTGTCTTAGTTATTTGCATGTTTATCTTCCATCATCCATCCTCTGACAGGATGTTTCCACCCCTTGTTTGTCCACATAGTAGATGTGAACAAATTCCACATCCACATGGTAAAACCAGAATGAAAGCATGAGCAAACTCTTTGAGGCATTCTAACCATGCATCTCGTTTCTCAGAGCATAACTAACATCTAAGGCAGCTATGGGCTGAGTGAGTCTCAACTACCTGGGTGCTTATCAAAGTTAGGAATTCTTGGGCTGGACCCTCCACAGACTGGTTCATCTGTGCTTTTAACTACACATCTGCTTTGCCTAGAGAAACAAATGTATATAACAAAAGGTGAAAATCAAAGTCTGGTAACAGTCTGTGTAGTGCTTCCACTTGGGGACGTCTGTGTTAAGAAAAAGAAGAGAGGCTCAAAAAATAAAACTCAAGGGCGCCTGGGTGGCTCAGTTGGTTGAGCAACTGCCTTCAGCTCAGGTCATGATCCCAGACTTCTGGGATCGAGTCCCGCATCGGGCTCCCAGCTCCTTGGGGAGTCTGCTTCTCCCTCTGACCTTCTCCTCTCTCATGCTCTCTCTCACTCATTCTTTCTCAAATAAATAAATAAAATCTTAAAAAAAAATAAAACTCAAAAGTAATTCCAGAGCTCTGAATATGGTTTGTTTTTAGGTAACATTAAGGGATTATTTTTCATTTCGTTAGATGTTACAGTGTTATCATGGTTGTGTGGGATGTCTGTGTAAATCTATGTATGCATACATGTAAGTACGTGCATACATACATTGTCTCTGTTACTGATGTACTGTACTTCAGTACTTACGGATGAATTTATGTATCTTGGATTTGCTCTAAAATATACCAGAAAAGAAAAGAAGGAAACAAATTGGGAAAAATGAAGATTATTTAGAGAACTGGATGGTGAATACACTGAGATTCATTATACTACCCTCCCCACTTCTCTTTATGTTTGGAAGTTTCATAATAAAATATTCTTTTAAAAATAGTCTCAACTTAGTGAAAGCTACAGTCCCCCCAAGAGTACTTGTGGTGATAAAGTACAGTCAGAAATGTGTATTTGCCCCAAAGCCATCCCAAGTTGAAGGGGAATGGGCAAGAGGTAAGGTTTATGGGCCAGACCTTTTGGGTACATTTCTTCATATAATCCCCCCCTTACCCCCGCCCCCAGTTCTGTTAGGTTAATGCCACCTTAACAGTGTGACTGAATTTAGCATCCCTAATCATGTGACACACTGGTATTGCATGTCTCCTGGTGGAGTGTATGGGGTTCTACAAATCATCATTGAAGTGGTCCTCCTGCCCAAAACTGTTCAACCTGAATCTAATCATGAAGCACCAGTTAAGTGCTGAACATGGATGTTCTACCAGACAATGGGCCTGGACACTTCAAAATTGCCAATATCAAAAAAGACAAACTTTTTTAAAGAAAAGTGTTTTGAGGGTGCCTGGGTGGTTCAGTTGGTTAAGCGAGTGCCTGCGGCTCAGGTCATGATCCTGGAGTCCCAGGATGAGTACCGCATCGGGCTCCCTGCTGAGCAGGGCATTCTACTTCTCCCTCTGACTTTCCCCCTCTCATGTACTCTCTCTCTCTCTCTTTCTCTCTCTCTCAAATAAATAAATAAATAAATAAATAAATAAAGTCTTAAAAAGACAAGTGTATTGCTTTGAATTAAAGAAGACTAAAGAGATAGGACATCAAAATGCAATGGCTGAACTTTGATTGGATCTTAGATTCAACAAAGGCAGGCTGAAAAAAGACACTATGGGGACAATCAAAAACTTTCAAAAATGGACAGTGTATTAGATAATATTTTTAGCTACTGTAAATAGTGCTGCCACTATAAACAAGGTTTTATTTACATTCCTTTTTGCAATTATTTTGGGTATATATAAATCTCGAAGTAGAATTGCTAGTAGTTGTATGTTTATCTTTTCAAGGAATTAACAAATTGTTTTCCACAGCAACCACACCATTTTACATTCCCACCACCAGCATACAAGAGTGGCTATTTCTCCAGGGCCTTGCCAACACTTACTACTTTATTGTTTATTTTTGTTCGGGTCATCTCAGTGGATGAGAAGTGATTTTAATTTGCATTAATTACTTAATGACCAGTGATGATGTTGGACATCTTTTTATAAGCTTGCTGGCCCCTGCATGGTTTTTTTGGAGAAAAGTCTCTTCAAGGGCATATGATTTTTTTTTCAAGATTTTATTTCTAAGTAAACTATACCCAACGTGGGAACTCACAACTGTGAGATCAAGAGTCACATGCTCTACTGACTGAGCCAGCCATGCTCCAAGGGTGGATGATTTTTTTTTTATTTCTTTTCAGCCTAACAGTATTCATTGTTTTTGCACCACACCCAGTGCTCCATGCAATCCGTGCCCTCTCTAATATCCACCACCTGGCTCCCCCAACCTCCCACCCCCCGCCCCTTCAAAACCCTCAGATTGTTTTTCAGAGTCCATAGTCTCTCATGGTTCACCTCCCCTTCCAATTAGGGTGGATGATTTTTAACTGTATCATTAATGATGCATTTTAAATTAAAATAAAGGGATTAAATTTTGTGTTACTGTTTCTGAATAGAATTTTCTCTAATTACTGATGAAAATTAAAATATCAAAATGGGGGGGCACCTGGATGGCTCAGTCAGTTAAGTGTTGGACTCTTGATTTCAGCTCAGGTCGAGATCTTGGGGTGATGAGATCGAGCCCCATGTCAGGCTCCATGCTGAGCATAGATGGAACCTGCTTGAGATTCTCCCTTCCTCTGCCCCTCCCCCCATTCACATGCTCACGCTCGCTCTCTCAAATAAATAAATAAAATCTTTAATAAAAATTTTCAAAATGCTATTTTATTGCATTGATTAAGCTAACTGTAGCTGCTTTAACAAATGAATCCCCAAATGTTTGATGACTCAGACACAAGTGAAGTTTCTTTCTTGTTCAAATAAAGCCCAACATGTTCAGTAAATGGCTTTCTCAAGCAGCAACACAGACACTCAAGCTCCTTTTATATGTGCTCTGCCATCTTCAGCTGAAGGCTTCCAAGGAGTCATTGGTCCAGTATTTGTAAAAGGGTTGCTGACACAGGGCTGAGGGCCCAGTGAGGCTGGAGACCATGCACCAATGGCAACAATTTACCATATTTTTATTTTAAGTATAGAGATGGAGAAGGCTCACAGTTAGATTAATCCCAGGTAGAGACTTTGCATGGTAAATGCTATAGAAAATAAGAAGGGGAGAGGCTGAACTGGCTGGCAAGAATGTGAGTGAGTGTTGCACCGTGGGGTACACACAAAAAGAAACAGAAGAGTAACAGTGCGAGAGAGTGAATGGACTGAGGGGGAAGGTATGGAGAGATCAGAGGGCTGACCAAAGTCAAGGTGTAAACTCATGAGGGAGTTGGAGGGCAAGCAGATTGAGAGGAGTATACAATGCATCAAGGTTGAAGATTCTTAAAATTGTCCACTTCAGGATGACAATGAAAAAACAAAGGTGTGGCTATGGGAGTGGGCGGCCAAAAGGGAGTAGGATTTATATCAGGCTCAAGTTTAAGGCCAGCAGGAGGCCTTGAGGTTAGGGTGTTGGTTAGTCAGTCATCTGCAGAAATGTGGACATGTCCCACAGGTCAAGGCCCTAAGTAAACAAAGGAGAGTGCACAGAAAAGGTATAAAGTAATGAAGCCTATATTTTAAAGAAATATAGTTACCGTAGGACTCTCTCTGAGAAAGAGTTCGAACTGGCTCTAGGCATGACGGTGTCTCTGGGGGAACAGCCAAGTTACAGTTAAAACAAAGAGGTAAAGGAACATTCTAAAGAATTTGGGAATGACAGGAATTTTATCTGCACTGGAACTCAGATTCCTGGGGGAAAGAATCAGATTGGAGGGAGCTAGAAGCACAGGAGTTTCTATCAGCATATCAAAAACTAGATAATGTGAAACTGTTCGGCCTTCAAAACACAGAGATATGCCAAGATATGCCGGATAAAATCTAACAAACATTCTCAGATTCAGAGCTAAACTTGCAAGACAATAAGGCAATCTCCCAAGAAACACAAGTAAAGAGGGACTGAAAACTAGGACAATAATAGTACACTTAAGCTGGGCCTACCTCAGCAGTCCAAGAGTTTGGATTTTAACACTAGGAGGGGAGCCCATAGGCCCATGTAAGGCAGGGAGTTAAAATTTAGACTCTGCATGAATCGGGGCCCTCCCAAATGTTAAGCTTGAATGAAAAGATGGATTTTTAAAAATCCTTCTTCGTCTGGCTTCTGAAGAGAAAAAAAAAAAACAAAAAACCCTCTCCCTGAGAATCTGTAACCATGGGCATTCCTTCACAGGGGTTTGGTGTTCAAATGTATTCCCAGACTATCTCAATAGTCTGGGACCTCAAGTGGAGAAATTACACGAAAAGGAGTTTCTGTCCAGGCATTCCAACACTGGAAAAGAGGGCACAATGGATGTTAGAATACTTAGCAATCTGCCACTCCCGTCTGTATTTTTGTTGAAGAGAAATATAATCAACACAACACTTTCAAGGATAATAAAGGATTACATTAACATAAAATTGGGGGGAAACATGGTCTTGAAATACAAGATCGAGAGAGAAAAGGAATAATGTAAAATTTCTAATATCATCCCTGCTGAAATGCATGTTCTACAGCTAAATTCCACTTAATGGACATTTGGGGTTTAGAGGAACCAGTTAAATGACACCACAAGGAAGCAAACACATTTAGAGCATGGGACAGTTCACAGGACAAAAATTTCTGCAACACATCAATGGCATGAAAAGATTAAGAGAGATTTAAGAGCCCTAAAACTAAAAGTAAGGGGCACCTGGGTGGCTCAGTTGGTTAAAGGTCTGCCTTTGGCTCAGGTCATGATCCTGGGGTCGTGGGATAGAGACCCACATCAGGCTCCCTGCTCCGTGGGAAGCCTGCTTCTTCCTCTCCCTTTGCCCCTCCACAACTGCTCCTTCTCACTCACTCTTTCTCTCTCTCTCCTTTTCTCCCTCTCTCTCAAATAAATAAAATCTTTTTTTAAATTTTTAAAAAATAAAAAAAAATTTTTAAAAGTAGTATTTGAACCTTGTTTGGATCCTAACTTTGAATATAACTGAAGGAATCTGATTATTTGGTTCAATGTGGCACCATGATTAAGCAATCCGGTTTTTAGACATGTATATTGGGTATATAGGGAAAATGACACATGCCTAGGATTTACTTTATAATCCAAAAAGGAAACAAGCAGGAAAGAAAAAAATATAGCAAAGCCTTGATAATGAACGATGGGTATATGGGTGTTAATTGTACTCTTGTTTCTACTTTATGTATGTTTAAAAATTTCAAGGTCAAAATTCAAAATTATTTAGAGAACACATGAACAAAAATGCTTAAAGAGCATTAGTGTAGCATGTAAGTTACACTAGAAATTTCTTATTCTTCTCAATGTGGAAGCCCAACCGATGTTTTTCTGCTTCTATTATAAAATGCCAGAATGAACACAACCTAACCCTACACCTAAAGGAGCTGGAGAAAGAACAACAATAAAGCCTAAACCCAGCAGGAGAAGAGAAATAATAAAGATCAGAGCAGAAATCAATGAAATAGAAACCAAAAAAACAGTAGAACAAATAAACGAAACTGGGAGTTGGTTCTTTGAAAGAATTAATAAGATTGATAAACCCCTGGCCAGACTTATCAAAAAGAAAAGAGAAAGGACCCAAGTAAATAAAATCATGAATGAAAGAGGAGAGATCACAACCAACACCAAAGAAATACAATTATAGGAACATATTATGAGCAACTCTACGCCAGCAAATTTGACAATCTGGAAGAAATGGATGCATTTCTAGAGACATATAAACTACCACAACTGAACCAGGAAGAAATAGAAAATCTGAACAGACCCATAACCAGTAGGGGATTGAAATAGTCATCAAAAATCTCCCAACAAACAAGAGCCCAGGGCCAGACAGCTTCCCAGGGGAATTCTACCAAACATTTAAAGAAGAATAAATTCCTATTCTCCTGAAACTGTTCCCAAAAAAAGAAATGGAAGGAAAACTTCCAAACTCATTTTATGAGGCCAGAATCACCTTGATCCCAAAACCAGACAAGGATCCCATCAAAAAAGAGAATTATAGGGGCGCCTGGGTGGCTCAGTGGGTTAAGCTGCTGCCTTCGGCTCAGGTCATGATCTCAGGGTCCTGGGATCGAGCCCCGCGTCGGGCTCTCTGCTCAGCAGGGAGCCTGCTTCCTCCTCTCTCTCTGCCTGCCTCTCTGCCTACTTGTGATTTCTCTCTGTCAGATAAATAAATAAAATCTTAAAAAAAAAAGAGAGAATTATAGACCAATATCCTTGATGAACACAGATGTGGAAATTCTCACCAAAATACTAGCCAATAGGATCCAAAAGTACATTAAAAGGATTATTCACCACGACCAAGTGGGATTTATTCCAGGGCTGCAAGGTTGGTTCAACATCCACAAATCAATCAATGTGATACAATACATTAATAAAAGAAAGAACAAGAACCATATGATATTCTCAATAGATGCTGAAAAAGCATTTGACAAAGTATAGCATCCCTTCCTGATCAAAACTCCTCAAAGCATAGGGATAGAGGGCACATACCTCGATATCATCAAAGCCATCTATGAAAAACCCACAGCAAATATCATTCTCAATGGAGAAAAACTGAGAGCTTTTCCATTAAGGTCAGGAACTAGGCAGGGATGTCCATTATCACCACTGCTATTCAACAGAGTACTAGAAGCCCTAGCCTCAGCAATCAGATAACAAAAAGAAATTAAAGGCATCCAAATTGGCAAAGAAGAAGTCAAGCTATCACTCTTTGCAGATGATATGGTAGTTTATGTGGAAAATCCAATAGACTCCATTCCAAATCTGCTAGAACTTGTACAGGAATTCAGTAAAGTGTTAGGATATAAAATCAATGCACAGAAATCAGTTGCATTTCTAAACACCAACAAGAAGACAGAAGAAAGAGAAATTAAGGAGTCAAACCCACTTACAATTGCACTCAAAACCATAAGATATCTAGGAATAAACCTAACCAAAGAGGCAAAGAATCTACACTCAGAAACCATTATAAAGTACTCATGAAAGAAATTGAGGAAGACACAAAGAAATGGAAAAATGTTCCATGCTCATGGATTGGAAGAACAAATATTGTGAAAATGTCTATGCCACCTAAAGCAATCTACACATTTAATGCAATCCCTATCAAAACCCCATAATTTTTTTCAAAGAAATGGAACTTATAATCCTAAAATTTATATGGAACCAGAAAAGACCTCGAATAGCCAGAGCAATGTTGAAAAAGAAAGCCAAAGTTGGTGGCATCACAATTCCAGACTTCAAGCTCTATTACAAAGCTGTCATCATCAAGACAGCATGGTACTGGCACAAAAACAGACACATAGATCAATGGAACAGAATAGAAAGCCCAGAAATAGACCCTCAACTCTATGGTCAACAATCTTCAACAAAGCAGGAAAGAATGTCCAATGGAAAAAAGCCAGTCTCTTCAACAAATGGTGTTGGGAATATTGGACAGCCACATGCAGAAAAATGAAACTGGACCATTTCCTTACACCACACACAAAAATAGATTCAAAATGGATGAAGGACCTCAATGTGAGAAAGGAATCCATCAAAATCCTTGAGGAGAACACAGGCAGCAACTTCTTCCTAGGAACATCTTCAAAGGCAAGGGAAGCAAGGGCAAAATGATCTACTGGGATTTCATCAAGATCAAAAGCTTTTGTACAGCAAAGGAAACAATTAACAAAACCAAAAGACAACTGAAAGAATGGGAGAAGATATTTGCAAACAACATTATCAGATAAAGGGCTAGTATCCAAGATCTATAAAGAGCCTAGCAAACTCAATACCCAAAGAACAAATAATCCAATCAAGAAATGGGCAGAGGACATGAACAGACTTTTCTGCAAAGAAGACATCCAGATGGCCAACAGACACATGAAAAAGTGCTCCACATCACTCGGCATCAGGGAAATACAAATCAAAACCACAATGAGATATCACCTCACACCAGTCAGAATGGCTAAAATTAACAAGTCTGGGAATGACAGATGCTGGCGAGGGTGCGGAGAAAGGGGAACCCTCCTACACGGTTGGTGGGAATGCAAGCCGGTGCAGCCACTCTGGAAAATCGCCTGGAGGTTCCTCAGAAAGTTGAAAATAGAGCTTCCCTATGACCCAGCAATCACACTACCAGGTATTTACCCTAGAGATACAAAGGTAGTGATCCAAAGGGGCATGTGCCCCAGAGACCAAAACTGCCATAGTTATAGCTTTTGTTAACCAAGCCGCTCCAGACATTAAAAGGAAATTACAGAGGGTAGAACGACTAGGAGAAAAGAGCCTACAGGATCTGATAGTGGTGGCAGAAAGAATCTATAACAGAGAGACCCTGGAGAAACAACAGGTAGGATAAGTGACCGTCAGAGCAGGAACCTGGCTAAGATCCTACTGGCCACAACCATGGATGACCCACATGAAAAACAGAGACGTCTCAAGAAGTTGGCTTCAGGAGAAGGTAAGGGGGATGGCCCCTGTCAAGAACGCCCCAAACTGAATAGAAACCAGTGTGCTTTAACCAGAGTTTGCCCCTGGTTAAAGGAATCCCCCAACAAACTACTATCTTGGAGGTCGATGAGTTAGATGACTAGGGGAGTCGGGGTTCGGCACCCCTCCCCGAGCCCAGGGTAACCCTTAAAGTGGAGGAGCAACCAATTAAATTCCTAGTAGACACCGGGGCACAGCACCCTGTCTTGCTGCAACCTTAAGGGAAGTTGGCAAATAAGACCTCATGGGTACAGGGGGCCACAAGCACTAAACAATATTCATGGACTACCCGGACAACCCCGGACTGATGGATCAGCAATGCCCGCTTGACCCATTACCAGAGCTTGCTTTTGAACCCCACCAAAATTTTGTTCCAAGTGCCAACATCCCTAAACTCAGTGACACTGCTCCCTAACCCTGAGCTGGACCCCCCCCTTACATGACTGCTAAGAAATCCTGGCTCAGGTGCATGGAGTCAGAGCCGATCTCCAGGACCAAACACTGCCGAATGCAGATGACACCTGGTATACAGATGGCAGTAGCTTTGTCCAGGAAGGAATCAGGTATGCGGGGGCAGCTGTGACCACAGAAACAGAGACTGTCTGGGCAGAACCGTTAGCGGCTAGGACTTCTGCCCAACATGCAGAACTGACTGCACTAAGGCACTAACAATGGGAGCAGGCAAGATAAACATCTATACTGATAGCAGGTACGCCTTTGCCACGGCCTTTGCCACGGCCCACGTCCATGGAGCCATTTATAGAGAAAGAGGGCTCTTAACAGCAGAAGGAAAGACTATTAAAAACAAGGCAGAAATCCTCAAGCTCCTAAGGGCTCTCTGGCTGCCTAAGGCACTGGCCATTATCCATTGTCCAGGATATCGAAAAGCAGACACGCCAGTGGCCAGGGGAAACCAGCTGGCCGACTTGAAGGCAAAAGAGGCACCTCTTTTTTGGACCATGTCTTAGTGACCACACGGCCTGATCTGGGAGCACCGAGCCTGCCAGAGAGCCCCAACTACACTGACGCAGACTTACAATGGATTAGGCGTCTTCCCCGGGACACAATGCTTACATGGCTGGTGGAGAGCTGCAGATAGCAGCATAATCCTACTAGAGGAACTGGGACGGAGACTCCTATCCAAAATGCATAGGAGTACACAACTGGGAACAAAAAAAATGGGAGACTTGGTGCGACATGCAAAGATCATCATCAAAGACTCCCGATCAAAGATCGAACAGATTGTGGCAAGCTGCCACGCATGCCAATTAACTAATGCCACCGCCCATGGATCTAACCTGGGCACCCAGCTCCGGGGGAACCGCCCAGGAGCCTACTGGGAAGTGGACTTCACCGAGATAAAACCTGGAAGATACGGATACAGGTATTTACAAGTATTTGTAAATACTTTTTCAGGATGGACAGAGCCATTTCCCACCAAACATGAAACAGCA
This sequence comes from Lutra lutra, assembly GCF_902655055.1. Taxonomy (NCBI): domain Eukaryota; kingdom Metazoa; phylum Chordata; class Mammalia; order Carnivora; family Mustelidae; genus Lutra; species Lutra lutra. The sequence continues at coordinate 13,614,194 of NC_062294.1, forward strand.
CAGATCGTGACCAAGAAACTGCTGGAAGACATCTTACCAAGGTATGGTTTTCCTGTTAAGATTGGATCAAATAACGGACCAGGATTCGTCTCTAAGGTAACACAGGGAGTGTCACTAGCACTTGGGGCAGATTGGAAATTATATTGTGCATATAGGCCCCAAAGCTCAGGACAGGTAGAGAGGATGAACAGAACATTAAAAGAGACCTTGACTAAGTTAGCCTTGGAGACTGGCAGGGATTGGGTGACTCTCCTCCCCTTCGCCCTATATAGGGTACAAAACTCCCCATATAAGATGGGACTTACCCCCTACGAGATCATGTTCGGTACTCCCCCACTTATTATTCCCAATTTAAAACCTGAGGTGCTTATTGAGTTTGATGATCACCGACTCCTTTTCTCCCTCCAAATGTTACAACGAACCCATGAACAGGTGTGGCCTAAGCTGAGGGCCCTCTACGAGACTGGGCCACCCCCAGACCCTCATCGGTATTGGCCCGGTGACTGGGTGTATGTCCGGAGATACCAACGCCAGACACTTCAACCACACTGGAAGGGACCCTACATCGTGATCCTGACCGCTCCCACCGCTCTCAAGGTCGACGGGATTACTCCCTGGGTCCACTACACCCACGTCCAGCCAGCTGACCCACACGCTGTTCTCAAGGACTTCGTTCCAGAATGGAAAAGTCAGCCCGACAAGGACAATCCCTTAAAGCTAAGACTGCGCCGTTCTCACCTCGCTAATGTTGCTTATGTTATGTCCCCTTCACTCCAGGGCCAATCCCCATACCTACCCTGGCAGGTGATAGATGTTTCTAGAGGAGAAATTGTATATTCCCTCTCAAAAATTGCCCCACTACAAGCTTGGTTTCCTGATTTGACCTTTGACTTGTTACAGATACTCCATGTGAGGGACTCATGCGGTCACCGCCCGGCCCAACCATGGTTTTTGCAGAGACAGCATTTCTATGTTTGCCCGGGATATTTTAGAGGAGCCCTGGCAAGACAGTGCAGGGGCCCCGCCCACTTTTACTGTGCCAGCCGGAGCTGTGTCTCCACTGGCGAAATTGGGTGGACAGCCCCCTACAAAGATGATTTAATTGCCCTTAAAAGAAACCACACGTTACAAAAACCTCAAACCTGCACATCACAGGCACCCGACAAGCCTGGCTCTAAAATCTGTAATCCGATCACCCTAAAATTCACGGGGGGCCGGTTAACTAGATACAAGATAGCAGATGGGACTTACCTGGGGCCTTAGAAATTATTTCACTTCCAGAGATGGCTCAAGATGGGACAAAACCGACCCTGGAGCCGTTTCCCGTAAGACTCCTGGCCAGGGAAACCACCCAGACTAACCCAATTGTGTTAGGCCCAAACCCTGTGCTAGTACCTCCTCAGCCCAAACCTCAGACAACTCTTGTCTCCCCACTGCCCTCCCCTGTACCTACCGTGCCGTCTGAGCCCAATAACACCCCTGATGCAGACACAATCACTCCTGTCCCAGCCTCCTTCCCACTAGGTCCTCTCTTCCTCAGCCCTTCTCAGCATCCACTTTGGGACCTGATGCTCCAAGCTTACAGGTTCCTCAATGCGACCAAGCCCAATCTTACCCAATCTTGCTGGCTCTGCTATGACATCCAGCCTCCCTTCTATGAGGGAATCGTGATGTTGGGTCAGTACAACACAACCTCCAACCCTAATGCCTGTAGATGTCATCAAAAGACTCAAGGACTCACTTTACAATCAGTGTCAGGTCAGGGACTCTGTATAGGCTCCCCCTGACCCCAATACCGGTTCCTATGTAATGATACAAGATCTATATCTAGCCTAGACTACAACCTACCTCCTCAAGATGGTTGGTGGGCATGTTCTACAGGCCTAACCCCCTGTCTTCATGGTCAGATTCTAAACCAGACAAAGGGTTTCTGTGTGCTAGTTCAGCTGCTCCCTAAAATTACCTACCACTCAGATGAGCAGGTACTTCAGTGGTTCGAGGCAGGTACCCATAGATGGGATAAAAGAGAGCCCATCTCGACTATCACCATTGCCACATTGTTAGGACTTGGGTTAGCGGGAGTGGGGACAGGTATTGCTTCACTTGTCGTACAGAACTCCCACCATAACAGTCTCAGAGCAGTGATCGATCTAGACATAGAACGGATAGAAACCTCTATTTCCCACCTCCAAGACTCCCTAACATCTTTGTCCAAGGTTGTCCTTCAAAACAGAAGAGGATTAGACCTTGTCTTCTTACAACAAGAGGGGTTATGCGCTGCCTTAAACGAAGAATGTTGCTTCTTCACTGACCACTCGGGAATAGTCCAAGAGTCAATGGCAAAGGTCAGAGAAGGTTTGGCCAAACGCAAACGGGAATGGGAACAGCAGCAGGGTTGGTTCGAGTCATGGATCAATTATTCCCCATGGATAACCACCTTGCTGTCCACCCTAGCCGGGCCCCTCATTATCCTCCTTCTCTTCCTTACCTTCGGGCCCTGCATTATCAATAGATTAGTTACTTTTGTCAAAGACAGAGTCAGTACAGTTCAGCTCATGGTACTCAGCAATACCAACCACCGGACCTTGTTACTGAGACCAGCCTGGACCCATAATTGGGTCCTTCCTTAGGTTCCTCTGAGAGGGGGAAATGTGGAGGCCGAGAAAATTAAGGCCACCCCACCCCGAGTTTAGCATTAGCACAAGTACAGCCATCTTGGCTTTGGTAGCCATCTCAGGCCCCTGTGACCAAGGGCTGAACTTTCCCCCACCCTGCTTTAGTTACAGAGACCCCCACCCTGCTTTAGTAACTGGAATACCTAACCCTGTAAACACTTCCAGGAAAAACCGCTCTACCTAACCCTGTAAACTTACCTAACTGTAAACTTAACTAACCTTGAAACACTTCAAGTAAGTACCTAACCCCATAAACAGCCCAGCAACAGCTAATCAGCCTAAGGCAGAAAAGCCTGAAACTTCTCCACCGACCCCCCACCCTGCCCCAAGCCTCTTGTAATGACCCATAAAAACCCCTGCCTTAACTAGCCTCGGGGCCCAAGTCCCTACTCCGCTGTGTCCCGTATACTTGGGCCCAAGCTTACGCTTGTCGAATAAACCCTTGTGTGATTGCATCGGTGCTTGGCTCCTTGTTGGTCTCTCGGACATGAAAACTCGGGCACTACACTGTGAAATGTAAACCTGATGATTCACAGGCCTGTACCCCTGGGGCTAATAATATATTATATGTTAATTTTAAAATTTTTTTAAGCAAAATAAAATAAAATGCCAGAATGAGGAAAAACACTCTGTACCCTGAGGTGAATCCGCAATGATGAAGTCACCTCACTAGTTTCAGTCCCCAAGAAAAATTTCAAAACTAAGAAATATCTAGTGTGGACTCCAATAAAAAAAAAATGGTATCATCCCTTTTAGAATACTAATGTCTAAAAAATGTCACAATCTTTGTGGATATGGCTAACATGAGAAAAAGTTACTATTTTCCACCATTAACAGATAAATGAAACTGGTAATTTTATTCTTACCTTTCTTTTAAAAACCTGAGATTCCTTTAAATGCGAAATATTTGATTTTCCTGAAATCTGACTCCCTTGCACCTTTAAAAAAGAAAAACAGCCTACTGAAATACAATTCACATACTATAAAATTCACCCACCTAAGTGTAAAATGTAACGGTTTTTAGCATATTCAAAGTTGTGCAACCATCAACACAATCAATTTGAGAACATTCATCACTTCCCCCCCAAAAATCCTGTACCTGTAAGCAGTCATTCTCCACCTTCCACCCGCCAAATATACCCTCACCCTCAACTCCAGGCAATCACTAACTTATTTTCTGTCTCTATGAATCTGGCTAATTTAGACACTTGACATATATAGAATCACACAAAATATATGTTTTTTTTTTTATTTGGTTCTTTCACTTAGCATAGTATTTTCAAAGCTCATTGGACCATGCATCAGTACTACATTCCTTTTTTTACTGCCAAATAATAGTCCATGGTATGACTGTGTCACACTTTTTTTTTTAAGATTTTATTTATCTGACAGGCAGAGATCACAAGTAGGCAGAGAGAGAGGGGGAAGCAGGCTCCCCGCCTAGGAGAGAGCCTAATGTGGGGCTCGATCCCAGGACCCTGGGATCATGACCTGACCCCGAAGGCAGAGGCTTTAACCCACTGAGCCACCCAGGCGCCCCTATGTCACATTTTATTCATCCATTCATCAGCTGATGGGTATTTCGGTTGTTGCTATCTTTTAGCTATTAATGAATAATGCTGCTATGGACATTCTTATAAAAGTTTTACGTGGACATGGTTTTTATTTCTCTTGTTTTCTTTACTGTAGGAGTGGAAGTGATGGTCATATGGTAACTATATGTTTAACCTTTTGAGAAACTACCAAACTTCTTTCCAAAATGGCTGAACATTTTACATTCCTACCAGCAGTGGATAAACATTCCAATTTCTCCACATCCTTACCAACACTCATCTGCTTTCTTAATTGTAGCCATCATCAAGGATGCCTGGCTGGCTCAGTTGGTAGAGCAAGCAACTTTTTTTTTTTTTTTTAAGATTTTACTTATTTATTTGACAGAGATCACAGGTAGGCAGAGAGGCAGGCAGAGAGAGAGAAGGGGAAACAGGCTCCCCCCTGAGCAGAGAGCTCGATGCGGGACTCCATCCCAGGACCCTGAGATCATGACCAGAGCCAAAGGCAGATGCTTAACCCACTGGGCCCACCCAGATGCCCTGAGCAATCAACTCTTAAGCTCATGGTCATGAGTTTGAGCCCCATCTCAGGCAGAGACATTACTTTAAAAGAAAAAAGAAAAGTTAAAAAAAAAAGTATATAACCATATAGTAAGTGTGAAGTGATATCCCATTGTGATTTGGAATAGCATTTTCCTAAAGGTGAATGATGTTGAGCAACTGTTTGAGTACTTATTGACCATTTCCTTGTTATCTCTTTGAAAGTAAACTTTCTAAATGTCTTTGTCTCTGGGTCTTCCTTCTGCCCTACTAATATTTTCAGTTAAGCTCAATATCTACTTGTAGTTCACATAACAAGAAGATTAAAAAGTAATGGCAATACACTGGTCTTTGCATTTTCTCATTCATTCATTCATTCATTCATTCATCCATTCATCCAATATCGTTTGAGAACTGATTATGTAACAGAGGCTGTTCTGGGCACTGAGCATATACAAGAAAATAAAACGTACAAAGAAGTCCTTGTCTTTGTGAAGTTTACATTTTTGTGTCTTTCAATTTTTTTTCAACTTTATTGAGATATAATTGGCATACAGCACTATATAAAAGTTTAAGGAGCACATAGTAACAACTTGACTGACATATATTGTGAAATGATTTGTAAGGGGCTTCTGGGTGGTTCAGTTGGTTAAGTGACTGCCTCCGGCTCAGGTCAGGATCCTGGGGTCCCAGGATCAAGTCCCACATCAGGATCCCTGCTCAGCGGGGAGTCTGCTTCTCCCTCTGACCCTAGCCCCCATCCCTCCCCATCCTGCTCTCTCTCTCTCATTCTCTTTCAAATAAATAAAAGCTTGGACACATGGGTGGCTCAGTGGGTTAAGCCTCTGCCTTCGGCTCAGGTCATGATCCCAGCGTCCTGGAATCGAGTCCCACATCTGGCTCCTTGCTCCGCCTCTGCCTGCCACTCTGCCTGCTTGTGCATACTCTCTCTCTGACAAATAAATGAATAAATGAAATCTTTTTTTTAAATGTAAAAAAAAGACAAATAAAAGCTTTACAAAAAATGATTTGTGCAACAAAACATCCATCATCACATAGATACAACAAAAAAGAAAAAAATTATTTTTTTTCCGTGATGAGAACTCTTAGGATCTATTTTATTAGATACAAAGGAAACATGGCATAAAATTTACCAGCTTAATGATTTCTAAGTGGAAGTGTACAATTTAGTAACGTTCAGTATATTCACACTGTTGCAAAACAAATCTCCAGAACTTGGTTCATGTTGCAAATAGGAAACTCTATACCCACTGAACCAGAAATCTCTTTTTCCCCCTCTCCCAATGCCTGGTAACCACCATTCTACTTTCTGTTTTAATGAAATTGACTACTTTAGATACCTGGTAGAAGTGGAATCATACATTATTTGTCATTTTGTGATTGGCTTATTTCATTTAAAATAATACTCTCCAGGTTTAACCATGTTATAGCATTTCCTTCATTTTTAAGCCTGAATAGTATTCTGTTGTATGTATACACCACATTTTGTTTATCCATTCATCCATCAGTGTACATCTTTGGATTGCTTCCACCCCTTGACTCTTGTGAATACTACTACTATGAACACAGATTTACAATATCTCTTTGACACCCTGCTTTCAATTCTTTTGGATATGTGCCCACAAGTAGCATTGCTAGATCATACGGTAGTTCAACTTTTAATTTTTTGAGGAGTTTCAATGTTTTCCATTGTGGATACATCATCTGACATTCCCACCAAGAGTAAACAACAATTCCAATTTCTTCACATCCTTTCCAGCACTTTTTTTTCTTTTCCTTTCTTTTTCCTTTCCTTCCTTTCCATTCTCCCTCCCTTTCTTTTTTCTTTGTAATCATCCTAAAGGACATGGATATCTCAATGTAGTTTTGTTTTGCCTTTCTCTGATGATTAGTGATGTTGAGCATCTTTTCACCTTTCATTTCCTTGGTTAGGTTTATTCCCAAGTATTTTATTCTTTTTGATGCTATTATAAGTGAAATTAGTTTCTTAATGTTTAATTTTTAATTGAAGTATAGGTGATATGTTCTAATAGTTTTTTTTCTTCCTAGTAGTTTTCTTGGGGGAATATTTAGGGTTTTCTACCTATAAGATCATGTCATCTAATAATAGACATAACTTTACTGCTTCCTTTCTAATTTGGTTGCCTTTTCTTTTCCTTGCATATTTGCTCTAGCTAGACTTCCAACCTAATGGTGAATAGAACTGTAGAACTGGCGAGAGTGGGAATCCCTGGAAAAGCTTTCAGACTTTGACTATTATGTTAGCTGCAAGATTTTCTAGGATGGCCTTTATTATATTGATGTCATTTCCTCCTATTTCTAGCTTGAGTGTTTTTATCATGAAAGAGTGTAGAATCTTGTCAAATGCTTTGTCTGCATCGACAGGGATGCTCGACAGGGATGCTCGTGTTGTTTTCATACGTTGAACCATTCTTGGATTCCTGGAATAAAGCCCACTTGGTCATGGTGTATAATCCTTTTAATGTGCTGTTCAATTTGGACTCCTAGTACCACCTTCACCTTCTCTGTATTGTTCCAATTTTAGTATACATGCTGCCAGAGTAAGGACTCCTGTGGCTTTTTTAAATGTGGCATAATGTACTCTGAATTCCATAATGTACTTTACATTTCAGTGCAATTACTGAATTTCTCGTTACCAAATGAGTAAATGCCTTAAAGAGCAAGAATTCTTTTCCATGCTTGAAACGCTGATAGAAATTATGAGACGCTTACTAGTTCATCTCATTGCTTCCTTTGCAGAAATGGCCTCACCTCCTACATAATATACTTCAGCTGTAATGTTGGAAAGCGACTGCTTCTTTGGAAGGTGCTCTGCAACAATGCGACCCATAGAAATCATCCCGATTTGCAGGTTCTAGGAAACCCATAAAACTTGCTTACAAATATACCCAAATGATTTAAAATACTAAGAGTATGAGTAAGATGTACCAGGAATTCCGTTCTTCTCGAACTACGAAATCAGTAATTCAACCTTTAAGGTGCTTAAAACACAGCCCCTCCCGATGGTAATGTGTGGAGTGTGTGGAGCATAGCGGTGGATTCATTTTTTTCTGCCTGAGATCCGAACATAAACGCCAGATACTTGGGACCACGAAGGACACAATTCTTTGGAGTAAAGTTTCAGGGACCACACAACTGTTGTCAGCTAACAACAGCTACGGGGAATTTCTGCTTCTGTATCACAACTCATCGGACTTGTTGGGATTGGCCCAGAGGGAGGAAAAGAAAAATGTACATTTCACTTATTTAACAGGTGTTTACAATACCTAGGGATGTGTCAACTTCCGGGAAGTCTCCTGCCAAATGTGGCCCAGACAGGGGACAAACGAAGAAGAGAATCTCTCCACAGGGCGCGGGTCCCAGAAAGAAGCTGGAGGAGGAAACACCGAATCCCCCAAACGAGAAAAAGCCAGCACCAGCTAAAATCCTCTCAGGTTCTACGCCTGCGCCCTGAGCGACGCTACGATTCCCGTGATGGCGCATGCTCCCTGAGCTGCACGCCCCCTCCCGACCCCGCACGCGCATCGGCGCCTGCGCAGCGAGGGTTTCGCCTCACCTGACTCCGCTCCTGCGGGGTTAGGGCGTTGTTGGCTTTTAGGGCGTGGGGTCGGGTGCGTTGTGGCACCAACTGTGTGGTACTTGCCGGTAACCCGGTAGGCGGTGCTCTGGCCTAGAATGAAAGGTGAATTCACAGACTTTTTAATGCAGTGTGTTTTGAGACGCTCGGACGCCTCCGTCTCTCCAGCTGCGGCCCTCCGAGAGCGCTCTGGAAAGCTGTTCATGGGGGAATTTTAATCTTGTTTGGAAGCAGCCCCGCCCAGGACTTCTTTTTATCTAAATATCCAGGAGGTGTCGGACACCTCAGAAATACTCCTTATTTGTCTTCCATAGGAAGCTGAATTATAAAGTTGGGTAATACTTTTAAGAAAGGAAAGAAGAAAGGAAAACTCAGCGCGCGCGCACACACACACACACATACACACGTTTACCTATACACAGAATAATTTCTAAGAATGGACCAGCAACTGCTAACTGATTACCTCAGGGGACAAGAGACTGGGTGGGTGAAGGACACGGGCAAGAGAAATGTTTTTGGTTTTTTGTTTGTTTGCATCCCCTGAAATTGCCCAGTGTGCATGTATCTTTTTTTTTTTTAATGTTTGAGTATTTCCTTGACTCCTCTATCAAAATGTAGACACAAAGTTGGAAGTTTAAGAAGTCTGAGTAGAAATCAGTAAACTGGTTAGAATTATATGCACATGTCAAGATAAAACGTCTTGTGTAAACCACCAAGTCTTCCTGTATAGTTCGGGACAGAGATCTTTTGGGGGTTGGGGCCAGGGGGATATAGGAAAAGAGGAACCCGGTACTTTCGGAAAATTATTGGCATTAGTGGCATACAGGAAACATATCTTTATCATCTCAATTGTTTTGTTCCCTTTGGATTTGACAAATTTAAAAGGTAAATTCTAGTGGGAACTCACTAAATACGGACTTTTGATGTTTATTTTTGTAAAGGAAATTGAACGGGTGTGACTGGCAGGGTTGAGATCTGAAGTTCCTTTTCTAGATAAGGAAAATTTCTCTTAGCGAGTAATCTCCAGACTGATTATAGTATACCCCTGCCCCCAACCTTGCAAGATAATTTCATGCTTCCTCCTCTAAGGGAGGTCATGAGGAAAAAAACTAGTCAATTGGGCATAAGAGGATTTGCAGGCAAGAGGCCCATAATGAAAGACATCTCATACCTCTCATTCCCTGGGTCAATAACCCCTTCAGTTTCATTCATCAGTGAGTGGCTAGTGGATCTAGAGCATAGGAATTCGGCACCAGAGATTGGGAGTTCCAAAAAGTAGGAAGTGGGAACTCAAAGGCCACAGGTTTATAATGTTGCTTCTTAGTTTGCCTTGTTTTTAAGTAGGAAGCCAAAAGTTGAACTCCCAAATAAGATGTTTCAGGAATAGTGTTTCTTAAGTAATTCCCAATGTCAGTACATGGACAAAGAAATTAATGAAGCCTAGAACGCATCAATCAGACTGAACAATGAACAGCACCTGGAAATAGGAATTCCCCACAGAGGAGAATAACCACATCACAAAAGAGCATACTTAGTAAAATTTATTTTTTTAAAAAAAGAAAACAATAATTTATGCCCTTGGCAAAATAAAGGATCTTGTCAATATAAATGTTTCTTAGAAAACATATGAAAAGATAATATAATATATATATATATCAATAAATCAATATTAACCTTACAGAAAAAGCAATGATTCCATAAAAATGATAAGTGAGGATCTTTCTGGCCCTTACACCACAGTATTTTGGGAAGGTCCTATGATTCCTCCTTTTTTTTTTTTTTTTTTCATATAGATGTGCCCTCATTTTAAGAAACCCTAATGTACACACATCTAAATTTAGAAAGTTCATTGATTACTTTTAAATCAATAATTCTACTTATTTACGTATGTATGTATGTAATACACTCCATGTGGGGCTGAAATTCATGATCCCAAGATCAGGAGTCACGTGCTCTACCGACTGAGCCAGCCAGGTGCCCTGTACAATCAATAATTCTTTTAAAAAATCAACAAAGTTTCTATAAGGGATCCTTCAAATTAGAAAATTTTCCTACCGTGTTTAAAATATAATTAACAAAATATATATGTCCCCAACTTCTTTCGTTTATAGTTCTATTGCATAAAGCAAGGTATACCTGAAGTGAAGCAGTAACAGAGTTGGGCCTCAGACCTGACTGGAAAGAGTGTGCTCTTACTTATAGCATGAGGAAATGTTTGGGGGCACAAATTCTCTCAATCTTTTATTTCTCTCATCATGAGCTTTTTTTACTTTTCTTGTCTCTACCACTTTCTGGTAAATTTTGCTCACCTAGTACTCTCAGGGAAAAAAGGAGGAAGTCATACAGGACGGGGCAGATTCCTGAATTAGTGAGTCACTCCAGCAGACAAAGTGAGAGGAGATTCTGGGATTCGGTGTGTGTACGTGGACATAGTTGGGGGAAAGCAGGAGCAATTCTGAACCCTTGATCTGCTTTTGAGGCCCCTCTCCCAGTAGGGGCATCTGATTCCTCTTTAGGAATAGCAACGCCCAGTCCAGCCCTCCCCGGGTGGGACACATACTCAAGAGAATGGACTTGGGCCTATTTGTCACACTCCTCCTGGCTCCCTTCAGCACAGTGGTAGTGCAGCTCACAAAACTCCTGGATCCGGCTACAGGCCTCCAGCATCATCACTTTGGGGACCGTGATTACCACTCGGAAGAAATTCGGGTACTCGAAGCACTGCAGAAATAAGAGCCTGTTATTTTTGTAGCATTTGAATCTGGTACTAAACCTCCCTAAAATGATCAGGGTCCTAATCAGCAGGAAGCAGTGATGTCATTGACTCAGAGCTGTCAGTTTGCTCAGTTCCACCATGCAAGGTGAAATGAAATGGGGTCACTTATGTCAGGGGGGTTTAAAACAGACCCAGGAGGTTATTAAGGAGATGGACTTTAGGCACCTCTTCACTGGTGAATCCATGAACTTTTGAACTGGGCCAAACCACCAATCTTACAAGGACTCAGCCAGAATCCTTATTTACTCCTTCCTGCAACTTGCTGTAGTAAGTGTCTTTGCTCAGTGATAGCCTTAGTAACAAATTATATTCAGCCAAGATTAGTTTTCTGCCACCAATCAAAATTCTATAAACAATAAATACAAGCATTTCCTTTTGTCTTTAAAAACCCTTGACTTTTGTTCCAGGGCGATGGGGAGGGTGGGGAGTGGGAGGACACTATTTGGATTGCTGTCTAAATCTGTGTTCCCCGAATTCCAATTCTGAGACACCAAATAAATGTTTTTGTTTTATTTTGGTTCTGCTTCTTTTCTCAGTTGACACCGTCATTGAGGTGCTAAGTCTATCACAGTTAATTCGTCTTGAAAGGGACTTGTGGGACAGGCTCGTCTCCCCTCACCTAAAATGTTCCACCACAACTTTTCTCCCCAGTACAGATGGGATAATGATGGGGGAGAAACACATCTTAAATCGAGGCCATGAGACACATCAGTTTAAATCTTATCAAATGAGAATACACTTTGTTGGGGCAAAAAAAAAAAAAAATCAGGTTAAAGCCAGCTCAGGGAGAGCTCCTGAGGTTCTAGAAATAGTTGAGAATGTCCTGAGAGACACACAAGCACTCACCGTTGCTGGGAGGCAGTGGACTGATTGCTCAGCAACTAACCGCTCTGTGAACTCCACATCGTTCTCAAATTCTGGGAAATGTTCCATCTCAATTCCAACCTATACCAATAACAGGGAGAGGCAAATTTATCAGAAGGAGGGAAAACAGACCAACTCCCTATGCTAGAAATTAAGGTAGGGACTGCTCTACAAAGTATCTTGGAACTCCACTACTGAAAACTAAGAGTTCTAATACTTATGAGGTCATGGAATTTTTCATAGGGAAGAGAGAATTATATTTATATTAATATTTACGTTTTTTGAAGAGTTCCTTCCTGGATGATGATAAACCAGAGCTGCAAACAGAATGCCAGTATTTCTCTAAAAAGCATTACAGGCCAGGCAATTCTTGACTGCACGGAACAATCCCACCTACTGCAAGATACTTGGTATCCCCAGTCCACGAAATGCCAAGAGCATGCCCCCACAGCGGCCACAAGGCACTCTGCAAACAAACAAAACTCCCATATACTCCAAACACCCCTAGGGAACCAGTATCATTCCTAGTTGAAAAGTACAGTGGTGTGGAAAGCCTCTTATTTGTGTCTTTTCTTTTTCTTATTTGTATCTTCTATCTTCCCTGTATCTACCCATAAAATGATTTTCTGAATCAAGGAATTAAGAAGTCATTTTAAAGGGTGTTTTGTTGTTGTTGTTGTTGTTGTTGTTGTTTAACATGTTAGTGGGCAATTCAGAATAAGGAATTCCTAAACTGCCTGGCCCGGAAGCTCAGTTGGTTGACTTTGTGAGTGCTGCAGACTGGCTTGTTTGCCCTATACCAACTACCTGACACCCACATACTTACCATGAGGTACATGGCCCCCAAAGGACGGATTGGCTGGAGTCCAGGGATGGCAGCCAATGCCCCATAGCAAAGATCAGCATTGGACTGTAACAGGAGGCAGGAAGATGTCAAGGGACAAAATTTAAGTGAAAGAAAACCAAGTCATTAAAAGTAGAGCCCACACCGAAGGCAGGGAACCCAAGTTTGCTCTGTTGGCATAAAGGGTCAACAAGAAAAAGTCTTATCCCCGGAAGCTTTCAACCAGGAGCTGAGTGAAGTGCCAGAAATGAAAGAAATGTCAGGGTGGCTGGTTACACTGATGCCACCTCCTGATTTGGAAACCCCGTAATGGAACACTGCTCCAGAAATGAGGACCCATTATCCCTAATTCCACGGGTGACTTTCCCTGACTGCCAGAGTGGAAGGCCACGGGCTGCGCTTACCTTCAGGAGGCTCAGGGTGTTTTGGTAGAACTCCTGAGGTGTGCGATGCAGGATGCTTTTCAGAGCTCCCTGGACAATGGTACAAGGTCCCAGGATCCGCTGACTCAGCTTCACCAGCCCATCCCGGATCTAAAGTGCCCCGGCAAACAGATTATTTAGCCTTCCTTAAGCATTCCAGCTTTGGGGATTCTTGTTCTGACCATTCTTTTCATCAGGTTTTACATCTCTGAAGAAGCGATGGTGCTTAGTGGCATTCTTGGATTAGACTGCTTGGGTTTTAGCCCAGCTCTGTCACATACCTCCTGTATGACTCTGGGCAAATGATACAATGTCTTAGTGCCTCACTTTTCTCAGCCATAAAAGGTAGATGATACTAATCCTGGCCTCATCGGGTTGCTGGGAGGATTAAATTAAAATGATGTATTTTGAACACCAGCACATCGTAAGCCTGCAAATAACACTTGGGATCATTACTGCTATTGTTTCCTTTTTTGTGGTCTGAAAACTAGAAGTGGATGGAACTTCTTCACAGAGCCAGGTACAGGAAAACTGAGTTTTGGAAAGGAATAACTAGTACCCTCTTTACCAGCATTTTTCCAGGCACCCAGAACTACAGGACCAAGGAGAAGGAAAAAAAAAAAAAAAAACACTACAACAACAAAAAAATCACCTCCTAATTACTATGCGCGCAAAGTAAATATATACATATATACTAAATTAGAAGTACCATTTCACCAAATTGTTCTTACCTCGTTGCCAAAAATGTCTCTTCGGTCATGAATGAGGATCCAACCCAACCTCCAGCCAGGAACCAGCCAGCGCTTGGCCAGGCCTCCACAGGACAGGATGGGCACGTTGCTGCTGAGGCTGGCCAGAGGCTCAAATGTGGAATCCGAAAACACCTGAGGAGAGGAGATGCTTGTTAGAGTTGTCTCCTGGCTTACTTTCCTCCAGATCCCATGCCTCCCACCCTTTACTTTGTATAACTAGGGACGGGGCCTTGGATTCCTGGGCTCATCCTACCCCAAAGCATGAATGGGAGCCCAAGAGGCTTCAAAGGAGACTGTCCCAAGATATTTAATCTGGTGTCTGGATTAAAGGAAGCCTACAATGAGGACACTGACCCCGGCCTGGGAATATATATATGTATAACTCAATGAAGCTTGCTCTAGGGAATGAATGCCTGTTGGGATTAGAAATCTAAAAGTAAAATTGGGGCCCACAACTGTTTGTCTGAAATTCCAGGGCCCATATTTGTTGCAGAATGCAGAATTTTTTGGATTTTGGAGATGTTATGTAGCACATGTATGATATATTACATAACGCCCCGAAGGCAGTCAGGAACAGCACTCCTAATCAAGCAGATTAACATTTCTGTCCCTTTCCGTACATTTTTGACAAATATATAGATCTGTAAGTGAGATACATCAAAAATCTTCAAAAACTTTGTATCAGGTCAAGTCAGGTTTTTCCACCAAATGAATTTCAAAAATCTTCAGATTTTCAGCTTTTTGGACTTTGGAAAATTGGCTAAGGTGTTGTAGATCTATATGTATGCTTTTTTAAGGTGGGGGGAGGAGGGGTAGTGGGAGAGGGAAAGAAACCATCTCAAGCAGGCTCCACACCCACTGTGGAACCTGACACAGGACTCCATCTCACAGAACTGAGATCACGACTTGAGCTAAAATCAAGCGTCAGGTGCTTAACCGACGGAGCCACCCAGATACCCCAATCTATGTATACTTTTAAGAGTGCAGGGTTACTGATTTGCTGTACTGAAATGATTAGCAATTATAGAATTACTTCTGGTTATTCTAGATGCTAAAGGTCTCATGAAATAATTTGGAATTGAGATTATTGTAGTGATATATCCTGCCCAAGACTTACCATGTCTCCATAGATCTCATCAGCTAAGATGGGTACGCACTGCCTTGCAGCCACTGAAAAGAAGAGAAATGGGCTGAAATCGTTTACTGTGAGTTGCCTTAGCAATTAATATTCACCTGGACTTGTTTTATTTTGCATTCCATGTTTGTGTGTTTTGTTTTCCTCTTTAAGAACTATATACTCTTCGGGGCACCTGGGTGGCTCAGTGGGTTAAGCCGCTGCCTTCGGCTCAGGTCATGATCTCAGGGTTCTGGGATCGAGCCCCGCATCGGGCTCTCTGCTCGGCAGGGAGCCTGCTTCCTCCTCTCTCTCTACCTGCCTCTCTGCCTGTTTGTGATCTCTCTCTGTCAAATAAATAAATAAAAAATCTTTAAAAAAAAAAAAAAGAACTATATACTCTTCTTATACTCTTCTAGGGTACAGAGCCTAAATTTTCCATTTAATCAACTGGATATTTCAAACCCTCTCTTCCGCATATGGGAATGGTGCAGGGGCAAGTGTTGCCTTTTTCCCCTGGTAGACAAGTCCTACCTTTCCAGTGGCATGTTATTCACTGGGAAACCCCGTGGAGCTCCCCCATTTCCATCCTCAGCTTAGAATGGACTCTTTTCTCATTCCAGAAAACAGATAAAGGATTCCATCCCCATATCTGCTCCTGTCAAATGAAGTCTGATGGACTTACCAGCCAGAATTTTCTGGAGATGACTTCTACTGAACACTGACCCACAGGGGTTTGATGGATTGTTAACGATGAGACAAGCTGTCTTTTCATCAATCAAAGATTCCAGTTGTTTCAAGTCGATTTCCCAAGACTTCTCTGGCTAGGGAGGAAGAAAGGGTGAGACCAAGATGATTCTGAAAAATTTAGGGGTAACATGCACCTAACACTGTTTTCTAAATAAAATGTGTTTGTGCCCTCCACCACCCACTTCCAGATCTTTCTGTGCTAAGATAATTGTCATATATTTTTATGACATAATAATTGAGCACTTGTGTCTAAAATTAAAAAGTTGTTTACCAATAAATTGTAGAGTTTGACCTCAATTCCCATCGATTCAGCCAAAGTCCTGTAGAGAGAGAAACCAGGTCTCGGAACTAGGATGTTTTGTCCTGGGTTGGCCAACACAGCTAAACAAAGTTCAATAGCCTGACTGCAGCCACTAGTCAGAATGACATCCTGAAAACAAATAAAAGGCTCACTTTGTTAGGAGTTCCAACAGCAATAGAAGAAAAGAGATTATCCAATGGGTGAGTGGCAAGCAATAATAAACTTACTTTTACAAGTTCCAAGTGAAGTAGTAAAGGACTATACTAAGCCAAAATTAAAAGAAATTAATGTTTATGTATATCCATATCTAAATGTTGAAAATGTTGACCACTTAAAAGACGTAAATTACTTGGGGCACCTGGGTGGCTCTGTTGTTTAAGCATCTGGCTCTTGATTTCAGCTCAGGTCATGATCTCAGGGTCATGGACTTGAGCCCCAAGTCAGGCTCCACACTCAGCAGAGAGTCTGCTTGAGATTCTCTCTTTTCTTCTTCCTCTGCCCCTCCCTGCTCTTTCTCTCTCTCTCTAAACCAAATAAATAAATCTTTAAAAAAAAAAAAAAAAAAGGAAGTAAATGACTTTAAAAAGGACATAGCAGCTGTGACTCAGCAGATTTCCATGAGAGATCATTTTGACCTTGGACTTTTTCACTTGGCTAGTTATTTTGACCAGAAATTTAAAGCCTGACTCTTCTCTGAAATAAAGACTGAGGGCACCTCTTATGTTAAGAAATATCAACCACACAGAGTAGACAATAGAGGGAGAGGAACATTTAAACTTGGCACTGCCATCAATTTGATATGCCATAGTACCTTGATCTTCCCAAATGAGTGGACTTCAGGTGAATGAGGGAAGCTACAAATTTAAGAAAAGATCCTATTGGTAAAATTTTTAAAAATGTTACTTATTTGGTGTTCATGAATTACTGTTTTTTAATGAACTTTTGTGAAGAATCAAATGTAGGGGGACCTCGGAGTCCTTTGAGGCTCCTTAAGACAGGAGACCACCTAAGTTGTATGCAACATCATCATCATATTGTAATGACATTAAATATAATCATGGATTAGGGGATGCCTGGGTGGCACAGGCAGTTAAGCATCTGCCTTCGGCTCGGGTCATGATCTCAGGGTCCTGGGATCAAGCCCTGCATCAGGCTCCCTGCTCAGCAAGGAGTCTGCTTCTCCCTCTCCCTCTGCCTGCCACTCCCCCTGTTTGTGCTTGCTTGCTCTCTCTCTCTCTCTCTCTCTCTGACAAATAAATAAAGAAAATATTTAAATATATATATATATATAACCATGGATTGGCAGCTTCACTCTATGAGAAGTCCTCAAATTGCCAAAGGGAAATTCTCCACACCTTTTTCCCCCCTGAAACCCTCATTCCTTGTGGGACAGAAACAAGGAAGAAGATACAGATTGTCCAATACTGCTTCAGAGCTGATACATTGTCTAAGACTTACCTTAGCTTCCAGGGGTGCCTCAGGCCGGTGGTAGTAAGAAGCAATCTCCTCCCGACTGGATAAGTAGCCTGAAAGTGTAGAAGGGAGAAGCTGACCACTATGCCTGAGAGCCAAGAGGGCTTCCTGTGACCTTCTGCTCCCTTAGAGTACGTGCTATTCAGGTTAGCTCTCAGCCACCACAGAGAAAGGAGATTGACTTTATGTTTTACATTTTTATAATAAGCTGAAATGTATGGGGGCTCCTGGGTGGCTCAGTCAGTTAAGCATCTGCCTTCGTCTCAGTTCATGATCCCAAAGTCCTGGGACTGAGCACCACATCAGGCTTCCTGCTTAGTGGGTAGTCTGCTTCTCCCTCTCCCTCTGCCCTGCTCCTGTTCTCTCTCTCTTTGTCTCAGTCTCTCTCTCTCTCTCTCTCAAATAAATAAATAAAATCTCAAGAAAAAAAAAAGCTCAAATGTATGATTAATAACAAGGAGAACTCTCCAAACTATAAAATACTCTGCACCATCTTGGTTACTGTGATTATGTTTTATTTTTCATTTAAAAAAAAGAAAGCAGGATTCAGATTATTTCTAAATCCCTTCCAGGCACTATATTTTTTGAAAAGTTATAATCAATGCATTCAATACACTGGGTCCCTTTTACGTTTTTTAGATCATATGATATACCTATTTGTGGTTTTGCACAATATTTTTCTTTTACATTCTATTCTTGAACAATATTTCCAAATGTTGGCTTACAAACATGAAGTAGAGTTACCATCATATAAATTATCTTTTACAAAATTGCTTTCCATAAAGATTCCACCTCCAATCAGAAAGTCCAGATGCACTATTTCATAATGTTCCACTTAATAAAAATAAATGTCCTGGGGCGCCTGGGTGGCTCAGTGGGTTAAGCCTCTGCCTTCAGCTCAGGTCGTGATCCCAGGGTGCTGGGATCGAGCCCCGCATCGGGCTCTCTGCTCGGCAGGGAGCCTGCTTCCTCCTCTCTCTCTCTGCCTGCCTCTCTGCCTACTTGCAATCTCTCTCTCTCTGTCCAATAAATAAATAAAATCTTTAAAAAAAAATAAATGTCCTGAAGTTATACAAATCAGCACTTCCTTAAGTATTCATAAGGAAGAGCATTTTCTTAGATATACATTATGATCTGTATTTCTTTTGGCATGAAATGTTCATATCCTTTGAATATCTGTCACATGGAGAATTGGTTCTGGTTTTTCAGGTTGAATCAGTTCCTTAATACTTTGGGAATAAAAGTTATAAACTTGTTTTATAATCACATTTTGATCTTTTTTTTTTTAGATTTTATTTATTTATTTGACAGAGAGAGAGAGAGTGATCACAAGTAGGCAGAGAGGCAGGCAGAGAGAGGAGAAACAGGCTCCCTGCTGAGCAGAAAGCCCAACATAGGGCTCGAGCCAGGACCCTGAGATCATGACCTGAGCCAAAGGCAGGGGTTTAACTGACTGAGCCACCCAGGCTCCCCTTTTTTAAATTTTTGTTGTATGAAACTTTATAAAGTGTAAAAAACAAACCTAAAAGTTTTGTCCCTCAGACCTCTCTGAAATATTTTTAAAATTCTATTTTATGGGGCGCCTGGGTGGCTCAGTAGGTTAAAGCCTCTGCCTTCAGCTCAGGTCATGATCCCAGAGTCATGGGATTAAGCCCTGCATTGGGCTCTCTGCTCCGCAAGGAGTCTGCTTCCCTCTCTCTCTGCCTGCCTCTCTGTCTACTTGTGATCTCTCTGTCAAATAAATAAATAAAATCTTTAAAAATAAATAAATAAAATAAAATAAAATTCTATTTTAGTGGGGCACCTGGGTGGCTCAGTCGGTTAAGCCTCTGCCTTTGGCTCAGATCATGATCCCAGGGTCCTAGGATTGAGCCCCACATCAGGCTCTCTGCTCAGCAAGGAGCCTGCTTCTCTCTGTCCCTCTACCTGCTGCTCCCCTGCTTCTGTTCTCTTTCTGTCAAATAAATAAAAATAAAATCTTTTTAAAAATTCTATTTTAGCATGAAACTGGATTTGTATTCTACATTAGAAATATGTAATTATGGCTTGGCTCTGTGACAACATGGATGGACTCTAGAGGGTATTAGGTCAAGTGAAATAAGGCAGACTGAGAAAGACAAATTCACTTACATGTCAAATAAAAAAAGCAAACAAATGAATGAACAAACAAAAAACCAAAAAAGCTAAATCACACCTATAAATACAGAGAACGAACTGATGGCTGCCACAGGGAGACGGGCTGGAGGATGGGCAAAAATGGGTGAATGGGACAAGGGGATCCAGTTATGAAATGAGTAAGTTACGAGGATAAAAGGCACAGCACAGGGAATACAAGTCAATGATACTGTCATGCGGTACATGGAGACAGATGGTCGCTACGCTGTGGTGAGCACAGCATGACATACAGAGATGTTGAATCACTATGTTGAACACCTGAAACTAAGGTAACATTGTATGTCAACTGTATTCAAATAAAAAATAAAAATAATTTTAGAAAAGAATATGTTGCTTGGTGCACATAATAGAGAGATGTGCAACACTGAAATAAAGCCAAAGGATCACTGATTTTATTACAATGCTTGATGTGGAAATGTTTAATAGATGGAGACAGTTAAACATAAATAAGAATAGGAATGGTTAAAATGGGTGAAGAGGTCAACTGTATGGTGACGGACAGTAACCAGACTTGTGGTAGTGATCACTTTGTAGTATATAAAGTTATTCTATTATACAGCTGTACATCTGAAACATATTTTAAAACACCTACATAGGAATATTTCTTTCTGTCAGAAAGAACCTTCTCATCTTCAGGAGGAAAACCCCTTCTTTATATTCTAGTTTGTTTTTATCTCTTTCACCCGAGACATTTAAAACTGCATTTGAGGGGCGCCTGGGTGGCTCAGTGGGTTAAAGCCTCTGCCTTCAGCTCAGGTCATGATCCCAGGGTCCTGGGATCGAGCCCCGCATCGGGCTCTCTGCTCGGCGGGGAGCCTGCTTCCTCCTCTCTCTGACTGTCTCTCTGCCTGCTTGTGATCTCTGTCTGTCAAATAAATAAATAAAATCTTTAAAAAAAAAAAACTGCATTTGAATGTGGTTAGAACTCTAGCTAAAATAATCATCATATGTATGGAGAAGGGGAAATAAAGCCAAGAAGCTATTTGCATATGCATTAAGTAAATTAATGTAGGACCTGGAGGGTTCAGTAAGCAAGAAGCTACAATGACACCCAGGGCCTTCCTATTAGAATTAGCAATGATAGGATAGGAGTGCTATCTGAGAAAGAAGGAAGCTTAGAAAGGAGGGCTCCACGTGCCAGAGGAAGCCAGGAAAGAAGGTGGACTTTGCTGGCTGTGTTTAAGCATTCTGAGATCGCCTTCCCCAAATCCAAATGACCACTGCATTTTAGCCTTTCCTTGGGAACTGTGCATCAAGGAAGCAAGAAGAACCGCTAGAAATTTATTCCTAATAGAAGGGCACTAAAGATTTGGAAGCCACTGGTTCGAGTCTCAGGAGAAGCTTACCAATGGAGGGGGCATAGCCGTTATATTTCCCTGAGTCCAGGGCATCTTTCATGGCTTGGGTAACTTCAGGGTCTGTAGGCAGGTTTCCAAACACAGTAGGGTCCCCTTTTCATGGGAGAAAAGAAAGAGCCACAAAGATGTTACTTTTCCATGCCCAGTGCTCAGACTCCCCCTCTACTCCCATCTTCTCCAACCAGCTGTAAGGACGGCGGTAAGAACAACAGTGATCGCCCCTCACCCAAGAGCCCCCAACTCACCAATCGACAGAGCAATCATGGTTTTGTCTGGATTTGGCTTCACCTTCATGCTGTCCACGATGGCCCGGATGGGATTGAAAGTTTTGTTGGACATGTCTGAAGGCTTCACTGACCATCTGGCCTTCCTGCCTTTCCTTTTTTCTGGTAAGGAGCCTCTCCCACCGATGTTGACATGCATATCCAGAACAGAGGGGAGGCTGCTGTTGCCATTCATCTGAATCACATACGGGTCCATCACTCGTGGAGCCTATGGGAAAAAGGAGGTCCCTGTGACTCTACCAACAGAGCACCATCCTGAGGGGCCATATTTCGACCTACAAATCAGGGTGATTTCACTAAGCATCTCTTTTCAAACTGCCTTCTTTCGCCAAATTTCTCATGCTTTCTTGTGAATGAGGGGAATTTTAAGACCTTCTGCTGAGATAGAAGACAAAGCAAGAACCCACTGTATAACATTAGCAAAGACCGTTCCATTGAATACTTATCTACTGTGAGATTTGCTGTGTGCAACCCTAATGCCTGTAAAATTTTAACAGCTCTCGGTGCAACTGAAGGGAAATGACATGAAAACTGTGAAACCGTCAAAGCTTATGTGTTGCCTCCTTTCCAAACAAAGCCTAACAAGAATCTCCCTAATGCTTCAACAGACCGTGTCTTGCCCTCTGCAGAGAAAAACCAGGAAAAACAATTCCACGTGGTTAGAAATGTAGCATTAATCTTGTCATTAGTAAAAATAAAGTCCTGTCCCATAAGCATCTTACTGCCCTGTGGAAAAAGAAGTCAACACACCATAGAGAAAAAAAGCTTACACCCCAATTACCACCACCAGATTAGCTGAGGCTTGAGATTTTACCTTCCAGCTAAAGGAGAAACAGCCTCTAAGTAGGGAAACTTGGAAGCTCTCTTAGTGTCCTTCTTTCACAGGTCACAGTGACAATGGCCTCAAGTGCAATTCTTGACTCCTAAAATAGTCTGCACATATGGGCGTTGGGCCCAGAACTTTTGTGCTATTGGTTAGGGTGAAAACTAGGTGGCCAGCCCTCCCTCCCCTCCCCTCCCCTCCTCATTTCTGAGGCTTCTCACCTCTAACCCTTCCCCCACCCCCACCAGCAAATCAGGAGTTTGTCCTCACTTCAAACATCTGGAATTCTCTGTGTTAACTCTTTCTGGACACTTTGTGAGACATCTGAGAGGACTGTCAGAGGAACAGTTATGATTACAGTCGGCAATTTTTATTAAATCTCTTTTGATACAAAACAACCCAGTAACAAGTTAACAGCACAGAAACGTGTAAGGTAAAAAGTGAGGGTCCTTCCTTGTACCCTGGTCTCTGTATGCTCTATTCTCACTTCCAGGGGTAGGGAGTGGTAATGATTTGGCCATTTCTATCATTCACCAAGATGGACTAATAGGTAGGTATGCAGACGACAAAATACATAGATACAAGATAGATACACAGATACATAATTTCATAGGTTTTCAAAACACTGAAGGGATCAGGTTTACAATTTGTTCTGCAACCTGTTTCTTTACTTCCTACATCTTGTCCTCCTTTCCTGGTCCAGGAGGTTCTACTTCAAGTCACAACGAAGTGGGCAGTTGAAGCAAAATAAGTCCCACTCAACAAATAGCTTAAACGACAGAAGGGTTCAAGGCAATTAAAACCTGAGCAATGTCATCTTGTCCTCTGAATTCTCCCTCCTGTACTGGGTAAGGAGTTACTGGGAGAAAAAGATGTTGAGGTCTAAACAAAACAACTTCCCTAAGCACACACAGCAGAAATCTCAGCATTCTGGCAAGCCTATGGAAAACACTGTCCATTCAAGGGTTAAGAGAAGCCTGGGGACTCCATGGCTCGGCTCCTATCTGTTTATTTATTGGAAGACAAAGAGTTGTTACATAAGTTCTTTCTTCTCCATTTACTTTTGGGTGATTTCAGTCTCCAGGGGAGTTGAATAACCTTTTATTTTTCTGGACCTTTCTTCTCTTAGTGCTTTGAAGAACTTATCTAACACATTCCCTTCCCCAAACCAAAGAAGCAAGCATTCGCCACCTCATCTTACCAGGGGAGCAACAGAAGCATAAAGCAAGGACAGGAAGCCTGCCAGGTCAAAGAGAATTTTAGTTCTAAAACTGGAAACCAGGCACCCTGAGCTAGAGACCTATTGCTGCTCTGTTTCAAAAATGCAAACGCACAGCCCTGTTCTTGCAACATCCAAAGACACAGAGAAGGAAAGACCTGTCAGTTTTGTTATTTGGCACCCTATAGCAAAGCCTACTTTGTTTTACTAAATGGTGGTTAAACATGGCACAGATAGATATATACTTCACAGGATGGACAAGGGTTAGGCCTTGCATACTTGCCAAGACAATGAGAACACAGCATTGTTCCCAAAGCACACAGATTTTGTCAAGGGAGAAGACCTTTCTCTCCTAAATGCTTTTATTCCTCAACCACCTCTATTTGAAATACATGAGTACCAGAGAACATTAGAAAAAATTAAAAGCATTTATAATCCTATCACCAGTCCTAACACATTAGTCTTATTCCTCCCCCCAAAAGTTGGGAATTGTGTTCTATATCTTTTTTTTTTTTGAAATTGAGATAAAATTCGGGTAACAAAATATTCACTGGCTTCTTCATTTCAGAGCGTAAGATTCAATGATTTCTGGTACACATTGTACATCACCACCATCTAACTCCAAAACATTCTCTTTTACTCTTACTTTTTCAGTAGTTAAAACCCTCATAGAGTAAATTCAAATAGAGATGTTTATAAACTAATCCCTGAACACCTTTCCCCACAACCCCACTCCATAAAGATGGCTGCTTTAGTCATTTCTTGCATATCTTTAGTGTTTTCTGTTTCTTTTCTTTTCTTTTCTTTTTATAATTGAGAAAGAGAGACGGTGAGAGAGACAGAGAGCACAGCTGGGAGGAATAACAGAGGGAGAGGTAGAAGCAGGCTCCCTGCTGAGCAAGGAGCCCCACATGGGGCTCTATCCTAGGACACTGAGATCATGACCTGAGCTGAAGGCAGATGCTTATTCCACTGAGCCACGAGCCACCCGTGTTTTTGGTTTCTATACAATACTTATGTAGCTGGTTTTAAAGTTGTTTGAAAATCTGGATACAACATATTTGTTCTGTAGCTGCTCTGTCCCTTATTGTAGCCACTAGTCAAAAGCAGCTACTGAGTACTTAAAAGGTGGTGTTGGTATAAAATACACATCAGGTTTTGAATACATATATAAAAATAATGCAAAATAATTCATCAATAATTTTATATTGATTACATGCTTAAATATTTTGGATACATTGGGTCAAATAAAGTATACTATTAAAATTAATTTCACCTTCTTCTTTTTACATTTTAAAGTACTTCTACTAGAAAATTTGAAATTACTATGTGGCTTGCATTGTGTCTATTGAATAAGGCTGTTCTTTTTTTCATAAATCATTAAAATTTTTAAAATTTTATTTATCTTTTTAAATTCAACTAGCCAAGGTATAGTATATATTATTAGTTTTTGATATAATGTTCAATGATTCATTAGTTGAATAATGCTGTTCTATAGCTTGCCTTTTAAAAAATCTTAACATGTTGTCTTGACATCCTTTCCATTTTCATACATGGAGATCAATTTCATTCCTTTTAATGGCTATATAGTATTCATTTAATCATTCTATTCTTGTTGACATGGGACAGATTCTCATTTTTTTTCTTAAAATAAAGCATATTAAACACACTCGTTAATAATGATTGAGAATTTTTATAAGTATCCTATAATGTGTGGGATAGTTTCCTAGAGGTAGAATCACATTTTGAATACCGATAGACCTGCCAAACTGATCAGCTGATGGGCTATAGAAAGAAGAGACAATATAGATATGTTATCTTGACAACCTGCCACTCAAGAATTAGACTCTCAATGATCTCAGCTACACATGAGACTCAGGTTCAACTCCCCCTCCCACACAACCACACAGTCTATGGGCTTGGTGTTCGGTCCTCATCAGGAAGTTAACATAGGAGCTCCAGATTACTCAGATAATCAATTCTGGGGTAGCAGCAGTATCAACCCACCTATGTCTCTGGTGTTCCATTCCTTTTCATTGTTTGGCCTCTGGGGTATTCCCTTTTTGTATCTTTGGAGCTCAGTCAGACATTTTGTTATATGTATTTTTAAAATATTTTATTTATGTATTTGAGAGAGAGACAGTGAGAAAGAGCATGATCAAGGAGAAGGTCAGAGGGAGAAGCAGACTCCCCATGGAGCTGGGAGCCCAGTGTAGGACTTGATCCCAGGACTCCAGGATCATGATCTGAGCTGAAGGCAGTTGCTTAACCAACTGAGCCACCCAGGTGCTTTTTTGTTATATTTTATCCAACATTTCTAGATATATATTTTTAGATTAAACTGTAGTTGATATATAATGTTACTTTGGTGTCAATATTCAGCATGGTGATTGGACAATTCTACATGTTATGTTGTGCCCATCACAAGTGTAGCTACCATCTGTCACCATAGGACACTATTACAGTATCATTGATGGTATGTACCCTATGCTGTACCTTCATTCTCACGACCTACTCATTTTATAACTAGAAGTCTATATACCTCCCACTCTCCTTCACTCATTCTGCCCATCTTCCAATTCTCTTCTCCTCTGGCAACCATCAGTTTGTTCTCTACTTATAGGGCTGATTCTCCTTTTTTTTTGTTGTTCATTCATTTGTTTTTTAGATTCCACATTTAAGTGAAATCATATGGCATTTTTCTTTCTCAAGGTGACTTGTTTCATGAACACAATACCCTCTAGGTTTACCCATGTTGTCCCAAATGTTAAGATCTCATTTTTTATGGCTAAGTAATATTCCATTGTGTATGTGTGTTGTGTATGTGTATCAAACCTTCTTTAACCATTTATCTATCAATGGACTTGGGTGGCTACCATGTCTTGGCTATTATAAATAATGATGTAATAAACATAGGCTTGCATATTTTTTTTGAATTAGTGTTTTGGTTTTCTTTCCATAAATACCCAGTAGTGGAATTACTGGATATTTCTATCTTCAATTTTTTGAGAAAATTCCATACTGTTTTCCACAGTGGCTGCCCCAATTTGCATTTCCACCAACAGTATATGAGGGCTCCTTTCTCTTCACATCCTCACCAACACTTGTAATTTCTTGCTTTTTTTTTTTTATACTAGCCATTCCAGCAACTGTAAGGTAATATCTCAATGTAGTTCTTTGATTTGCATTTCCCTTATTAATGATGTTATGCATCTTTTCATGTGTCTGTTGGCCATCTGCAGGTCTCTTTGGGAAAATATCTATTCAGGTCATCTGCCCATTTTTTAATCAGATTACTTGGGAGTTCTTTTGGTATTGAGTTGTATAAGTTCTTTATATATTGTATATCAACCCCTCATCAGATATATCATTTGCAAATATCTTCTCCCATTGAGTAGGTTGCCTTTTCATTTTGTGGATAGTTTCCATCACTGTGCACAAGCTTTTTTTTCAGTGTAGCCCCAATAGTTTATTTTTGCTTTTGTTTCCCTTGCCTGAGGAGACATGTCTAGAAAAATGTTTCTATTACTGATGTTAAAGAGATTATTGCCTGTGTTTTCTTCCAGGAGTTTTATGGCTTCAGGTGTCACATTTAGGTCTTTAATCCATTTTTAGCTATTTTTGTGTATGATGTACGAAGGTGGTCCAGTTTCATTCTTTTAGATGTAGATGTCCAGTATTTGCAGCATGATTTATTAAAGAGGCTGTCTTACCCCATTGTATATTCTTGCCTCCTTTGTCATAGATTAACCATATAAATGTAGGTTATTTCTGGGCTCTCTACTCTGTTCTACCGATCCATGTGTCTGTTTCTGTGCCAGTACCATACTGTTTTGATTATTATAGCTTTGTAGTATCTTGAAATCCAGGATAGTGACACTTCTGCTTTTGTTCTTCTTTCTCAAGATTGCTTTGGCTATTCGGGGTCTTCTGTGTTTCCAAACAGGTTTTAGAATCATTTATTCTAGTTCCATGAAAAATACAACTAATGTTTTCATAGGGATTGCAATGAATCTGTAAATTGCTTTGGGTAGTATGGATATTTTAACAATACGAATTCTTCTTATCCATGAGCATGGTGTGTCTTTCTATTTGTTTGTATCATCTCAGTTTCTTTCAAAAATGTTTTGTAGTTTCCAGAGTACAGGTCTTTCATATCCTTGGTTAAGTTTATTCTAAGTATTTTATTCTTTTGGTACAATTGTAAATGGAATTATTTGCTATTCATTATTAGTGTATAGAAATGCAAAAGATAGCTGAATATTTTGCATCTTGCAACTTTACTCAGCTTATTACTTCTAATAGGTGTGTGTGTGTGTGTGTGTGTAATCTTAGAGATTTCTATATATAATACGTCGTCTGCAAATAAAGACGTTTTAACTTCTTCCTTACCCATTTGGATGCTTTTTATTTATTTTTTCTTGTCTGATTACTGTGGCTAGGACTTTCAGTACTAAGTTGAATTAAAGCAGTGAGAGTGCACATCCTTGTTTTGTTTCTGAGCTAAGAACAAAATCTGTTTTTCACTTCTGAGTATATTAGCTGTGGGTGTGTCATATATTGCCTTTATTAAGTTGAGGTATGTTTCCTCTAAGCTCACTTTCTTGGAAGTTTTAATCATGAATGAATGTTGAATTTTGTCAAATGCTTTTTCTGCATTTATTGAGATGATCATGTGATTTTTATCCCTCATTTTGTTAATGTGGTGTATCACATTGTTTTCTGGATATTGAGCCCTCCTCTCATCTCCAGAATAAGTCATACTGAATGATCCTTTTAATGTATTGCTGAATGTCGTTTACCAATATTTTGTTGAGGATTTTTGCATCTATGGTCATCAGGGATATTGCCTTACAATTTTTTTTTTTTTTTTTTTTGGTTTGCGCTTTTTTTTTTCCAGTGTCTTTGTCTAGTTTTGGTATCAGGGTAATGCTGGTCTAATAGAATATATTTGGAAGCTTTCCTTCCAATTTTTTTTTGAGTAGTTTGAGGAGAATAGGTATTAACTCTTCTTTAAGGTTTGGTAGAATTCGAATGTGAATCCATCTGGTCCTGGACTTTTGTTTGTTAGGAGTTTTCTGATCACCAATTCCATTTCATTATTAGTAACTGGTCTGTTTTTCCGATTCAGTTTTGGAAGGTTGTATATTTCTTGGTATTTTTTCATTCTTCTAGGTAATTTATGATCCAATCTGTTGGCATATGGTTTTTCAAGTAGTCTCGTATAATCCTTTGCATTTCTGTGGTGTCAACTATTCTCTTTCTTTTTTTTTTTAATTTATTTTTATCTTTTTATTAACACATAATGTATTATTTGTTTCAGGGGTACAGGTCTGCAATTCATGAGTCTTACACAATTCACAGAAAAATATGGAACACTTCATGAATTTCAATGTCATCCTTGCACAGGGCCCATGCTAATCTCTGTATCATTCCAGTTTTAGTATAAGTGCTGCCAAAGAGAGCACTATTCTCCTCTTTCACCTATGATTTTATTTATTTGAGTCCTCTTTTATCTTTCTTTGATGGGTCTGGCTAAAGGTTAATCAACTTTGTTTATCTTTTCAAAGAATCAGCTCTTGGTTTCATTCATCTTTTCTTTTTTTTTTTTTTAATCTTTCTCCACTTTATTGCAATTTTTAAAATTTATTTTCAGCATAAACAGTATTCATTGTTTTTGCACTACACCCAGTGCTCCATGCAATCCGTGACCTCCCTAATACCCACCACCTTGTTCCCCCAACCTCCCACCCCCCACCCCTTCAAGACCCTCAGGTTGTTTTTCAGAGTCCATAGTCTCTCATGGTTCACCTCCCCTTCCAATTTCCCTCAACTCCCTTCTCCTCTCCATCTCCCCATGTCCTCCATGTTATTTGTTATGCTCCACAAATAAGTGAAACCATATGATAATTGACTCTCTCTGCTTGACTTATTTCACTCAGCATAATCTCTTCCAGTCCCGCCCATGTTGCTACAAAAGTTGGGTATTCATCCTTTCTGATAGAGGCATAATACTCCATAGTGTATATGAACCACATCTTCCTTATCCATTCGTCCATTGAAGGACATCTTGGTTCTTTCCACAGTTTGGCGACTGTGGCCATTACTGCTATAAACATTGGGGTACAGATGGCCCTTCTTTTCACTACATCTGTATCTTTGGGGTAAATACCCAGTAGTGCAATTGCAGGGTCATAGGGAAGCTCTATTTTTAATTTCTTGAGGAATCTCCACACTGTTCTCCAAAGTGGCTGCACCAACTTGCATTCCTACCAACAGTGTAAGAGGATTCCCCTTTCTCCGCATCCCCTCCAACACATGTTGTTTCCTGTCTTGCTAATTTTGGCCATTCTAACTGGTGTAAGGTGGTATCTCAATGTGGTTTTGATTTGAATCTCCCTGATGGCTAGTGATGATGAACATTTTTTCATGTGTCTGATAGCCATTTGTATGTCTTCATTGGAGAAGTGTCTGTTCATATCTTCTGCCCCTTCTTTGATATGATTATCTGTTTTTTGTGTGTTGAGTTTGAAGAGTTCTTTATAGATCCTGGAGATCAACCTTTTGTCTGTACTGTCATTTGCAAAGTCAATGTACAGAAATCAGTGGCTTTCTTATACACTAACAATGAAAATACAGAAAGGGAAATTAGAGAATCGATTCCATTTACTATAGCACCAAGAACCATAAGATACCTGGGACTAAACCTAACCAAAGAGGTAAATGATCTGTACTCAAGGAACTACAGAATACTCATGAAAGAAATGGAAGAAGACACAAAAAAGATGGAAGACCATTCCATGCTCTTGGATTGGAAGAATAAACATTGTTAAAATGTCTATACTGCCTAGAGCAATCTATACTTTTAATGCCATTCCGATCAAAATTCCACCAGTATTTTTCGAAGAGCTGGAGCAAATAATCCTAAAATTTGTATGGAATCAGAAGAGACCCCAAATTGCTAAGGAAATGTTGAAAAACAAAAATAAAACTGGCAGCATCACGTTACCTGATTTCAAGCTTTACTACAAAGCTGTGATCATCAAGACAGCATGGTACTGGCATAAAAACAGACACATAGACCAGTGGAATAGAGTAGAGAGCCTAGATATGGACCCTCAACTCTATGGTCAAATAATCTTCAACAAAACAGGAAAAAAATATACAGTGGAAAAAAGACAGTCTCTTCAATAAATGGTGCTGGGAAAACTGGACAGCTATATGTAGAAGAATGAAACTCGACCATTCTCTTACACCGTACACAAAGATAAACTCGAAATGGATAAAAGACCTCAACGTGAGACAGGAATCCATCAGAATCCTAGAGGAGAACATAGGCAGTAACATCTTCGATATCAGCAGCCACAGCAACTTCTTTCAAGATATGTCTCCAAAGGCAAAGGAAACAAAAGCGAAAATGAACTTTTGGGACTTCATCAAGATCAAAAGCTTCTGCACAGCAAAGGAAACAGTCAACAAAACAAAGAGGCAACCCACGGAATGGGAGAAGATATTTGCAAATGACAGTATGGACAAAAGATTGATATCACTCATCTTTTCTATTTCTATTTCTCATAGTTCTACTCTGATCTTTATTATTTCCTTCCTTCTGTTAACCTTTTCCTTCTTTTTCTAGTTTCTTTAGGTATGAGGTTAGATTATTTGAAATTTTTCTTGATTCTTGAGGTTGGCCTATATCACTAAAAACTTCCCTCCTAGAACTGCTTTTACTGCATCCCAAAGATTTTGGACCACTGTGTTTTCAATTTCATTTGTCTCCAAGTATTTTTTCTTTTCATCTTTGATTTCTTTGTTGACCCCCTTGTTGTTTAGGACCATGTCATTTATCTTCCAAATATTTTTTTTCCAGTTTTATTATAGTAATTGATTTCTAGTGTTATACCATGAAAGCTGCTTGCTATGGTTTCAATCTCCTTAAATTTATTGAGACTCATTTTGTGGTCTGACATGTGATCTATTCTGAAGAATGTTCCATGTGCACTGGAAAAGAATGTATATTCTGTTGTATGTTCAGTCTATCTGGTCTAATGTGTCATTCAAAGACATTCTTTTTTTTTTTTTTTTTTCAAAGACTTTATTTATTTGACAGACAGAGATCACAAGTAGGCAGAGAAGCAGGCAGAGAGAGAGGAGGAAGCAGGCTCCCTGCTGAGCAGAGAGCCCGATGAGGGACACTGGGATCATGACCTGAGCCAAAGGCAGAAGCTTTAACCCACTGAGCCACCCAGACACCCCTCAAAGACATTCTTTTTTTTTTTTTTAAAGATTTTATTTATTTATTTGACAGACAGAGATCACAAGTAGGCAGAGCAGCAGGCAGAGAGAGAGGAGGAAGCAGGCTCCCTGCTTCCCTGCTGAGCAGAGAGCCCGATGTGGGGCTCAATCCCAGGACCCTGAGATCATGACCTGAGCCGAAGACAGAGGCTTTAACCCACTGAGCCACCCAGGTGCCCCCCTCAATGATTGATTTTCTGATGGGTGATGTAAATAGGGTTCTACATTTGTTTCTGTTTTAAGATTTATTTATTTATTTTAGAGAGAGGGGGAAGGAGTAGAGAGAGAGGGAGAGAGAAACCTAAGTTTCATGTGCTCAGCATGGAACCTGACACGGGGCTCGATCCCACCACCCCAAGACCAGACCCAAGCCAAAACCAAGAGGCCCATGCTCAACCGACTGTGCCATCCAGGGGCCCCTAGATTTGTTTTTAAGTTCAAGTACAGTTGTCACACAAGGTTACATTAGTTTCAGGTGTACAACATAATGATTCCACAAGTCCTAGATATTTTTGTAACCGAAGATTCTCTAGGTCATTCTGACCTTAATATTGCCAGAAATGGAATTCTGTCTCCTAGTTAATTTGAAACTGTCACTTTCATTTTATACCTAATTCCCGTATCTTTCTGAACCTTTGATGGAATGTTCCATTCTAGAACAAACATTTTTACAGTTCCTGATGTGCACTGCCAGCTTGCTTTCAGAAGGGCCAATCACCTCCCTATTGGTAATTGTTTGCAAATCCTGGGAATTGTTTTCTAAAGAAATCTTTGCCAAATGGATTGCCAGGTGGATAAAGAAAATGGCTTTAAGTGTTGATGTTATTTCTGTCCCTTTTTATTTTGATGAGGGTGGTCATTTTCATCTATTTCTTTAGTTCTTGGTGTTTTGTGAGTTACCTGCTCATGTCCACTACCTAACTTAGAGGGTGACTCATTTTTTTCTTAGGTGAGAACCAGACCTAGGAAGTGACTGCAGGGGAGCAGCACAGCTGCTCTGAGATCACCTGCCCGGCTGCCTCTGTCTCAACCCAGCTGGCTCAGATTCAGGTTTACCGGTCAAAGAACAGCCAGCAGCACAGGATTTTGGTGGGTGGTCCTGCAAATAGTGCAGCTGACGCAGAATCTGCTGGGTTACGGGGGTGTGAAGGGGGCAAGGGCGGCTCTATCAGGTCATCCATATGGACACGCCCTCAGATTCAGTAGCTGACAACTGAACCTAGATCAGAAAGAAAAACAGCCAAAGCAAACAAGTTTTGGTAATTTCCCTCTTCTGTAGCTCATGTTTTCTATCAGTAGAATCCTGAGGGTAAAAACAAATCAGAGGACCCATGTCTACTTAGGAAGCCTTACTATTCTGTTCCTGGGCTGACAGGTTCCAATAAACTGTAGACATACTCAGATAAAGCTACACCAATCAGCCATAGTTATGACTTTCATTTAAAACCTAACAACTTGGGGCGCATGGGTGGCTCAGTAGGTTAAAGCCTCTGCCTTTGGTTCAGATCATGATCCCAGGGTCCTGAGATCGAGCCCTGCGTGAGGCTCTCTGCTCAGCAGGGAGCCTGTTTCCAGGATTCCATCCAGGAGCCCATGTTACATTTAGCAGTCATGTCCCCTGAATCTAATCTGAGATAGCTTCTCAAACGTTCCTTATTTTTCATGACCCTGGCGTATAAATTATTCCTCAATTTGGGTCTGTCTGATGTTTCTTTTATGGTTAGAAGGGAAGATTACTTGAACTATTATTAATGTTAAGGGCTCTAAAAGTGAAAAAGAAAGTAAACTGTCATCTGTTTGCTGACTGAAATGCCTGCTGGCCATTCTATTTTGGTTTGTTCTCTGCATAACTATTAAACCATGCTCCACTAACTCAGTCATTTTTCTTTTGGAAAATGAGAACTTTTCTTATGAGAACTTGGGTTTTTTCATTTGTGGATGGCTAGAACCTCAATCCGACTCCAATTCTTAGCATTCTTAGGAAGAGTGTCATTTGTACTTACAGAGAAAGGCCTAAATAAACAGGCCCAGATTCCTGGGAAATAATGTGTGTTCTTCACATTCTGATGTCCAGAATAATCCAGAGTTTATTTTTTTAAAAATATTTTATTTAGGAAAACCCAAAAGGCTCCACTCCAAAACTGCTAGAACTTGTACAGGAATTCAGTAAAGTGTCAGGATATAAAATCAATGCACAGAAATCAGTTGCATTTCTCTACACCAACAACAAGACAGAAGAAAGAGAAATTAAGGAGTCAATCCCATTTATAATTGCACCCAAAACTATAAGATACCTAGGAATAAACCTAACCAAAGAGGCTAAGAATCTATACTCAGAAAACTATAAAGTACTCATGAAAGAAATTGAGGAAGACACAAAGAAATGGAAAAATGTTCCATGCTCCTGGATTGGAAGAATAAATATTGTGAAAATGTCTATGCTACCTAAAGCAATCTACACATTTAATGCAATTCCTATCAAAGTACCATCCATTTTTTTTTTCAAAGAAATGGAACAAATAATCCTAAAATTTATATGGAACCAGAAAAGACCTCGAATAGCCAAAGGAATATTGAAAAAGAAAGCCAAAGTTGGTGGCATCACAATTCCGGACTTCAAGCTCTATTACAAAGCTGTCATCATCAAGACAGCATGGTACTGGCACAAAAACAGACACATAGATCAGTGGAACAGAATAGAGAGCCCAGAAATAGACCCTCAACTCTATGGTCAACTAATCTTCGACAAAGCAGGAAAGAATGTCCAATGGAAAAAAGACAGCCTCTTCAATAAATGGTGTTGGGAAAATTGGACAGCCACATGCAGAAAAATGAAATTGGATCATTTCCTTACACCACACATGAAAATAGACTCAAAATGGATGAAGGACCTCAATGTGAGAAAGGAATCCATCAAAATCCTTGAGGAGAACACAGGCAGCAACCTCTTTGACCTCAGCCGCAGCAACATCTTCCTAGGAACATCGCCAAAGGCAACGGAAGCAAGGGCAAAAATGAACTATTGGGATTTTATCAAGATCAAAAGCTTTTGCACAGCTAAGGAAACAATTAATAAAACCAAAAGACAACTGACAGAATGGGAGAAGATATTTGCAAACGACATATCAGATAAAGGGCTAGTGTCCAAAATCTATAAAGAACTTAGCAAACTCAACACCCAAAGAACAAATAATCCAATCAAGAAATGGGCAGAAGACATGAACAGACATTTCTGCAAAGAAGACATCCAGATGGCCAACAGACACATGAAAAAGTGTTCCATATCACTCAGCATCAGGGAAATAAAAATCAAAACCACAATGAGATATCACCTCACACCAGTCAGAATGGCTAAAATTAACAAGTCAGGAAATGACAGATGCTGGCGAGGATGCGGAGAAAGGGGAACCCTCCTACACGGTTGGTGGGAATGCAAGCTGGTGCAACCACTCTGGAAAACAGCATGGAGGTTCCTCAAAATGTTGAAAATAGAACTACCTTTTGACCCAGCAATTGCACTACTGGGTATTTACCCTAAAGATACAAACGTAGTGATCTGAAGGGGCACGTGCACCCGAATGTTTATAGCAGCAATGTCTACAATAGCCAAACTATGGAAAGAACCTAGATGTCCATCTACAGATGAATGGATAAAGATGATGTGGTACATATACACAACAGAATACTATGCAGCCATCAAAAGAAATGAAATCTTGCCATTTGCGACAACGTGGTTGGAACTAGAGGGTATCATGCTTAGTGAAATAAGTCAATCGGAGAAAGACAACTATCATATGATCTCCCTGATATGAGGGAGAGGAGATGCAACATGGGGGGTTAAGGGGGTAGGAGAAGAGTAAATGAAACAAGATGGGATTGGGAGGGAGACAAACCATAAGTGACTCTTAATCTCACAAAACAAACTGAGGGTTGATGGGGGGAGGGGGGTTGGGGGGGGTTGGGTTATGGACATTGGGGAGGGTATGTGCTATGGTGAGTGCTGTGAAGTGTGTAAACCTAGCGATTCACAGACCTGTACCCCTGGGGATAAAAATATATTATATGTTTATTAAAAAAATTTTATTTATTTGACAGAGAGAGACACAGCAAGAGAAGGGAACACAAGCAGAGGGAGTGGGAGAGGGAGAAGCAGGCCTCCCACCGAGGAGGGAGCTCGATGCAGGGCCAATCCCAGGACCTGGGATCATGACCTGAGCCGAAGGCAGACGCCCAATGACTGAGCCACCCAGGCGCCCCTGGAATAATCCAGAGTTTAAACCATGCTCCAATCCCTCAGCCTTTCTCTGGATCGCGATCACTAATTTTTTTGTAATAATACATTATTGTTTTCTAAAATTGAAACATAATTCATATACCACAAGTCAACCAAATGTACAATTCACTGGTTTTTAGTATATTCACAAGGTTTCACAATCATCACGACTATTTAATTCCAGAACATTGCCATCACTCCAAAAAGAAACCCCATACCTATTAGCAATCCCTGCCCACTTCTCACCACTCCCCACCCTACCCCAGCTCCAGCTGCCCTTGCCTGGCAACCAGTAATCTACTTTTTATGCCTATTCTGGATATTTTCTATAAATGGAATCATATACAATGTGGTGTTCAAGAACCC
Organism: Lutra lutra; assembly: GCF_902655055.1. NCBI lineage: Eukaryota > Metazoa > Chordata > Mammalia > Carnivora > Mustelidae > Lutra > Lutra lutra. The sequence continues at coordinate 13,650,670 of NC_062294.1, forward strand.
TTTATGGAAGTCAGAAGCTGACCCCAGGTTCTTTCTCTGCTCTAATAGTGCTAGTCTCCCTGTGAAATGGTGCCTCTGCGTGAATGGCAGAGAAAAGTCACAAATGAAGGAAAAGAAATGCACTCTAATGCCCCTTCAAGATAATATTTAATGACTCATTATGCTAAATTTATTTACTTTTGTGATACCAGTGGCCACTTCTTGAGACAACCATAAAGATAACAACTTTGTCTGGTGTTCTTTTTCGAAATGAGTCCTCTGAGTTGGAAAGCAATTTTTTTTTAAAGATTTTATTTATTTATTTGACAGAGAGAGATCACAAGTAGGCAGAGAGGCAGGCAGAGAGAGAGAGGGAAGCAGGCTCCCTGCTGAGCAGAGAGCCGGATGCGGGACTCGATCCCAGGACCCTGAGATCATGACCTGAGCCAAAGGCAGCGGCCTAACCCACTGAGCCACCCAGGCGCCCTGGAAAGCAATTTTCTTACAAAATTACACACATGCAGGGTGCCTGGGTGGCTCAGTGGGTTAAGCCTCTGCCTTTGGCTCGAATCATGATATCAGGGTCCTGGGATTGAGTCCTGCATCAGGCTCTCTGCTCAGCGGGGAGCCTGCTTCCCCTCTCTCTCTCTGCCTGCCTCTCTGTCTACTTGTGATCTCTGTCTGTCAAATACATACATACATACATACACACATAAATAAATCTTTTAAAAAAATGTTAGCTCCTCCAATTCTGTCTCCAATTCAACAGGAGACAGGTACTATTGCACAGCATAGAACCCAGGCACAGAAAAGTTAAGGAACATGTCAAAGGTCACACAGGGACTGAACAGCAGAGTCAAAACTTAGGCCACGGTAGCATTCTTACCCACCAGGCTATACTGCCTCGTAGCCACTAAAACATCCCACCCTGTGTTCATGGTACTTAAGTGACAGTTAAAAAATCAATAAAGCAATAAAAATCATTAACTTTTGTGACTAAAGTGACCTCCCGAACCCTGGTTAATTAGGCCATTCGGTTTGCTGGCCAATTATCAAATGACGAAAGGAAGGCAGAGCCAATCCTCTCTGGTTGGCTTTTGTTCTGTTAACATTTGCTGAGTGCCCTTGACGTGACAAGCACTGTGATAGGCACTGGGGATAGATAAATAAAGAGGCTCCTAGACAGATAATCACCGCCATGGAAACCTGCAGAAGATTCACAATGTGCCCAGAGGAGCAGAGAAGGCTTTTTTGACCCTTGTGTTGCAACTTGAAGAAGGAGGCCATTTGCCAACCAGACGAGCAAAGGAAGTCTGGACTGTCTGGCAAACCTCCTACCCTCCAGATCTGAGGCCAGGCAGATTCCTTCCCCTCTCTTTACAAACTGATTTCAGTCCCCTAGAACACAGGAGCAGCTCTGGTTCCCTACATCTGCCAGAGCAAATATTGAGAAATGTCCAGCTCAGTGACTTCAGTATTGTACCTTATTGCGTGTGCCACAGAACGGATCCATTCCCCAACCCGTGGCCACCCGAAGGAGAATCATATGGCTTGAGAGGCAGAGGAAAGTCCCAGCAAATCCGAGCGGGGAAAAATGAGAGGCTACCGAGGAACGCAGACGGAGAGCAAAGAACAGAAAGAGAATGACCAGAGATTGATCCTGCTAAGTTTCCTGCACACCAGGGCACGGGGAGTGCAGATATGGTGATGGAATATTGCCTGACTTCAGGACAACAATCCACAGCTACAAGGCATGTGAATGCCAACTCTCTCCCAGGAACCCTGTCTCCTTTCTTAAAAAATAAATAAACTAAGAGTTACAAGCATACCCTTGAACATACATACATCAGTATTTTCTCAAGAGATTTTGTATATGACCAATCTATCAAAGTGACCGATAAATTTGCTCACAAAAGTTATAGATTTTTACTTCTCTACTGATTTTTTTTAACTACCATTAAGTTCTCACTTAGATGTCAGTGAGCCCTAACATGAAAATTATTAACTGCAATGCTTATGTGTCTTGTGAATATTTGATCAATGTATTCTTGGCTTCTTGTGCTTGTGCCAAAGTGTGGACTCTGGGAAAGTGTATATATTTCTAGTTCTTTTCACATTTGTGCATTTCTGAGGACAGGGGCCATATTTATTTAACTGGTTTTAAGATTTTCTTTTATTCTATTTATTTGACGGAGAGAGAGAGATCACAAATAGGCAGAGAGGCAGGCAGAGATTGGGGCAAGCAGGCTCTCCGCTGAGCAGAGAGCCCGATGCGGGCCCAACCCACTGAACCACCCAGGCGCCCCTATTTAACTGGTTTTATACAGCGCTAGTTTCACGCACAAGGGAACACTTAATTCAATTTAATCAAGAAGTGGATGCTTATTCCCAAGAAGGGGTTAAAGTAAGAGCACATTCACACATCTCAATTTTTAAAAACTCATAAAACAAATGTAATTTACAAGTACCAATTTACAAGTACCAAATAAATGAGACCAAAATATGCATCCTAACTAATAAAAATGGCAGGGTGTCTGGGTGGCTCAGTTGGCTAAGCGTCTGCCTTGGGCTCAAGTCATGATCTCGGGGTCCTGGGATGGAGCACCGTAACCAGCTCCCTGCCGAGCATGGATGATCTAGCCTCAGAAGCCACCCTTTGTCATTTCTATGGTATCCTACTGGATACATAAGATTAGCACTATTCAATAAGGAAGGACATTCAATCAGAGAAAGACAATTGTCATATGATCTCCCTGATATGAGGAATTTGAGAGGTAGAGTTGGGGGTTTGACGGGTAGGGAAGGAAAAAATGAAACAAGATGGGATCGGGAGGGAGACAAACCATAAGAGACTCTTAATCTCACAAAACAAACTGAGGGTTGCTGTGGGGAGGTGGGGTGTGGAGAGGGTAGTTGGGTTATGGACATTGGGGAGGGTATGTGCTATGGTGAGTGCTGTGAAATGTGTAAGCCTGACGATTCACAGACTTGTACCCCTGGGGCAAATAATATATTATATATTAATAAAAATGTCTTTAAAAATAAGGAAGGACATTGAGGGGCACCTGGGTAGGTCAGTGGTTAAGCATCTGCTTTTGGTTCAGGTCATAATCCCAGGGTCATGGGATCGAGCCCCACATCAGGCTCCCTGTTCAGTGGGGAGCCTGCTTCTTCCTCTCCTACTCCCCTGCTTGTGTTCCCTCTCTCGCTGTCTCTCTGTCAAATAAATAAATAAAATTAAAAAAAAAAAAGAAAAGAAGGACATTGATGTCAGGAGGCAGAAGTCACTGTGGGCCATCTTGGATTATGGCTACCCCATCATTCATCAAGTTATACAAACCAGATACCTAAGGTCATCTCTCCTCTCATCCTTATATTTACTACTGGTATCCCTTTCCTCTTTTTTTTTTTAAAGATTTTATTTATTTATTTGACAGAGATCACAAGGAGGCAGAGAGGCAGGCAGAGAGAGAGGAGGAAGCAGGCTCCCTGCTGAGCAGAGAGCCCGATGCAGAGCTTGATCCCAGCACCCTGAGATCATGACCTGAGCTGAAGGCAGAGGCCCAACCCACTGAGCCACCCAGACGCCCCTCCCTTTCCTCTTTTGATTCTGTCAGTTCTGCTTCTTATATTGCAGGGTTCCGTTGGGTGAGTATGTGCTTAGAAGTGTTATACCTACTATATCCTTTTATGATTATGAAATTTCCCTTTATGTGTTTAATAATATTTTTGTCTTAATATCTATTTTGTCTGATATTAGTATAGCCACTTCAGTTCATGTATAGTTACTCTTTGCATGTGTATTTTTCTCCATCCTTTTACCGTCAGCCCATTTGTGCTTTTGAATCCAAAGTATGTCTCCTGGGATGACTGGGTGGCTCAGTCAGTTGGGCATCTGCCTTCAGTTCAGGTCATGATCCTAGGGTCTTGGGATCGAGTCCCACATCAGGCTCCTTGCTCAATGGGGAGCCTGCTTCTCCCCCTGCCTGTGCTTTTTCTCCCTCTCTCTCTGTCTGACAAATAAATAAAATCTTAAAAAAAAAAAAAACTAAAGTATGTCCTTGTAGTTAGCATATAATTAAATCTTTTTAAAATATTTATTTATTTGAGAAAGAGAGTGAGTGTGGGAGGTAGGGGCAGAGGGAGAGGGAGAGAGAGAATCTCAAGCAGACTCTGCACTGAGCATGGAGCCCAATGCAGGACTCTATCCTAGGACCCTGAGATCACCACCTGAGATGAAACCAAGAGTCAGATGCTCAACTGACTGTGCCCCTCAGTCACCCCAAACTGAATCTTAAAAAAAAAAATTCAGTCTGACAATCTCTGCCTTGAAGTTGGGTAGTATCAATTCCTCTAACTTTGCCCTCTTCCAATATTCTGTTGGCTATTCTAGGTCATTTCCTTTCCAAATAAACTTTAGGATATGTTTGTCAATAGTCATAAAATAACTTACTGGGATTTTTGGGGGGCGGGTCATACTGAATCTACAGATGAACTTGGGAAGAAATGACAATTTGACACTATTGGCTCTTCCTATCCAAGAACATGAAATATCTCTCCATTTATTTAGTTCTTTGATTATATATATATATATATATATATATATATATATATATATATATATATATCTTGTACCTACTTTGTTAGATTTGTGGCTATTTCATTTTTTTCAGTACTAATGTAAATGGTATTATGTTTTTTAATTTCAAATGTCACTTGTTCATTGCTGGTATATATAGGAAAGTGGCTGATCACTGTATCTTACTTAACCTTGCATTCTGAAACCTTGCCATAGTTGCTTATTTGTTCCAGGAGCTTTTGGGTTTTTTAAAAATTTTCTATGTAAATGATCATGTCATCTGTTAACAAAGACAGTTTTCTTTCTTTCTTCCAAATCTGTATGCCTTTTATTTCCTTTCCTAGTCTTATTGCATTAGCTAGAATTCCAAGTATGATGTTAAAAAGCAGTGATGAGAAGGAACATCCTTGCCTTCTTCCTATTCTTGTGGGAAAGCTTTGAGTTTCTCACCATTAAGTATAATATGACCTATACATTGTTTTACAGATACTCTTCATGAAGTTGAGAAAGCTCCCCTCTATTCCATGTTTACCAAGAATTTTTATCATGAATGGCTGCTGGAGTTTATCAAATGACTTTTCTGCATCTATGGATATGATCATGTGGCTTTTTTTCATTAATCTGTTGATGTGATAGATTACATTAATTAATTTTCAAATGTTGAACCAGTCTTGCATACCTGAGATAAATTTCATTGGGTCATGTTGTATAATTCTTTTTATACATTGTCAGATTAAATTTGCTAATATTTTGTTGAGAATTTTTACATCCGGGTTCATGAGAAATATTGGTCTGTAGTTTGTCAGGTTTTGGTGTCAGGATAATGCTGGACTCACAGAATGAGTTAGGAAGTATATTCTCTGGTTCTATCTTCTGAAAGAGATTGGAGAGAATGGATATACTTTTCCTCCTTAAATATTTGGTAGAATTCACCAGTGAACTCATGTGCGCTTGGCACTTTCTGTTTTGGAAGGCTATATACTGTTAAGTCAGCTTCTTCAGCAGATATAGGCCCATTCAGATCATCTATCTTGTACTGTGAGTCTTGGCAGATTGTGCCTTTCAAGGAATTGGTCCATTTCATGTAGGTTATCAAATTTTTGAACAGAGAGTTGCTCATAGTATTCCTTTACTATCTTTTTAATATCTATGGTATCTGCAATGATATCCCCTCTTTAATTCCTGATATTAGTAATTTGTGTCACCACTCTTTTTTTCTTAATTATCCTGGCTAGAGTTATATCAATCTTTTCAAAGAACCAGCTTTCAGTTTTGTTGATTTTCTATGGATTTCCTGTTTTATATTTCATAAAATATAAAAATATTTTATTTAGTTATTTGAGAGAGAGTGAGAGAGAGCCCAAGTGCGGAGAGGGCCAGAGGGAGAGAGAGAACTAGACTCTGCTGAGCAGGGAGCGTGATGTGGGGCTCAATGCCAGGACTCTGGGACCATGACCTGAGCTGAAGGCAGATGCTTAACGGACTGAGATACTTGGGCACCCCTATTCCATTGAGTTTTGCTCAAATTTTTATTATTTCTTTTCTTCTACTTACTTCAGATTTGCTCTTCCATTTCTAGTTTTCTTTTTTTTTTTTAATTTTTAAAAGATTTTATTTATTGGACAGAGAGAGACAGGCAGAGAGGGAACATAAGCAGAGGGAGAGGGAGAGGGAGAAGCAGGCTACCTGCTGAACAGGGAGCCCAATTTGGGGCTCCATCCCAGGACCCTGGGATCATGACCTGAGCTGAAGGTAGACGCTTCACAGTTGAGCCACCCAGGTGCCCTCATTTCTAGTTTTCTAGAGTAGAAACTTAGATAATTGACTTAAAATCAACCTCTCTTGGTTAATGTTCCATGTGAGAATGAGAGGAATGTGCACTCTGCACATTGGTTGGATGAAGGAGTTTATCTATGTCTTTTATATTCCTAATCCTCTTCTTTGTACATAAGTATAAATACAAACAGTCTCTATGTGTATATATACATAGGCATACAAACGATAAATACAATTTGCATAAGGTCCCTTGAATATATAGGTATAATTTGCATGGATATAATCTGATAGTATACTGGATGCATCAAGTTTTTTTAATCACACATTTTCATATTTTACCTTAACCTGCATATTCATGACTTTAATAATCCAAACTATTGATATATGCTTGGAAAACTTTACCTCTGCCTTAGTACTACCACTCTCCAAAGAGAGGGAAAAGGAAGCCAGAATCACCAAAGAGACTCTAAGCCCTATGGAGAGCATTAGTCTTCCCAGAGTCTATGACTTCTTGAGGTCCTACTAGGGGGAGTGTACTAGTTTACTAGGGCTGTGGCACAAAGTACCAAGAACTGGGTTGCTTAAACAACAGAATTGTATTGTTCCAGAATTCCAGAGGCCAGAAGTCTGAGATAAATGTATCCACAGGGTTAATTCCCTCTCAGGGCTGGGAGGGAGAATCTGTTTCATGCCTCTCCCCAGCTCATAGTGGTTTACTGGCAATCTCAGGCATTCCTTGACTTATAGGTACATCCTCTTACTCTCTGCCTCATCTCCCTGTGCACTCTCCCTGCGCACTTGTCTGTGTCCAAAATTCCCCTTTTAATAAGAATGCGAGTCATATTGGATTGGAGGCCCACTCTACTTCACGACTAATACGCAATAACCTTATTTCCAAATAAAGTCACATTCTGTGATCCTGGAGAGGGAACATAATTCAACCCAGAACAAGGAGCAACTAGGAGGGTTGGTGTGACAAAATGGAAAGATATAACAGAATTTGGGCTCCAGTCTTAGGCTGTCAACACTCTGTTGTTGACCCTGAGCAAACCGGGCAAATAAGGGAGGTCCTATAGATGATACCAACGCTTCTCTTCTGGTTCTGTTGTTCTCAAAATAGCACAGCTGTGGGAAGACTTAAAACATAAAGTTTTAAGTTAGATGGATTTAAAACAAGCCATCAACTCGAGAGAGAGATCTTTTGAGAGGACTGTAGAATGAAGAGGCCCGGGATGCACGGGGCAGGGTCCCTGGGACTGGTTTGCAAGAAGAGCTACCCTCACCACACACGATATCACAGGACCACTGCCTTCAGGCTCTGATCATTTCCAGCCTTTTCAGAGTTGCAACACCAAACATGTTACAGTTGTTTATTTGATTTTGTGGCATTGCCTATTACTCTCTACCTCTCTGCAGCTTCCCTTTCCCCCAGCCCCAGACCAAAGGAACTGCCAAATATGGACTTACTTTTAAAAATTAATTAGGTCTTGCCAATTTTGTCATACCCTAAGATAATTCTATCCCCTTTGTCAAGGATATAAACAAAAGCAGATGGCCACTGGGCACAGAAATGGATGGAGGAGAGAATACTCTGGACTACCCAAAGGACCATGTTTAGGAAATTATAAATTATTATTTTTTAATCACCTTACACTATTTTTTAAGACTTTATTTACTTATTTGACAGAAAGAGAGAGAGGCAGCAAGAGAGGGAATACAAGCAGGGGGAATGGGAGAAGGAGAAGCAGGCCTCCTGCCAAGCAAGGAGCCCGATGCAGGGTTCTATGCCAGGACCCTGGGATCATGACCTGAGCCGAAGGCAGACCCTTAATAACTGAGCCACCCAGGTGCCCCCACCTGACACTATTTTAAAGCACTTTCACTATAGCAAGTACATAAACTTTGATGTCCAAAGTTACTGGAAAAATATTAAACATTAACATTATTTGGAATAAGGGATTCTAGACTTATTGGTGACTTTTTTATGGGTGATTTTAATTTCTTCTCTACATTTTTCTCCATTTCAAATATTTCTACCATAGTAAGTGCTTCTAATAATCCAAAATAATAATATTGACATTATTTATTTATAAAGCATTTTCATTTCTTTATTTGACAGAGAGAGAGAATGGAAAAGCAGGGGGAGTGGCAGAGGAGAGGGAGAAGCAGGCTCCCTCAGCAGGGAGTCTGATGTGGGGCTCAATCCCAGGACCCTAGGATCATGACCTGAGCTGAAGGCAGTCACTTGACCACTGAGCCACCCAGGCACTCCAATAGTATTGACTTTAAAAGATGAAGCTTATTCCTCTAGTCAGCAAATGTTTATTGAGCATTTACTACATGCCAGGTACTGTTACAGCAGTCAAAAAACAACAGCTCCGGTGGGGCTTCCATTTTGGCAGGTGGGGGCTAAGTGATATTATTAGGCACAGATCACTTGTTCCTCTGTGTAAAAGTTCACTCTGAGCAGATTTTTTGGGGTAGCGGATACAAGGGGTAGGGGATAACATGAAGGACATGATGCTGAATGGAGAAGTCAGAAGGTGAGCAACACCCTTTGTCTGTGTCCAGATTTTACTGGAAACTAGCTCTTGAAGTCAGAGCTTCACCCTCCCCAGCCCCAGGCTGCTTCTTGTACTCAATTGCCTTCCCAGAGACATTGTGAAACCTGAGTTGGGAATCACCCACAGCTGGGTGCTACTGGTCAAGGTGGTGCTAAGAACAGGACAGGGCATTCTGCTGACGTCAGTGTGCAGAAAGCCAACAGGGCCCACACTTTTCAGCTGATGCAGGCCAGTGCATTCTCTCCAAGTCACCTTTGAAGGCAACATGCTGGACATTTAGTGAGATGAAAACATTGAAGGAAACTGTTTTTGTTATTACTGATGTCCTAAGATTCTGAGAACTGCTAGTGTTTGCTGGCACCTTGCAGACTTTTTCACTGAACACTATAATAGAAACGATGATGCTCCTAGAGGGCAGAGGGCATTACCAAGTACATGAAGCTCTAGAGAGACCCAGAACAGAGACAGGTAATTACCCAGGACTTTGATTTGCTAGGACCATGTTTCAGACATGGACCACCAGAGTGGCCCTTCAAGAAAACAAAGGCACATCAAGATACAAAAATATCCATATTCCCTGACCCCAGAAATCCCACTCCTAAGAATTTATCCTAAAAAGTAAATTATTTCCACACTCGCTATAATATTGTAACACTGAAAACATCCTAAGTGCCCCAAGTGGGGGAAAAGCTAAATAAGTTGTGATAACATCACATGTTTAATGAATACACATTATAATAATTAGTATAATCACAATTGTAAAGGTATATATTCCATCACAGAAAAGTGTATTAGTTTGCAAGTGCTGCTATAACAAGATGCCCCAAGGTCGGTGGTTTAAACAAGAGAAATTTATTGTCTCACATTTCTGGAAGCTAGAGGTCCAAGACCAAAGGGTTCATAGGATCGGCTCCTTCTAAGGGCTGTGAGGGAAGAGTCTGCTCCAGGCCTCTCTCTCAGGCTTGCCAAGGGCTGTCCCCTCCCTGTCTCTTCACATTGTCTCCCCTATTTGCATATCTTTGTCTGTCTTCAAATGTCCCCCCCCCCCTTTTTTTAAAGATTTTATTTATTTGACAGAGAGAGAGACACAGCGAGAGAGGAACACAAGCAGGGGGAGAGCGAGAGAGAGAAGCAGGCTCCCCACTGAGTAGAGACCAATGTAAGGCTTGATCCCAGGACCCTGGGATCATGACCTGAGCTGAAGGCAGACGGCCAACGAATGAGCCACCCAGTTGCCCCAAATGTCCCTTTTTCTAAAAAATTTTTTAATTTTTTTTATAAACAAATAATATATTATTGGCCCCAGGGGTACAGGTCTGTGAATCACCAGGTTTACACACTTCACAGCACTCACCATAGCATATACCCTCCCCAATGTCCATAATCCAACCACTCTCTCCCTACCCCTCTCTCCCCCGCCCTCCTCAGTCTGTTTTGTGACATTAAGAGTCTCTTATGGTTTGTCTCCCTCCTGATCCCATCTTGTTTCATTTATTCCTTTCCTACCCCCCAAGCCCCTCCCCATTGCATCTCCACTTCCTCATATCAGAGAGATCATATGATAGTTGTCTTTCTCCGACTGACTCATTTTGCTAAGCATAATACCCTCTAGTTTCATCCACGCTATCACAAATGGCAAGATTTCATTTCTTTTGATGGCTGCATAGTATTCCATTGTATATATATACCACATCTTCTTTATCCATTCATCTGTTGATGGACATGTAGGTTCTTTCCATAGTTTGGCTATTGTGGACATTGCTGCTATAAACATTCAGGTGCATGTGCCCCTTCGGATCACTATGTTTATATCTTTAGGGTAAATACCCAGTAGTGTGATTGCTGGGTCATAAGGTAGCTCTATTTTCAACTTTCTGAGGAACCTCCATGCTGTTTTCCAGAGTGGTTGCACCAGCTTGCATTCCCACCAACCGTGTAGGAGGGTTCCCCTTTCTCCGCATCCTCGCCAGCATCTGTCATTTCCTGACTTGTTAATTTCAGCCATTCTCACTGGGGTGAAGTGGTATCTTATTGGGGTTTTGATTTGTATTTCCCTGATGCTGAGTGATGTGGAGCACTTTTTCATGTGTCTGTTGGCCATCTGGATGTCTTCTTTGTAGAAAAGTCTGTTCATGTCCTCTGCCCATTTCTTGATTGGATTATTTGTTCTTTGGGTGTTGAGTTTGAGAAGTTCTTTATAGAATTTGGATACTAGCTCTTTATCTAATATATCATTTGCAAATATCTTCTCCCATTCTGTCAGTTACCTTTTGGTTTTATTAACTGTTTCCTTTGCTGTGCAAAAGCTTTTGATCTTGATGAAGTCCCAGTAGTTCATTTTTGCCCTTGCTTCCCTTGCCTTTGGCGATGTTCCTAAGAAGAAGTTGCTGCGGCTGAGGTCGAAGACGTTGCTGCCCATGTTCTCCTCAAGGATTTTGATGGATTCCTGTCTCACATTGAGGTCCTTCATCCATTGAGTCTATTTTCATGTGTGGTATAAAGAAATGGTCCAATTTCATTTTTCTGCATGTGGCTGTCCAATTTTCCCAACACCATTTGTTGAAGAGACTCTCTTTTTTCCATTGAATGTCCCTCTTTAAAATAAGGACACCAGTCACATTAGATTAGGGGCCCACTGTAATGACATCATGTAACTTGATTACCTCTGTAAAGGCTCCATCTCCAAATACGCTCACAGTCTGAAGTACTAGAGGTTAGGACTTCCACATATCTTTTTTTTTCCTCCCCAGAAAGTCATGACACTGTTTTTGTTTTTGTTTTGTTTTGTTTTGTTTTGTTTTAAGATTTTATTCATTTCATTTGACAGACAGAGATCACAAGTAGGCAGAGAGGCAGGCAGAGAGAGAGAGGAGGAAGCAGGCTCCCTGCCAAGCAGAGAGCCCGATGCGGGGCTCGATCCCAGGACCCTGGGATCATGACCTGAGCTGAAGGCAGAGGCTTTAACCCACTGAGCCACCCAGGAGCCCCCATGACACTGTTTTACAACAAAACTGTGTTCTGTGACATAATGCTAAGAGAAATGTTAACAATGGCAAACTCTCACTTGGCATTTAAAGTGTTTATAACACTTTAAACTATCTAAGACTCTATGTCACACTACCTAAGACTCTATGTCTTAGGTAGTGTTATAAACACTTTAAATATGTTAACTCATTCAATCCTCACAGCTATGATGTATTAGTATCCTCATGTTGCCAATAAGAAAATTGAGGCATAGCAATGTTATTATTTTCTCAAGGTCACATAGCTAGTAAGTGGTGGAATCAGGCTTTGAACCCAGGCAATTTGGCTCCACAGACCAAACACTTAACCTCCTCATCATATTGCAAAATGGTATGTGTTATATTTACAATAGTATTAAAATATATTTCACATATTTTATAAGTATACACATATATATGTATATATTTCTGCAAAGTTTTAATAGACTGTGCAAAAAAGAAAGTAGTTTATAATTATGAAGGGTTATTTTTTATGATATTGCATTACTTTTACAATTAATACATATATATGCATTTATAGACTTTTCCTAAAAACAAAGAATGCTTTGAAAATGCTTCCACAATCTGAGAAAATTCTTAAGGATACTGTACATCAAAAGATTCGTGATGGGGCACCTGGGTGGCTCCATCAGTTGGGTATCTGCCTTCGGTTTGGGTCATGATACCAGGGTCCTGGGATCAAGGTCGGCAGGGAAAATGCTTTTTCCTCTGCCTACTGCTCCTCCTGCTTATGCTCCCTCTCTCTCTATCAAATAAATAAATAAAATCTTAAAAAAAAAAAAAAAAACTAGAGATAACACCCATCAGGGATAGTCAGCCTCCACAACAGCCCAATGATCCTTGCCTTCCAGTGGCCATGCCCTCACATGGCCCTCCCACATGCAAGCAGTGCTGACCTGCGTGACCAATGATTCCCCTGAAGTGGTGATAGCATGTGACTCCCAAGGCAAAGGTCAAAATAAAAAACACTGCAGCTTCCACTTCGATCTCGTGGATCTCTTGCTCTGGGGAAAGCCAGCTGCCATGTCTTGATACCCAAGCAGTCCTTTGGACAGCCCCAATGAAGAGGAACTGAGGCCCCCGCCCCCAACAGCAGCAGCGATAACTTGTCCACCACGTGAGTGGCTGACTTTTGGAGCAGATCCCCGTGCCCCATTAAAGCCTAGATAACTGCAGCCCAACCGAACTCTTGGCTGTAGCCTCACAGGAGCCTCATGAACCACCCAGACAAAGCACTCCTGAATTTCTGACCCACAACACGCCCCTCCAAGAAGTCCACTGCCTACTCCCTGGCAACTGTGACTATGTTGCCTCATGTAGCAAAATCAACTTTGCAGATATGATTAAGAATCTTAAAATAGAGAAATTATCCTGGATTATCTGGGTGGGCCTAGTCCTGAAGCCTGAACTCTATCCTGCCTGGGTTCTAAAACTTGTTTTTTGGGTAGGAGTTTGAGGGGTTGAGCTCTAAACCTTTTGCAACTTTTTGAAATGGTGGCTACTGTAGGGGGGTGATTCTTAATTATGCATGTGGACAGTTTACATGGAGGGGTGTCCCTCAGGCCCTGACGACTCAGCCTGACCTTGATAATTTTCTTTCTTTTAGAGAAATGGGTGCTTGGGGATGATATATAGAAACTACTTTTTGTTTTATTTTGTAGAGTATTAAGAAAAATTATTCAACACTTGGAAATGAGACAAGAGATAACTGTGTGTCTTCAATGTTCTAAGAAGCATTGTGAGGCAGGCCCACACCGAAAGTACTGATTCTCTAGGGGTAGAGTCCTCTTGTTTGACTTATCACTGGCTCTTGATAGGGGTTCAGGTTCTATAAACTTCGATGCTCTTCTGGATTGGTAGACTGCAAATGCTTTTTGGAAACAAAAGATTGACGGGATTTCTTGTCTAGTAGAAAGAATAACTTTAAAGTTTATAGCTTATGGTCCTGTAGGTTGGGTGACCAACTGTTCCCATTTGCCTGGGGATGGAGGGACTTCCCAGGACAAAGAATTTTCAGTGCTAAAACCAGGACTGTCCTGGGCAAACTGAGGCTATTGCTCACCTGCTGCAAGACAGCAGCCAGTGTGGGAGCTCACTTGACCATCTTCTTTTGGTGTGTTGTCTTTCACTGGAAATACTTTGGTCTCTCCCATAGGCCTCTGGACCAGTTTTCTCATACTGCTGTTCTGTCATTAGTAATAAACAATCCAAATAAATAAATTAAGCTAAATAAATAAAAAGGGCTAAATAAATCTTTGACACACACTTCACCATTTGTGTAAGAGTCATGCTTGTTAGGGGTGCCTACCTGGCTCTGTCAGTGGAGCCTGAGATTCCTGATCTCAGGGCTGTAGGCTCGAGCCCCAGCCTGGCTGTAGAGATTACTTAAAAATAAAACTTAAGGGATGCCTGGGTGGCTCAGTCAGTTGAGCGTCTGCCTTCGGCTCAGGTCATGATCTCAGGGTGCTGGGATAGAGCCCTGCATCAGGCTCCCTGCTCAACGATGAGTCTGCTTCTCCCCCTTCCTCTCCCTCTGTGATTTCTCTTGCTCTCTCTCAAATAAATAAATAAATAAATCTTAAAAGGTAAAATAAATAAAATAAAAATAAAACTTAAAAAAAAGGTCATGGTTTTTAGCCATTTTAAATAAGAAGTACAACAAGAGAAGGGGTTTCTTTGGTGAGAGGAAGTGGAGTAATACTGCCAGGGAACCAGGCCCTGGGGAGGCTACTGGAGAAGCTGTTTCTATTTTTTTTTTTAAGATTTTATTTATTTATTTGACAGAGATCACAAGTAGGCAGAAAGGCAGGCAGAGAGAGAGATAGGAGGAAGCGGGCTTCCCGCTGAGCAGAGAACCCTATGTGGGGCTCGATCCCAGGACCCTGGGATCATGACCTGAGCAGAAAGCAGAGGCTTTAACCCACTGAGCCACCCAGGTGCCCCTGTTTCTATTTTTCATCCCATTATTAATCCCCTCTTTCTTGAGCCTATAGATATGCTTAAGTCTCTCCCTTCTAGGAAAATTGTCTCCCCTTCCTCCCTGCAATGGTCCTGCCTCCTATCTTCTCACCCAAAAGTACAGTCTGGCTCCTTCCTAGCAAGAAGGAATCATCCTCCTCCCATGATCTAGCGAAGGTCACTTACAGTCCAGATACAACTGAAAAGTTTCTAATATTGGATTTACTGAATTCTCTGTAATAAAAAAAGTAATAAAAAAATTGATTGCACCAATACCTGGTAGTCATTGGGTACCTGATGTTCTGTGAGTGTTTGTTTTTCATTGAGCATTTGACATTCTGTTCCCCAAGCTCTTGGCCACCTGGCCACTTACAGATCACCTGCTCCTCATTGGTTGATGGAACTAAACACCTCCTTCATATCACTCAAGTCCACCCCTTGTCGTCTCCAGTGCCAAGGCCTCAATGTGGGCTAGCTCACCTTCTAGGACGTTCTGGAATATTATTACTATTGCTTCTGATTAAAAGACATCTCTGGTGGCTCTGCAGGACCTGTAGTCATAAAGCTAGCATGTATCCCAATATACAAACACAGCTGACCCTTGAACGTGGGTCTGAACTGTGCAGGTCCACTTACATGTGGATGTTTTTCAATAAATACGGTACATCACTGTAAATATTTTCTCTTCCTTATGATTTTCTTAATAACATTTTTTTAAGATTTTATTTACTTATTTGACAGAGAGACACAGCAAGAGAAGGAACACAAGCAGGGGGAGTGGGAGAGGGAGAAGCAGGCTCCTCGCCGAGCAGATAGCCCGATGCAGGGCTCCATCCCAGGACCCCGGGATCATGACCTGAGCTGAAGGCAGACGCTTAATGACTGAGCCACCCAGGCGTCCCTTAATAACATTTTCTTTTCTCTCGCTTACTTTATTGTAAGAATACAGAATGTAATACGCATAACATACAAAACACTTGTTAATGCACTGTTATGTTACCATTAAGGCTTCCAATCAACAGTAAGCTGTTAGTAGTTAAGTGTTAGGGAAGTCTAAAGTTATATGTAGATTTTCAGTGGGGTAGGGGCTTGGTACTCCACCCTCCCCCCATGTCATTCAAGGGCCAAATGTATTTATTTAAAATTATACCATTGTATTAACATATTACTTAATATTATAAACCAGGTACAAAGGAAAAAATTCCCAAAAAGATAACATTCACACATTAAAGCGCTAATATGTCTTTCCTACCCCACAGTGGAGGTTGTACGCCCTTGCTTGGAGGCCCCAGACCCACAGCAGTAAGTGCAAGTCCATAAGGCTGATTTTCAAGACTGGTCATGATTTGGTCCCTGCCCCTATTTTCCCCTGACTTCCTCCCTTGTCCCTTGTGCTGGTCCAAGTTGAAGGAATGGAAGCTGAAGCTACCCAAACCTGCCTACTTTCTATTCACTGCCCCCCCCCCTTGGTTGGAATGCTGCCTCCTGCCTTTGTTCCCCAAGCCCCAAGCCCTTTTGTCTTATTTATTCCTAAAAGCACTCCTTCTTCTGGCAAGCCATTTTTTGGTTGCTTCTGCCTCCCTCCATACCGCAGGTACACTCACGCACAGCTTTTCCTTTGCAATATCATGTATTTCCCTCTCTGCCTTTTAGAGCTGTGAGCTTTCAAAGACAGTCCGGGAGGCACGTGGGTAGCTCAGTCAGTTAAGGGACCGACTCTTGATTTCAGTTCAGGTTATGATCTCAGGGTCATGAGTTCAAGCCCTGTGCAGGGCTCCATGTTTAGTGGGGAGTCTGCTTGATACTCTTTTCCCTCTGTCCCTCTCCCTACTTATGTGCATGTGTGCACGCATACCCTCTCTCTCTCATATAAATAAATAAATCTTAAAAAAGAAAAAAATCTCATTTACTTAGGAGTCCACAGTACCTGATAAACAGTAACAGTGACAGTAATAACAGCTAGTACTTTTATAGTATTAATTATGTCCAACCACTGCTTCAAGTGTTTTACCCATCTTTACTTGATTTAATCCTAGGAGATGTGTGCAAACATCCCTATTCTGCAAACAAGGACACTTGGGCACAGAGACATTGAGGGACTTCCTGAAGTCATTTGCATAGTATGCAAAGTTCAAGGAACTAAACTGAACTGTGTGTTTTTTTTTTTTTAAGATTTTATTTATTTATTTGACAGAGAGATCACAAGCAGGCAGAGAGGCAGACAGAGAGAGCGGAGGAAGCAGGCTCCCTACTGAGCAGAGAGCCCGATGTGGGGCTCGATTCCAGGACTCTGAGATCATGACCTGAGCCGAAGGCAGCAGCTTAACCCACTGAGCCACCCAGGCGCCCCTGAACTGTGTGTTTTCTATCACACCTGTGATCAGAGAAATAGTCACCCACGCTCAGGTGAGCTGGGAAACACTCAGGCTGAGAAAAGGGGAGATGGCGCAGACACCCCAGCCTGAGCCTGTGCTGCCCCCTGCTGGTCATCTCTGCCTTCGCGGCAGGCTTAACTGTCTGAAAGTCCCTGTCACCTGAGCTTGAGCCTGGAGTCTGGCGCCCAGCACAGGATACTGTAAGAGGGAGAGGGGCCAGGAGGAGATCGTGCAGAGAATATGCAGGGGTAACCCGTGGATTCACACATCTGAAGGGCTGTCTTCCTAATAGGGACGGCTGCATGAAACCACTCAGAGTTAAGAACAGAATTGGGAAAATAAACCCTCTGCCCCCAAATGCCATAAAATGTACCCAAAACCAAGAGGAATGTTTATTTTTTTTAAGAAAAAACTTAGGTGAGTATCTGGATTCGTCTCACATTAGGTTCTCATTTAGTTAGGATGGAAAACTAATTTACATGAATATATTAGTTCTCAAACGGGGTGCCTCAAAGAATTATTTAAAAATGTAGATGTTTTAAAAAAAAAATAAAAAAAAAATGTAGATGCACAGGCTTCATTGCGAGCCTGCTAAGTCAGAAGAGGCAGCGCGTACTATTTCTCCTCAGGGAGAGCCCCTCACTACATTTCCCCAAATGCACAAATCTCTAAGACCATTGAGCATCCAGCTTTCCCAGTTTAAATGACGGCAATGCCCTTCTGTTTGGGCCTCAGCAGAAAACTATGTTATTTTTGCAACACCAAACTGTAGATGTTCGATAGCCAGGAAAACAAAAAAAAGTTTTGCCTATACACATGCAAATTCTATCCTGTCTGGTAACGGTTCAACTGATTTTCCTTTCCCTCATGACAAGCAATCAATTTTGCCTCCTTCACACACTCATTTCATTATTCCCGACCTATCCTGGGTGTGTTCTTCAGATTTTCTTCTGAAACTGTTGTAACAGCTGCCTGAGTCCCTCAGTGATTACTGAGTTAAATAAGATGTTTAGCATGTGTCCACTTTATATCTGAATGAGAGTTGTGATCTTACCTAATTTCAGGAAATTTCTCTAGAAGACACCAATGGCGAGTACTTTCCTCTTCCATTCTTTGGCCATCGGCTACTGGTGCTCTTTATTTTGGCTGAACATTCAGGGGTTTCATCAGAAAAGAGCTCCTGCCCTTGTAACCTTTCACCATATGCATAACATCTGTCCAAGGGTTCCTGGAAGAAGGTGGAATAACCAGAAGATTTTATACTTCCAACTAAGGCAAAGAAGAGGTCAGAGCATTGGTTCCTAATATTTTCTATAAAAATGAAAAGAACATACATTAGACTAAAATTAAATAAGCCCATCAAATTTTCACTGGGTTCTAACTTAGCTACCTTACTTACTCCCTCCTTACTTATGTAGTTGATTGATTGATCAGAAATTACACATAGTTGGAAACTTTTCTTTTTAATGCCCCTTATGCCGTCTTGTATCTTATGCAAGATATGGAAGATATAAGGTCCCTGTCATCTTTCTTAGAACACAGATTCACCAACAAGAACTAATGTTATTTATCCAACAATTAGTTATTAAGCACCTTCTAAATGCCATGCCATTATATTGTCAAAAACATCATTCCAGGCAGTCGACAGCCCAGAGAGAGACCGACAATGCAAATCAATACAAATAAATGTAAATTTTTCAAATATTGGGACCAATAGATAAACTGCATGTTTTGAACCAAAACTGCAATACATTTGGCAATTCAAAAAATTTCCCTACTCAGAAAAAGGAGAGGCCAAGGTGAGCTCGAGTCATGGAAGGTACTATCTTTTGCTGAGTAACTAATCCAATCCCCTGCTCCCCGGCCAACTTAAAGGCATAAGAGAACCATTTACTATGCTCATGGATTCTGTGGGTTGGGAATTTGGAAAGGCCCAGTGGAGATGGTTTATCTCTCCTTCATAAGAGTAAGAACTGAGCAGGAAGATCCAAAGGCTGGAGGTGATTCGAAGGCTAGGGTTGGAATCACGAACATGCATTCACCAGCCTTTGGCAGGTGACATGAGCTGTCAGCTGGGACTGCAGCTGGTGCTAACAGCCAGAATACCCACACATGGCTTGCTCATGTAGCCTGGGATTGCTCACATTACTGTGACTGCAGTCCAAGAGGGAGCATTCTCAGAGAGCCAGGGGAAAGCTGCATGGCCTTCTATGACAGGCCCTAGAAGCCATTTTGTCCCTTTCACCACATTTTGTTCAGGGCTAGCTTCAAAGGATGTGACCTGTGCAGTCACCCAGGACCCCTCGCTTAGAACATCCTATACTTGGTTTAATACTCTGCTGTCACCGTCTTGAAATTCCTAATAATATTTACACAAAGGGCCCCACATTTTTATTTTGCACTGGGCCCTACAAATTATGTAGCCAGCCCTGAATCTCTTCATCCAGACAATTGCAAAGGACTGCCCACGCTCCCAGTGTGGGGATAAAGACTCTCCGTCTTAAAGGGGCAGTGGGAAGGTTCTGGAAGAGTATGTGGGACTGGAAATACTATTGTGACCTGTTTTAGAAAAGGCAATCTTCCCTAGACAGTTTGTGGCGAAGTTAAGTCATCACTTGGATTTTGGAAAGACTTTCCTCCAGAGCCTCCCACAAAAATATATCCAGGTCCCCCTTGTTCCACAAGGCATCCCAAAGGGAGTAAAAAAGCAATATGTATCTGTCAATCCTTCCATTCAGCAAATCCTGACTGAGCACAGAATGGGGAACATTTACAGATGACTCTCAGATACCCAGCCCTGAGTGGACTTGGTGTTCAGAGTGATGGAGTCTGTGAAGGGAGAAGAGAAAGCAAAGGGCTAACTACTGTTAAAAAAAAGAGAAAACACTGACCCTCAGCCCTGGGTCCAGGGTCAAATGTGCTTTTGACAGGAAGCTACACCCTGGGTGTCCCGCAGAGTCCTGCTCAGGGGGACAGCAGACTGGAAGACCACTGATCTGAGTCAGGGCAGGCCAGTGTCGCATAAACAATGAATCTTGGAACACTGAAAAAATAAAATTAAATTAAAAAAGAGAAAACAATGTGGTGCCTTGGGGGTATCTGCCTTCGGTTAAGCATCTGCCTTCAGCTCAGGTTATGATCCCAGGGTCCTGGGATCAAGCCTCATGTCTGGCTCCCTGGTCAGTGGGGAACCTGCTTCTCCCTCTCCCTCTGTGGCTCCCCCTGCTTGTGTGTGTTCTCTCTCTGTCAAAAAAATAAATAAAATCTTTAAAAAAGAAAAGCCCTAAATGGAGTCATTTGCACCCTTTAACAGCAAACCAGTAAGTAGTGGATCGAGGTAAAGATGCCAAACAAAACAAAAACAAGGGGAATAAAAAGGTAAGGTGGTAAGGGTTTTGGTTTATTCAAAAAAGGGGTTCCAGGAGCCCAGAGGGAAGGCCTGAGAGAAGCAGCACTTTGCCATCTCACTAACCATCCCATGTCTGCCTGTTCACCAGGCTTCCTGGAAGGCCACAGCTGTCCCAGGCTCAGAACACGGTGCAAGGCCCGAGGATTTGGCCCTCGGCGTTTCTGCAGGATGATGTCTGGCAGCTAGGCCTGTTGACTCCCCACTACCGGCTTTCCTCCTACCCCAGTCACCACTTCTCAATCCTTTTAGGATTAGCTCTAAAGGTTAGATTTCCCTGGGGCTCAGCCCAAGGTTCTCCTGGCATTTAAACTTCTCCCTCTTTAGGTAACTGCCTTTATTCCCACAGAGTATCTCTGCCCCCTCTTCCTCCAGACTCATTCATCTATCCCTTTGCAACTGGACGTCTACACTTGGATGAATCATTGCCACATCAAACGGAGCATGTCTAAAATGGAACTCTCTACTTTGCCCCACACCCCGTTCCCTCCAGTCTTCCCATTTCAGTAAGCACTTGCCTCCACCACCCTCACCCCCCACATCCAATCTATCCTTTAAGTTCTTCCTCCAAACCACAACCCGGATCCACCCACTTCTCACCAGCAACTGAGCCACTAGCTCCCCTCACTCAGGTTGCTTTGGCAACTTCTTAATTTATCTCTTGCCTCTCCTCTTGGCTCCTGGTCCTCCACCCTCTACAAAAAAGCCAAGCAGTGATCTTTTCAAACCATGTATCAAGGGTGCCTGGGCCTCCCTGTGGTTAAGTGTCTGACTCTGATTTTGGCTCAGGTCATGAGATCAAGCCCCTTCAGACTCTATGCTGGGTGTGGAGCAGGCTTCAGATTCTCTCTCTCCCTCTGCCCCTTCCCCTCGCCTCTCTCTCTCTCTCTTAAAAAAAAAAAAAAAAAAAAAGGAATAGTAACAATAATAAAAACCTAAATCAGAGCAAGTCACTTTCTTGCTCAAACTGTTCAATGCTTTCCCATTACTTTCAGAATGAAAACAACCCCTCACTGTGGAGACCCTACAACACCGGGCTGCTCCGCCTCTCAGCTTCATCCCACATCCCCACTCTGTATTACCTAGCTTCTCTTTCTGGCACAATCTTTCAGCTACCCCCAAAGCTGCCTTCCGGGACTCAACTCAGAGGTCCCTTTTGAGGTCTAAGGAAAGAAACCTGCCTTCCTCCTTAAATTTTAGACATTGTCTCTTTCTTCGTTTAGTGCCCTTTCTCTCTTTTCCCACACGTGCTAGAAGGGAAGCGCCACGCAATGGGAGTTCGCCACTGTGTCTCCACGGCCTGCCAGCGTAGCTGCTCGCGTGTATTTCTCTAAAGGATTAACAGACGGCAGTTTTTATGTTTTTAAACATCTGTACTTGGCAAAGGAAAAGCTGACTATTCTGTGCGGTTACTTTAAAAAACGTTTATAAATCCGAGACTGTTGCAGTAGATGAACTGGCCTCAAGCCCCCCTGAACAACACAGTTTTAAGCATAGAGGGAGACGGAGGAAGCGAGAGAGGGCAAGTGCAGGGGGAGACGGCTGGGTGGCTGGAGGGGCAGGAACCATGGGCGAGTGACTAGATGGGCACGCGACGGGAATGCGCACCCAAGGGGCTGAGGAAGTCCAGAGCTCGCTTCCCTATGCCACCCACCTTCCGGGGTCACGGAAAGGACGCGTCAGGGAAGACTAGGTGCGGCGGGCGCAGGGGTATCCGCTGAGCGGGGCGCAGAGCAGCGAGCCACCCTCTCCCCCGGCCCTCAGCCTCGCACACGCTCCCCGCGCGCCTGCACGCCAGCCACGCACAGCCGCGCCCCCTACCGGCGCGCGCGCTCAGGTGAGCGCCCTCCGAGCCCGCCGCGCGGCTAGTGCGCGTGCGTGCAGGTGAGCGTCCCGCCCCGCTCCCGCTCCCTTTCCCGCCTCCGCCCCCGCCCCGGTGCTTGGCCACCTGCCCGTGAAACTGGTGGTGGATTGTTGCCCTCGGGTCGCTCCGGGGCGGGGACACGGAAACTGGCCATGGAAGGTACGTCGGGGACTCGGGAGCCCCGGGCCCGGCCAAGAGAGCGGGACCCAGACCGGCACCTCCGCCCGGACCGAGACCGCCACCCCGAGCGACACCGGGACCGACCCGGGGACCGGCGGAGGGAGAGAAACGGGGGCGAGCGGAGGGACCGGGACCGGGACAGGGGGAGGCACCGAGACCCTCGCCAGGACAGACACCGGGTCGGGGACCTTCGCGCCGGTGAACAAAGAGTCTGGGAAAAATCCCATCAAAGTCGGACGCGGGACAGACCCCGGAGGCCGAGCTGGGACGCAGCCCCGCCCCCCTGGCCCGCACCTTGGGAAACCCCGGAGCTACCGCCCCAGAGGAAGGAGCGCTTCGGAGCCAGTGGCCCGGCAAGGTGAGGTGGGGCTGCGGGGCGCCCTGCGACCTGGGGACCCGGGGTCTGAGACACTCCTCTCTCTCCCCCGCTGCGGTGCTCCAGCGCCCGACTCCATGGTCTAGGAAGGCGGCTTCAAGGAAGAACGTGCCATTCCCCCTTTTGTGGTCTTAGAGGACACCTGGGAGGGAAGGAAAACCTTACGGTGCCCCACTTCTTGATCCGAACCCGATTAACAAAGTAGAAACCACCCCTGTTGGCAGTGGCAGGGCCGGGGACCAGATGAGGAGGAAGAGAAAACTTCAGGAGCGGAAAGGGAAGGAGTGGGAAGGAGGGTAGGTAGGTGGGGTTAACCTGAGGCTCCTCCCTGACCTCATCCCACCCTACCGAGACGTGCCCACAGGACCGTCCCGTGGGGCTTCGGACCCTTGTCCTGTGTTCCAAAACCAGCCTTCCAAAGTCTCGTCAGGGTCTGATAAGGTCAGCCCAGTGAAGGGTTAATAGTTAAATCTGTAACCTCTTGTAGGGGTATATGCATTTCAAAACAGACTGCTGGGAGAAGCTACTCTTAAACCCAAAGAACTGAATCTACCTAAAACTCCCCCACTGAAGGGCAGAGATTGCCCAACGTTGTCAGTGAAGTCTTCTGGACAGCCTCCTGCAAATCCCGACTGTTCAGATCCCACCTCCCTGAATGAACAAACTGGGCTGTCCCTGCCTTTTAGAGCACAGACGATTCTGGTAAGGTCTTGTGAGGTGAAAGCCTCATGCTATCCTGGAAGACTTAGGGAGCTGGGAGAGGGAGTGGAAGGGAGGAGAGGAGGAAGTCAGCTCTAGACTCCACACCCCTATCAGGAGTTGGGTCTTTTTTCCATCGAACATTCCATCCAGCTCCACAGATATTGCTGAATTCCCAGGTTATGTGCCAGGCCAACAAGGAGACAAGTAGGTACTGGAGTGACGACTGCCTTCTGGTTTTGGACACCTGCTCTTTTCTCTAAGGTAGAGTCAAGCTCCTCTCTGCTGTAGGATTTGAAGGTTTAAACTCAGTTCCCTTCCCAGTTGTGTCCACATAGCGGGAAAGCTGTTATCCTGAGCTTATGTTACATTATCTAAAACCAACTAGCCAAACTCTGACAAAGGTTATACCCAGATACAGTCTGAGGCACGAGCTGTTGTGCGTTCCTGACCAAAACCACATTGATTTGGTAGCTCCCGAGCTTCATTTTGGGTTTCTTTTTAAATCAGTATCCTTGTCCCTCACCACGACCCCCTGCCCCCCACCCCCACACCCAAAGTGAGTGAAGGGATTACTTTTGCTTTTTTGGCTCATAGCCAGTTGGTGGTTTGAAACCAAAAGACAATTTATTTCCGCCTTTCTTCCACACAATAAACTTTGATTTAATGGGCAGGGTGGAGGGGCCAGGGCTCCATTACTTAATGGGTGAGATCTACTGACAGTGTCCACAGTCTGGTAGGAGACTGACCAGTAAATCTGCCACTGCAGGGGAAACAGATTTGGAGAGAACAGATCCCCTGCCTGAGATCTGGAAGGTTTCCTGGAGGACATTGACCTCGAAGCTGAGTACTGGAAAAGGAGCAAGAATGAGGGGACTTTGGTGGCTCAGTAGTTAAGGTTAAGCATCTGCCTTGGCTCAGGTCGTGATCCCAGGATCCTGGGCAGCCTGCTTCTCCCTCTTCCTCTGCCCCTCCCCCGCTAGTGTTCTTTTTCAAATAAATAAATAAAATCGAGAAAAGAAGAAAGAAAAGGAGCAAGAATGGTAAGACTGGGAGAGGAAATGAAAGGGGTTCCAAGCAGAGAACTAGCTTCCACAGTGACCTACAGAACGGGAGTGCAGGTCATCTTTTTGGGGGCCAGGGGAGAGGAGCAGTTCACTATGGTTGGGTCTTTGAGTGTGATGTTGTGAAGAGAGATGAGCAGGGCCTTGTGTGCTGTGCTGAAAGTTTGGACTTTATCCAAAGTCATGAGAGTTTAAGGATTTCAAACCCCAGAGAACCATAATGAGAACAATGAAGGATCCCTGGCGTCCAGCAGGTAGAAAGCTCGGGATATGCTGGATAAAGCGGGGGAAGAAAAAATAGTTCCAAAACTAGCAGAGGAAAAGGGAGAGACAGGAAGACACACAAAGTTATCTGTATTACCCATATGCCTAGAGAATTATTGTGGATTCAGCCCTTTGCAAAGTAACAAGAGAAGGAAGAGAATGCCAGCCTGGGCATCAGAGTCTTTTGAACGTAAATTAGCTTTAAAGAAGGCCTGGTCCATGCTGAAATGGAAAGTTAGGCTCACAAAGGTGGCTCCCAGCTACCTGGTTAGATAGCTTCAGCAGGTGGGCAAACCAGCATCCAATCAGTGCTCAGAATTATAGGGATGTGTGGCATGGTGGCTTAGCAGTGTTGGGCCAAGTGTTTGGATACCCTGTGGGGCCCCTAAACCAGAGAATTCTCTGGAATATGAAATGGTGCAGCAAAATCTGTTTGTTCTGCACATCTCTTTAATGTCTCTTTAATGCCAGCGTGAGATGTTCAGGGTTCTAATATTGAACAAGCTGTTGATTTTGAAGCCCCTAATGGCCACGTATGTTTTCAGTTACAGTGAACCCACTGCAGGGAGATACCTGCCCTCGAACCCCAGGTCTGGACTAGAGGAAGTGGAATATTACCAGTCAGAGGCTGAAGGACTCCTGGAATGCCATAAATGCAAATACTTGTGCACTGGGAGAGGTAAGCCATTTGGGAGGCATTGTGACCGTTTACTGTTTGCTGATGGTTCTGGAAGGGGTCTGAGCTGATGAAGTGAAAATTCAAGCAGACTTCCCTTTTGGGTTCCTAACATTTTCATTTATACAACTGCATGAGGTTCGCATTCCCCCAGGCCTCCAAAAAAGTAGGTACATCTGAAAAGTATAGTGAGATTTCCAGTGCTTCTCTTCAAATGTCTGGCAGTCAGGCGAGCAGCCATGGTTTCGGGTGGCAGGTGGAACCTCAGGGAGAACCAGCTGTGAGCTGCCCGCCGTGGGAGGGCTGGGTTAGAGACAGAAAGCCACCTGGAGGGGGCAGCCTGGTAGCAGTTCATGCCATAGGATGTCTTTTAAAGTTTGTTGTCTGAGATCCATAGGAAGAAATAGATCTTCCTTGAAGGCCCGGGTTCACACACATACACGCACGTCGTGAAACAGTACTTACCTTATTAGATATCAGCTATGTGAGTAATTTCTGTTCTACCCTGTTTTACTGAGAACAAACAGGGGAAAAAAAATAGTTATAGAACATGCAGTTTGCAGAATATGTGAATAATATGTGTCGGCTCCAAGTGTGGTGCCCCGAGTTCCCATCCAAGCATTCGTCCTGGCCTTGCCAGTAATGAAGAAAATCTGGTTTGCCACGGTGAGCCCTTGTAGCTCACGTGATTTGGTGAGAAATTCTTCTAGGCTGCCTATGACTAAGGGGGAAAACTTCTCAGCCTAAGGGAGAGAAATCAAGGAACTTGTACCTGAAAGTGTATCATAGGATGATTCCAATAATGTACATGATTATGGGGTTCCCTGGAACTTCCGTTAAAGAGCTCTAGGCAATCCAGGTATGAGAATCGACACTCTGGTTTACATGTATTGGCACAACCTCGCTGCTTCTAATTTGCTCAATAATTCCTGAAACTCAGAGAGGTATAGTAAGAGAACAAAGCCACACAGCTGTTACGTGAAAGACTTGCAGTGGAAACTCAGAGCCTAACTCTAAGGCCTGAAATGGTTTACTTGCTTGACCTTTCTTTTCCTTTTTTTTTTTTTTTTTCCCCTTGATGATAAAAATAATGGGAATAAGCCAGAGGCTGCGTTAACAGGTTTCTCAGTAGAAGTATGTTTTCCTCTGTGATTATTTTACCAAGAGGAGAGGGCAGGACTTGGGCCTCCTGACCAAAACACACCTTGATTTAGCTTTGACTGCTTCCGGCTGTCTGGCTTTGGACCTAGAGATCGTTTCTGAGTCAAGACAGTGGAAGGCTGGTTTAGAAGTCAGAACCCTGGAGGGCCTATAAAGATCTCTGGATATGCAGAGGCCCACATCAGTACATAATTCTTGGTGTTGTGTCGAGAGAAACAGCCATTGAACACCAGGAACTTGTCTCCAGCAGGCAGTGCAGGCCTGGATAAAGGTCACCCGAAGATTTCCACCCCTATCTTAAGAGTAGGTCTTTTGTGACTGCTTTTCCTTATCAGTGAACTCATCTCCTCCCTCAGCAAACTGGTGGAAATGGGAGGCTGCTATGGCCCTCTCTGACTTCCTAGGGAGACTCCGAAGTCATGCTTTGCTAGTTCAGTGGGACAGTCAGGACACTGATGGAAAGAGATGGATCTCACATTCACTTATGAGCAAGTCCCCTCAGATACTAAAATCTTTAGGGGGTGAGGCTTAAGATCAGATAAAGAGCAAGTTCAGCTGTCCCCGTGTGTGTCAGATCACCAGGGGATCCTATGCACATACAGGTTGTGCTCATTTATTATTTGGAGGGACGGCTAAGAAGTTGCAAGTTCCCTGGGAAGAACGTGTATTTCCTGCTCCCTCTTTGGCTCCCTGATTTGTTTGGAGCAGTTTCTTTTTTTCCTTTGTTCTTTCTCTCTCCCCTTTGACTGGCAATGTTCACATCATGATGTTTGCATTCAGCTTGTAGTCTGAATTACACGTCTCCCCCAGCCCTGCTTATTCTCTCCTGGTTCTGTTAAAACTACAATAGGAACAAGGGATTGCAGGGGCTCTGCCCTCCCCATACAGCAAAACATTGGGAAAACCCTAATTGTCCTTTACACTGGAATTTTTTAAACTCATCGTGGTATTCTATACACCTTCTAAAAATACGAAGTAGATTTATATTTGCTGAGATAGAAAAAAAATGTTCCTCCTATATTCTTAAGTGAAAAAATAGGTTATATAATAGGGGCTAGAGTAGGACCCTGTTCTTCACCTAAAAGCAAATAACAGAAAAAATGATAAACTATGATAAAAGTCCAGAAGAAAAAATAATGGTATTTTTAAATAGTTGGATTTTAGGTAATTGTGACATTATATGTTTTTGTCTTTATTTTTTCCTATCAGTATATAGTATTTTTATAATTAAAGACAATAATAAGGCTGTCTGCATCTTGGAGGAAAGTGAAGAGAGTAAAGACAATACTTGATAGTCTGTCATTCCCATTGGAGAGTGTGTAGATAGATGTACCATGACTTCATACATAAACCAGCTGGACCCAGGCACAAAATCCCGTTCTCTAAACACCCACCAGGGAGCTGCTGACCGTCTGCTCGTAGTCAACTGACCTACCAGGACTGTGCCAGCATAAACAATTTCCAGCTCAGAGCACCTAGCTTTATAGAATCCTGAGGAAAAAGAAGCCACACACAAAAGAGTACATAACTGTATGATTCCATTTACATGAAATTCTGGAAAGGCTAACCTCGTTCCTAATGGCAGAAAGCAGACCAGTGATTGTCTGAGGAGGAGGGTGAGGCATTGACCACAAGCAGTCTCTTGGGGGAACTTTCTGGGCAGATGAAGATATTCTGTATCTTGCTTCGGAAGACCTGGCATTTGTGTTTGTCAAAACTCAACAAGCTGTACACTTAACGTGGGTCATTTTGTTCCGTATCCATTATATCTCAATGAAGTTGATTTTAAGGAAAGCAGCCAGTTTGGGCAGAAAAGCTGGAGCTCTTTCCTCGTCCAAGACAGAGAAGCCAAGGGTCCCCCAGAGAACCTAGCCCTGCGAATAGAATCACAGCCCAGATTTGCTCTTGAGGGAAACCAAAGAAAACAAAGTTAAATTGTAAAACAGACTTACTAGTTGAAATCTAAGAACAAGGAAGCCCATTACGTTTCTTTAATTCAGTAAACCATGTGGGTTTAATTAACTTGATCTTTCCTCTTTCCAATATATGTGAACCACGGTTAACATTTTGATGTATGACTCCCATGCTTTTTTCCCGACTTCATTGTATTTTTTAAGCTCTATGTTATTTCCTTCAAACTTGGAGAAGTTTCCTCTTTCCAACTGAAGCAAGCCACAAAACGTATCTAAAGAGGAGATCGGTCTTTCTTAGTCTCTTTGGCAAGGAAGGGGTGGGGCAGAGAATGTTCTCGCCTTCCATGGAGGATGCCTTTCTTTCTGGCCGGGAGCTGGCCTGATTTCTCCCGCCATCTTCCTGCACCCCGGCGTGGGGAGGCTCCCTTGAGAGTTACTCTTATTTTTAGCTCTGAGCACCTCCGACAGCATTTCCAGAGCCCACAGTTCCCCGCTCCCATCTCATGCCCCTCACGCAGCTGGGGCAGCTCGGGCCTCCCGGGGCAGAACCCAGAGCCCGCCGCGGCGGCGTGAGCTACCACGGGGAAGAGGAGCATCGAGACGGACGTCTCCGAATACGAAATAGCAGCTCTCAAAATGGTAACACACCCTTCTTTTGCAGCCTGCTGCCAGATGCTGGAGGTGCTCCTGAACTTGTTGATCCTGGCCTGCAGCTCTGTTTCTTACAGTTCCACAGGGGGCTACACGGGCATCACCAGCCTGGGGGGCATTTACTACTACCAGTTCGGAGGCGCTTACAGTGGTTTCGAGGGTGCCGACGGGGAGAAAGCACAGCAGTTGGACGTCCAGTTCTACCAGCTGAAGCTGCCCACGGTCACTGCGGCGATGGCCTACAGCGGAGCCCTCATGGCCTTCTGCTGCCTCCTTGTCCTCCTGGGCGTCCTGCGGGTCCCGTGGCACTGCCCCCCATGGCTGCTGATTGAAGGCTTGTTGGACGTGCTCATCGCGGGGGCCTATGTCCCCGCTCTGTACTTCTACTTCCACCAGCTCTCGGCTGCCTATGCGTCCCCGGTGTGCAGAGAGAGGGAGGCGCTGTACCAGAGCAAAGGGTACAGCGGCTTCAGCTGCACTTTCCACGGGGGGGATATAGGAGCTGCAGTCTTCGCCGTCCTGAGCATCGGGCTCTTTGCTCTGGGGGCTGTGCTGGCCATCCGAGGTTACCGGCAGGTCAGGAAGCTCAAAGAGAAGCCTGCAGAGATGTTGGAGTTTTAGGCCTTTTAAGCCAACCCATCAAATGTCAGCGGTGGAAGTTACTCCGAACCACTGTCTTTCACGGAATACTTGGCCATGGGACTTGCCTGCACTTGAAGAGGGTGGGGCCAATATCAGTGTCCTAGGGGGGCCAACATCGGTGTCCTGGGGAAGCTCCAGGTTACACGGAGCAGCCTTCTCTGAGGTTATAAGTTCTCGAGTCCTCTGCTGGTGAGCGAGTCAAAGTTATTGAAACAGACCAAAACTGGAAGTCAGGACTCACGAGGAAAAGGCACGGGCTGCAGCAAAATGCACTTTTGATTAGCTCAAGGGAGATAACCCTGTGAATCTGAAGAACCTTATCTTCCAAGTTGGAGGAAAGCCCTATACACCGGAGACAACATTCAGGCTTAAACTTTTGTAAACACAGCTGTCTTAAGCAGATGAGCCCCAAAGTTTTTCCACACTGAGGGCTTGGATCCTTCACTTCCTTGATGCTCTGCAGGCAGGGTGTAGGGAAGCTGGGGAGACTCCGCCTGTAAGTTGGAGGTAGGCGTGGGCCGAGCAAAGAGGAATCAGATTCATTCACTGGGCTGCAAAGAAGCTATTCTAACAAGCCCCTTCCAACGGCCTTGAAAACTCAATAAGTGTTTTGTACCTCTTGTAAATGTACCATTGTACCGAGAATTAAACCCAACATCTGGAATTCAGGATCCATCCAGAATAAAAGAATGTAAAATCTTTTCCAACGGAAGAATGCAACTTTTGGCTAGACAGCTTCATGGGTTCTTACTGCATGTTAAATTGTGACTTCGGGAACATTACAACATATTCTGGATACAAGTGAATATGATCTTTGCTTTACGTAAATCCAATAAGAGTCCAAAGAAAAATTTTAACTTGGAGGTGATGCTCCTCTTTACAACACATTTTTAACAGTATACCCTTAAACACAGGCAACTTGTCATATTTAAAAGGTGAGTTCCATTTGGGTTTAGAAAGTGAAATAAATGCTTATCTATGATTAGACAATTTCTTGAAGAATACATAAGAAAGCATGAAGAGTATTGGCTTCTGGAGAGAAGGAGATTTTATTTTCCATTTTAGCATAGCTTGACTGCACGTTTCAATTTTATTTTAGAGAAATAAAAAACTTGATTTGCTCCCCTCTTTTTTCACATTTACAGGGCAAACACAGAAGTAGATGTCTAATTAAGCGGGGTATTACATGATCAGCCACAAAACCAGCCTCACCCAAAAAGACCCCATAAAAAATAACCAAAATCCCATGTCTGTTTTGGTCTCCACTTCCCTCTCTAGAGCCCTCGCTCTGCTCTCTTTCCAGAGACTTGTCCCATCCTACCATCAAAATAAACTGCTGGTTCCGGCAATCACCCCTGTTCTCTTCTGAGAGCTGTGAATCTTTCTGCGCTAACAGCGAGGTTAGAAGTACAGGAGCCTGGGGGTGCCTGGGTGGCTCAGTTGGTTAAATATCTGACTTCAGTTCACATCACCATCTCAGGGTCCTGGGATGGAGTCCCTGCTCAGTGCGGGGGGTCTGCTTTTCCCTCTTCCTTTGCCCCTCCTGCTCGTGCTCTCTCTCAAACAAATAAACAAAATCTTTAAAAAAAGAAGAAGAAGAAGAAGAATAAAATACATGAGCCTGTTTGATATTAATAGCTAAGCCAGGCCAGGCCTGCCTGGTCTGTGATGGTACTCAGTGGCCATATTCCTTCAGCAGACCCAACAGCACTGGACCCGGCATCAGACCATTATTCCT
The DNA here is from genome assembly GCF_902655055.1 of Lutra lutra. Taxonomy (NCBI): domain Eukaryota; kingdom Metazoa; phylum Chordata; class Mammalia; order Carnivora; family Mustelidae; genus Lutra; species Lutra lutra. The sequence goes on from NC_062294.1 coordinate 13,682,558, forward strand.
CTCAACTGTCCTATCCGGAGGGTGGAGGGTAGTTGACAAGATCTAGATTTATTTCATTTCAGCCCAGCAGATACATGCATGGATCACGACTGCACTGTTTTGGTCGAATCTGCCCCAGGAGGAAGCGTTCAGGTTTCTCCATCTTGTAGCACGACAGTATTCCTGTCTCCTTCAGGGGTGAGACGTTAATCTGCGCACAGAAGGAAAACCAAGGCAGAGAAGGGTATTGGATGCAGGGGAAAAGTGCTCCCCCTGAAGTAGAGCGATGTTTGGGCCAATTCACTTGTTCTGCTCTGGGGAGCAAGTGGCCAGTCCCTTACAGTGCCTGGGTGGTGAGTGGGCAGTTCTGATCTGATGTTAATTTCAGATCTAAATTAGAGGAATGTAGCTTGTTGACTGTCAGAGCTTTTGGCTGCTGTGTCCCACAGACGTCCCAGGAATTCGTGTGGGCCTGGCAGGAGTTAGGACCACCCGGCCCAGGAGATGGTGCCTCAGTCTGTTAGAGAGACTGGTATTTCGCTGCCCAGTTTTTAAATGTTATGGTACTCCCCGGTGTACTAGCGAGGCTTCCCGATTTCTGGGAAACCACACTTCTCATAATTTTTCTCATTTTTTAAATCTCTCACTAAGCCCCTTCCATTGTCTAAACGTTAGTGAGTAGCATCACTCTCCGCTTGCATTCACATTTTATGACTTTCCGAATATTTACACGTACTTGGCTTTCACCGGGGCCTCAGCCCAGCCCTGGGGGATAAGACAGGCAGGCACCACTTTCCCCAGATGAGGTGTGTGAGGCTTCTGGTCCGGGCAACATCCCCTGCAGCAGAGTGTAGGGACGGGAGCCCGGCGTTCCCACTCTAGGTTCATATGCTTCTCTCTGAATTCTATTCTCTGACCCCTGGAGCATGACAGGTGACATTCTTCCAGAAGTACACCTAAGCAGAAGGCAGGGCCTCTGTTAATGATGAATGAAAGCTGACCTTGGACGAGAAGATACTCAGTGTCCAGTCACCTCTCGTTTCCTTAAATGCATAAGAAACCCCCAAGTGAACAGCCCATGTGTTGGTCAGCTGAACAGGCCGGTCTGTCCCCACAGTGGCATCGGAGCCCACATAACGAAGTTTGTGGACGCTGTGGGAGCAGATCTGAAAACACCTCCTAGAATAGTAAATGAACAAGACTCAGAACAGCGTGTGGGGTATGCTTCCTGGTGAAAAAAAAAAAAAAAAAAAAGGGAAGTGGGGAATGAAATGCAGATTTGAGTCTGCTTCATATGCATGAAAGAACACTGGAAAGTTATATTAGGAAATAATGAAAGTGGGTGGGGGCAGAGAACAGGATGGTCAGGGACAGGAGTGATTTTTCCCAGTGTTATTCCTTTTTATGTCATTGTTTAGTTTTTTAAAAAAAAACTTTAAAATTTTAACTGTAGATTCAGGAAATGGTAACAGATGCGCCCTCTACCCCGTGTTCCCCGGGGCTCCTGTCTTGCGTCACCAGAACACGGTGCCGGCAGCAGGACACTGACGTTGGAGAGCTGTGGATTTCACCGGCTGTACTGCACTTGTGTCTGTGTGTGTGCACACTTCCGTGCCATTCGGTCACAGATATCTTCACATCACCACCACCACCATGATCAGCGATAGAACTCTCCCATGCCAGACGTTGCTAGGGCTCCCCCACATCTCCCCATCTGCCAATAAGCATGGGTCTGTGCTCACTCTCCAAATTGTGTGCTTTGAGACTTACATAACAGGAATCACACAGTGTATAACCTTTAACACTGGCTTTCCTCTGCTCATCGTAATTCCCTGGAGATCCGTCTGAGCAGTCGTGTGTCTCCAGAGCTCCTTCCCTTGGACTGCTGAGTGGAGTTTCTCGTGGCATGGACACATCTGACTGCTGACCCTTCGCCTGCGGAAAGATATCTAGGTTTCTGATATGAGGCAATGACAGATAAAGCTCCTGTGAGCTTTCATGTGCACAGTTTTGTGTAGACTTTCAGTGTGTCTTTCTTTAGGATAAATGTTCCAGGAGTCTGGTCTTAGGGTCACACGGTACGTATATATAAAAATATGTTTTTTTAAGAAACTTGACAAAATTTTTTCCAGAGTGGCATTTTGTTTTTTGAACATGTGAATATTAAGGAAAAAAAAAAAAAAACAACTGGGGTTCCTGGCTGGCTTAGTTAGTAGGGTATACAGCTCTTGATCTCAGTGTTCATGAGTTCAAGCCCCATATGGAGCATGGAGCCTGCTTAAAAATCCATCCATACATGGGGCGCCTGGGTGGCTCAGTGGGTTAAGCCACTGCCTTCGGCTCAGGTCATGATCTCAGGGTCTTGGGATCGAGTCCCGCGTTGGGCTCTCTGCTCAGCAGGGAGCCTGCTTCCCTCTCTCTCTCTCTCTCTCTGCCTGCCTCTCCGTCTACTTGTGATCTCTCTCTGTCAAATAAATAAATAAAATCTTAAAAAAAAATCCATCCATACATACATACATACATCAGTTTAAAAAACAAAACCAAGGATGTTAATATTGAATCAGATCGTGTCCTTAAAAGCAGGGCACCGGCGGTACTTCTCGAGTCTAACCTAGACTTTTCCGGGTGAGTGATGTCGGTGTTAAATCCCAAATCTCTCTCCTCCTAGGTGTGGTACAGATAGTGGAGGTGATACTGAATGGCATGGTTCTCATGTGTGTCGTGTCCTCCTACTTTGTCCTTGCTGGATTCACTGCCACCTTCACCAGTGGTGGCGGCTTTGGGAACAACTACTACTCACCATTCGAGGGCACCGAGCTGGAGCAGGTTCGGCAGCTGGACCAGAAGTACACAGTGCTCCGGGCACCCCTGATCTACGGGGGCGTGGCTGTTTCTCTGGGGCTGGGTGTCCTCACTATGAGTGTTTTACTCCAAGGAGCCAAAAGTCTTGAGGAACTGTCGGGGAAGTGGCTCCTCCTAGAGGCCACCTTCAGCCTCCTGGCAGCGGTGAGCTACGGCGTGGGCACCGGCATTTACCTCCACGTGGCCTTGCAGATCAATTCCACGGACACTTGCAGAGCACGAGAGAGGCTCTATGCCCGCAAGGGTCTCACCTGGATGAACTGCCAGCTGGCAGGCACGGACGGGGCGGCAGCCACCTTCGCCTGCCTCCTGGTGCTGCTGTACGGGGCCGGCGTGGTGCTGGCCCTGCAAAGCTACCGGGAGCAGAGGCTCCGCAAGGAGAGCCAAGCGCAGCGCAGCAGTCACAGCGATGCGCCCGAGTACCTGTGGTCTGAGACCCTCTTCTCTGTGGGCAGTCCACATCCCTGTTTCTCTCAAGAAAAGGTGTCTTTTCAAATGACACGTTAGACAACGGTGGTTTTCACATAATTGATTTTGCAAATGGTCCCGTCAGGACGCTTGGGTGGCTCAGTGGTTGGGCATGTGCCTTCAGCTTAGCTCATGATTCCAAGGTCCTGGGATCAAGCTCAGCAGGGAGTCCGCTCTCCCTCTGCCTCTTGCCCTGCTTGTGCTGTCTCTCTCTCTGACAAATAAATAAACAAAATCTTGGAGGAAAAAAAAAAAAAGTCCCACCAGTACCAGTGCAGAGCTCCATGATCATCTCCGTTTTCTTTCGAAAAGTCTTCGTTGGCTGAGAACTTGGGAAAAAAAAAAAAGAAAGAAAAGAAAGAAATCACGCTTTTGCAGCAAAGAGCAACATCCAGAGTCTGGGTACACTGCTGCGGTGATGGTAGGATCATGATGATACAGAACTAAGGAGCCAGAGAAATTCAGAAGGAGAGAGGAGACCTACACGTCCAGGGTAGCAGGCCCAGCGCTATAGCAGAAATACTCTTGTCTGACATGACTACTTAAAGTCACTGAAAGAAACCTGTCTTTGCTCCCCGTATTTGGTCCCTGGGGAATGATTTTAAAGCAGCTGTATGACTGAATTCTAAATGAGTAGCTACAGTCTGATTCTCCTAGAAGGAAGCCGCCATGACTGCCTGAGTCCCAGGAGCCATCTTCCCTTCAAGGCGGGAGGTGGGACTCCCGATACATGAAGGCAGATGCCGGTAGTGTGCAAGTTCCTCCTCACAGTTGGGCTGAGAGAAAATGGGTTTTTGCCAGCATTCCAAGTTCCTTGTTTTTGTTGCAAGTCATTCATTTGGATTTCACATCCCTAAAATATGTTATAATTTTCTAAAATACAAGCCTTTCCAGAGAGAAATAAAATTCATGAGCTTCTTCAATGCATTATTCAACTGATTCAACAGAACAGTTAATTTTACTAGACTAGAAGGGTTTTTTGGAGGTTTCCCCTTTTCTGCCTTCCCTGACAGCACTCTCCAGAGAGGCCTTCAAAGGCAGCTTGTCATCTCTCGTGACCCTGGATTGTTTTCACAACGTAATATAGATCATTGACACTGAATATTAAAAATAAAGTTTTCGGGGCGCCTGGGTGGCTCAGTGGGTTAAATCCTCTGCCTTCAGCTCAGGTCATGATCCCAGGGTCCTGGGATCGAGCCCCACATCCGGCTCTCCACTTGGTGGGGAGTCTGCTTCCCCCTCTCTCTCTCTGCCTGCCTCTCTGCCTACTTGTGATCTCTCTGTCAAATAAATAATAAAATCTTTAAAAAAAATAATAAAGTTTTCAGTTATTTTAATCTCAAGTTTTATGGCTGCTCTTATACTTTACGACCGTCTCAGACTTTCAGTTCATGTCAGATGCACCTCGAAATACACACGCCCTTATCGTTAAGTTTTTCCCTAATTGCCCTCTTGCTTCTCAACAGCTAGTCCTTTTTTTCTGTAACATCACAGTTTTACTTTCATACTATAAATGAGGTTAGGCTATTTATAAATTAAATTTTTAGTACACTTCTAAAAACAATTCATTTCCACAATGCCAATTCTGACATCAATTTCCGATTCTTTAATTTCTAGTGAGTAAGAAACCAGCAAACATGAGCCTCTTTCCACATATACCAAAATGGCTGTTGGGAGAAACTTCCTTTTCCTCCTCCCCACCTTCCAGCTGCTGTCCTCCCTGGAACATACTCCTTCTCCTCTCAAGTCCCTTCAACAGTTACTTCTTGTAGAACCGATCCAAGCTGAAAGATCAAAACTAAACCTCATACAGAAATGGGAAAATACCTCATTCTCCTTCTATGTAGAAGTAAAGCTTGGAGGAAAATAATCAACTGAGCATCCACATTCTTAGGTTAACGTACAGACGCGGTGCCACAGAAAGTTGCTTCCCTGTCACCCTCAGCCTTGAGGCCATGGCCAGAGCCCCGTTTTCTCCAGCTAGTAGGATGTTTAACAGCAGCAAAAGTCAAAAGAACTCGCTCCTTCCTCACACACACCCCAGAAAAGAAGATTCCTGCCCTGCCCCCCAAACCTAGCATTCTTCCCCAAGACATGTCCCTGTGAGAGTTTTACCCATGTCTGAGTCTTACTCTTGATAAAACGGGGACTCTGGCCTATCTAGACTCCAGCACTGTGCCCCGGGCGGCTTAGCTACTGCCCCGGAGAGTCCCCTCCTCCTGAGGGATTGGAGTCCATCTGTCACTGCACTCATAACCTTCCACCTGTGCAGTTTCACCATGTCCAAAGGCTGGAGCAAACCTAGCCTTATTTACTACTCTTGTCTGATAGGCAAGTCAGGATTTATTGTTCACTTGCTACAGATGAGGAGATGAAGTTTCGAGAAGGTTTAAGTGGCTTACCTGACAGCTGACGTTTTGTTGACTGCTCATCATAAGCCAGGCCTGGTACTGGGCTAAGGCAGCATTTGCACGGTCTCGTTCAAGCTCATAAGTTACTGCTGGGAGAGATGGGGTTATTTCCATTTTTAGCAGGTGAGGAAAACAGTCTTAGGTTATTTAACTTGCCTAATGTCAAATCTTTTTCTTTAAGAGAGGGACGGAGAATCTTAAGTAGGTTCCACACCCAGCGTGGAGCCTGATGTAGGGCTTGATCTCACGACCCTGAGATCACCATCTGAGCTGAAATCAAGAGGTGGATGCCTCACCACCAACTGAGCCACCCAGGTGGCCCTAGTCAAATCTTTTAGGTAGCAGAGACAAAACTTACCCAATACATTCAGAACATGTTCTGAGAGACTAACGTACTCTTGTGTGAACCAGGGGCTAACAGAGGAAGCAGAGAACACATTCAGAGGACTTGACTTCTGTTGTTGACTTCTCCCTGGAGTAGGGAGGGGAGTGTCTCAGAGAGCTGAGGCACTAGAGCATACAGATGGTGGCCCCGAGCCCTGCACGTTGAAGGAGCTCAATGAACAGCTGACACACCAGGGTTTCAAAATGTTCATTCTGCCAGATGAGGAGGAAACCTGCAAAATGACTTCAACTTGGCTTTTATTAGAGAAACCTAATCTTCCTTGGAAGTCCAGAGATTATGGAGGACAACCAGTGGGGGAGGGAGGGTGGTGAGGAGATAATTTAGAGGCTGAACTGGATTTTAAGTATTTTTGTGAGTCAAAGCACACTCCTACAGCTAAGGTTCTTACACCAAACCCTCACCTTAGGACAAATGCGACGGCTAGGTTATCCAACTGGTCCTTCTGTGTCATCACCAGCTCTATGATTTGGGAGATATCAGTTACTTATAACTGGGTTTCTTCTAGTCAGCTAACAGCCTGCATGCAAATAAGGACTGTTTCTGGTCTTTGGGATTTATTTAAACATATAAGTCAAGTCAGAATGTTTCTTAACATAAAAAAATCTTTATTGCTGTTTCAGCTTAAGAGGTGAGCGAAAATATTTATTCTTGCCTTAACTCATTGCTCCATAGTGTCATGGAATGTGGTTTCATTTGTTATCTTCCTCTAAAGCAATAAATAAATAAATAAATAAATGGGGGGGGCAAGAAAAATCCTAAAGATGCTTTTGGTTAAGAAACTAATTCTATATACAAGTTAGAGAAAATTACAGTTTCATGCCAAAATAAAGTATTTATAAAATAACAGGTATTCCATTTTAAAACAAAGCCATGAAAAAGATATTCCATTTTATTTTATTTATTATTACTGTTATTGTTATTTTTTACAAACAATAGATTTGCTGCAACATGCTCTGGCTCATATTATTGAATTAAAAAATTTAACACATTTCAAAAATATCAAAAATACACTATAATGAGTCTTAGGACTACAATACAACAATGATTGCACAAAACCATAAGATATGAACTCACTGTCTGGATGACATCCACTGGCAACAGTGAGAGAAAACCCTAGAGCATCTGGGAGAAGTGTGTGAAATTCAGAATACAAGGAGCTTCTGTGCGACTGAATGATCACCAAATGAAGGAAATAGCAGGATTTACTGTAGCTGCTTTTCTCAATCTAGGAAGTGCTTACCCAACTACGGGGCAAAAGTCACTAACTGGAGAGAAAGATGAACTCGCCTCCATGACTGGGGGAGTCTGAAAAGGCCCCGCCCGGAGGGAAGTAAAAAGTGACGCGACACAGTTCTCTAGCGATGCTGCGGGCATCACTGAATGGCTTGGAGGCTAATTATTTAATAATTGGTACATTTATCGGTAACAGCCAAATGCTCCCTTATGGAGGTCTCTTCATTAATAATTATTGAGTAGATAGAGAAGGTGAGCCTGTGGCTTCCAAGTACCTGCTTTTGCTGAAGGTCTACGTGGGAAGAAGAGCAACGTTTGAGATTCAGTAGATACGCCTGACCGGCTCCGTCTCCCGGAAAATAGCACTCGCTACAAACAACTGTAATAGCACCCAGGGATTACCAAGCTCTTGTGTTGGCTCTTCCGTACACCGAGGAATGAATTCATCAGTTTATTGCACACATACACTCTACAGTAGTATAATAACGCCCTCACTTGCATGAGGAGTGCCAACTCAGTGACTCTACGGTAGACTTGTAATGACATAGCGGCATTCAAATGTTCAGAAAATGAATTTCCAACCCATTAGGATAAAATAAGAATACCATGGCTGCCAAGACTCATGGGTTTTTCTTTCTTCCACGGGACTCCTGAACTGCTCCCAGAAGTAGGAGTGATACACTTTCACAAATCCTCTTACAGTTCTCTATTAAATGGGAGGTACACACAGAGACCTGAGAATCACCCAGAGGCCAGAATCTCTGGGCTAGAGATCAATGGTACTCTGCCCACCTGGGGAAAACATCCTCTGGGTAAAGTCCTGGGCAGTAGATTACATTCACCTGGAGACAGATTCCTGGATTTCACCATGTGACAACCTAATCAGATCACACGAAGATAAATGACCTCATAGGTCAAGAGTTCTGTAATCTATTTTTGGTAACGGACTATGGCCTTCTTACCCTCTATTTTAATACAAAGCAATTATAGAGGGAAATGAATGAAAGAAGTCACAGAAAAGAGTAGTTTGGTACTAATGATATGAAAGCCTGTATGAAAGGTTTTCAATGCAACCTAGTGTTTCCTGAAAATAAATCTACCATGTAAAAAGAATATATGGAATTTTAGAGTTCTCCTGACAAAAAAGTAAATACATTTACTTTGGGTAAAGTCATTTCAGAACTGGGTTTCATGGTAGCTCCAGTAAGTAGGGTGGGAAACAAAGACAAGAAAACGGTTCACAGAGATAAAGAACTATTGTTAAGAAGCTATTCTATGAAAGTGGTATATTCCCAAAGTAACTTTCTTCTGCAGACAGACAGCATCAGTGTTTTGTAACTCAAAGATTCTGCTGTCTGGGTAGCAAGATGTTTCACATGACCCATCACTATTATTTTGGGCTTTTCTTCACTTTCATTTCTCCTTCACCCCCCACCCATTTCCCCATATAAAAATAGGGCAGCAACACACAATTCGTTCCCTCTTTTCTAACAGCATCTAAACTTTGCATGAATCATTATTTTCCCTACTTCAAATTAAGACCTGAGTTCTGACCAGTAGTTTGATATATAGAAGTCAAGTTTTTCTGACAATATGGGGACTAAAACTCAGATTCTTGAGGGGTTGAACTTCAGAAAGCCACTGGAGTGGTATGGAACCCCCCAAGAGTGAACCCCACTCACACACACACACACACACACTCTCTCTCATGGATGTGGGGCCTCTGAGATGAGGACACATAACCATTTGTGGACAAGTCATCTGGTTTTCTACTATTGCTTTAACAAAAACTTCAAAAACTCCCTCAAAGATATAAATAGATGGACAGCCAGATCTATATATATCTCAACCCTATCTTTAACATTTTGTTTCTCATAAAGCAAATTCATGATTCTGCACTATTTTCTTTTTAATTGTTAAAGTATTCTAAAAATTCAAAGCACATTCCCCATCGGGTGAAATCAAGCAATGTCAAAATTTTATAGGAATAAGTAGGAATTAGTTTCCTAAGTAAGTCTTCTAATGGAAAAGGCAACAGAACAGAAATATGGAAGGACTGCATTTTGCTAGGGTTATATGGAATGTGCAAAAATACAGTAAACCAGGTTTTCTGTAAGCTTAGGATTTTCTTAATTCAGTCCTCCTTCCTCCTCCTATTAATTGAGCCTCGTACTCCGAAACCATGTGAGGTGGATAAGCAGTTTTCAGAAGCGTACTCTGTTCAACATTAAAGATGTGAACTCATTTCTGACACTTTAGGAAACGATCCCTCTGCTCTAGAGTAAGAGAAGGACCTTGTCTTAACCCATGAGCTCCGTCCATCCGTCTGCTCTCATTCAGCCTCAGTCTGTGCAGAGTCACCCGCTACACTCAAGGTTACCTGGAGGCAAGCAGCATCAGCCTTGGCCCTACATGTGAGGAGGCTGGCTGCCAACTCCATCACACGTTGTGGGAAGAGGCCAGTCCCCAAATACTTCTCTTGTGATCTCCCGGGCAATTCCTGGCAGGTGTCACATGTGTCAAGGAATTAAATCTCTTTTTCTGACTGACAGGGAAGCAGCCTTAATTCTCTTTCCTTCCCCATCTTCATCCCCAAAGATCCTACTCCCCCAAGTTTCCCAGGAGCTTTCCCAGCCTGCCCTCCAACAGTTCGAAGATTGCCCAGGGCCCTTCCTAGTACCCTCACAGAATGCTCCAACACCTGATGATCATTCTGTCTACAGACAAAGGTGACGGGCTGCCTCTAAGAAGATTGGCTCGAGTGCAGATTCAAAAATAAAAAGTTCACAGTCAATGAAAAGTGCTCTCATTACATTACATACATAAATTATCGGTTGGATTGGTTCTACATTTCCAATAAACATCATTTCGAAAGGCTGTATTCTCGTAGAGAAGAATGAAAAGCCATGTGACTAGTCACATCACATCCCATCAGTTAGGTTGAGATATAAGGTGATTTCTCTGTCACAGAGATCCATCAGCAGCAATTAGTAAAGAGAATCAATCTTCAGTTATTTCCTCCACAGAAAAAGTCCCTTTCCTGCCCAGGCAGGCAAATTCTCAAATTATCCTAGGAGAGAAAGGGTTAATGGCAGGTGGTAGGACTGATACAGAACCACATCGGCTTTCTTCCCAGTAACTCTGGGAATTCCAATGCAGGTTAAATGTGAAACTTAACACTGATGGTGTTTATTAGCTTATCCCGGAGCAAGACCCTGATAGCTCTTACCACGTTTGGCTCCAAGTTCTTCCCCTCAGCTACGGTTTAGGAAAGCAAAGGCACCAGGCCTCTGGTAGGATCCCTACCCCGACACTGCGCAGCCTGGCCCAATGCTCCGGCTCCCGGGGGAGGGTTACAGGGCCGTGTCAAACTCCTCCGGGAGCTCGGTCCGATCCTCGTCGTGGGGCTCAGGCTCAGGCCTGCTTTCCTGGTGTTGCTTCATTTGCTCTTTGACTTCTTCCTCCAGGTCACGAGGTACAACAAACTGATCCTCCGGCTCCAGCTGAGTCGGGGCAGCGAAGTAGCCAGTCTTCTTCCTGGGTGCTTCTGTGGCCACTTCAATGAGGTTCAGGCTATCTTCTAGGGGCACGATCGAGCCATTCGAGAGTTTCTTTCCGTAGAGACAGGAAGTGGAGGGGGACTTCTGTAACTCCATCCTGTCCTTGCTCCCTGGCAGAAGTATGCCACTATTCACACTGTTCTGTCTTCGGATCCCAAAAAACGATCCTCTAGCATGTTCCTGAGGACACGGGGTAGGAGAATTCTCTCTAAGAGTGGGAGAGTTCTCGAGATCCCTTCCCCTACAGCAGTGGATATCTACTTCTACTTCCACTTTGCTGCCATTTGTTATGACACCTTCGACAGGCTGGTCGTCATCACTGTCCAGGCCATTGTCAGACTGGTTACTTGAGAAAGTCGCACAAGAAGGCTGACGCTGAAAGAGCGTGGAGGTGGGTGTCGGGTGGAGGCTGCAGCGCCTCTCCGGCCTTGGAAGCAAGCCAGCATCCAGCCCGACAGTGTTGTGTTCGTCGGAAGCGGTGGACCCCACCTCACTGCTCACCTCTGAGGTGGACATCTCGCTGCCGAACTCGGAGGCAATGCCACTGCTGGAGGAAGGAGTGGTTGGCTTGGGGGGGTCCTTGAGGACAGTGGTTGAAGCAAATCCCACCGGACCTGGGAGAGTGAGCCCATTCATTTCACACGTGCACCCTTCCTCTCCAATGTTCAAATAAACCACCATCGCCCCCACATTGTCCTGACAACCATAGCTCTGGGCTAACGTGCACAGCTTCTTGGCAGCTGCTAATGGGTCCTGCACGTGGCGTACTGCGTCGACAGCTTCTGTATATGACAGGTGTTCCCACAATGCTTTGTTTCCCAGAATCAGCAACTCATCTTGAATGGTAAGTGGAGTGGCAGATATATGGGGTTTAGGGAGGATCCAAGGGTAGAGGTATGTACAGCCCAGCATCCGGGTACAGCAGGTTACCCCATTCACTTTGTTGTCCTAGGAGACAAGCAGAACGCAAAATTCTGAGTAACAAGCAACAATGACAAACAACTGCTTATCTTTCTAGATCATAATGTCTAGTGCTCTACAGTAAAAGAACAGACAGGTATGGCTTTTCCTCAGATCTCTATAATTTAAGTGGACTTACAAAAATGAATGTACAGAATTCTTAAAGGACAAAGTATCATGTGGTTATTATACCAAATAGTTCACAGGACTGGAGTTAAAACCAATTAAAATTAAGTGGCGAAAAGTTTAGCACCTCCATCTCAAAAGATACTGGCTCTCCTAGAAGTACGGGCCTCAGCATGTCCTTAAACAGAAAAAGAGCTGTTAGAAAAACAATAAGCAGTGCTGGTATTAACCCTCCATCACCAGTATCCTCACAGAGGTGTGTCACTAAAAATGATTTCACATTAAAGGCACAGCTGGGACAGAAAAGATTCAGTTAGATATTAAACGGCTAAGAGAATCTTTGTAGTGCAAGCATTAAATGACCTCTAAAGCTATTTAGCCTAGAAAAGTCAAGTCTGAATTCCATGGCATAATTTACCTCATCTGTAAGGCCTGTACCCGGAGTGAAGAGCAGATCAAGTCACAACGGATACAATTCTAAACTTAGAGGAAAAAGAATAATCCTCTTTTGCAGGTTGGGAATGGTCATCTGCCAAATACTTTGTACTGATTTCTTTTTAAGATAAAATCAAACAAAACCTCTAAAAAGTCATCAATATATTTGTTTCAGAGCTGTGGTCATTCTCTGGGTAAAAATCTTGGCTGTCTCATTTACCAGAATTTGTCACAAACTCTAAATTCTATTTTCTTCATCTGTAAAACGGAAATAAAAGCACTTCTTTCATGGGGATTATTGTGAAAAGTAAATAAAACAAGAGTCAAGTGCTTAGCAAACAATAAATGCCTGTGGTTAAACTGACACTTTAAGAATAATTCCTGCCTGCCTCTGGCGCCCCAAGTAAAACCAAAACATTATCTAAATCCTGGAAAAAGAGATTATTCAAACACAAAGTTATCTTTTCTCTTTCCTTTGTTTTGACTGAAAGACCTTCCTGAGACTAATGCCTTGGTCTACCAGAATCTCCTTAATATCAACCCACACCGTAATGGCCCTTTTTATGGTTTTGTGTTCTTTGGGTGGAATCTCCTCTGGGTAATCCTTACACAGAATTCTGACAGAACAGACAGCCCAGAAATGGACCCACACACACATGGTCTGTTGATCGCTGCCGAAGGAGCAAAGGCACTTCAATGGAGAAAGGACTTTCTGGTCAATGAATACGGCCGCAACAGCTGGGCATCCGCACGCAAAAAGCAGAAAGGACTCTAGACACTGAGCTTACATCTGTCACAGAAATTAATTAAAACCAGATCCACCTAGATTAAAACATGAAACTTCTAGAAGATAACACAGAAGAAAATCTAGGTGACCTTGAGTTTGGCAATGAATTTGTAAACACAAAAAGCATGAACCCATGAAAGAAAAAAAAAGGTAAGTAGAACTTCATTCTCAACTAAAAACTTCTTGGGATGTACCTGGCTGGCTCAGCCAGTAGAGCATTTGACTCTTGATCTTAGGGTCATGAGTTTGTCAAGATCCACATTGTGTGTGGAGCCTACTTAAGAAAAAAATTTTAAAAAATTTAAAAAAATTCATATGAAAACTTCTGCTTTGCAAACAACACCATTAAAAGAGTGAAAAGAGGGGTGCCTGGGTGGCTCAGTGGGTTAAAGCCTCTGCCTTCCGCTCAGGTGATGATCCTAGGGTCCTGGGATCGAGCCCTGCATCAGGCTCTGCTCAGCGGGGAGCCTGCTTCCTCCTCTCTCTCTGCCTGCTGCTCTGCCTACTTGTGATCTCTGCCTGTGTCAAGTAAATTTAAAAAAAAAAAAAGACTGAAAAGACAGACACAGACTGGGAGAAAGTATGTGCAAAACACATGTTGATAAGGACTTGTACCCAAAATACACAAAGAACTCTTAAAACTCAAAAACAAAGAAACAATTAAAAATGGGCAGAGCATCTGAGCAGAATTCCACTTTTGCAGTAAACAGTGTTCACATGCAATTACTAAAGTCTCTTTGAAAGCCAAAATGTGATGCTAATTACTAGAAAAGGAAACAAGCTATAAAACAGTAGAGATACTGATGCTTCATTATTAAAAAGCAAAACCAAACCACCAGAGCATACTAAGCCAGACACAATATAAACAGTAACAATATCTTAAGACTTTGCACTTCAGAACAGTGATGTCAAACTGCAGAATTTTTTCTTCTTCTACTTGGAATAACAAACCAGAGGAGTTGAAAATTAACCAAGGGAGACATCTGCATTGTTTACGTGCTAGCTATCAGCTGAAGGATCACAAATTAGGATTTCTCATTTCTAATTTGCCTTTTCTTTTTGTTAGTCATTAACTATTCATTAGATTGTCTTCTAGTACTATTATCTGGATTGGACACAATTTACCAGGCTTGATGGGAAGAAAATGGACCTTCACTGCCTGTATGCAGAACAGCATTCAGTAGATTTGGGAAGCAGAAGCAACTGGTAGAGAGTGAGACTCACCTCTGTTATGATGGCTTTCTGGTCCTTCACCCTTTGAGCCTCCTCCGGATCCTGCTCCAGGCTGAAGACTTTCGAGAGGGGCACTGGCTTCCCACTGCGGCACAGGACCGCTTGGCACGTGCCAACGTTGGCTACAGTCAGGCTAAAACTACTTGTTGGGTCAGCAGTGTCAGGGCGGATGTAACAAAGGAGAGCGGAGGAGCCCAGCTTCTGGCCAGCCATTCCCAATTTCCTATTGAGGAAAAGAAAAGAAAAGAAAAGAAAAGAAAAGAAAAGAGAAGAGAAGAGAAGAGAAGAGAAGAGAAGAGAAGAGAAGAGAAGAGAGAAGAGAAGAGAAAAAAAGAAAGAAAGAAAATGAAGTCGTCGAAGTAAGAAACAGTCCTTTGTGTCCACATGTTCCTCGTTCCTCTGCCACATGACTAAGAGCCAGCTGCCCAGTGGTCACCTGAAGGCAGACTCTTAACTACCGGACACGCCTTCCACGCACAGCTGACTGAGAAAAGAGATTTTACAAACAGGCTGAGGGTGGGGGAGCCAGTGAAGCTACATCTTTGTCTACAGCTTCTGCTTGTGTCTGATCATAGACTGTTTTTTCATTCGGTCACTTTCAACTTCAGCCCATCAGAAGTCACCTGGTGGGCTCATTAGAACAGATGGCTGGGCTCCCTCCCCAGAGTTTCTGATGCAGTGGGTAAGGGGCTGGCCCAGTAATCTGCTGTTCTAACAAGTTCCTAGTGGTGCTGAGGGTGCTGCTCCTAGTACATCACTTTGAGAACCACTCACTTAGGCTGTGAAGTCCTCCAAAGAAGGACCACTCTCCCTCCTCTATGTCCTGTACACATGGCATCCATCTCCTCTCACCTGGCACCAATGCTAAGCACAGAGCAGACACTTTGAGAAGGATCCGGTTGCAAATTCCAGCTCTGCCATTTGCTCACTGCAGATCCATAGCGAGATATTTCTCTGGGAAATTTTTCTGAGAAAATACCCATTTCTTTGGCTTGTTTGGAAAGTTAAAGATATGGTATGAGAAAGACAGACTGGTCTTCTGCCTGGCTCTTGGGGGTGCTTCATAAACCGAGTTCTCTTTCCCGAACTCCTTCTTTTGCCAAGTTCCTAGCTCAAGTCCATTACTGAAAAATAGACTCTTTTCCCAACATCTTTGCTTTGTGTTATAATGAGAGGTAATACCAGCTTGGGCTCCAGGTTATTCCATCTCAACCTGGATGATACAAGGTTATAACCTCTCATTTGTGCACGGCCTTCCCACAGCCCACCTGATGTACACGAGGCTATATTAGCTACTAAGAGATTTTCAATAGTTTGATTATATAGTTTTTGCCCTTAAGTGGCTAATTAACGGTAAATCCCCAATAAGAAGTATTCTAAACACACAAATCTGATCAGTGCTTATTAACTTTTTGTAGGTCACTGAGTCTGTGAAGAATCTTACAAAAGCTTACACACCACCCAAATGTACAAATGCACTCATACACAATCAACCTTCTACACACGATTTCTGGATTTTCCAGATCCTCAGCAGCCTCTGGGTTCAACAGGGAAAACAAATGGCTCCCCAGGCTCTTCAAAGGACCAATGTCCTCGGGCTCCTGGGTGGCTCAGTCAGAAAAGCATCAGCCTTCAGGTCAGGTTGTGATCTCAGGGCCCTGGGATGGAACCCCACATTGTGTGTGGCTCCACACTCAGCAGGGGATCTGCTTCTTCATCTCCCTCTGCCCCTCCCCATGCTCGTAATCTTTCTCTCAAATAAAAATCTTTAAAAAAATAAACAAAGGACCAAAGGCCCCACATTTCTCCATGCTGGTCCAGAGAACAGTTGTAGCAGAAGGATCAAGTGAGACCTTGATCCTCTACCTATAAATTTAGACCCTGACCTTCTGGCTTAGTGAGATTTACGTTCCAAAAGTAGAACCGAGTTAGGGATTATTCAACCCACCTGCTTACCTGTGAGATACCAAGAAGGTGTTAGCCATGAACACCGTGTCATTTGTTGACTGCTGTACTTCTTCCAAAAGCACGTCCGCCATGGTGCACTGGAGCAGGCGAGGGAGCTCCTCGTTCCGGTCCCCGTCAAACATGCCGTACACAGCGCCCACCCCCTCTGCAAAGTTATCCACAGCCAGGGCAGAGACACACAGCCTGTAACACAAACAGGAGAAAAACAACCATCAAAGCAAGTTATGGTAAAAAGGATTCTTCTCCAGGTAGCCTTCTTTGAAAAATACGAACCGCGGGTGGAAAAAACAGTAGTAAATTCTAATCTACACGTGAAAAAAGCATGAGGTAATTAGTAGCACCTGAAAGAGCTGATGTCCTAAGAAACGGGGGAATTCAGCCACACTCACGGGCAGTACATACTCGCTTTGCGGTGCTGCCAAAGGCTGGGAAGAGGCAACGTTTTCCTTTAGTAGTGATTAAGGACTAGTATGGTCAACATCCTTCAGCCAGAGACCCCCAGGAGCACAACCACGGCGGAGCAAACTAGGCTTATTCCTCCTCGCAGCAAGGAACAATGCCCACCACGGAACTCTGGGGTGAACAGGTAAAGGTGTGCTGGAAAAAAGCCTCGAGAGGGTTTGGGCTTTCGCTGGGTCATTCTGGGAAAGGTCTGATGAAGTAAACCAAGATTAGGTGCTGTCGGAAAGTGGGGTCGTTCTATGGCTGGGTATCTCAGTGAATCTGATCTATACGGAAAGAAGAGTAGCGTGAGGAGAAAGTAGCAGTCACCGTTTTAGCCGTGAGAGGGGATGTTCGGTATTTTGTGGACTGTGCGTTCATCTTGGTTTTGTCTCACTGCACCATGCTCCCGGAGGGATCTTCTCTCGTGCCGGCATTCTATGATGTGTTTATGTCCCACAGGAATCAACTTGGCCCAGCTTTCAGCCCCAGATCAGATGTCAGGGGCTGCCTTTTTAGTTTTTCTCCATGGCCAAGATACTCACTTATTTCTCTGCCCTGCCATCTCAGCCAGTCCGTGGCTCCAGAAGGTTGATGTAAGTGTAGCATCGGTGGTTGGCAAAGGTTTCTGGTCAATTTTCAAGGTGGTGATATGGCTGTGGAAAGTGCACGAAGGGAAGATGAGACCACAAAGGCTTCTGTGTTTCACAAAAACTATCCCCAAAGAACATGTGTTTTTATAAAATCATTTACTGACAGACCAAGACTCATCTCCAGAGAGAACGAGGAAAGAAGTGTGCTGACCCACAGGCTAAGGAGGAGGAGAAAAAAAAAAACGGGTTGGAGGAAGATACAGCGGCCAAATAGTGTGGCAATTGGTACTGTTCACTTCGATGAAAAACCAAGCACATCCAAAGATTTCCAAGCCTTAGCCAACTGTCTACTTAAATATTCTGATACAATGAAGGCTTGGTACAATGAGTGAGGTTGCGTCGTCTCTCAGATGATGTAATGCAGTGTAATCCAAGCCACCTAAAATGTCTATGTACAGATATTCAGCGTGTGGCTGAGCAGTACCCATGACACTGAGTTTGATATAAATAGGCTGTCTACTGGATAGAATATCTATCCATAATTGAATTAAGTAAAAGAACAGAGGGGCTCTATGGCCTAATTCATTCTATTTCCTTTAATAAATCAAGATCCCTACCGACCTCTACAGGAGATCAGCAGCATGGCTGACGGAATTAAAAGCACGTGTGGATTCAATTTCAAAATTTTTCCTACCTAAATGTGTCCAGCGTCTTGTGTTCCAGAACCAGATTCGTATTTCCAGTCAGGTCAAGGTCTTGTAAAGTAGCAGGCAGAGCCTCGGGAATCAGGATTTCTGTCAAGTCATTGCAACTTAGGTCCACAAACTGAGAGGAAAATGGGGAAATCAAAAGAAAATACATCACAGACAGTGAATTCTTAGATCCCTAAAAGTCCCCTACCATATCCTCAAAGGAAATAATTTCTTCCCAGGGATTGATTAAATTTGTTGTGATCTCAAACTGCCACTTTCTTCTCCTCTACGAGAAGAGAGTGACCTGCCGTTTCCCCAGCAGGACACTGCTCCGTCACAGAAAAGTACCTGGATCTGAGGCAACTGCAGTATCTCTGGGAAAATACTGATGTTGTTGGAGTGCGCCACAAGGGTGTGAAGCCTTTTGCAGTTGGCTATGGTCGTGGGAATGGTTTTAAGCTTGTTGCCACTTAGGTTCAGTTCCTCCAACTGCTCCAATTTATTTAGTTTGCTGAAAAAGAAACAACCACATAGCACACTGCATTCACAGGGGGCAGCCACCAAGCCAGTGTGACAGCGGCGGCCTGGTCCGCTGCCAGAGGGCTGCTCAGAATGAAACAGCCAGAGGCCAGCAAAGGGGACAGCTCCCCAAGAGGACTGCTCCCTAAATCTCAGCCTCATCTGTCTCTCACTGGGTTCCAAGGCCAGAAGCTTCCCTTGCTTCTCTTACAGCTCTTAGATCTGGTGGGTATGAACATCTTTCTGTTATCTGACTTACGGGGAAGAGGCTGAATCCGCGCTGGCTTGTGGTGAGTGGATTATCATGGGACTAGCTTGGCCATTGCTAACTAGCTGCAAAATACCACACAATCTAATGTCAGCGGGCATCAACATCCTCAGCTATGAAATGAACAAGTTGTACTAAATCATCGCTAAGATTCCTTTCAGGGCTAAGTCTCTGCAGCTACCTGTGCGTCACATAATCCACCTTCAGTAGACATCTCAGGAGGGCTCGCTCTGCACGCAGCGACGTGCCAGGGACTATGATGTGAGTGACTCACTGTTCTGCGGGCCTAAGCAAAGCTTTTTTTTTTTTTAAGATTTTATTTATTTATTTGACAGGCAGAGATCACAAGTAAGCAGAGAGGCAGGCAGAGAGAGAGGAGGAAGCAGGCTCCCCGCTGAGCAGGTAGCCAGACATGGGGCTCGATCCCAGGACCCTGGGATCATGACCTGAGCCAAAGGCAGTGGCTTTAACCCACGGAGCCACCAGGCGCCCCTAAGCAAAACTTTTACACAGCAAGCAAAATATCTTCAGACAGCCTAACATTTTTACCTAAATTATTACAAACTGCTCTGTTTATAATTTATTAATTAAAAAATTATAAAAATAAAGTCCTATAACATGAAGAGGAAGTTTAGAAAATAAATAAAACAATAATACCACCAATCTGAAATTACTGTTTCTGCTAAATGAGATGCATATGCAGAATTTTCATTTGCATATTTGTTTTACATAAAATTTATCTCCTGCCCTTTCCATGTATCATAAGTAATTTCTATTGCTAGAAAATTCATACTTTCGAATAAGTTCAGTAAATTCAAATTGTTTTCTTTCCTACTATAATAGTAATGCATACTCATTGAAAAAAAAAAACTGAAAAGTAGAGATAAACAGAAAAAAATCTTTTAGTCCTACTGCCAGAGATAATCTCTCATAACAATCTGGTGGAGGGTATTCTTTCTTGTCTTTTTTAATGCAGTAAACTATATTTTTCAAAGTAAAAAATGTTATATATGTTTAATAATTTGCCTTTTTTTAACTTAACAATTTAACATTTTAAAATTAACAAATTAACATTTTAAAAATGTTCTCCTGTCCAAATCTCATGCTTTTCTTTTATACTAGTCCCTGCTTAGATCTAATTTGTAAATAATAATGTAGCATTCCTATTTCAGCCAGCCTCTTACTGAGCACCCAGAGCTACACTAGATTCTGAAAAAGAAGTCCAAAAGAAACAGAAGATTTGGACTATGCCTGTGTAAACACTGCTCAGGAGATGACTTGTTAGTGGGTTTATGATTCAGCGTAGAACATTTTCTTTAATACACTGCTCCTAAATTCCATTTAGTTTTATTCTCTGTATTCAGAATACTCTAATTTTGTGTAATCTCCTATTACTTTTTATCTTCTAACCTATTTTCGTAAACTTTGAGGTATTTTAAGTTCTGTATCAGCCTGCTTTTAATGCATCCAATAAGAATGTCATCAGATTAAGAGGAATTCATCAGCTTCAGAGCATTCCATCCGCTATCTCCCAAAAGCTTAAAAAACCAGTATGACTTGTCAATGGTCTGTTGTTTCCACTTTACAGGAACGTATCCGAGGCCAGTGGAATTAATCTGATAGGATTTCAAGAGACCTCTCACATGCTGAAATTAAGATTCTGCCTTCACTTTTTTTTTTTTTTTAAGATTTTATTTATTTGAGAGAGAGAGAGAGAGAGACAGAGAACCAGACTCCCTGCTTAGGGACGTGAGGCTTGATCCTAGGACTCCAAGATCATGACCCGAGCTGAAGGAAGGTGCTCAACAGACTGAGCCACCCAGGTGCCCCAAGATTCTGCCTTCACTTAAAAAGCCATTGTTCAAATTCTTTTAGGAAGCCATCAAGTTCATCCTGCTTGTCTTTTATAAGCTGCAAATACCTCATTTCATAAACATTCACAGAAACTATGATCTCTGAGTTTTTCTAAGTTTATTACATTTATCTCTCTTTTTTTAAAAAGGATTTTATTTATTTATTTGACAGAGACACAGCGAGAGAGGGAACACAAGCAGGGGGAGTGGGAGAGGGAAATGCTCCCTGCTTGGCAGGGAGCCCAGTGTGGGGCTCAATCCCAGGACCCTAGGATCATTACCTGAGCCGAAGGCAGACCATTAACGATTGAGCCACCCAGGTACCCCAAGTTTATTACATTTCTAAGAAAAATCTATAAAATAAAATTAGAATATCAAAATAAATAGTTTTGTTTTCAAATTATATCAAACATAATTTCAAATTACAGCAAACATAATTTTATATGATACACATAATTTCATTCAAATTATATCAAACATCATTTCCCTATTGGCTTCATTTTTGAAAACATCATTTTTGGGGCACCTGGATGTTTCAATGGGTTGAGCCTCTGCCTTTGGCCTGGGTCATGATCTCAGGGTCCTGGGATCAAGCCCCGCGTCAGGCTTTCTGCTCAGCGGGGAGCCTGCTTCCCCCTCTCTCTTTGCCTGCCTCTCTGCCTACTTGTGATCGCTCTCTCTGTCAAATAAATAAATAAAATCTTAAAAAAAAAAAGAAAACATCATTTTTTTAATGATGACTTTCATGGTATAGATTCTTCTGGCATCAAATTTTCCAAAATCTTTAAATCAAATATATTTTGGAAAATATTGATTTCTCCACTGATACTGTTTAAAACTTTAACAGCATTAAATAGCTCTGTTATGTTTTCTTGTGGGTAGAGTCTGGCTAACTACTATTCATCTCTTCCTCCTGGAGGGCAACCCCATCCCCAGGCACCATCCAGTGCAGCAAGCTACCTGTGTGTATTCTTAACATTCCGCATTTGTTTTTTTTTTTTTTTTTAAAGATTTTATTTATTTATTTGACAGAGAGAAATCACAAGTAAGCAGAGAGGCAGGCAGAGAGAGAGGAGGAAGCAGGCTCCCTGCTGAGCAGAAAGCCCGATGTGGGGCTCGAACCCAGGACCTGGGATCATGACCTGAGCCGAAGGCAGCGGCTTAACCCACTGAGCCACCCAGGCGCCCCAACATTCCGCATTTGTTACACTGTACTGCAACTGCCCATTACTTGTCTGTGTCCCCAGCTTGACAGTAAGTTACTGTAATGACGACAGAGACTGTTACCTAACCACTGTTTCCCTAGTACTTATGCAGAACTTGACATAAAGTAGACATACTATATATAAAATATACATATAATATATTTTATATATATATAAAGAATAAATTAATGGACTCAACAATATATTATAAAACAGAGCTGACAAGGGAAAAGAAAACATTGTTTTCAGAGTGTATTTCTTAGGCCTGTACTTTTATAGGTTGAAAATTCTGAGACCATTATTAAGTACTTAGAACAAAGAATTAAATGCATTTTATCTACAACTTCTCTGGTTACTGATATTTAACAATTGGATACAGATTTTCTCATTCAACTAGTGGAACCACAGTACCAGAAAGTTGCTCAACACAAAGCAAGAGCATCCAGTAAGAGAACTCTAAGGTAGACTGGCAAATGCAGATTTCACCCGAAGTTGTCTGAAATGACCATCGGGTGCATTTGCTCACCTTGCAGGAAAGGTCTGTAGCTGGTTGTTGGCAAGATGCAGGATTCGCAGGTGCGGGTGGCCCACCAGAACAGGCACACACTGGTCTGTCAGGAGGTTGTTGGTCAGATAGAGCAGCTGCAGAGCACTCAGACTCTCCTCTCCAGCGCCAGCAGATGGCAAAGAATCCAGACTATTTGCAGATGCATTCAAGTATCTGAGACTGACACAACACACAGAAATCACCATTTCCTTTACGGCTATTTGTTACCATCCTCCCATCTCACTATGGGACACTGCTCCCAAACTTGTGACACAAGTCAATTCCTCCAGGGCTTTTTTCTAATTGATTCTATCCACCCAACCAAAGTTCCTTTTATTCAACTCATGCAAGCCAAGCAGAGAGCAAAGAATTTAGGTTTGCTTACGTTCCCAGGCTTCTGCAGTGGCCTGATTCTAACCTAGTTTCATCTTTTACTGTCTGTTGTCCACAGAAAAGGTGTTGTTGGATCTCATGTTTACAAATTTATCAATGGTGAAGACACCCTTCAGGGAAGTTTTGGTCTGATTTTAATAGGATCGTATTTATTTAGACAATTCCCTGACAGTCCCCTAATGATGGGCATATAGGCTGTTGGCACCTATTCGCAATTATAGACATCATAATGAGCAACTTTGTGTCCTTATCTAATTATTTCTTTAGGCTATATTCCCAGAAGCAGAATTTATAGGGTCAAAAGATACATTCACCTTTAAGATTTGGGTATATATGCATTGTCAAACTGAGCTCCAGGAAAGCTTTATCAAGTTATACCTCCCACAAGAAGGATATAAGAAAGTCAGTTTGCTCGATCCTTTGTCAACAATGAGTATCATAATTCATTTTAATCTCCACCAATTTAACAGATAACATATGGTGTGATTTTTAAAATTTGCCTAGCATGGTGTTTGGTATATACAGAACATGCTCCATAAAAGACAACTATTATTGTTAACCTTGTTGTGTGTTAAGTCTTCCTCATATTGTGTGATTCACATCCCTAATTAGCTTTTTAGCTGTTGAGGGTACTGTTAATATGTGTATGTCTTTATATGTCCCGAAAGTGCTCTGTGCAGAGTTAGTATTAAATTAATATCATTGACAGTTTGCTATAGCTACTAAGTAGGTTCCTTACTACAGATTCTAAGGTTGTAAACTAATTTTATTCAGACTGTCATTTGAACTAAATGCAACAGGGAGGAAAAAAAAAAAGAAAGAAATGCAGAGGGGCGCCCAGCTGGCTCAGTCTGTGGCGTGTGCGATTCCTGATCCTGGGGCTGTGGGTTCAAGACCCATGTTAGGTGTAGAGATTGCTTAACAATAAAAACTTGAACAACAACAACAACCACAACAGCAACAACAAAGAGGGCACCTGGGTGGCTCAGTCAGTTAAGCATCTGACTCTTGATACTGGGATTGTGGGTTTAATTCCCACATTGGGTACAGAAATTCCTTAATAATAAAATCTTTAAAAAAAAAAAAAAAAAAAGAGGGTGACTCAAGTCAAGTTAAGCATCCAACTCTTGATTTTAGCTCAAGTCATGATCTCAGGGTTGTGAAATGAAGCCCTGTGATGGGCTCCATGCTGGGCATGGAGCCTGCTCAAGATTCTCTCTCCCTCTAGCCTTTCCCCTCTTGCTAAAAAAGAAAAGACCGGGCACCTGGGTGGCTCAGCTGGTTAAAGCCTCTGCCTTTGGCTCAGGCCACCATCTCAGGGTCATGGGATCGAGCCCCACATCGGGTTCTCTGCTCGGCGGGGAGCCTGCTTCCCCCCCAACTCCACCACCTGCCTCTCTGCCTACTTGTGATCTCTATGTGTCAAATAAATAAACAAAATCTTAAAAAAAAAAAAAGAGCTAAATGCAGTGTTATGCATTACTAACAAATATTTATTAATTAACAAGTTAAATGTTACTGCAGTAAAATCCCATATAAGCTTTCCAAAAAGAAAAGTGCCCTCAAATATTTTATAGAATTTTCAAAGATTTTTTTTTACAAAAATCCAAACAAGTATATTATACATTTAGAGATATATAAGCTTCCAAAGAGTAAGCCAGACACTTGTGAGCTAAACGCTTTTCATATGTATCCTATAGCCTTATGTTAAATTACTAATGCTCATCTCTGTTTTCTCCATCTCTAAACTGAAGACAATATAGCAGAAGACTATAATTAAAACGAGTTTTCACTTAATGGTAACATATGCATAAGATAAACCTGATTACAGGAAGTAACAGGAAGACACACTATCTGTTAATTTACAATGAAAACACAAAAAACACCTTTTGGAACAAAGTTACCTTTAAATGCACAGTTTTCAAAGTAGGTAGTAAAAAAGCACTGCACATTAAGAATATAACTTGATGATAGCTTGGTAAAGCAAGAAGCAAAAACTAAATTAACTTTACTGATATGTCCTTTTCTCCCATATGCAAAAGCTGAAAATTGCCCAAGAAAGCTTTATCAGAATGCTGTAATTTTTCTTTAAGAGGTCATAAATGTATTCATTTTCAGAGATGAAAGCCTGTTTGAAATTCCCCAAGCTGCTTGAAATTGTTTGCAACACTAAAACTTCTTCACCATTTGATGGTTATTTCAACTCTTGAGTTAAAGACTACATGCCATGTTTCATTTCCTATAAATTACTCATATAAGTCAATCCCCACCTATAGTTGGACCACACGGCAAACACTGTAAATAGAGTTCCAAAGATCATGCCAATGACAAGTCAATACTGTTTGTATTGATGACTCTCTTTTCAATAAACGCTGTGGCACTTACTTTAAGGCCTTGGAGAAGAGAGTATCTGGCAGCCTGGTGAGCAGGTTATGCTGAATATCCAGCGCCTCCAGAGGGATGTGCTCCGCCAGCACCGGGAGGCTCTGCACCTGGTTGTGCCCCACCATTAGCTTTCTGAGACTCAAGCTACTAAGGATTCTAAGGGCAACAGTACAAAGAAACAAATGAAAACCTTCCTTAAATCACAGTTTCTGAGTATGCCCTTGGCCATCTCCCTGAAATCAGTAAATTAAGAGAAGCCTATTCTAGACAGTCTCCTCACTGGCAAGCACCTGAGCCAAAAGGGCAGCCATGACCATATGCTTACCCACCACCCACCAGGAAGTCATTATAAGGTCATTTTGGGAAAAGGTGACTTAATGAAAGCAAACAACACAGATCTAAGCAAACACACAAACAAAAAAAGCAATTTCTAGAATAAATTGATTTATATTTTAAGTCTAGACAGCACCAAAATTCAGTGAGTTAATTAATACACAGTTTATTCCTGAACAACATGGATTTGAATTGCATAGGTCCATTTATGTGCAGATTTTTTTTAATAAAGGCAACAGAGTACTGTAAATGTATTTTCTATTCCTCATGATTTTCTTTAATGAGGTTTTCTTTTCTTTAGCTTACTTTAAGAACAGAGTATAAAATACATATAACATACAAAACACAACTGTTTATGTGATCAGTAAGGCTTCTTTCTGGTCAACAGTAGGCTCTGATTGGGGATGGGGGGGGAGTCAAAAGTTACATGTGGATTTTCAACTTTGCGGGGGCCAGGACCCATAACCTCCACAGTGTTCAAGGGTCAACTGTAACTGAATGTAATAAATAAAAACATTTATTATAACAAAAATTACTACTTATTTAGAGTTTAAAATGTGCCAAGCCAATTTAACTATTAAGTTCAGAAGGGTTAAGGGACTTCGATTTCCCAAAGATCTCACAATGAATGTGGGAAATTATATTGTCGGGACTAGAACTAAGGTCTGATTCCAAAGGCTGCGTTCACACCTACTATGCTGCAAGCCTCTAGTTTATTTTAAAGACTCCACTAGGTACAACTACACTTTTACACCTCAGTGCTTCTGAATACTCCACTCACTCACCCCTAGTACCTCCTTCTCTCCCCGTCCACATACAGAATCTTACCATCTTGTAAAAAGGTCGTCCTGAATATGCAAATCTCTCATGAAGCATTCTCTAACCATTGAAAGTTGTGAATTTCTAAAACATTTGATTCATACAGCGTAATGATGAAGAATGAGGGCTTCAGAATAAGAACGACTACACTCAAATGTCAGCTCCCATCATTTCCTAGTCAAGTGTGACCTTGGGCAAGTTACCTAACCGCCGCAGGCCCTCATTCCCTCATTTGTGAGATGAGAATAAGTGTCTATCTAATAACATGGTTAAAGGATTAATAAGATAATAAAATTGAGATTCTTAGAATATTACTCAGTTCCTAATAACTTATTCAATACAAATGATCTATTATCATAATCAAGTCCCTGATCTATGCCAATAGCTCTTGTTACATTTTATCACAGTTATCTGTGCACAAGTCATCCCAACTATCCACTTACCAGTTCCATGCAGGCCAACACTGTGCATTAGCCATCACTGTATTCCTTACCACACTTCACACTGCCCTGCACTCAGCAAGTACTCAATATTTAACAACAACAACAAAAAGGAATGAATAACCTTTGAAAGGCAACCCAAGGGGCACCTGGGTGGCTCAGTCAATTAAGTGTCTGACTTTGGCTCTGGTTGTGATCCCAGGATCCTGGGATGGAGTCCCAAGTTGGGCACACTGCTTGGGGAATCTGCTTCTCCCTCTGCCCCTCCCCTTCTGTCTCTATCTCAAATAAATAAATAAAATCTTAAAAAAAAAAAAAAAAAAAAAAAAAAGGCAACCCAAACCTAGGAAAAGAATTACAGATGCATACAAACTCACGTACCTCATGGGAACCTCTGTCAGAAGATTATAGCTCACATCTAATATTTCCATCTTCTTTGCTTCACAGGCCCAGTCAGGGACACACTCTAGCAGGTTTCTACAGAAAATAATTAAAAGGCATCACTGAAGATGACAAGCGGAACTCATTTCACTAGTCTGTAATATATCTGTTAACCAGCCTGCGAGCGCCTTGAGGGCAGAAGCACTCTTCCCAAAGCATCCCTAGCACGCCACCTGGAATATGGAAGGCGCTCAATGAATGCTGTTGATAGGAAGAGAGAGACAAACACATGAACATGTATTATATTCCATCAATTATGCTACCTACTCAAAGAAGACACCGAGGCTCCAAGCACCAAGGAAAGCACAGAGTAGAGAGATGGGCGAAGGTAAGACAATGAAATCAGTGGCATTCTAAACAAACTTTCAAAGATGAGTAGGATTTGCACAGGTAATAAATGACTGGAGGAGAAGAGAAGGAAAATTGTAGAGAAAATGCACCAAGTGAATACACAGGTGAGGAAGTGGGGACAGAAGGTAAATGGTGGCAGAAGCTTCAAGTCATTTACAGTGTGAGTTCAGGCCACCCAGCAGATAGTTAGCGCAAGGAATTCTATGTTCAGATGATACGTAGCTTCGCAAAGGCTCAAAGAATCTACTGAAGGACCGATCACATCATGAGGCAGAAAGCAGATACTGCTACAGCAGCCAAGTGAAGGGAGCACTTTGCCCGACATGGATCAGGGCCAGCTCCCCCAAGACACACGACATCTGGGTTAGAATCTAAAGAATGTTGTACACTGACCCAAGATGACAAAGACATACTAAGCAAGAGGTGACAACATGAGGTAGAGCAGCAAGAAGAAAAGAAAGGGCATGGTGGATGTGAGGAACAATGAGCAGTCTGGTGAGGCCAGAGCAGCCAATAAAGAACCGAGGGGGAGGAAACGAGCTGGAGAGATGTAAATCATGTCTAGAAGACTGTGACTTTATCCTGCAGGGACAGGAGGATCACTGAAGGGTCCATAAGCAGTAGGAAGACACAGTCAGTGTTGTACCTTCAATAGCTCACGCTGTGGACACTCAGAGGTCTGGCTGAGGTGCTTTTTTTTAGTAAAAGGAAGCGGCTACAGATTTCCAGACAAGACATGGTATGGGCCCAAGTGGGTGGTAAGACAAAAGGAAAGGAGGGGAGGGATTCCAGAAATATCTAGGAGGCAAAAATCAAAGCAACTGAGAGATGAATTAGACATGGGAGTAGAGCAGAAGAATAAAAAATGATTTTTAGGCTTTTCATCTAGGGAGAAAAATCATATCCCGAGAAAGGACTGGTAGGCTCCAAAAGAGGTTGGAAATGTAAGTTGCAAGTGGTGTCCATCTGATAGGACTATCTTATGCTAATCCCAAAAGCTGAAGCAGACGTAAGACAACAATCTAAACTAGGGTTGGAGGAGTGAATAAGGAGTTTCACTTGGCACGTGTTTGAAGGACTTGGAGACAGGCAGGTCAAAAAATCCCTAACACGCAACTGGACACATCGGTCTGAGGCTGGAAGGGGTCCGGGCTGGCGATCTAGGTGATGTTGACGCTAGGGGTAGCTGAACTAATGGAGTAAATGAGACTCTGTCGCATGAGAACGTAGCAGGCAAGGGCAGACCCAGAATAAGGGACCTGTAAAAGGCTGGCTGAGGAAGAAGAGTGTGCAGGAGACAGGAGGGGTCGAAGCCGCATGAAAAAAATCTGATTGTATTAGCCAGCTGAGGAAAAAGCGTGCTTGAAGAAAAGAGAGCAGGAATGATAGTGTCGACATAAAGAAGTTCCATATGAGAAGGCTGAAAGCAAGCTGTGACGGAATAAACGAATGGGAACCGAGGAAAGTGAGCCAGCAAATGAACATACTTACTGAGAAATTTGGACAAAAAGGGAATGTGAAGAATTAGATAAGACCTAGAGGGGCTTCAAGTACCTGTGTTTTTAAAGACAGAAGAGGTGTGAGTCTGAGTGGATGGAGAAGAGGGAAGACCACGACCACACACGTAGGGAGGAAGTGGTGACTCACAGAGCGAGGTGTGGAGCAGGGGAGCGGCTGCCGGGCCCGGGCCGAGAGGCTGGCCTGGACTCGAATAGAGAAAAGAAGTGGAGAATGGATGTCAATCTACATGCCTTCAAGCAAGGTGGGAGGAAGCTGAGGGAGACGGCCTAAGATGATCTCGATTTTCTCAATCCAGTGAGGAGCTAAGCTCTGGAGCGCAGGAGATGGGGGACAGAGCAGCGGAGGGAAGCCAAGCCACATGGAGCAGATGCCCAGGACACTGGAAGGACCCGACAAGAGAAAAGACTGATCAGCTCCAGCTGAGGTTGGAAATTGTGACTTTACAGTGATGTCTGTATGATTTTCTTTAGCAATGATCAAGCCCGGAGAAGGTAAATCTTAGTATTATTGACCCATGCTGCGGTTTTGCTGAGAATGTATGACAGAAAGAAGGGGATGGAAAGGAATCTAGAACAACAGCTTAATAATAATGGTAACAGTAACAATAAAAAGAAACCTGGCTCTAAGAGTCACTATTTCCTGAAAGACTATTTTGTCCCAGGCACCATACAAATCTTCTGCATTTAGTATCTCATTTAATCTTTGATGCTAACCATATAGGACCCCATCCACCTTCTACCTGCTCTATCACTCCATGATCACAGCATTAAGGAAGCTACCCTATAATTGTCTGTTTGGTTGTCAAACTCTCCACCAGACCATAAAACTCAACCACTGAATCCTGAATGCCCAACAGTGTTAGAAATGAAAGGAAGAAAGCATACCTCAGTTATATTTGTTCTTGACCATCAATGGAATATAATTAATATATAATTAATATTTCTCTGACCATCAGACCAACATGGGTCATAAGAATACCAAATAATTAAGAGAAGAAAATTTTAAAAATAAGTCACTAAAAACCAAGAATTATCTGATTTCAATCAGCAAAAAGGAAATCATTGCCACGAAGAAGATAAAAGATCTTGTTTGCACCTCATTCTAAATTCCCAGACTTTAAGAATAATTCACAGACACCTTTCTGTTTCAAGAGGACCTTCCCTTGAAATAGATGGTATGGCAATTAAAAGTATTCCTCCTCTCATCCTTTCTCCCTTCTCCAGGCTATCCAAATATTTCCATGTACTTAGATCTCTTATACCTCAAAACCACCAAAGTATCCACATCTATCTCTTAAACATTAAGAATCAAACAAGCACCACTCTCATGAGACACACTCACCGGGAAAGTTCTAGAGAAGTGAGTTGACTGGGTACTGGATAGACATTCACTGCTGTCAGCCCTAATCAAAAAACAAACAGGTGTTAGTGACACTTTCCAAAGAAGAAAGTAACTGAGAGTAAACCAGGGCAAAGTGGCTCCGTGAGATCACCAGGGAGAAAACTGATGTCATCTACTGAGATGGACTGAAGACAAAAACCTGGGTAACTTGCAATGACTAACTTTGACTACCTGATCCTGATCTGAAAACCAAATAAAACAACTAATAGAAGGATCCTATGTACTGATCTGAATTCACATTAGCTCAGGCAGTCAACAGTGACTACTTGACTACTTGACTACTTAGCTTTTAAACTTAAAGAAATAATAATAATAATAATAATTGGATTTTTACTGGCAATATTTTAACTTTTAATTAAAGTAAAACATAAATACAGTAAAGTACAACAATCTTAAGTGTATAAATCAACGAATTTTTACAAACAGAACCCAATGGGGTAACCAGTACCCAGATCAAGAAACAGCGCATTACCAGCTGCTCCCAAGACCCCCCGTTTTCCCTTTTAGTCACTCCCCAGCTAGGCAACCCTACCCTGATTCCAAATACCACAGATCATTTTTGCCTATCCATATAAACACACACAGTCTGCATAATTTTCTGTCTGGCTTTATTTCCTCCACACCATGATTGGGAGATTTGGTGCTATTACTACATACAGCTGTAGTTCACTCATTCTCGCGGCCATACAAATTTTCTATGTAAGTATACCACAATTTATTTAACCATTTTAGAGTTGGTAGGCATTGAAATCTTTTAAAGTTTGGGGTCACTATGAAATTATGAATACTGCTTCCATGAACATTTTTGTCCATGTCCTTTGTGGACACGGACATACCAGCATTTATGCTGGTATAAGATAGGAGGGCAAGAGAGAGTAGACAATTCTTTGGTTTTCCAAAGTGGTTGCCCTGATTTACACCCACAACAGCAGATGCTGGCATTTTCAGTCTTTTCTATTCTAGTCACTCTGGTAGGTGCGCAGTGGTGTCACGCTGGGGTTTCAATTTGCATATCCATGATGACCAGTGAGGTTGAGTGCCTTTTCCTCTTCCTACGGTAACTTGGATAACCTCTTTTGCAAAGCTGAGTTCTTTACTTTTGAGGCATCAGAGCTGCAAGTGTTGGTATAAATTCTTCCAGGTTGTAGAACTTAAGGGTTCCTTAAGTTCCTTAAGTTGCTAACTTCAAGCAAGCCACATTTAGTAGGGCACTGTGAGAGAAAATCAGTCCCTAAGACAGGGTGTATATCAATGAGGCCTTTTCCAGCAGGGCCACTCATTCAGATTCTCTAGATACATTTAGAATAGAGAATGGGCCTGAAAACAAGTATTTACATCACAAAAGAAAGACTATCATCTCACAGTAATATCTATAAACAGCATAAGTGGACATTCATCAGCTGTGACACTGTTTGGACCTAAGCTATTAATCCAAGCTACAATTTGAAACTTCTCTAGCATGATAAAGGAAATGAAAAGAGAAGTCCTTATCTTTTACCCTAAAAATGTATTTTAGAGATTCAGAAAAGAGGATAATGAACACTCATCCACCCATCATCCAGCTTTTAGTGAATCTTCACATTCTGCCTTATATACAGACTTTTCAAAGAATTAAAATACTGCACATATCAAGAGGTAAACATCATTTTTAATATGGTTTTTATCTCTCCTACGGGTACTTTTATACTGTTATGGCATACATATAGCTAAGGAAACAACATTTCTGTGTGTTTGAGAATCTGATTAACAACTATCTTGGTATACATATAACTATGCTTTTTTTCCCCCCTCAAATAGTTTCTAAGATTTGCCCAGATTAACAAAGAGAGCTTCAGGGCATTCATTTCCATTGCTGTGCAACATTCTATTGTATAAATATGTCTTCCTATCAATAGTCATATTTTTTTCTTTTTTTTTTTTTCACCATAAGGAACATCACCTTATGCAGATGTGAGGACTTCTGAGAGATATCCCAAATGAAGAAACTGTCAGAATATGGGCTACACGCATCTTTGACTTCTTTTAACACTAATTGCTCTCCCAAGGGGTTTTACCAAATGACCCTCTCACTGACAATGTGTGAGAGCTGCTTCTCCACATCTTCAAAGCACTTCGCAGTATTTTTTTTTAATTTGTTGAGTATACAATGGCATTATCAAAATTTGCACTCTTTGACACTTAGTGATACTCAACATTTTCCCCCATCCCTTCCTTAGTACAGAAAAAGTAATTATAATTTCCTTGGTAAAGAAAACTCCATAAAAAGAATGGCCCCAACAAATATGGGGGCTTTTACACCTAAAAATATTCCTGGAGCAAATCACTATTGAAGTGAGTGGCTTCTCATTCTGGAACTGAAGCAGCACAAAGTTTTAGACTAGAGATGGGAAAAAGTAAAGGGCTAAGCCTGTTACAAATATTTTAGGCTTTGCAGGCCCGCCAGTCTCTCTTACAGCACTTCATTCTGTCACTGTCTCGTGAGACCAGTAACCTGTAAACAAATGACAGTGGGCATGTTCCAACCAAAGTCTATTCACTGAGATTTGAATTTCATAGAACTTTCCAAGTAAAAATTACTCTTTTGATCTCTTAACCCTGCCACTAAAAAATGTATAAACCCCCTTCCTCGTGGGCCCTACAGAAACAGGTGGTGTGGCCAGATCTAGCCCCTGGGCTATAGTTTGTCAACACTTTTTCTAGCCTATTATTGATACTCTATTTTGAACATGCTTGCCCACCCTCCTACCCCTCGTTATTTTGCAAAATGCCTATTATACTTCCTTAGTGAATATCCAAGTATCCTGCAATGCCTTTTTATGCATATCTCAACCACTTAAGTGTTGACAGCAAACTTGAAAGACAAAGCTGGTCTCCAGGAACCTCAAACTACACTTTGCAGAGTGGTTGAACAACATCACAGATGCCACTGTTCTTAGAAAACTCAGATGAGGGGTGCCTGGGTGGCTTATTTATTAGCATCTGCCTTTGGCTTGAGTCCTAATTCCAAAATCCTGGGATTAAGTCCCACATTGGGCTCCCTGCTCAGTGGGCAGCCTGCTTCTCCCTCTCCCACGCCCCCTGCTTGTGCTCCCTCTTTTGCTGTGACTCTCTTTGTCAAATAAATAAATAAAATCTTGGGAGGCCTCAGTGGCTCAGTCAAGCACTTGCTTTTGGCTCGGGTCATGATCCAGGGGTCCTGAGATTTGAGTCCCGCATGGGCTCCCTGCTCGGTGGAAAGCCTACTTCTCCCTCTGCCTGATGCTCCCCCTGCTTGTCCCCACTCTCAATCTCTCTGTCAAATAAATAAATAAAATCTTTGAAAATAAAAAATAAAATCTTAATAAAAGAGGAAAATATATATATATAAAAAGAAAAAACTCAGACAAGATCTACATGAGAAAAAACAGGAGGTTGGATGGAGAACTCACTGTTGGAACTGGCGTAGAGAGTTCGGAGGGAGAAGCCACTGAGCGTCAGCTCTCTCAGCTGGTTCCGTTCACAGTGCAGCTGCTCCAAGCTACACAAGGAGCTAAGATCTAAGTCAGACAGTTGATTGTCCCGCAGATCCATATGAGTGATGTACTTATTTCCCTCCAGATTTTCAGTAACCACAGTTTTCAAATGGTTCATCCTTAAATATTCAGAAATAAGGAAATCATTAGAAATAAATTATACTAAATGTGCTTACCAAAATAAAAATAAGAGAAGTATGATCCCTTTCTCTTTCCTAAACAACTCAAAAGTTAACTACTTGCGTCATTTTGCATGGACAGCTGTACCCTGAATTCTCTGTTTATAAACTTAGACGATCCAGACTTGCAAAAACATATCCAGGTTAAAGAGAAAGGGAAAAGGGACCATGCTTACAAATCATTAAAAACTTAATACTAAGTTAGGCAGGGATGAAGAAGCAGGCCAAAGGAACAAGAAGAGGAACATAACTTTCAGGTTAGTGAGAAGCAAAGCAGTCGTGGTGTACCATGTAGAAAACAAGAGGAAGCAGCCATACTTTCTCTCGGGGCTCTGCCTACTCTTCCTTGTGGTAAGATTCACATCACATTAATTATAGCAAAGGAAAATAATATGTATCTATATGGAATAGTTCAAGGGCGAATTACAGAAAATGGCTTCTTAGTTCTCTTCTATGTAGAGAACACACAGACATGTTCTCATTCCCTTGTATTTCAATAAATTTTTGTGTTACTATTTCTTTACAACGAACATCAATGGCTTAGTGTAAATGAAAGTACATTTACACTATGTATATGTGTCTTTTATATGTATGTGTCTTTTACCAGCTTCCTTTAGGAAAATATTATGGCTAGAAAATTAAAAACTACAAAAAAATTGACAGGAAAACCTTTAACATTTTAATTGTAATACAATGGATATCAAAAAGAAACCCAATGATTCAACAGAAAAATGGTCAAGTGTAAGGAAAAATACAAACTACCAATTAGCATATTAAAAAGATGCTCAACCTCACTCATAAATGCTGTTTAAACAATGAAGAACTATTCTCTCCTACTACGCTGACAATAAGGAAAAAGACTGCTAAAATCCAACACTGACAAGGACATGAAGAAGTGGGCATTCTATAAAAGGCTGCTGAGAGGGTAAGTCAGAACAACCTGTGTCAAAGGTACTGTGAAAGTATCGTGTGGTACACCCAACTCACTCATAATCTCTCCGCTATTGAGTGAAAAATGAAGCTTTACTATAGTTTGGACAACAGACACTATTCTAAAATCCTGATGTTTTACAGAAGTGTTCGTACAGAGCAAACATAAGAAACCATCAGAGATCCATCTGAAGAACGGCCTCACCTTAAATCCACATGTCTGATATGGCTCATCCTGCTCAGCACCCCAAGCTTTAGGACTTCCAGGCGATTTCCCGCCATAACCACTTTATCTAACATACTGAGTTTCTCATAAACCTCTGGAATTTGACTAAAGTTGTTAAAGGAAATTCCCAGGGAAGAAAGCTGTTGCAGATTTCCCAATTCTTCTGGTAAAGTCGTCAGAAAATTGCCATCAAGACAGAGGGTTTGAAGACTGTAGTAAGAAAACAAAAAACAGACTTTAGGAAAGGTTTTAACTGGAATGGATAGCACTAGAGGGATATATTCTGACTGTATCACTAATTTATTATGAATCCAATAATGATAAAACACGCCACCTATGGAGACTCAATGACACACATAACTGCCATGGATGGTCCCTCCACCATCAAAAATAGTCAGAGCCTCTGCTGTTGAAACTGAGGGGCTAAGGAGTTGCCCCGGCAAGCTAGTAAGAGCTGCTGTCTAGAATCCTCATAATTACATGATTCACGTCACTGCCAGAGCTCATGTGACTACCTTCGCTCCGAATGCCAGACAAGCTCCTGATGCTGCCAGTAAAAAATGAGTCTAGCAAAAGTCAGATACTCACTTCAGCAGACTGCCAATCTGACTCGGCAGGTCATGAATTCCGTTACAGGAGAGGTTGAGCTCAGTGAGGGTAGAAATCTCACATAACAATACAGGAAACAAACCAAGTTTATTATGGGACAAGTTTAGGCCCTTCAGCTGAGAAAATCTAAAAAGCAAACATACAAATTACAGTAATGAATGAAAAAGCCATCTGTTTTAAATGTCCACAGTAGAATCTGTTCCACAAATATCTACTGAGTACTCACCACATGCCAAACATCGTACACAGCACAGAACGCTAAGATGCCTAACCCCAGCTCCATACCAAGAAGGAAATCAGGTCTAGGGCCATGGGAGTTCCTCTCCCTTCTCCTTAAAAAGGTACAAAATCTTGAAAAGCCCATGCTGATGTAAGTATTTTATATCAAGTCATACTGATATGCTTGAAATCTCTTCCTTTATCAAATTTCCATATGCAATATAAAAAACCTTGTAACAATTCACCAACTCATGGACACAGGAAGAGCTAACGAAAACACACATCAAATCCCATTATAAAAGCAACGTTTACATATTGAAATTATATTGACTCAGATGTCACTTGAAATGAATGGGCCACTTAGAACTTACAAATGTGAACGTGATATGGAGTCTGACTGCAATACAATCTGATAATAATTTTCAGTGCTTCTGTTTTGTTCCTAGAAGTGCAAGCATCTACACTGTCTTACCCAGAGACTGTATCACCACTCACTGGATCCACAGGCATCACTCTGGCCAATTCTACTCAGGAGGATTAATGATTTTATTAGTGCAAGGGGTAAGCCTGATGTGGTGCTCTCCACGATGATGGTTTGTATCACCTGCTCCTAGACTGGAGTCTGGTACTTCACTTTAATGCTCCTCTTTCAAATTTTCAACTTTTGATTTCCAATTGTCCTAACCTTGAGTACTGATTGTTCCTTTGGCTTGGTGCCTTGACTTCAGAATTCCTAATGCTGCTCTCAAACTGCATTAACCCTATTTTCATAGTGACTGAGAAGAAAATGCTAGAAACCCACTTCCTTAAAATTATCGCTTCTGTAGTTTTTACATATTAATATAATTAAAACTATTATCTCATTACTAGATAGAGGCTTGCTTATACCCAAAAAGCTTCATAACACATCATATGGGATAAAAATCAGTGCTTTCTCAAAATTATTCTAGAAATATTAAAGTAAAATATGCCATTTCAAGGAATATTATCTTTTTTTAAAGATTTTATTCACTTATTTGAGAGAGAGCGTGCAAGCAAGAGAAAGCATGAATGGGGGAGGGGCAGACAAAGAGGGAAAGGAACAAGCAGACTCCCCACTGAGTGGGGAGCCTGACACTGGGCTCAATCCCAGGTCCCTGGGATCATGACCTGAGCTGAAGTCAGACACTTAACAACTGAGCCACACAGATGCCCCACAATATGTATTGTTTTTTTAATCACCACTTAGTTTAAATGCTTTAATTTCCAATTTCTCCCCTGTTCACTAGAAGCCCACACAATTACTTATACTAGGTATTTACTCACTTCCACCCACTTTTAAAGGGTGGAGGGTTGGAAGGGGGAATATATTCTGACAAAGAAATTGGAAAATATATGGGCCATAGTCCTTCAGGAGTAAAATGATCAGAAGAGAGAGGTTTCACAGCTGTCAAAAAGCTTAGAAGCTAGCATTAGCGGGTACACAGGAAAGATAAAAGCCCCAACCTGAAAATGGAATTCTTGAAGTTAGGCCTATTTCCTTAAAGCTATTTAAGTTTGATACTTATGATTCAAAAACTTGCCATATACTCAATCTCCCAATTTACCCTGGCTTCAGATCATGCATCACTGTCAGTGACTTATGTAACAAGATTATCCAGATCAATGGCAGCTCAACATTGCCTCCGTAACAGAACAACTGCATCTATCCTCTGTTGCATGAAGGGGTGGTGGTGGTGTAAGAAAACTGTATGGATAAAAAATTTTACTTCCTCTTCTAAATGGAGGGGAAATTTTCAAAAATATATACGATGGTAAGCATGCTCACTTCCAGGTACAGATGACTAAGACGGTGATCATGATTTGGTTTGAATAAGTCAGTCGGGAAACCCATTCCTCACATACCTGTAGAGAGTGTCAAGGCCCCCAGGTCTTTCCAACTGCATAAAATTATGCCGCAAATTGAGGTAGGTGATATCTTGACTGTAGAAGAGATGCTCAGGAACCTCCTCAAGGCTGTAACATGACAGGTCAACAGTGCTGATTCGCTGGGACACCACCTGAACAGGGTCAAGGAGAAGAGCCATCTGAGCTAGCACCAAATGTCTCTCACCCAGCACAGGAATGAATCATATTTACATAAAAAGGCACTAATTTTAAAAATGTGAAGGAGAAAAAGGTAATGAGATCCAATTAGTTATTTATAAAAACCAGTTCATTTTTGCTTTTTCCTAAAACCATAAACTGCTTCAAAACACACAACAGTGTAAGTTTTAAAGTGTCTATAAGTAAAAAAAGCACAAATCATAAAGACAGAAAGTTAACATTTCATACAAGAAGTTGAGATGATCCAAAATAACTATACAAAACTCTAACAAACAGGGTGAAATTGAAAGCCATGGCCTTTTGTATCCACACGGGCTTCGCTACTTACCAGTGCAGTTTCTTCATCTGTTGTGAGGATAAAATTAAATAACCCAGTACACAGCACACTACCTAGTATGCAAAAGGTGCTCAAAAAATATTAACTTCTCTTTATAAGGTCAAAAGAATGGAATAGCTACTTAAAACTGAAACTCGTTTTATTCAGAAGAGATTTTATTACAACTACAATGTATGTATAGAAAATTCAATAAAACCAAAACAAGTTTATATTTCTATAATAGAATGCTAATAAAAGATGGGTTGTGAAAATTGGTCTAAAAACCAAACAAAATGCCACTGGAAAAGTCACTCATGTTTTATGGCATCTCATTATACGAAAACCATCCTTTATGCAACAATTTAGCTCCACAAGAAAAATGTGCTAAAATTCTGCAAATAGCTAGAACAAGAGAATTTGGAAACTGCAACACAGTTTTAGAGCATTTCATCTTTAAAGACTAAAAAAGCAGAAATTATGCTGAAAAGCTAATTATCCTCAGCATACAGTAACAATACTTTGTGACAGGAGCACAGGTCACATCCCATGGTAAGTTCAAATTTAAAGTGGTTCATCAGGGACGCCTGGGTGGCTCAGTTGGTTGGACGACTGCCTTCGGCTCAGGGCATGATCCTGGGAGTCCCGGGATCGAGTCCCGCATCGGGCTCCCAGCTCCATGGGGAGTCTGCTTCTCTCTCTGACCTTCTCCTCGCTCATGCTCTCTCTCACTGCCTCTCTCTCAAATAAATAAATAAAATCTTAAAAAAAAAAAAAAAAAGTGGTTCATCACAGCTGTGCTAAATACATACAAGACCAAGAAGCACTAGGCTAGGAATTAGGGAACGGCACCATCTCTCACTGACTACAGTGGTTGAGGGAAAGTCATCTGAATCTCATTGTGTCTCAATTCCTTCAAGGCCATATTCCTCTCATGAGCTGGTAGAGGACACCTGGGTGGCTCAGTCGTTAAGTGGCTGCCTCCGGCTCAGGTCCTGATCTCAGGGTCCTGGGATCGAGGCCCGGGTTCCCTGCTCAGCGGGAAGCCTGCTTCTCCCTCTGACCCTCCCCCTGTTTGTGTTCCCCCTCTCTGTGTCTCTCTGCCAAATAAATAAATTCTTTAAGGGGGAAAACAAAGAGAGATGGTCGAGAGGTACCTGCAAACACTTCTGAAAGCTTTTTCTACTATACAAATAATAAATAAGTTAAGGACCTGCTGGACTTTCATTCTTCCATTCATTATATACTTAGAGGGGCCTAAAGCAAGATACATAAAAATTATAATTCACTCTCCTGGAGAGAGTTCAGTTTCAAATTACATCTCTCGTGGGATTTTGCAGTCTTATCCCCACATCAGGACGTCCTACAGCTTATCACCTTGGATGCCTGTCGCTGCCATCTCTGGCACTCGGCCAGCGTCTCAAAGCTGACATGATAGGTCTGAGCTTGGGCTCCGGCTGAGCTGAACGCCAGGGAATGCTGCCGTCGCTTCACTTCTTCCACCTGAAGGGGAGGAGGGGCAAAAACCAGAACCAAGAGAAAAAATCCCAGTCAGAGAGCAAAGGAAAACAAGACAAAGAACTCAATTTTCTAAAACAGGCAAAAGATTTGCATAGACATTTCTCCAAAGAAATGTCTCTCAATAAAGCCATTTAGAAAAAGCAAAGGATTACTTCACTGAAGTATGTTGAAGGAATAGGACTCGGAGCATACTCCTACGTAAATCTATTTATTAATTCCTCTGTAAGTCACAACACAGCCCATTTGATAATTGAAGATTTGTTGCATGAATACATTCTACGGTTCTGCACGCTGGGGGCAAGGAGGGGGAAAACACAAAGCCCCCGCCCTTAGTGTAATCTGTATTTGAGAAGGGACAAACACTCTAACACCGAAATGGTGACACAACGTAGCATAACACAATATAATATATAATGAATAATATCAAGAAAAAGAAAGCAGGAGAAAAGCCTGGCGAACAGGGTGGGTGATCTGAATTAAGAAAGGGCAGTCAGGGAAGGCCTCACTGAGGTAACAGGTGAGCAAAGACCCTAAGGGGGTCCAGGCGTGAGAACCTCCTAGGCGAGGAGCATTCTACATACAGGAACACCAAGTACAACTCGCTGCGATGCAGGGCTGCATGCCGTGTTTCAGAACAGGAGTCTCTGGACCGTGTGATAAGAGCCAAAGTCTCCACTGCAAAGGTAACGCAGTTCCAACCCTTTCCACCTACACTGGGGCACGATGGAGGTAGCTGTCTGCCTGCAAAGGGTGCCATGGCCTGCTTTTTGGACTCCTCTCCGTTCTCACTAAGCCCTGGGCTAGCTCCCATTTTTGACCCCCTCCAGGGCTGAAGTAGAAAGGGAAAACCAAAGGTTATTACTAGATAAGGAGAATCATAATCTGATTTCACGGTCTCTGGGCCCAGGAGATTCTAAAGGAATGCTTTTCCACAATGGGTCCATTTAAGGGTTCTTTTGGTTACCCCCCCACCCCACCCCAAACAATGACAGTGTCTCACAGATCACTTGACCTCGCTAATGCATACTCTTCCAGCAGCTGACTACTCCCTTCTCAGACATGAAAGAATCCTGTGGTCCACTGTCAGCCTATCCTCAAGGGAAGCTTATCTGACCCTCAAGATGGCCCTGCCAGGCAAGTTCTAAGAGAATCCACCCACTCATCCATCAATCTACCCACTGGCTTTTCCTCTCTCAACCCATCTGGGTCACAAACTAACAAATCCAAGGAGACACAATGATCCCAATGCATGACCTAGGCTCTTAGGCTACCTGGCTGCTCTGGTGACAGACTCATCTCTGTCCTCAAGACTTCTTGGAGGAGGAAGGACACCAATCCACTATGCCCCCCTTACTGCAAGGGACCCATATTAAGCTCTCTTGAATCCTGCTGAAACCTCTTTCGCTAGGTTTGAGGAAAAAGGCAGAAGCCATTCCCAGCTAGGAAGGCTGTAGGGATTCACAGCACAATAGCATTTCTCTTCAAAGCAATTCTCCCCCAAAATCCAATAACCCAATTCACATAGCTTTGATGAAGATGAAGTCTCTATAGTTACGGAACCACTTACACCTTTGTCTGACATCTTACTTTGATATGTCATAACTATTGAATCTTGGTGAGTCAGCTGGAAACTTCTAAATTATATTCGTAAATCATTAGGTTTCTAGTGCCAAGTAAAGACTGAATCGAATGGCAAAAACACAAAATACTTTAAGCAAAAAAGAATCATATTAAAAAGATCCCAATAAGGGGCACCTGGATGGCTCTATCAGTCAAGCATCTGCCTTCAGCTTAGGTCATGATCTCAGGGTCCTGTGATGGAGCCCTACACTGGGCTTTGCGTTCAGTGGGGAGTCTGCTTGTCCCTCTCCTTCTCCCTCTTCCTCTGCTCATGCATGTGCATGCTCCTCCTCTCAAATAAATAAAATCTTTTTTTAAAAAGATTTAATTATTTCTTTGACAAAGAGAAATACAGTGAGAAAGGGAACACAAACAGGGGGAGTGGGAGAGGGAGAAGCAGGCTTCCCGCAGAGCGGGGAGCCCAATATGGGGTTCAATCCGAGGACCCCTGGATCATGACCTGAGCCAAAGGCAGATGCTTAACAACTGAGCTACCTAGGCACCCCTCAAATAAATAAAATCTTTTAAAAAAATACCAATAGGGGCGCCTGGGTGGCTCAGTGGGTTAAGCCGCTGCCTTCGGCTCAGGTCATGATCTCAGAGTCCTGGGATCGAGTCCCGCATCGGGTTCTCTGCTCGGCAGAGATCCTGCTTCTCTCTCTCTCTCTCTGCCTGCCTCTCCATCTACTTGTGATCTCTCTCTGTCAAATAAATAAATAAAATCTAAAAAAATAAAATAAAATA
Organism: Lutra lutra; assembly: GCF_902655055.1. Classification (NCBI taxonomy): domain Eukaryota; kingdom Metazoa; phylum Chordata; class Mammalia; order Carnivora; family Mustelidae; genus Lutra; species Lutra lutra. The sequence continues at coordinate 13,725,146 of NC_062294.1, forward strand.
AATTTAAAAGTACCAATAAAATTAAATAATATTTATAACACTCAACTGTGATCTCACAACAGGATCTTTTTTACTAGGAATAAACCATGCTAATGAATACGTCAAAATAAAGGATCTTACTGAAATGAAGAACAGATACTAATGATTGTTTTAGAATAATCTTTTTTAACAGATTTTATTTATTTAACAAAGAGAAAGCGAGAGACCACACACAAGCAGGGGGAGAGGGAGAAGCAGACTCCCCACTGAGCAGAGAGCCGGATGTGGGACTCAATCCCAGGACCCTGAGATCATGACCTGAGCTGAAGGCAGATGTTTAACTGACTGAGCCACCCAGGCGCCCATATTTTAGAATAAACTTTTAAATATTTTACTATGGGGTATGTGACACAGAATAATATACTCACATAATGTCAAATACTGAGAAAGGTTTATAAATCTGAGATTCTCTTTCTGCCTCTCCCTCTGCCCTCCCCCCACCTCCACGCTTGCTGGCTCAAGCACTTGCTTGCTGTCTCTTTCTAAAATAAATAAATAAATCTTAAAAAAAGAAAGAAAGAAAATAATGTTTTTGAGATTCATCCTCATTTTGGTGTATATCAGCAGTTCATTCCTTTTTACTGTTCATTCCACTGTGTGGAATGTACCACATTTGTTTATTAATTCACCAGTAGTCAATGAATTTTGGGTTGTTTCTAGTTTTTGACAATTATAAATACAGCTGCTATGAACAGTCATATAAAGTCTTTGTAAAGACAGATGTTCATTTCCCAATACCTAGGAGAAATGCTGGGTCATCTGATATGCCTATGTTTCAGTTTATAAGAAATAAGAAAACTGTTTAGGGGCGCCTGGGTGGCTCAGTGGGTGAAGCCGCTGCCTTCAGCTCAGGTCATGATCTCAGAGTCCTGGGATCGAGCCCCGCATCGGGCTCTCTGCTCAGCAGGGAGCCTGCTTCCTCCTCTCTCTCTGCCTGCCTCTCTGCCTGCTTGTGATCTCTCTGTCAAATAAATAAATAAAATCTTAAAAAAAAAAAAAAAAGGAAATAAGAAAACTGTTTTCCAAAGTGACTGTACTCCCACCAATGATGTGAGAGCATTCCAGTTGCTCCTCATCTTTGCTAAATTTGGTACTCATCAGTCTTTTGATTTTAGTCATCCTAGTGGTTTGCAGAATCTGTGATAGTGATTTGCATTTCCCTAATGACTCATGAGGGTGAGAATCATCCTATGTACGGATTTGCCATCTGTAGATCTTCACTGGTAAAGGAGCTGCTCAACCCTTCTGCCCAATTTTTACTAGGTTATCTGCCTTTCTGCTGCTGTGTTGTAAAATTTCTTTATTAATTCTGGAGAGAAGTCCTTTGTTGCAGATAAGCTTTCATAAAAATGTTTTGTATGATGTTAATATGACCACACCGATTTTCTTTTGGTTGCTATTTGACTAGCATGCTTTTCACACCATCCACATTCAACCTTCTAAGTGTAGGGTCTCTTACAAACAGCAAGTACTGAGGGTATCTGGATGGTTTAATAGGTTAAACATCTGCTCTAAGCTCAGGTCATGGTCCTGGGGTCCTGGGATCGGGCCCCACACTGAGCTCCCTGCTCAGCCAGGAGCCTGCTTGTCCTTCTCTCTGCCCCTCCCCCTGCTCGTGCTCTCTCTAATAAATAAATAAAATCTTATAAAATAAACAGCAAGTACTGGGATTTTAAATGACAACTTGTATCACAATTATGATTACTGATATATTTCTATATGTTTCTGTCACTATAATTTGTGATAATTTACCATGCCAATGATTTCATTCATTTCTCTCCGCTCCTTTCCTGCCTTCTTTTAGCACTACAGAATGTTTTGTTTTCTTTTCCCTCTCTACTTTTAGTGGCTTTCCTTAAAATTTTTACACTCATACTTAAGGTTTTTCCTAATAAAGTTAAAAGTTATTTGGTATTTCTATTCTCTTATTCCATGGCTGTATCACACATTACTTATCAAACATACCACTATATCTTAAATATCATTCGGGGCAGTTTGAGCTTTAAGAGTTTATATTCATATTTAAAATATTTTAAAAATTTCAACTTTTTACAATCAATATTAACTTTACCATCATATTTTGTCAATGCCTGCACTTATCATTATTTCTTATTTCTTACAACTTCCCTTTGAATGTCCTCTCCTTTGCTGTATTCTTTTCTCTTTTATTTTTGGTGGGGTTGGGGGGGTGGGAAGGGCTGTCATTTTCTTTTAACTTATTTTCTTCATTCTGTCCTTCAGCTCCCAAGACCAGAACCAGGTCTCATATCAGTAAGTGCTGGGTTGCTGGCCCTGGTTGAGAGTGGAGCGTGCACATTCATTCAGTGGGGACGTGTTCACTTCCTGGTCACAGGGCACATAACTGGTTCCTTCCACTTTTCTAGGACCACGGCGAGAAAAAGACTTGGTTCCAGTCAGTGGTTAACAGCTGTTTGGGGCTGTTTTTTTGTTTATTTGTTTTTTCTTTCCAGCTTTCCTTCAGGAGCAGAGTACCACTCATCTCCTGCTTCAAGGACTAAGCCTGGGCCAGGTTCTTCTTATAAGCAGAGGACTTTTAAACCCAAATACTTATAGGGGCTGAACTCCTGGGCTGCCACGACCTTTCAGGCCCAGAACCCAGCAGGCCCTCGGATTCAGACCCTCTCATAGCATCTATTCTACATTCCATAGCACAGCTGTGTCTTTTTACATATTTACCTTTTGAATATATCTATTTTACTGATATTGCTATGCATCTGGGCCAGACTGGACATTTCAAAGCATGAATGGACTAAATCATTTCATACAGAAGTTCTCTAAAATTCAGACTGTTTTATGATACTCAAGATGGAAAATAAAGAAACAAAATGATGTACAGCTTCATATAAATATTAACGTACCTGTTTCTAGTCATCTGTCAGTCTGTTTCAAAGACTTGCAAATGAACTCCTGCCTAGGATGGGGAATTCTCCAGCACAGACCAGAAACGGTATGCCTCCACTCCCCTTGCTGCTGGAGAGGCGCTTGTGACCACCCACGACTCTGAATTTAAGCCAAATGGGGAAAAAGGAGAAGCTGGAAAGAATCAGTTTTGGGGATGGATGTGGCAGGAGGCTGCAAGTGGCAGCATTCTCGGTCTACTCGGGTGTTATGGGGGCCCAGCAGTGGAGGCAGAGGTATCATCAACAAATGGGTTCTGCAGCAGAATTTGGGGTATGAACAGGCTTTGGACCTCCCAGAGAACCTGTGATATAAATAAGCCTGTTTTATGCTTAAATTAGCCTAAGTAAAGTTGGGGTGCCTGGGTGGATCAGTCGGTTAAGCATCTGACTTGGTTTCAGCTCAGGTCGTTATCTCATGGGTCATGAGATTGTAAAATCATGAGATCATGAAATTGAGCCCAGTGTTGGGTTCCAAGCTCAGCAGGGAGTCTGCTGTTCTTCTCCCTATCCCTCTGCCCCTCCCCCTGCTTGCACACTCTCTCTCTCAAATAAATGAATCTTAAAAAAAAAAAAAAAAAAAAAAAAAAATAGCCTAAGTCGGTTTCTTCTGGGTAAAACTAAGAACTCTAAAAAACAAACTTTGTAATGCAATCTTTAATAATGCTCATATTGGCTTCTTTAAAAAGATGTGGGGAAAACGCCAAAAATTAAATGTGATTTTAATTAAGATCAAACAAATGAAGAAAAATCATTTTTATGAGTCTTACCTTTCCCCCAACCAGAGGCAAAATGTGCATCTTCCCAGTCTGACAATCCTTCACCGAGGAAACGATGAGGCACGTCCCACAGAGAACAACTAGGCGTTCAGCCCACTTATGCAGCTGGGTCTTTCCCTTGCGTACATTATAGATGCCAGACAGAAGGATTCGATCCAGATGATCCATCTGGCATGGTTTTTCTAAAAGAAAACAGAACAGGAGTCAGCATTCAGAAGTCACCATTCAAGTATATGAGACTCCTACAAGGAAGAAGAAAGTATTGTGCGCCAATATTCAACAACCTCGTTTACAGATTTAAGTTACCAAGCAATACACATATCATAAGATATTATCTCAGTTCTAAAGTGTTATCTATCACTTCAGTTTTACAATGGGGGTACTGCGGATGTTGGGCCGGGGAGGAAGATTTTATTTTGGGTGCAATTGTTAATTCTTCTTCCAACACAGTCCTATCTCCATGTACACAGAGAAAGGCAATCTGGCAAGTCATTAAGATCACAGACTTTGGGGCCAGACATGCAAACCTGAGTTTGAATCCTGGTTCTGCCACTTACTTTGTTTCTTTGAACTACTTAATATAATCACTGAGGTTGACTTTCCTCATTTATACAGTCTGGATCTTAATACTACTTATCTTTAGGGTTTTCTTTTTCAAAAATTAGCATAATTAATTTAAAGTCCTGAGCATACTTTTGGGTAACAAAAGGAGTACTGAATAAATGACAGCAACTCTTATGATGAGTCCATTCTAGACGGAAGAAATTAATAAGTATGGGACCACACTAGTTCTGACACATTACTCCATTTTCCAGTTCCTTGTGAGGAAGAGCTTATGGCCAATACTTCAATCAACTATCCCAATCTTGGTGGCAGAAGCGCATACGCGCATACAAGAGTTTCTTTCTTTTTGTACCTTCCCTCCCCATTAGAAATCTTTCTAAGGCTGAGACACAGTGAATAAAACAGCACATTATGACAGAAGACAGATTCTTGATTAAAACATGGCTAAAACCAGACTACACAAAAATGAACAGGAGCACCACTAGTATGAGGTGCTGCAAAGAGCAATCAGCTGGGAAGAGAGAAGACTGCATTATATTTGATATTATCACAGGATTGATTATGGAACCTGGCCATCCTGTCGCCCTTTTAACTATGTGTTTCCCATAGATGATCTGAGGAAATGGGTTAGACCACTTCAAAGCTTTAAAACTTTCTATTTGACACTAGCTCTGGGGGGAGACCCATCTCTCCTTCTATTTGAGGCCAATCCTTGGATCTATATTCCAAACTCCACCTTTCTCGGGGAGTTTGGTTCTTCTCTCTTCTAACTCTTTAGCTCCACCCTCCTTACTGTTCCTGTCAAAGCTACAAGAGCATTCCCATTTTCTCCCGTGCCCTCTCGGTCTCAACTGTGGAATTTCTTTAGTTCAGTGATTCTCCGATTTGGGAGTGTCCAAGACTTACTATGTAAGTCCAGTTTAAAATGTGGGACGCTGACACCCACCCATGGAGAGTCTAATCCACAGGGCTTGGGATGGAACACAGGGAAATGTTGGTCCACAAACTGTATTTCGAAAAATTGTAAGTTTACCCTTCAAGACTCTTTTGTTCTCATTTGTGCCTCTATATGAGCTATCTCTGCTATCTCACCTCCTATTTACTCAATTTTCTTCAGTCTGGCTTCCAGCCTCCAAACTGCCCTATTCAAATGATGATCATGGCCCTCAGAATTCTATCACCTGCCCCAATTTTCCCTTGGTTCTAATCGCATATCTAATTGTCTGCTAGACGTGTCCAAAACATGTCCCCAACCACCTCAATTTCCAATATCAGACTAGAAAGAAAACTATCTTTATTTGCAAACTACAAGATCTTGTATATAGAAAATCCTAAGTGAGCCACAAAAAAGATAATTACAACCAATAAGTGAATTCAGCAAAGCTACAGAATACAATTTTTTTTTAAGATTTTATTTATTTATTTGACAGATTACAAGTAGGCAGAGAGGCAGGCAGAGAGAGAGTCGGGGAAACAGGCTCCCCGCTGAGCAGAGAGCCCAATGTGGGGCTCGATCCCAGGACCCTGAGACCATGACCTGAGCTGAAGGCAGAGGCTCAACCCCCTGAGCCACCCAGGCGCCCCACAAAAAAATTCCTTAAAAAAAAAAAAAAAGATTTACTTTTATTTGAGAGCAAGAGAGAAAGAAAACACACAAGAGGGGGAGGTAAAGGGCAGAGGGAGTAAGTCCTCAAGCAGACTCCCTGCTGAGCAGAAAGCCCAGTACAGAGATTCATCCCGGGACACTGAGATCATGACCTGAGCAGAAATCAAGTGTCAGACGCTTAACCAAATGAACCACAAAGGCACCCCAGATACAAAAATTTTTTAAAAAATCAACTGTATTTCCATGCATAAGGAATAAATAATTCAAAATAAAATTAGGAAACTTACTACATCTAAGATAACATCAAAAAGAATAAAATGAAAATAGTACAGTGAAAACTACAAAACAGAGTTGAAAGAAGTTGCAGACCTGGGGCACCTGGGGGGCTCCGTGGGTTGAGCCTCTGCCTTCGGCTCGGGTCATGGTCTCAGGGTCCTGGGATCGAGTCCCACATCGGGCTCTCTGCTCAATAGGGAGCCTGCTTCCCCCTCTCTCTCTCTTCCTGCCTCTCTGCCTACTTGTGATCCCTCTGTCAAATAAATAAATAAAATCTTAAAAAAAAAAAAAAAAAAAAAAGAAGTTGCAGACCTAAGTAAATGGACAACATTCAGGGTTCATGGGTTAGAAGATATAATATGGTTAAGATGAAAAAACTCCCGAAACTGATCTACAGCAGTGTGATCCCTATCAAGATTCCAGCTGCCTTCACGGCAGAAACTGACACAAAAACCCTAAAATTCATACAGAGAAGCACGGGAGACTCAGAACAGACAAAACAATTTTAAAAAGAACAAAATTGGAGAACTCACATTCCCTAATTTCAAAACTCAACTATGGAGTATGGAGTTGCCATATACAGTACAGTACTTAGGGCATCCGGCTGGCTCGGTTGGTATAGATTCTGATTCTTGATCTTGGGGTCATGAGTTTGAGCACCACACTGGGTGTAGATATGACTTAAAAAAAAAAAGCAGAGCACTGATGTAAGAACAGACATAGAGCAATGGAACAGAGCTCATAAATAAACCTCTACATTTATGCACATTTGATTTCTGAGCAGGGTGTCAAGATAACTCCATGGGGAAAGAAGAGTCTTCTCAACAAATGGTGCTGAACAATTAGAAAGCCACAGGCAAAAGAATAAAGTCAGATCCCTAACTTCATATCATATACAAAAATTAATTCAGAATGGATTACAGGCCTAAATATAAGACCTAAAACTATAAAACTCCTAGAAGAAAACAGTGGAAGAGATCTTGTGGTCTTAAGTCAGGCAAAGGTTTCTTAGGCATCAACACAAAAAGTAAAAGTGACATGGGATGCCAATCAGTGAAGCATCTGCCTTTGGCTCAAGTCATGACCCCCGGACCTTGGGATCGAGTCCGGAGTCGGGCTCCCTGCACAGTGGGGAGTCTGCTTCTCCTTCTGCCCACAGCCCCGTCCCGTGCTCGTGTTCTCTCTCTCACACTCTCACTCTCTCAAATAAATAAAAACCTTTAAAAAATAAAGTGACAAAAAAGAAAATATAGAAAAATGGACTTCATCAAAAGTAAAAAACTGTCATGCTTCAACAGACACCATCAAGAAAGTAAAAAGATGACTCACCAGCTAGGAGAGAATAGTTACAAATCATGAACATATTTAGAGACTTGTATCCAGAATAAAGAACTGCTACAATTCAGCAATAAAGACGAATAGCACAATTAAAAAATGGGCAAAGAATCTGAATAGATATTACTTCACAGAAGATATATAAAAGGCCAGCAAGCACATGAAAAGATGCTCCATCTCATTGTGACCAGAGAGATGCAATCAAAACCACAATGAGATAGCAGTTCACATCCACTAGGATGACTATAATAGAAAAAGACAAACATTAGAAAGCGTTGGCAAAGATGTAAACCAACACCACTGGAGCAATCACGAAATGGTGCAGCCACTGTGGAAAGCAGTCTGGTAGTTCCTCAAAAGTTTAAACAGAGACCCACCATATGCTCCAGCAATTCCACTCTCACATCTATATCCAAGAGAACTGAAAACACATGTCCACACAAGAACTCATACACACATGCTTGTTCAGAGTAGCATCATTCGTAAGAGCCAAAAGGCAGAAACAACCAAAACGCCCAGCAGCTGAGCAATGCATAAACCAAAGGTGGCACTATCTGTTTACACAATGAAACACTGTTCGGCCATAAAAAGAAATGAAGTACGGACACCTATAACGACATGGATGAGCTCTGAAAACACTAGGCTGAATATAGGAAGCCAGAAGGCCAAGAATGTATGATTCCACTTACAGGAACTGTTCAGAACAGGAAAATCCGTAAGGACAGAACGGAGATCTGTGGTTGCCAGTGCTGTGGGAGTGGGGAATGGAGAATGATGCTAATGGATACGGGGTCCTGTTTTACAGTGATGAACACATTCTAAAATTAGACTGTGGTTATGGCTGGATACCTCTCCGAATATACTAAAAGGCATTGAATTGTACACTTTTAGAGCATGAATGTTATGTGAATCATATCTCAATAAAACTGCTATTTAAAAAAAAAAATCTCATTATTCTCCCCAAACATGCCAATGGCTTCTATATTCCCCACCCTGGTTAACAGTATCACCTACTACAAAGTAGGCTAAATTATGTAAAAATGGGACTTCATGATAGTTACCATGTTTTCAAATTGCCTAATAGTCTTTTTAAAAGTTTACATGAAAAAGATGTTATATCAACTGATATATAATTCTGAGTCTGTTCTTACTTGGCCTTATTTCTTTGTATTTTATACAGATAAATCTACCTACCACCACTCTCGTTGTGTTTTGGAAAAGTCATTTACATATGAAATAACATGCTGTTTTATTAATTTTGGAGTGTTTGCTAGACATTCAGTCTCTGATCTGAAAGTGATTATAAAAAAAAGAAAAAAAATGAGGTGTGCCTGGTGGATTAGTTGGTTGAGTGTCCTACTATTGATCTCAGCTCAAGTCTTGATCTCAGAGTTCTGAGTTCAGGGCCACACTGGGCTCTATGCTGGGCATGGAGACTACTTAAAAAACAAAAAAACGAGAATGAGAAAGTTCTAGTAAGTATTCGGAATGTGTAACAGTTCGAATTAAAAAATAGTTTCACAATCTCAAAAGCCAAGGTCCTATGTGGAAAATTACGGATAATTTTAACTTCCTTATATTTATACATCCAAATGTTCTGTAAAGAAAATGTAATGTTTTTATAATTTTAAAAAGTTGCTAAAAAACAATCAAGGGCAACCCTGTAGCAATGAGTTCCTCTACTGTCCAGAATATAATCTCTAAATATCATTTTTCATTAAAATGAACCAAGAGTCCTTAGAAAAAGAGTTTATTCCTGGTCTGAGTCAGACAATGAAAAGATGAGCTTAGGACATCTTGTTGTGCCAGAACTTAATGGAAAATCCAGAATGCTATCATAAACTCCTGGGGTCATGCTGAAAGGACAGAAGCCAATGTAAAGAGCTCCCACTAGCTGAAATGGGACAAAATGAGCAACAAAAAAAGTAATGGCTGTAATGAGTCAAAACAAATACATACAAGCCCATGAGCTCACAATGACAGACAAAAAGAATCATATAGAGTGTGAATATAAACTGAAAGACAAAACAATAGAGTTTCTAGAAAATAATAAAGGTAAATTTATTAAACTGTTCAACTGGACTATATTAAAATGAAGTAATCAAAAGACACCATTAAGATTCTGGTTCTGAGTAAGATGGAGAAGGCGCACTCCACCCTGTCTTTCCCACTAAATGCACCTGTAAGACCTAGACAGAATGCACAGAGCAGCTATACAAGGATGCCGAAAAGTAAAGAGTAGCATGCAGATTAGGGAAAAAGAACACAATGTGAATTACCACCCAAGCAGTGGCAAGTTTCTCATTGTTTCCTCCTGTGACATCTTCCAGCCCAGGACTCAGGAAGGCCCAAGATCAGAGGCAGGTGCTGGTGTGGACAGAGAGCTCTAGGAAACGCCCTCAGGTCCTGTCTTAAGTAGGAGAAAAGGGGTCTCCTAACACTCAGAGAGAGTGGGAGAAATTCCTCATCCCTTTCCCTCTTTTCATTTTCTTAAGTTCCAGCCCCCAAAAGAGGGGACACAGGAACCTAAAACTCTGAGGGGTGTGACTTCCTCTCTGGTTAGAAGATCCGCAATCCCACGGTGAAACCTGTTGAATTTTTGGTCTCCCTGTCCCACTGGGAGTCCTGCAGTGTGGATGCCCTTGCAGGATGTGTCCAACAGGGCAGGTTAAGTAAAACCCCAGGAAATAGCAAAGAGGAAGGAGATCTGGAAAATGACCCCCCTAAAGTTGTCTATGAACTCCAGGGCTTGCCCTTGAGGTATACAAATGTGAATGTGATCCCAAGCAGCAGGCCAAAATCTCTGCCAACTGAACTAAGGGATAGAGCCAAAGGGAGAGAAGAAACAGCACAAGAAATACAGGAAAACTCCTCTAGTGAGAAAGATTATAGTGAAACTTATGGATTCAAGAAGTTCAGCGAACCCCAAACAAACCCAGTGAAATTCTAGCTCAGATACTATATAATCAAAGTGCTGAAAATTAAAGACAAAGTCTCAAGAGAAGCCGGAGAAAATGGAAGTACTATTTATACCGGAACAACAGTTCAAATGACCGCATGAAGGGTGTGCAGGAGGAGCTCTTCTGTACTAGCCCTCCAACTGCTCTGAAAATCCAAAGTTAGCTCCAAATAAAAAGTTAAACCAAAAAATACTGGCAGATATGTAAGAAGGTGAAAATGAAATATTTACTTACATTCAAAGATCAAAATAGGAAACCTCACAGCAAATTTCAAATTTACAACAGGCTCTCATACCACACAAAAAACTTCTATTTGAAGTATTTCACTAGAAAACTTGGCAAAGCAGTGGTGGCTAAAGTAAGTCCACCATCTGGTTTCATGATCCCAAATAAATCTTACATCTTCAGGCCTTAGTTTCCTGAGTTTAAGACCAAGGAGTTGGATTAGGTGTTCTCATTTGATGGATCTCTCATCCTCCTCTAAACTCTCTCTCCAGGGGCGCCTGGGTGGCTCAGTGGGTTGAGCCGCTGCCTTCGGCTCAGGTCATGATCCCAGGTCCTGGGTTCAAGCCCCACATCAGGCTTTCTGCTCAGCAGGGAGCCTGCTTCCTCCTCTCTCTCTGCCTGCCTCTCTGCCTACTTGTGATTTCTCTCTGTCAAATAAATAAATAAATAAATCTTTAAAAAAAAAATTAAAAAAATTAAAAAAAATAAACTCTCTCTCCAACAACTAAACAGCGGAGTATCTTAGAAGTTAAAAAGATGAAATTTAGAAGCAGATAGATGTATCTGCTTTCTGGCTCTGCTATTTGACTGGGGCATGTGACAGTCTCTCAGGAATAATCACATCTACCTAGAAGGTTTTTTTTTTTTTTTTAAAGATTTTATTTATTTATTTGACAGAGAGAGATCACAAGTAGACGGAGAGGCAGGCAGAGAGAGAAAGAGAGGGAAGCAGGCTTCCTGCTGAGCAGAGAGCCCGATGTGGGACTCGATCCCAGGACCCTGAGATCATGACCTGAGCCAAAGGCAGCGGCTTAACCCACTGAGCCACCCAGGCGCCCCTACCTAGAAGGTTTTAAGGGTTACATGAGACAAGGTATACAGAGTGCTCAGCACTTGAGAAAGCACTTGGCACACAGCAAGGGTATAAAACCAAAGCTAGTTATTATAATGAAAATTCTGCCTGCGTTAAGCCTCCTTTCCCTATGTTTAAGAATTCTTTCCGGGTATCGTGACAATTTCCACAGTTTTAACATCCCCACCTACCCTACCCCCAGATCTGTATGTCCTAAGCTCTAGTTTCACATTGCCAACTACCTGTCAGACATCTCACCACCACTCAAAATGAAACATTCCCAAAACCAAGTCATCACCATCCCTATGAAGCAGCTCCTTCTCACAACTCAAGCCCTGACATTCTCCTGAGGTAACCCCGGCTTAAAACCTCAGGGTCAGCTTCAATTCTTAGGTTCTTTTCCTCGCTTCCCCTTTTCAGTCAGTCATCAACTCTCACCGATTATCCCTTCAAAAAGTCTCTCATTTGAACAATTCCTTCCCATTCTCCACTCCAGGTCCCTATTAATTCACATCTGAATTATTCTCCACACTGGTGCCAGATTCACCTTCTCTGGCTCACTTGGATCCTCTCACTTCCTGCTATCATCTGCCAAATGAAGACTAAACTCCTGATACTGCCCTCAACACCCAGAACAATCTGGAATCTAATTCTCTGTGATTCACAGGACATACACTGAGGTGTCTAATCTCCCACCCAAAGTCCTCCTTTTCCTTTCTGCTAACAAAATTCTGTCAATTTTTAGAGAACAAACTCAAATACTACTTCTTCACAAAGGTTTCTCTGATTCCAGAGATCTCCCTGATTTTTCAGAGAAGAACAGTGATAAGGTACTTCCCTACCAGCTATCAAAATGTGTTATACAGGGGCACCTGGGTGGCTCAGTGGGTTAAGCCTCTGCCTTTGGCTCAGGTCATGATCCCAGGGTCCTGGGATCGAGCCCCACATTGGGCTCTCTGCTCGGTGGGGAGCCTGCTTCCTCCTCACTCTCTGCCTGCTTCTCTGCCTACTTGTGACCTCCATCTGTCAAATAAATAAAATCTTTAAAAAAAAAATAAATAAATAAATAAAATAAAATAATTTTGGCATTAGCACGAGACAAATTGGTCAACTCTATCGTGTCCAAAAATAGAACACTGCCTTTATAAGAACTTAAGAATAATAAAGATGGAGGGGCGGGTGGGGCGGGGAAAAAAAAAAAAAGAATAAAGATGATATTTCAAATCAGTAGGAAAAGGATGATGTATTCCATAAATGTTGTTAGGACAAAACACTATCTACCTATAGAGAAAAAGTAAAGTTTGATCCCTACCTTACGCATATTTCAAAAATCTAGAGTACTGAAAGTACAGATTGCCTTTATGACCTAGGTTAAGGACTATAAATGCATTAAAGGAAAGGACTCACCAAATCTGACTAAATAAAACTTCTGCACAAAAAAAAATTAAAAAAAAAAACAAACTGCACAATTAAAAACAATAAACAGGGGCACTTTGGTGGCTCAGTGGGTTAAGCCTCTGCCTTTGGCTCAGGTCATGATCTCAGGGTCCTGGGATCAAGTCCCACATCGGGCTCCCTGCTCAGCGGGGAGTCTGCTTCTCCCTCTCCCACTACCCTCTCATGCTCTCTCTCTCTCAAGTAAATAAATAAAAAATATTAAAAAAAAAAACCAACAACATTCCAGGGTGCCTGGGTTGCTCAGTTGGTTAAGTGTCTGACTCTTGGTTTCAGCTCAGTTCATGGGCTCATGGGTCCTGAGATGGAACCCACGTCCAGCTCCACCCTCAGGAGGGGGTCTGCTTGAGATTCTCTCCCTCTCGGGGCGCCTGAGTGGCTCAGTGGGTTAAGCCGCTGCCCTCAGCTCGGGTCATGATCTCAGGGTCCTGGGATCGAGCCCCGCATCGGGCTCTCTGCTCAGCAGGGAACCTGCTTCCTCCTCTCTCTGCCTGCCTCTCTGCCTGCTTGTGATCTCTATCTGTCAAATAAATAAATAAAAAATCTAAAAAAAAAAAAAAAAAAAAAGAGATTCTCTCCCTCTGCCCTCTCCCCATTTGCATGCGTGCTCTCTCTCTCTCAAATCTTTAAAAAAAAAAGTAACAACAACAAAAAACTATTCTACCATCTTTACATAATTATGTTTATGATTATGCACATCTTAGTCATATTTTATATGCATTTTTCACATTTATAATCATTGTGTCCATATATTTTTCCTCTGTAAAAAATGTAGTTTTAGGGGTGCCTGGGTGGCTCAGAGTTAAGTTAAAGCCTCTGCCTTCGGCTCTGGTCATGATCCCAGGGTCCTGGGATCGAGCCCCGCATTGGGCTCTCTGCTCAGCAGGGAGCCTGCTTCCTCCTCTCTCTCTCTCTACCTGCCTCTCTGCCTGCTTGTGATCTGTCTGTCAAATAAATAAAAATTAAAAAATCTTTAAAAAAAACTTGTGAAATTAAAACCACTTCTTTTTTTAAAGATTTTTATTTATTTATTTGACAGAGATCACAAGTAGGCAGAGGCAGGCAGAGAGAGAGAGGAGGAAGCAAGCTCACTGTGAGCAGAGAGCCCAACACAGGGCTCGATCCTAGGACCCTGAGATCATGACTGGAGGCGAAGGCAGAGGCTTTAACCCACTGAGCCACCCAGGCACCACTACAGTCTCATTACTTATAGCATTTCAGTGTCTTACAATCACCTCCCAGGTCCATTCACTGCTATCAACTTGGTGTATATCTGTTCAGAATTTTCTAACTTATATTCATACCTAATATATATTTGTAGAAATATATTTTGTGTACGTAAGTGGTATTATTTGCTTGGTCTTCATGCTTTTTCACTCAACCATATGTTTTGGAGATCTTTCCTTAGCTGTCTTCTATATGCAGTTCTCTAAGTTGCACAGTATTGAATATCATGTATTATAATTTATGTAACCATTTTGCTAGTGATAGACCTTTACAGTATTTCCAGTTTTGACTATTGCCAACAGCATTACAGTAAAATCGCCTCCTTTGTGCCCGTGTTTCCTCAGAGTAGATGTGTAAACATGAAATTAATGGGTCATAGAATATTTGCATTTAAAATAATGCAGAACAAATGTATAGCCCATCAGTATATCAAAGTACCCCTTTACCCACAATTTCACCTTTTAATATTATTAGCATTTGAAAGTTTTACTAATATGATAAATAAAATGATGGTGTCTTTGTTTTCATTTTCGTTTACCTGAGTACTACTAGTATGGTTGAATGTTGCTTCGATTTTCATTGGATCTTTAGATTTCTTCTTCTTTGAATAACCCATTGATATTTCTGTGTAAATTTTTGTCTTATTTTCATATTGAACCAAAGAATATGTGTATGTAGGGGCGCCTGGGTGGCTCAGTTGGTTGAGCAGCTGCCTTCGGCTCAGGTCATGATCCCGGAGTCCTGGGATCGAGTCCCACATCGGGCTCCCAGCTCCATGGGGAGTCTGCTTCTCCCTCTGACCTCCCCTCTCATGCTCTCTCTCTGTCTCTCAAATAAATAAATTAAAAAAAAAAAAAAAAAAAGAATATGTGTATGTATTCTAAGTATACATCCTTTGCATACTATATTTGCAAAAAAAATGTTTTCTCGGCCTATAACTTGTCCTTAAATTTTGCTTATTTTTATTTTTTTTTTTTTAAAGATTTTATTTATTTATTTGACAGAGAGAGAAAGCACAAGCAGGGTAGTGGCAGGCAGAGGGCGAGGAAGAGGGAGAAGCTGGCTCCCGGCTAAGGACCCAATCCCAGGACCCCAGGATCATGACCTGAGCCAAAGGCAGACACTTAACTGACTGAGCCACCCAGGCGCCCTGGGACAAAGATTAACTTTAACAATAATAACTGATGTTGGCAAAGGTACAAAGAAACAAGCATTCTTAAATGCTACTGATGAGAGCACATATCAGTATTGTCTGTGCAATTTAGGAATATTTTGATAAAATTAAAAAAAATATATATATATGTATTGACTCAAAAATCATATTTGTAGGGTGCCTGGATGGCTTAGTCGCTAAGCGTCTGCCTTCAGCTCAGGTCATGATCCCAGAGTCCCGGGATCGAGCCCCATATCGGGCTCCCTGCTCAGCGGGGAGCCTGTTTCTCTCTCTCCCTCTCCCCAGCTTGTGTTCCCTCTCTCACTGTGTCTCTCTCTGTCAAGTAAACAAAATCTTAAAAAAAAAAAAATCGTATTTATAGCAATTATGTCCTTGTCCCTCCACCCTAGAGATCAGCCACTCTCCTGACTTTTATTATCATTTCCTTGCTTTCTTCATATTTTTGCCACTTATATATGCATCCTGGATCAGTTATAGCAGGTTAAACTACTGCAACGAAAAAAACATAATGGCTCAAACACAAAAGAAATGTAATCCTCTTAGGGTAGACACTGCAGGTTTCTGAGGTCAACACTATCAAGAAACTCAGGCTGATGACAGCTCTGCCATTTCAACATATGACTTCTAATACTGCTTTGATGAATGCCATCCTAGCCCATGGAAGAAGACAAGGGCACTAACCAGATACAGAGGGACACCTGGGTGGCTCAGTCAGTTAAGTGTCTGCCTTTGGCTCAAGTCATGATCCCAGGATCCTGGAATTGAACCCTACCATTGGGCTCCCACTCAGCAGGGAACCTGCTTTTCCCTCTGCCTGCTCTTGCTCTCTCTCTCTCTCTCTCTCTGACAAATAAACAAAATCTTCAAAAAAAAAAAAAAAAGGAACCAGGTACAGAAGCAGCACAATTCCACTCCATACCAGGGAAGAAAACTGTGTCACATGTGAGCAAACCTAACTGCAAAAAAGGTTGGGAAGTGACATGTAGTTGGGCAGTCATGTGCCAACTGTAACTCTATTATTATGGAAGGAAAGAACAAATTTTGACGGACAGATAGTAATACTGCCACACATCTGTAAACAATATGGCTGAATTTTGTCTGGTTTTGAACTTTAAATGAATGGAAACATACTACGTGATTCTTCTGTATCTGGCTTCATTTTTTTGTGCTTATGCTCTTTGGAAAAAACTGTCTTAGGGTGCCTGGGTGGCTCAGTGGGTTAAGCCTCTGCCTTCGGCTCAGGTCATGATCTCAGGGCCCTGGGATCGAGTCCTGCATCAGGCTCTCTGCTCAGCAGGGAGCCTGCTTCCCCCCCACTCTCTGCCTGTCTCTCTGCCTATTTGTGATCTCTCTCTGTGTGTCAAATAAATAAATAAAATCTTTAAAAGAAAGGAAGGAAGAAAGAAAATGTTCAGGCTGGGACTTATACTACCTGAGCCACAGAGCCCCAGAATTACAACTTCACTAGTAAATCACACCTTCTAGACTCCTCTTCCTCATACACAAATAAAGAGTTCATTAATGTGCTCTCTTAATCTCTGTGACTGATCATGCTACCTACTCATCTTTAGTCAATTATGTTATTTCCACAGCTTTTATCATGAATTTGCACTGAGCCAGTCATTCCACTAACTCACTTTCCCCCAGAACTCCCTTTCCAGCAACACTACTAATGAACATTTGCATAATGGCTGCTTGGGGTACGGGGTATCTTTTAGATCCAGCAAGCACAGCAACATTAACTGGTTTGAACTTAGGCCTTTATGACCCTGGCCTCATTAACACTATATGCTAACTAAGCTAACTCACCAAAGACACTCTATATAAAATATTTAAAGCTGATTACTAAGCTATTTGCTTCTAAGAGAATATTTCAGATATTTTTTCTTCTCCTATCAGTGGTTGTCTCAGGATTCAGGAACTGAGTGGATAGAGGAACAAGGTGAGAGGGAAGCACACTTTTTGTGATCGTTTTAAGACAGGTCCACAAATGCTTCGCTAGTTCTCTCTCCAAAAGGTGGGCCTAATTTCCCTCTCTAGAGGGTAGGCTGTATATGGTGGCTCACTTCGACTAAACAGAAAGTGGTAATAATGTAGGTGACTTATGAAGCTTGATCATAAAAAATACTGAGGCCTCCGTGTGTGTGTGTGTGTCTGTCTGTCTGTCTGTGTGTGTGTGTATGTGCACGTGCACACGTGTGCATGTCTGTCTCATCATTGACAGAAGCTAGTTGCCTAATCAGGAAGACACTCAGGCAGCCTTAGAAAGAGGTCTATAGGGGCGCCTGGGTGGCTCAGTGGGTTAAGCCGCTGCCTTCGGCTCAGGTCATGATCTCAGGGTCCTGGGATCGAGTCCCACATCGGACTCTCTGCTCAGCAAGAAGCCTGCTTCCCTCTCTCTCTCTGCCTTCCTCTCCGTCTACTTGTGATCTCTCTCTGTCAAATAAATAAATAAAATCTTAAAAAAAAAAAAAAAGAAAGAGGTCTATAAAGTGAAAAACTGAGACATCCTATGAAAGCTGGGTACCAGCTCCTGAGACCTACCAGCAGCTGTTTGAGTGGGCCACGCTCAAAGCGATTCTCTGAGCCCCAATCAAGCCACTGGATGACTATACCTTCAACCAAAAGACTGACTACAATTTCATGCAACCCAAACCGGAACCATCCAACTAAATTACTCCTAGATTTTTGACACGCACAAACTATATAATAAATACTTATTATCATTTTAAGTCACAAAGTTGTTTTTTTTTTAAGTTTATTTATGTTTTTTAGTAATCTCTACACCCAGTGTGAGCTGCATGTTCTACCAACTGAGCCACCCAGGTGCCCCCTAAGTTACTAAGTTGCTCTTTTTTTAAGATTTTATTTATTTATTTTAGAGAAAGAGCACATGACTCGGGGGAGGGGCAGAGGAGAGGAAGAGAATCTCAAGCTGACTCCACACTGAGCCTGGAGCCCCATGTAGGGCTGGATCTCACAACCCTGAGATCATGACCTGAGCCAAAACCAAGAGTTGGACACTTAACCAACTGAGCCACCTGGGCACTCCCATAAGTTACTAAATTTTGAGGTACTTCATTACATAGACAAGAGATAATACATACATATATATATATATATACATATATATATATATATTTTAAACTTTTGGTTTTGGTGCCATTTATACATATTTTCTAGTTTCAAAAATAATTAGCTTAAAAAACCTCTTTCCCAAACGTAATTTTCTCACTCAAATTATACTAGCTTCTCTAAATTAATAGAGCCCATTTTTGGAAATGTTCTCTGTTAAGGACCCCCTCCCCTCAAAAACACAGTAAGAACTACAAACTGTACTCTTTTAGACTCTATTAGAAATATTTTCTTAAGGGTATATGAAGATCCTGGGCATGCTATCATGCTCATCAGGTGGTGGCAAAAGATTACTGTATTAGGGCCAATACTCCTGCAATATACAACTGGGTGCAATGCAATCTCAGTGGTTCAAAAGGAGCTTGCTGACACTTCCAGGCTCAACTCTCAACCTTAGAATAAAACATATAAACAGAACTCATGTTCAACCACAATCACAAAAGGAACATGTTACTGATCCAAGCTGTTCTCTTTTTTAACCCAAGTTTTATAGGTTTAAATGGGCTGTGCTCTTCAAATTAATCTAAAGAATTTTCCTCTTTAATTCCTTTTTTTTTAGTGGGGGAGGTGTGGTGGGAAGAGGGAAAAGCAGAGAGAATATTCTTTTTTTTTTTTTTTTAAGATTTTATTTATTTATTTGTCAGAGACAGAGGAGAGAGAGTGAGCGAGCACAGGCAGACAGAGAGGCAGGCAGAGGCAGAGGGAGAAGCAGGCTCCCTGCCGAGCAAGGAGCCCGATGTGGGACTCGATCCCAGGACGCTGGGATCATGACCCGAGCCGAAGGCAGCTGCTTAACCAACTGAGCCACCCAGGTGTACCCAGAGAGAATATTCTAAGTAGGCTCCATGCCTAGTGCGGAACCCAACACAGGGCTCAATCTCACAACCCTGAGATCATGGCCTGAGCCAAAATCAAGAGATGGACCCAGGCATCCCATGGATTTTTCCTATTCAATTTCAATCTAGCAACTATTTTCCTTTCATGAACTAGCAATGAACACAAAGTAATCGAAATAAAATAAAATAAAACCAATTTTTAAGGAATATGTCACAAAACAGTGTTATGATGAAAAATTAAACATAAAATCTTTTGTGAAGTGCATTAAATAAAGCTATCTTGTGACATTAGGTCACAAGAGTTGTATTATGAGGTATACAGAGGGGCACCTGGCTGGCTCAGTCAGTAGACCATGACACTCTTGATCTCGAGTGGTAAGTTCAAGCCCACACTGGGTATAGAAATTACTTAAAAATAAACACCAACCAGGGGCGCCTGGGTGGCTCAGTAGGTTAAGCCTCTGCCTTCGGCTCAGGTCATGATCCCAGGGTCCTGGGATGGAGCCCCGCATCGGGCTCTCTGCTCAGCAGGGAGCCCGCTTCCTCCTCTCTCTCTGCCTGCCTCTCTGCCTACTTGTGATCTCTGTCTGTCAGATAAATAAATAAAATCTTTAAAAATAAATAAATAAATAAATAAACACCAACCAAAAACAACAACAACAACAACAAAAAGAAGTATACAGAAATTTAATCGACACTTTCAGGAATGAGAGCAGGGAATTTTAGTAAATAACTTTGCCTACTATATACTAATCATTCAGTTATTAGTTTGATTGTTTGATAAGTGGGTCATACTAATTCAAATTTTTCAAAATCACTTGGTGTTAAATGGCTCTGTCACTTAATAGCTGTATGACCTTGAACAAGTTGTTTAACTTCCCTGCCTCAGATTTCTCATCTGTTGAAGAAGATAATAGTTCCTATGGCATAAGGTAGTTGTAATAAACCAGGTAATTCACAACCATAAAATCACACAGTAATACTCACACAATAGTACTCAACAGTCACAGTATTAGTAGACTATGTATATTTGGAAAGCAATATTCAGAAAGTATTTAGTTTTAATAAGTCTAATTTTATTATTGAAGTGATCAGGTGAAAAACAGATGATGGGGGAAAATGCACCAAAGGAGAAACAAGAGTTAAAGAAATCCTAGATTTCAAGCCCACTAAGTTTAATAATATATAGATTTGACAAATGTATTCATCAAATGTCAAGTCATATCTGATAATGACCGCCTAGCTCTCAACATTCTTGAGGTATCCAGAACTCCATGGTTTTTTATAAGGCACCAGAAAGTAAAACTGATACTGAAAAGCATGATTTGATCAAGATTCTGACAAAGAAATAAAATGATTCTAGTTTTAAGTCAGCAAAAACACTAGAACAAGAAGAACAAAAATACATTCGGGAAGGTGTTTTGGCTAATACTTCGAAGTCTCCCTTAACTACAACTCACCTTCTTCTTTTCATTGTTTTTTTAATCACACTAGCTAAATGGCTTAAAAACAACTTTTGTTAAAATGCTTTTAAAAAGCTGAAGACAGAAAGGAGCACAAATGATCAACTAAAAGCAACTAAACACATTCAGAAAGCCACTGATGAATTCTTACCACCATAAAATCGAAGCATACAGCCAAGGTCAGGATCTGTTGCCTCCTCCTGTATACGCACAGGGTCATCAAATCCCAGCCTGGATAAGTAATCATACACAATCTGAAGAGGTCGTTCAGTAGGTTCCAGTCTCCTGCTTACACAATTTAAAAGAGAAGTATTCAGTAAGAAATAAAAATGCTGCATTTAATATTTATAATCTTTTAATATGTTCTAGATTTTTACTTCTGTATCAAGATTT
This sequence comes from Lutra lutra, assembly GCF_902655055.1. Lineage (NCBI taxonomy): Eukaryota > Metazoa > Chordata > Mammalia > Carnivora > Mustelidae > Lutra > Lutra lutra. The sequence goes on from NC_062294.1 coordinate 13,746,384, forward strand.
TCTTTAATATCATATGATACAACTAATCTAAACAGGAAGTGCTCAGAGGTTTTGGTCTCAGGACCCCTCTTTAGTCTTTGAGGATTCCCCAAAGAGCTTTTGTTTACATGGGGCATACCTACTGGTATTTACTCAATGAGGAGCTCAAATTAATGATTTCCAAATAATGGGGATGCCTAAGGGGTTCAGTCGTTTGAGCTGCCCACATAATCAGAGATGCAGTCTTTGAATTGCCTACTGTGTCTCAGGTACTATGTTTTCCACTGGCTTCAGAGATGATTCTCGCATAAAAATTAGGAGTGAATAATTCCCCAGAAATCATTCTACCATGTGGTCCCAAATGAAAGCTAAATTAAAGTCAGAATGTCTAGTAATTATTTGTGGCCTCTGGTGACACTGCACATTCTAAATCATATAGACCTAAAACACTTAAAATACGTAAATATTAAAATTTTTAGGGGCATCTGGGTGGCTCAGTCATTAAGCCTCTGCCTTCAGCTCAGGTCATGGTCCCAGGGTCCTGGGATTGGGGCCTGCATCAGGCTCCCTGCTCATTGGGAAAGCCTGCTTCTCCCTCTCCCACTCCCCCTGCTTGTGTTCCCTCTCTCACTGTGTCTCTGTCAAATGAACAAATAATATCTTTAAAATATATATATATATAAAACAAAAACCTTCCAGGCATATTTTGATAGAAGGGACTACATCAGTAATAACACAAGACAGCCCTTTTACAATTGTTTTATCAGAAAGCAAATAGTTATAAATCAATACAGTCACTAAGAGTATAGGCTCCAAAAGTCAGACTGCCTGGGTTTAGTCTTAGTTCTACCATTTATTTATCAGCTGTGTGCCCTTGGACAATTTATTCAACCTGTCTTAAATTCCTCATCAGTATAATGGGAATACAATAGTACTTAACTCACAGAGTTGTTATTAAATATACTTACTTACAAGATATTATATAGTAACTAAAGTGTTCAGCAAAACATCTTATATATAATAGTATTTAATAACACACTGATGACTTATGCAAAAAAAATTCTTAGAATTTTAATTTTAAATTAGAAATTGTATTTCATTAGAATAAAAACAAAATTATCTCCCCCATCTGAAACAATAACCAAGAAACAAGTATAGGAAACCACATGTGTGCTCAAAAGGTCTTGAAGAGGAGTGCCTGGGTAGCTCAGTGGGATAAGCATCTGCCTTTGGCTCGTCACGATCTCAGGGTCCCACGAGTCAGGCTCCCTGCTCAGCAAGGAGTCTGCTTCTCCCTCTCCCTCTGCTCCTCCCCCTAATCACGTTCATGCTATCTTCTCTCTCTCTCATAAAAAGATTAAATCTTTTAAAGGACCATTCGTCTTTATGTCTTAAAAGGATTCTGTTTAGAAAACTTATGGAGCGCCTGGCTGGCTCAGTCAGTAGAGTGTGTGATACCTGACCTCAGGGCCATCAGTTTGAGTCCCATATTGCGTGTAGAGATTACTTAAAAATAAAATCTTAAAAAAAAAAAAAAGAGGGGGGGGAACCTGGGTGGCTCAGTTGGTTAAGCTTCTGCCTTCAGCTCAGGTCATTATCCAGGGTCCTGGGATTGAGCCTTGCATGAGGCTCCCTGCTCAGCAGGGAGTCTGCTTCTCCCTCTCCCTCTGCCTCTGCCTCTCCCCCTCCTTGGGCTCTCTCTGTCTCAAATGAATAAATAAAATCTTTAAAATAAATAGAAAACTTAAGAATTGTATTAATTACAAGAAACATGATACACTTCCCATCACTGCAAAAAGATATGAAGGACATCTGTGTTTTATGGTGAAAGGAGTAGAAAATACTGTTGGCAGTAAGATTTAAGTAAAACTAACATGAAAATAGTAATACTACAAAGCTGAATGTAAACAACTACCAAAATTGTAGAGACTACTTTTAGGCAACAGGCCTCAGCAATGGAAACTTGAGCAAGACAAAAGGGCCCACAGCAACTACCAAGCTGACACTAACAGGCTCTCATTAAGCCACAGGCCCTGATCGACCATAGTCACTTATAAGCAGGCATACTTCTTAAGATCACCAAAACAGGTAAAATTCCATACGTCTCATATTCCCTCATTCCAACCTATAACTACAACTTCTGCCCATCACCTATGGCAGTCTCTCCTTTGCTGTCCTGCCTACTACTTCAATGCAGCGTACTCAATAAACTTCTACCTCTTTTGCTCTGCCTTGCGTGACTTCTTTCCCTGGCCACACCACCAACCCCCATCCAATCAGAACAGCCCACAAAAAATGATAATTTAGGAATATAAATCATACTGATGAGCACAAAAATAAACAAAAATAAAACAACTACTTGGCCCCTCCTGACTGCTCAGTGCAGACTTTTATCCATAAACTCAGAACTACTACATGAGGTATGACCAAGAACTAAAACCCTACAAAGAAAAATAAATACTGAATTTAATGGAAACAAAAAATTAACTTTTCAGAATAAAAACATCATCAATTACAACCAATCTCTAGTCAAACAAAATAAAAATTCACAAAGGATTACAGTGATATTAAGCACTTTCCAGTACAGTGGTAGAATTCTTCTAAGGAGGATGTATTGTAAGAGGGACTTCTTTTTTTTTAAGATTTTATTTATTTATTTTTCAGAGAGAGAGCGAGAGTGAGAAAGTGAGCGAGCACAAGCAGGGGGAGTGGCAGGCAGAGGGAGAAGCAGGCTCCCCGCTGAGCAGAGACCCCCCCCCCCCCCAACATGGGACTCAGTCCCAGGATCCTGGGATCATGACCTGAGCCAAAGGCAGACACTTAACTGACTGAGCCACCCAGGCATCCCTGTAAGAAGGACTTCTTATAAGCTGTATTCTGGAGCGGTCAATTAGCCATGTAACCTGAACACTGAAGGATTAACTTGAAGACAAAGGCATAAAGAGCTATCTCTCTCTTCCACTGTCAAGAAGGATTAGACTTATTCTGGATCACTCCAAAGAATGGAATTAGGAACAATGAAAAGCTGCACAGGTAAACCTGGATCAAAAATGAGGAAGAACTTTAATAATTAGAGATGACCAATAATGAAAGAGACTGATTCTCAAAATAGCTCATGGAAGGCTAGAGAACCACCTGTCACAGGAATTTTAGATAAGAGTCTCCTGAAAGAATCAGGTTGAGGCACATTTGGGTGGCTCAGTCAGTTATGTGTCCGACTCTTGATCTCAGCTAAAGTCTTGATCTCAGGGTTGTGAGTTCAGGCTCTACACTGGGCTCCACGGTGCGTGTGGAGCCCACTTAAAAAAATAAAAAATTAAAATTAAAGGGGCACCTGGGTGGCTCAGTGGGTTAAAGTCTCTGCCTTCGGCTTAGGTCATGATCTTAGGGTCCTGGGATCAAGCCCCGCATAGAGAGCCCTCCCTGCTGAGCAGAGAGCCCGCTCCCCCCACCCCCCACCTCTGCCTGCCTCTCTGCCTACTTGTGATCTCTATCTGTCAAGTAAATAAACAAAATCTTTTAAAAAATAAATAAATAAATAAAAATTAAAATTAAAGAATCAGATTGGGCCAGATAATCTTTAGGGTCTTTCCGAACTCAAGGGTCTATGAGGTATCCAACACACCCTCCTAATATAAATTTAAATTCTGCTATTATTTTTAGATACAGAGTTCGATGTACTTAAATACCATAATTCCATATAATGATCACATAGCCAAGACCAAGAAATGATATATTCAGGCTAAATCTCACCAGCTCCATTTTTCAATTTCTGTCTAGAAAATCAAGAGAAATGGAAACATCCTAATTCTGCATTTTTTACATGATCAAATTTCCTTCCAAAAGGGGCTCTGTAGACTTTGAAACCCTGTTTATACATTCCCACCTAAGGAAAGTCATGATCCTGGGGACTTGAGATCGAGTCCCTGCATTGGGCTCCATGGTTGGCAGGGAGCCCATTTCTCCCTCTCCCATTCTCCCTGATTGCGCTCTCTCTCATTCTGTCAAATAAATAAATAAAATTAAAAAAAAAAAAAAAGAACAAGAACAACAACTCAATCTCTAGCTACCTATAGAGGTAAAATCTGCAAATGTTAAGATTAATAATACAGGGGCGCCTGGGTGGCTCAGTGGGTTAAAGCCTCTGCCTTCGGCTCAGGTCATGATCCCAGGGTCCTGGGATCGAGCCCCACATCGAGCTCTCTGCTCAGCGGGGAGCCCGCTTCCTCCTCTCTCTCTGCCTGCCTCTCTGCCTACTTGTGATCTCTGTCTGTCAAATAAATAAATAAAATCTTTAAAAGAAATAATTAATAATACAGATAATACTAATACAAACAGCAATACTAAGGATACTTCAATGAATGTCTACTCCATGCCTGACTCTATGCTGAAAAGTGCTTAACATTTTATAAAGTTATGTCTGTTTTGCAAATAAGGAAAGTGAGATTCAGAATCACACAATGAGTACATAGTGGCATCAAGGTGTGCTGGTTTCATTAAAAATCCTAGTTTCTTTTGGGTAAACCACATTATTTTATATAGTTAAAATAATCTATGCAAAAGAGAGCTCAAAACACTTCATATGTTAACTTACACCAAAGAACCTAAAGAGTTATGTTTTAAAATTATTGTATTCCAGGCTATGGGGCGCCTGGGTGGCTCAGTGGGTTAAAACCTCTGCCTTCAGCTCAGATCATGATCTCAGGGTCCTGGGATCAAGCCCTATGTCAGGTTCTGCTCGGCAGAGAGCCTGCTTCCTCTTCTCTCTGCCTGCCTCTCTACCTACTTGTGCTCTCTGTCTGTCAAATAAATAAGTAAATCTTTAAAAAAAAAATTATTGTATTCCAGGCTAATATGTCATTTGAAAGATACACGACCTTTGTGTGCATCACTGTATAATACAGAATCTTACACTAGTCTTCCATCCCTGATTCTTGGGGGGAGATTCTAAAGCCTTGGAATTTCCTGAATAATAGGAGTGTCTTAGTCATTCTTGAGCCCCTGGCATCACCCCTCACAGATGAGATGACTCAAGATGCGGGCTGGTCACCATAAAGACCAACCAAGTAAAGAAAAGGCTGGGGTTTGGAGCTAGCCTGACTGTAGGGAAGGAAAACATGGCTGGAGATTGAAGGCCAAGCATGACGTCAATGAACCAATCAAGCCTACCCAATGAAATGCTAATAAAAACTGTACTGAAGGGGCGCCTGGGTGGCTCAGTGGGTTAAGCCTCTGCCTTCAGCTCAGGTCATGATCTCAGGGTCCTGGGATCGAGCCCCACATCGGGCTCTCTGCTCAGCAGTGAGCCTGCTTCCTCCTCTCTCTGCCTGCCTCTCTGCCTACTTGTGATCTCTCTCTCTCTCTCTGTCAAATGAATAAATAAAAAAATCTTAAAAAAAAAAAAAAACTGTACTGAAGTTCCATGGATCTTTCTGGTAAGTGACAAGAGGAGACATGGTGAGAGGATGACAAGGGTGAGGGCATGAAAGTTCTATGTTCATGACCCTCCCAGACCTCCCTCACCCTATGTGTCTCTTTAGTTGGCTAGTTCTGATTTGTATCCTTTACTATCCTTTACTAAAACTGTAATCATAAGTAGAACACGTTCTTGAGTCTGAATCATTCTATTATTATTAAATCTAAAAGGGTCATGGGAACTCCCAAATTTATATCCAGTTGGTTAGAAGTGTGGCTAGAATCTGAACAGCAGTCTTACTGTGGACCATGGCCTTTAACTTGTGAAGTGTGTGAAAGGTCTGGGTGGTTAGTACCAGAATTGTACTGCAGTAAACCAAGTGGTATCATAATAACCATTATGAAAGAAAAAAACATTGCCAATTAAACTATGACCCATCAACAACTATAGAACACAAGCTGATATCAGCAGTATTATGATGTAAAAACAAAAACAAAACAAAAATGAATTAATGTATAACAGATAATTTTTAAGTTTTAAAATAGCACAGAAAAATGAAGCAAAAAACAAAACTAATCTTTTCCTTCCTCAGCAGTAATCAGCTCAGTATGTATCCTGAAAGAGAACTGTTCACACTACTTTTACAACACCAAAATATGGTAAACAAGGTTTTAGTGACCTGTACAAGGTCACCCAGCAAGTCAGTGACAGAAAAGTAATCAGAATGCAGGATCCCAAACCCCAAGGGTATTTTCTGTTATAAACATCTTACTGCTTCCTAACTTATCTTAAAAAGATAGTCTATCAAACACAGAAATCTTACTCAATTTGATGACTAAGAATAAAAGTAAATATACGATCATGAGCCAAAGGGCACTCCACTTTGTCCTAAATGATCTTGTTACAACTTTTCAGGCAGAAGGCAATGTTTCAGGCAGAAACACTAAACTTCACTAGTGAGTCCGTTCTCACTTAAACGGTTCAATAAAAAAGACAAACCAAGTGTCATCATGTAAGAGCAATGGAATGGGACAGCGGCAGACCAGGCAGCAGCCAGAACGTGCTATCCACCAGCCCTCTCCAGGCCTCAGTTTCACATTTATGAAACAAAGGGAAATGCTCTCAGTTATTCCCACTAGGAAGTTACCGGTCTTTTGGGCAAGACAATTCTTGGTTGTACAAGTCTATCCCACATACTGAGGACATTAAGCCTTTCTGGCCCTTCCCCCTAAATGGTGGTAACTCTCCCTAGTAGTTCTGACAACCAGCAAACACTGCCCCCACATATATTTCTGAATGGAGAGGGCGGGGAGGGGGTCGTTAAGTTGGGTACACTTTGTTTCCTTAGTAGATGATCTCTTTCAGGTTCCTTCAAGTGCTACAATTCTATAAATTAGTAATCCTTCAGTTTTACTGAAGTGACAAATCCGTGACTGAAAAAAGAGTATGGAAAGAAGGAAGTCATGGATGGTTTAGAAAAAACACACGGTAATTTTCGACCCAGCAATCCCATTTCTAGCATGGAGCCTAGGGAGATCAACAATATAAGGATTCTGGTGTGTCTGGGTGGCTCAGTCGTTAAGCGTCTGCCTTCAGCTCAGATCATGGTCCCAGGGTCCTGGGATTGAGCCCCCGCTTCGCTTCCGGCTCACTGCTCGGCAGGAAGCCTGCTTCTCCCTCTCCCACTCCCCCTGCTTGTGTTCCCTCTCTTGCTGTGTCTCTGTCAAATAAATAAATAAAATCTTTAAAAAAACAAAACAAAACAATATAAGGATTCATGAGCTAAGGTTTAGTCATCACAACACCACTTCTAAAAGTTGAGTGATTTGAAACAACCCAAGTAAGTAACACTCACTGAGCACTTACTGGGTGTCACAGACTGGATGACAGACATAAACACTTTACTTCCTTTCCACTCTAAGTGAAGCACATCACTTAGGAGCTTAATACACAATCTCAGGCCCCATCCCAGACCTTCTGAATCAGAATCTGTAATTTAACAAGCTCCCAGATGAACATTAGAGTGTAAGAAGCACTACTTTAGGGGCACCTGGGTGGCTCAGTGGGTTAGAGCCTCTGCCTTCGGCTCAGGTCATGATCCCAGCGTCCTGGGATCCAGCTCCGTATCGGGCTCTCCGCTTAGCGGGGAACCTGCTTCCTCCTCTCCCTCCTGCCTGCCTCTCTGACTACTTGTGATCTCTGTCTATCAAATTAAAAAAAAAAAAAAAAAAAAAGCACTACTTTAGGGGCGCCTGGGTGGCTCAGTGGGTTAAAGCCTCTGTCTTCGGCTCAGGTCATGATCTCAGGGTCATGGGATCGAGCCCCGCATCGGGCTCTCTGCTCAGCGGAGAGCCTGCTTCCTCCTCTCTCTCTGCTTGCTTGTGCTCTCTCTCTCTCTCTCAAATAAATGAATAAAAAAAATCTTTAAAAAAAAAAGTACTACTTTACAAGTATTAATTTATTTGATCTTCATAAGGTGTAATTAATTTTCATCATGACAGCTCTATAATGTAAATAGAATCATCCTCCATTTTACACATTAGTAAATTAAGGCATAGAGAGCATCATACAACTTGCATAGTGACTGTCAGAGTCAGGATTTGAACCCACACACTCTGGTTCCAGAATCCAAGCTCTAAATCATCACTGCCTATTATTTCTCAATTTTTAAATAAGTTATAGTAGCATTTCTGTAAAATGTAATTTCCTGTAGAGATTAAAACCGATGTCTAAGCTCATTAAGTGACCCACCCTGAAATAACCATAGGCCCTAAATGAACAATTACAACCAGGCACAGCTCCTAAGATCAACAAAAAAGGGAAAATTCCATTTGTCCCCATACTCACTCCACCCTATACCTGTGGCCCCTCACCACGGCCTTGTGGCAGACAGCCTCTCCTTTGCTAATCCGCTCACTGCTTCCTTGCTGTGTATTCAATAAACTTTTATCTCTTTTATTCTGCTTGGGGTGAATTCTTTCACCACCAGCACTGCCGGCCTCTACCTGATCTGAGTGCCCCACATTTGGTGCCCCCCCACACCCCACAAGTGATCTTAGGTGAGAGGCTGAACCTTTTTAAGCCTCATTTTCTTGATCGATGAAATGAAAATAGTACCCTACCTCCCAAGATCATTGTGAGGATTAAATGAGGTACTCTACAAAAAGCACAAGCACTGAAGATTATTTCTCTTTATACTTTTTCATTTGCCAGAATTTCTACAGTGACTACATGTTACAATTCAGTAAAGAGAAAAAAAAAGATAGCGCCTGAGATTGTCAACTATCTCATGGGCTGTTACAAAGAAAGTACCTATTCCTCTGATTAAATAACAGAAGACTGAACTCAAGCAGTAACAGTTGAGTAAGATATCTAAAAAAGATCTTTAAGTATGATTAAATAGCACCATTTCCTCTCCAGGAGGGCCTTTCCTGGAACAAAGTCCACCACCTACTTTCAATGAGACATTCCAACTGCCTGGCAGTACCTGCCTGACCTTGAACAGGTTACCGGACCTCTTGCAAAGCCTCACTTTTCCTCATCTGAAAGAAAGGATGCTACCACCCTTGGATCTACTCTGAGGATTTAATGAGAATATGTACATAAAGAACTAAGCACAGAGGACTGGCAAAAAAAAGTGTGATGTCAGCCCAAATCTACCGTCATCACCAGAGGTGTCATTCTTTGGCTGAGTGACACCTCTTAAGCTGCTCCAAGCAATGAAAACATACTCATTCTTTCCAATAGCAGTTCAATAGTATTTCCATTATTTTCTAACCAATTAGATCTATGAAGAGCTATTTCATTACAAAATTATCAAGGCCACTCTCCATTTTAAGTAATTTAGATTCACTAAAGTATATTATTTCACATGTGGATTCTTCACTACACAACTAGTAGTAGCAAGCTAATTCAGGTGGGGGTTTCTCCACATTTCTAGTACCTCTCTATACAAATACATTAGTATACAACTGAGTAGGTCTTTGGCTTAAATACACGAACTCCATCAATCACTACCAGCTATAATGTAGGTCAAGGCTTCCACCTGATAAAATTAGATCAGAATCAGTGTTAAGATTTAGAAAAGCCTAAGGATCACCCAGTCTGATCCTTTCGTTTTGCAAATAGATTTAGGAAATGTAGTTAACTAGTGAACAAGGAAAAACATTCAAATGCTAATCTACTTTTTCAGGAATTAGTCCAAATCCTGAAAGGAACACATAGTAAACCTCAATTTAGACTTTTAAAATGACATCAATTTTTAGCTCAGCTGAAGGTGTTACTATTATTACCACATTCTGAGGTGTAAGTGGGAGCTTCCTTTCTCACTTTCAAGAGTACTGAGTCTACGGCTCTGAATTGTTTCAAGACATTTATTTATTACAGGGAAGAGGGAGGAGAGAAAGGTCAGTCACTTTAAACTCTTATTTGATATCTAATTCAAAGAACTAATAGTCATTTTCTTTTTAATTGAAGCAAAGAGTTCATAAGCACAGTAAAAGATTCTATGAGAATACTCTCCTTCACATTCATATATAAGATTTTAAAGAAACACAAATGGCACCTGAATCTACGAAAATATGCTCTACTTCATTCATTAAGATAAATGAAAATTAAAATGACAAAAATAACAAAATTCTATCAGATTTGCAAAAATCTAAGTCATTAGGCTTGACAAAAGCCTCGTCTTTGGAATGCTAACTTTGCAATTCCCTAATCTAAAAACCGGTGACAATCATTTCTACTCACAAGCAAGTATGCACTCATGCATGGGTATGTGTCTATACTTATATACAAAATTTAATGCTAACATGTTCTGGAGAAACTAAGGGGAAAATAGGCTTACTTTTATATTACTTGTTGAAGTTTAACTTCTATGAAGAGAAATCTGAAAATATGCATCAAAATTATAAATGCATATGTCCTTTGACCAGCAATCCCACTTCTAGGAGTTCATCCTACAGATTACTTCTACAGAGAAGAGATATCATAGGTAGAAGGATATTCACTACAACACCACTTGCAGAAGTGAAAAACTGCTAACAATGCAAATGTCCCTTAATAGCAGATCGGCTAAACCGATGGTAGACTCATGAAACAGAGTATTATACAGCCATTAAATAAATAAAAATTATATAAATATTAATATCGAAAGATCTCTAAAACATTTCAAGTCAATAATGTGCTGCATAGGGGTGCCTTGGTGGCTCAGTGGGTTAAGCCTCTGTCTTCAGCTCAGGTCATGATCTTAGGGTCCCTGCATGGGACTCTCTGCTCAGCCCCACCCCCACCCCCGGCCTCTCTGCCTACTTGTGATCTTTGTCTGTCAAATAAATAAATAAAATCTTTTAAAAAAAAATCTTAAAAAAAATAATCTGCTGCATATAGCACCATTAATTTTAAAATTTACATATAAATAGAAACATATTTATTCATGAGCATATATCCTTCTCATTCTATTTCCTTCTATACATTTCAATTTCATTCTATTTACATTCATAACCCTGAGATGGAGACCTGACTAAAATCAAGAGTCAGACGCTTAACTGACCAAGCCACCCAGGTGCCCCTATTTTTTTAAATGACTTTAAAATATTATTTTAGGGGCGCTTGGGTGGCTCAGTGGGTTAAAGCCTCTGCCTCCGCTCAGGTCATGATCTCAGGGTCCTGGGTTCGAGCCCCACATGGGGTTCTCTGCTCAGCAGGGAGCCTGCTTCCCCCTCTCTCTGCCTGCCTCTCTGCCTACTTGTGATCTCTGTCAAATAAATAAATAAAATCTTAAAAAAAAATTACTTATTTTAAATTTGGATATCTGACCCGTGGTGTAATCCAAATGAAGTAACCATCAAATTTTCCTTCATGCACTGCTTTTAAATTCAAGAATAATAATTTCACCATTCCAAAGACAAATCTTATTTCAAGCCAAGTGATCCCACAATCATTGTCAGTTCTAAGCACCAGTCAAATCCTACAGCCCACTTCCAAGCAGAAACACAGATTATTTACACTATAATGGAGTTAGAGGGGTAAAACTCAGACCTCACCTGACCAGGTCCCCATGAAGCTGTAAATAAAGACTTTCCCTTCCCTCTCCGGCACAGATCTCTGATGCTGGCGTCTCCACAGTGCACAGAACCAGATGCAAGTCGGAGGAGGCGGAGGCAGAAGCGCTGGCGGTGGCAGTGGTCGAGTCCGCTCCGTACAGGTACACACAACCTCTCCTGACATCTTCTCTCAGCCAGTCTCTTTCTCGAGAACCAAACCTACTCCGCCTATTCAAACAATTCCTGCTCCCATTGCGTTTCATATTTCTCTAAAAAACATCAAGAGAAAGAAATTATTAGCTACAAAGTCTGGCTGAGTTCACCACGTTCGGGCCTCACCCCACGCTTCCACTCTCTATTCACCGACCACACCGCCCAGCCTTGGGGCCTTCCACACTGGCCATGCCCATTCCTAAGCTGGAAAACAATTTCCTCTCCTGCCAGTGGTTCTTGGCCTGTCCGTCACTCTGTCTGACCTTTTCTTTTTCTTACGTTTTCATAAAAATGTAAGAATAATAAAATTATCTGTGTACCTACTACTTACTTTCCACAAATTTTAATATCCTGTCATATTTATTTCAGATCCTTATTCTAAAGAACATACATTCTTACATCTAAGATTTACATGTCTTACACACATATAAGAACATGTATATATATATACATACACAGCTGAAGTCACCTGATACCCCACTTCAATCCCATTTCCTTCCCTCTCTCCGAAACACTCTAGTGTACTTCCTATTCGCCATTCCGTGCATTTTTATGTCTGCCATATTTGTACATATCTATAACTGAATACAATTGTTTTCCATGATTTAGAACTTTAAATCCTAACATACTTGTTTCTTTTTTTTTTTTTTCTTAACATTGTTTCACACTGACATTTTTTTAATTTGGTTCAACACTGGTCATGCTAATACACCCAGCTCATTCATTTAAGTAGTATCTCATTATATGAATACACTGCAATTTTTCCATTTTCCTGCTGATGGCATTTAGTTTTTAATTTTTTCACTTTCAGAAACAATCCTGCATTAAACATTTTTGTATATGTCTCTACAGTGCAAACTGGAAGTTTCTCTAGGGTCCTGACCCTCTGCCTCATATCGCAAATAACACAATGTTGCACAAATATTCTTTCTGTTCTAATGTTTCCAAAAAATTAGTGCTACGTTTGATAATTTAGGTATGTGAAATTCACACATACGGTGGTTACTTCAAAGCAAAAACAAATGCTACAGCAATATGACAAGTCTCTAAAGATCAATAGTGACTTACTCTATTTTCATGACAGGCCAGTTCTATTCCCTTTTTTAAGATTTTATTTATGAAATTATTTGAGGGGGGGGGGAGGTGGGAGGGCATGGCAGGAAAGAGGAGGGAGAAGGACAAACAGACTCACCGCTGAGTAGGGAGCCCTACACCTGTAGCCCCATCTCACAACCCTGAGATCCTGACCTGAGCTGAAATCAAGAGTTGCATGCTTAACTGACCGAGCCACCCAGGCGCTCCTGTTCCCAGATATAAAGGCATTTCCATTAACACACTGCCATACCTCTCTAGCATCATTCTCTGTTACCTGTCACTGTTTTAGTCATACCCAGCTTCTTGTAACTCCCCAAACACATCATGAGTCCATAATTCTGTGACTTGTCTGAAATGTCCTTCCCCGTCTTGCCCATCTGACTAGATGGCCTTCAAAACTCTACTCACATCACCCTCTCTTGTGTTCCATATGGAGCCTTCCATGTATCCCATCCCCATTTTCTCTGGACAGCTAGAATTAGTGACTCTACTCTCTTCATAGGAGAACCTCTTCATCTTGAAGGTATGTCTTCTAGTCCTTTGGGGGTTACAGTGGGTTTTTTTAAAAAAGATTTTATTTATTTATTTGGCAGAGATCACAAGTAGGCAGAGAGGCAGACAGAGAGAGAGGAAGGGGAGCAAGCTCCCCGCTGAGCAGAAAGCCCGATGTGGGGCTCGATCCCAGGACCCCGAGATCATGACCTGAGCCGAAGGCAGAGGCCCAGCCCACTGAGCCACCCAGGCGCCCCTACAATGGGTTTTAATCATGCATTTGATATTTCTTCCTCTCTTCTACACTGAGAATCTATTATAGTGCCTTAATACCTGAGTGGCATGCAGAACTCACAGAAATCACAGAATATATTATCAGTCTGTAATGTAGCCCAATTTGCTCTGGCAAGAAGTTGAACAAACTTGAGGAGAAAAATCTCCTTTTTTTACAGAGAACACTAAAATCTTTTTACCAACCACAAAGTAAATATAAGACTTTTGCTACTAATCCTCATTCGAAGTCAGAAATACCTATAAATAAAGCAAATATTACTGTTGTAGTTACTGAGATTAAGTATTTGAGGGTGATTGTGGCACCTAAATTTAAATTTCTAAGATGATAAAGAAAAGTGAAGGAAAAGTGAGAAGGCATTTCCACGTGGGAAGAAAGAAAATTATGAGTGAGAATGGCTTCATTGTTTAAATTAAGGATAACAGAGGGCACCTGGATGGCTCAGTTGAAGCATCTGCCTTCAGCTCAGGTCATGATCCCAGAATCCTGGGATCGAGCCCCGCATCCGGCTCCCAGCTCAGTGGGAAGCCTGCTTTTCCATCTCCCACACCCCCTGCTTGTATTCCCTCTCTCGCTGTCTCTCTCCCTCTGTCAAATAAAATCTTTAAGAAATAATAATAATAATAACTTTTAAATTAATTAATTAAGGATAACAGGTAAATCCATCATTTTACAGATATTAAGGATTTGAATATAGCTATTCAAAACCATTAAGGATTATTACTGATTCTAACTTTAGATAAGTAGGATAAACCCCAGCTACAAGTAGGAACTAGGTCTCTCTCTTGACCACAAGAGCATTTTCTCAAAGCTGAACATCTCAGAATGAACAAAAGGATTTCAAGTACTTATTTTATAAAGACAAGGACCATCATATTTGTATCAGTAATTTCAGCCACTGAATACAATTAACTGCTGATTAATTTTAAATATCCCCTATTTTTTAGTCTTTGGAAAAGATCAACTGGCCCATCCAAAAACTGTATTCTATAAGGTACAGCAACATTTATACAAAGAAGCTCTGCATTCTGCACTGACTGGAGAGAAATTTTGCTCCCTGCTACTAAGAGAGAGCAAGTAGATACTATACCACAAAACCACCAAAAAGCTTTTTTTTTTTTTTTAAGATTTTATTTATTTATTTATTTATTTGACAGCGATCACAAGTAGGCAGAGAGGCAGGCAGATAGAGGGGGAAGCAGGCTCCCTGCCGAGCAGAGAGCCCAATGCGGGGCTCGATCCCAGGACCCTAAGATCACGACCCGAGCAGAAGGCAGAGGCCCAACCCACTGAGCCACCCAGGCACCCCTGCCACCAAAAAGCTTCTTAAAAAAAAAACTTTTTGGGGGCGCCTGGGTGGCTCAGTGGGTTGGGCCTCTGCCTTCGGCTCGGGTCGTGATCTCAGGGTCCTGGGATCGAGCCCCGCATTGGGCTCTCTGCTCGGCAGGGAGCCTCCTTTCCCCTCTCTCTCTGCCTACTTGTGATCTCTCTCTGTCAAATAAATAAAATCTTAAAAAAAAAAAAAAACAAACTTTTTCAAGTCAAATAATAGCCCAATGATCTTCTCAATCCTAGAAAAGTCAAGAAAATCCCAGGAAGTTATATTAGTTCATCCATGAATTTTCTTCTGGGAGGATTTTTAAAAGTCATTTTTAGGGGCTTCTGGGTGGCTCAATCAGTTAAGCATCTGCCTTCGGCTCAGGTCATGAACCCAGGGTACTGGGATCCAGCCCCACATCAGGCTTGCTTCTCTCTCTCCCTCTGCCATTCTCCTTGCTTGTGCGTGCGCTCTCTCTCTCTCTCTCTCTCTCTCTCAAATAAATAAACAAATAAAATTTTGGGAACAAAAAATTTTGAAAGTCATTTTTTAAATGTATTTATGTGGGGCTCAGTTGGTTAAGCATCTGACTTTGGCTGGGGTCATAGTCTCGGGGTCCTGGAATCGAGCCCTATGTCTGGCTCCCTAACTACCAGGGAGTCTGCTTATCCATCTCCTTCTACCCCTCCCCTGCTCATACTCTCTCAAATAAATAAAGTCTTAAAAAAAAGTGTTTCTATACTTCCCTTAAGACTATAAATCCCTGGCAGCTCTTCCTGCCCATGGGTTCTGTCCCTCTGCTTTAATAAAAACACTTTTTGCACTGGGGGGAAAAAAAGACTATAAATTTCTTATTGAAACACATGTGTTGTTGGTCAAAGAATGTATCTCCTATTTATATGATATATTCCAGACCCCATGCAGATAAACTGCTGAGTTAGACCTTTATTTAGTAGATATCATTCCCTTAAACCTGTTCAATGGACATTTAAAAGGTCTAGACACCAAGCAAGCATAGCCTTCCAGCGACAATCTAGATGGACTGTTCAGCTGTTATTCGCTATTGCTGAATTACTTAGTGCTTCCTTCTCCACTGCGAAAAGCATCAGATAACTGCTGGAAAGGCCAGTCTATCAGGGTCCGCTGATAGACTCTCACCTTTTAGAATCACTTTTCCACTGAAACTGCTAGATTAAGAACATTCTGTTGCTTCCCTTACTTTTATGTAAATCTGTGGACAAACTTTTCTAAAAGGGAACAGATCTATAATCAACTCACATCAAACAACTGTAAAAGAGCACATTTCCGATTTAAATAGGGACCTGGGTGGTTCAGTTGGTTTAAGCGACTGACCTGATTTCAGCTCAGGTCATGATCTTCAAGATCCAGAGTCTCCCAGAGGAGAGCCTGCTTGAGATTCTCTTTCTCCCTTTGCCCCTCCCCCATACTCTCCCACTTCCAAAAAAAAAAAAATTTTTTTAATTATATTCAGAAAGTGAAAGTCTTTAAAGTAAGCCATGAATTAAGTACTCACTTCAGTTTTAAGCTTTTAACTCTCTAAAAATGAAAATAACATATGAGGGCTGTGATCAAGGTGATAAACTATTAAACGCCCACATACAATTAACTCTAAGATATGTATGGGAAAAACAGAGTCTGGTCAAGTAACTCTCCCTACTCACTGAGTTCTATGAGAATGTGAAATACTGTAATGTAGGAGATTTGTTCCAGCATTTAGAACTTTAAAACAATATGGGCTCATCTTTAGGAATATATATATTAAGGATATTTTGCAAAAGGGTGGGATAAGATAAGGAGAAGAATATTTCCGTTCATTAGAAATCATTTTGGTATTCACTGATTTTTTTAAAAAACCATATAAACACATTACTTGGATAAAAACCTGGAACTAGTACTGACAAAAATGGATCTCAGGGGACTTGCTGCTCAGTTATAACTTCATGTCTTCTACAGTCTGAGTAAAAAAATAAGCCCCAAATTGTCACAAACATCTGGAAAACTATGCTTCACAGGTATTCCCAATAATCTTAAGAGTATTACAAATATCATATTCCAACAACAGTAAAGGGGTACATTCTAACTAGCAATTTGCTAAATAAATCTGGGAGCAGATTTTGACTCAAACTCTTCAATACCACATACTGATGGACTGAGATCTAATCTGGCTAAATTATACTGGTTTAGTTATATTAGCCTTTTTATGAAGATCTGTATTATTTGACAATAATGATGCTCATGACTTCGTAGTTAGTAAAAAGGCATCGCAAAATAGAATAAGCCTTTTTCAAAGGGTCTTCAAAGAACAAGTAGGAGATTATGACTTTTACCTAGATATTCTTTTCCAGTTTCACTTAGCACAAAATTCAACGACTCAGCTATTTAACGTAACTTCTGTATGTAGAACACACAGGACCTATTCTCCAAAGGCAGTCCCATTTACATGCAAGGATTACTTAAGTGTTGACCATATGCAATAAAGCAAGAGACACAAGGGCACTGTGGGCCTCCCACACTCAAGACCAATTTCTGGTATCTTTCTAACCGTCCCCAGATTGGAGCCCAGGGAACCAGTGGTAAATCTGACCACTTCCTAAGTCTAGGAAGACAGGACCCTCGAATCAAGAGCCTCCTATCTCAATTCCTTCTATCTCACAATTCACTCCCTCCCCCACAAAAAGTTGTTATAAAAAAAGCCAAGGTTGTTTATCTTCTAGGCCAGAGGGCATTACCTATCTCTCAGACCTGCCATTTCCTGATAAGCCAGAGCAGCACAGCATTTTTTTAAAAGCTCATTCACAATTTACATTTGATGACCTTACAGTTTTAAATAAATATCTAAAAGCCTTAAAGTAATAAGACTTAAAACTTATGGCTAAATAAGTTAAAATAAATATGTACAAGCTTTATGCAGAAGTAAAGGTAAACTATGAAAAGTTATTGCTTTAAGTCACTGCATTAAGATTGGGAGGTAAGAGCAGAAAAAAAAAGTGTTTTATATTTCACAGAGTTCTATTTTATGTTGTTTCATGGATGGATTCACCAGATCCTTCACATCTTTTTTTTTTTTTCAGTGTTTCCCTCTTAGCAGTGTCTTGCAAATAATCTTAATATACAGTGCTCACCCTTAATTCCAATTAACAGCTATTACTTAATGTATTTTTTAACATCATGTATTTTCACTGTTGCAAAATAGTTTTTTGAAAGACATCAAAACCTCTTAATTTTCTTTCCTCTCTTCCGTCTCGCTGGCAAGTTTTAAATCCTGCTGATTTCCTCTTCTAAAACTCTAGAAGGAATTCTATTTCATCTCCAGAAGGACATCTCGTTTATATACTTGACCTACAGAAAAATTCTTCTCCAACTATTTCACAGGCCAGTAGAAAACTCCATCCAGTTAGTCTCCCAGAACCTCTCCTTTAAACCATCTTCACTGTCCCCTGCCGACCCTACATTCCTTGTGCATGTAAACTTCTTGTCATTCCCTTCAAGGCTCCACTCCCCGCCTTGCCAGCATCTGCTTTCATTTTCCTCCTACTCCCCCCAATTCCTGCCCCCAAACCCCGCTAGCTGCCTGTTGCATAACCGCTCCCCCATTACCGTCTCCCTGGATTGTTAGCCCGGCTCCCGCAAACGGGAATGCCGTTTTTGCCAAACCCCTCCTCCCTGCTGCAACACGCCCAGAGATTCCCCGAGATTAAGCTCCTCCGGGGATTCTCTGTCCGGGAGGGCAGGTGGAGCTTACAGGCCGGCGCCTCGGAGCGGGGAGCCGGGTCCTAACTTCGCTGGTGAGCCCCGAGGGCAGAGTCGGCCCGCTCCACCCGGCGCAGCCCAGAGCACACGGCAGCACCCGGCCAATCACCGCCGCCATCCTCCCGCTGGGGTGATGTCTTCAGGTGTCCGGGGAGAAAGCCCTGCGTACTTCCAGCCACGCTCTCGGGCCACTGGCTACCGGCCGCCGGCCCCCAGCGAGGCCGAGGACAGCCGAGGCGGGCCCCCGGGTCCCGGAGGAGCCGGGTGGGCGGCGGCAGCCGGGCGGACGCCGGACCGAAGGCGTGGGCCTGCGAGGCGGGTGGCGCGCGGCCAGGGATGGGCAGCGGAGGGGAGAAGGAGGCGGCCGAGGCCTCGGTGGGGACCAGGCGTGAAGGCCTCGGCGGGGGCTGCGGCGCCCCCAGCCGGACTGCGGGACAGCCGGGCGGCGAAGCGGACAGACTGACGCGTCGCGGGGGTCGCCGGCTGCCTCGGCCACCGCGCGGGTCAGGGGCGGCCTCTCCCCGCCATTGCTCTCTCCCATCCCGCTCGCCTCACCTTCAGGACCCGGATCCCACCTGGCCGGCGGCTCGCGGGCGCTTCGGGCGGCTCCGGGGGCTCGAGCGGGCCCGCGGGCCCCGGCTCCACCTCCCCCATCGGTGGCGGAGGCTGCACAGGGACGCCGGGCCGGCGCGACGGCGCGCGAAGCCTCGGCGGCGCGCGCGAGCAGCCCGCGGCCCCGCCCCTCGCGGCCGCCCGCCCCGCCCCGGGCCCCGCCCCGGGCCCCGCCCCTCCCCTCCCGCAGCCCAGCGGGACCTGCGTAGCAGCGGGCCCGGCGCAGCCCAGGCTGTGCGAGCCGCATCCTGGCTGGGCGGCTGTGTCGACTTCGCGGGCGGAGCCGACCGCCACCGCAAGCCTGGGCCTGCGCCTCCCGCCCCGCCGCCCTCGGTTTGAAGGACTGAGGCACGGGGATGGTTATTTACTGCTATCCCCGCCTCCGAAGTACCCACTGGACTAGGGACAGGTCCGGGGGTCTGCACCTGTTAATAATGACAGGGCGCTGCCCTCCGCTGAGGGTGGCTCTTGTAACTTACCTCTCCCAGACGTTTCCTCTTTCTGCTGCAGAACTGGCCTGTCACCTTCACGTGCAAAGCCACTGAATGGATTGTTGAGAATATTCACCTTAGCAAGGCCTTTTCTCTTCCTTATTAGATATGTTCACGATGTTCTTTAGCAAATTCGACCCAATCTCGTGTACAAAATGTCAACTCACCTCCCAGCCACATTTTAATTCCCTTTTCTCCTCCGTTGGTAGAAGTATCCGAATTCTTTCCTCTGCCTCAAGCCACAATATAATCTAAGGCCATTTTATTATTTGCGAGGCTAATTCAGAAAATCTCTAATTCATTATTTTAATTCCTGCAGTGACGGTACTTTGTGGCTAGTCAGTCGGCCAAATTTGGAGTCGGGCAGCCTGATTCCAAATCTGAGCTTTACCTCTTACTATACCCTTGTGCAATTTACTTGATTTGAGCCTTTGTTTCTCAGCTGTGAAATAGAAATCAGTATCTTTCTAGCAGTTATTACCTAGATTTTGTGAATGCATACAAAGTGCTTAGTAGGGATCCATAATAGCCATTATAATTCTGATTTTCCAAATCTAAGATTCACTCGATTCCTCAGTGTTCTCTTCTTGTAAATTCTAAATTTTCCCAGGATAACCTTTTAGACTTCTGGATTTGGGGGCTTTCCCTCTTAAAAAGGTGTTAATGAATCTTCAAGCAACATGTGAGGAATTAAGCAGCAAAAAATTAGTAATTCCCCAAGCTTTGAATTGGTAAAAATAGTATCACCTTATCCACTGCTCCAGCTTGCCTGGTCTATAACAACTATGTTTAAAATACTTTAACTATAGGTTTAGGACAAGAGAGTTTGAGATCTAACAGTACAGTCCATGCCCCCTCTCTACTATAAGATATGTAACCACTTGGAGATCTTTCAGATTACTGGACAAAATCTGACTCTTGTAGATTCTGACTCTGTATAAAAGTTTAGTCACTACTTTCTCCCTTCACATGAGCTACTTTGCATATACCAAAACTCCAATCTCCAATAGTCTTCATTTGTCTCATTTTAAAATTAAAAATGACTTTTATGAGTCTGGTATATATACTTGAAACTACTTTCAAGGAAGCTACTTAAAGTAGTTGAAATCCCATTTCCATGCTTACTGGGTAACTTCTTCCAGCAAGAACACTGGTGTATAAACTATAGGCACCCATATGGGGAGAGAACTGGACTTTTGACAAAGGACAGAGAGACAGTGGAAAGACCAAAATGTGATTCAGAATTAAGTGTTTCTAAAAGCCTGTTTCATGAGGTTTTATACATTACATTTTCCGGATCTCGTAAGTTTTTTATTGATTAATCACCTGAAGGGAAAGGATTTTATCCCAGGGCCAGCATTTTGAGTTCATGCTGGGGAATAGCAGTGGTAGATTGGTGTTTTAATGAATGGAATAAGGGCTAATGCATAAATTCGGAATACAAGCGTATGTTAAACGTTATGTATTTACTACTTCATCAAAAACAGTAGTACCTCTTTCAAAAGGAAAACAAAAAATAAAAAACTACCAATCCAGATGTTCCAGGGAATTATTTATAATGCAACTCTTTAAAGGTCTCTTGTGTTTTAAGATCCAGTTCAGCAATCAACCAACTGGATTCTCCTTTTTCTTTCCAAATCATGTACTGCCATTAACATTTTATGTTGTTTCAAAGGTCATATATTCATGTTCTTCCCCAGTTCAAGGCAGTGTGCATTAATGTATGCCAAGGGTTATGTAACTACAATTTCTGGAAATGGTAAACAGCTGAGACTAACCCTAAAAATAAAATCCTCTGGGAATTTCTGTGCAAAAATCCATCTGCCCTCACTGCAGGTTCATCATTACACAAAAATCACTGTTTAGATTAAGCCAAGAGACAGAGAAGTCATGACTGTCTCCTCTCTGTATCCTTCCTGTAAGCAGCTGTACACACGTCTCTCTCCACCTGAGGAGGGAAGCACACACACACACACACGCTTTATCCCAGGAGCTTTTCCTAATCCTCACTACAAAATCAAAAGAAAGTCTGGAGAAGAAAAGTTTGTCAAAATGTGGTAGAAGAGCCATAAGGTCTTATTACATTCACTTATTTATAGCTAGTTCCCACTCCTTTAATGACCACAAAATCATCTTTAGGCCTATTCTCTTCTTTTTAACCACAGGTTAAACAAATTTAGATATTCTTTTTTAATATTTTATTTATTTGAGAGGGAGAGAGCACAAGAGTGGGACAAGGAGCAGAGGGAGAAGCAGACTTCCCGCTGAGCAGGGAGCCTGTGACAAGGCTTGATCCCAGGACTCCAGGTTCATGACCTGAGCCAAAGGCAGATGCTTACCTGACTGAACCACCCAGGTGCCCCAGTTTTAGACAGTCTTTATTTTAGTTCCAAAGAAACAGGTAGTATTTACCTGGCCTCAGTGTTTGATGTATTTTCAAAATATGGCGACAACTGAACTAGGGGAGGAAGGAGCACGGAAAAACCTTAAAAGTGATAAAAATTCACTCAGTCCTTCTGGACTAAAGTTCAATTCTGAACACTATTCACTGTATTGTTGACTAAGTGCCTGAAGTCTATTACTGGCTAATCTTTTCTACTGTAGCTTTTATATTTTCCCCTAACAGGAAATTACATGCAGATGAACATGTTAATTAAATTTAATATTAGAAACAAAGATGAATTTTAACTAAACCACATATAGGATTACAGAAATGTCACTTGTCAGTGCCAAAGGGCATTTCTGCAAAAACTAGATTAATGCTGAGACTTCTTGTCCTTCTCACATAGGGGGCTTTTACGCCCTCCCCCTTCTCAATCAAGGGAGTATCAGGGTTCACCCAAGTAACAGAAAACGTATAGCTTCCGACATCCAACCACTCTCACTTCTCCAGAAGAATTCATTTAAAATAGATCCTGAAATAGAATTCATTTTGGCTGGTTAAACCTTGCTCTTCCCAGTCACAGATACACTTAAACAATTTACAAATAGCTTATAACTAAAACCCCATGACCAACTCTAAATACACATTTCACTTTGATACGATTTCTTTGCTTTGCTTGATAATTCACCCATGTGGAGCAGCATGAGCTAATAATCATTAATAAAAACTTCCAATTGCACTTTTTGACTGGTACGGACTACAAGTTTGTTTGTTTGTTTTTTTTTTTAACAATGTTCAAATTCTTCTAGGTGGGATTTCTGTGTTTAAGGAACATTAACAGGTCAGTAAGTTTAGCCCAAAGCTCTGGAATAAGAATTCATTCAAGGCTTCTCTAATCTACTTGTAAGAAGCAAGGAAGCAAATTTTAAATCATTGAGTATTGACTTTTTATTATTAGTCACTGTTCATAATTTGTTTCAACCAAAAGACAATACACACAGCAGAATTCTAATGCATCCCATGTAAATGTTTACATCCATTTTATTCCTCACTCACCTCTAAGACTTATCATTTAATTTTAAATTTCTTTTTACATCTCAAAAATATGTCTGCAATAATTAGAATTAGCCGTCCCACTTAGAAACAGCCTTTTAATATTTTTACAGTAAAGAAGATGTGATGGGGCTTAATGAAAATGTAACTTACAACAATTATGAGAGAAAAGGGACTTTACAGGGACACAGTGGGAGTTCACAAAGGAAAGAGTCCAGAAGCTCTTTCCCATGAGCGAGCCCCCCCAAACTGAAAACGAAAACAAAACACACAAAGCGCAACAGCAGGTTCCAAAAACAAAAACAAAAAAGAACTTGGATGCTCCATCCTGAAGCCAGAATCAGCCTCACAGAAGTTTACGAAGCAACTGTGCAAGCTGCTTCAGCACGTTCTTCTGTTTAAGTGTCCTGGGTCCTGGATCCCCGCAGATGGAGCCCACTCACTACTATTGCTTGAAAAAGAGTGATTCACTTTCACTTCCACTTCCACAAGCAGCCCCACCCTCCTGAGCCAAAGCTGGTCAATGTGTTCTAAACTTCAGGACTTTCCGCTGTTCAGTGACCCTCCCCACTCCCAAACACATGAGTATACAGTCGTGGACCACCTCTCCACCAACCACCAATTCGTGAATATCCACTTTTTGCTCTCTAGCTCTCACTTGGTTTAGGACAATGTGGATAAAATACATTCACTAGAAAAAAAATAAGACACATTCAAACTCTTTCTTCCCCCTAGTTCTCATGGCCCAAGTATTTTCCAATGAGGAAAATAATAAAGTTGAACCTCAAAACAGTATTCCCCTAACTTCCAACCTCTTCTAGAAGAACATAAAAATGAAAAGCATGTTATACAGTAGATGGAAATATTCAAACCGTTAGTGCTAAACAGTTTTTAAATGTCTACTTTCTTATATGAATGGGACAAATAAAGGGTATGAACCACATCTTTAACCTAGTTGAGAGAAAGAATCCCCGCCCGAAAGTTACACTGGGGAATGTTTCTTTAAATGAGAAAGACCTTAAAATGAACAGATGATCACTACACACAGCATAAAACATTCTATGACTGTCCCAATCACCTCAAGGTAACAGTACCAGAGCATTATGGGAGAAGCTTCTCGGGTAGAGCACCCTTCTTACAGTTTTTTGAGATTACTTAGATGAGTTCTCCCTTAGGATTGCTTGGGTGGAGGGGGTGGGAGTAAGAGGATACACTACTCTGAAAGAGGGGGGAAAATGAGGTCAAAGTGCACGTGAAATTGTCCGAGTATGTGTAAGCTCACTGCTCATCACCCTGGGGTTATTAAGACAGCCATGGGAATCACTCTTTCCTCACAATGGCTGTGATGTTGAATAGCCATCCAAATTTGCTCCCCCTTGCATGGTCATCCCAGGGAAAGAAATTGCTGAAATGTGTAAGTATTTATAGAAAGTAAGAGATTTCTCCTGTTAGCAGCAAGGCCAAGTATGAGGAGAACTAATTCTGATCCTAGAAACTAAGGCACGCTGAAGCCTTCAAAGATCCCATCATTTGAAAGAGTCGTCACAACCATCAGGATCCTAGGCAGCTTTCTGGCCGCGAGTTCTTCAGTGTGGTGCTCAGCTTCAACTCTCCAAAATCACCTCAAATATTCTAGGCAGCACCCTCTGCGTTAAGGCCATGATTTTTATCCCGTCTAGACAAAGCAATGGAGAACCACATCACTCCACCTCAAAACTACAGTCACCCATGGAGACGCTTTGTTCCTAGAGCAGACCCTTTCCAGCTCCACTAGCTAGCACGGTCTCATAGCACGGACTTTGGCAGGTTTCTGAGATTCAATTCAGTCCAACTGAAGAAACTTGAGCTGGTCAACTATTAACGTGAGAGAAAAATAAAGCCTCTAATCCAAAGAGGAATGTTAGATAAATTCTATTCGAGAAATCCACCAATATTACGTTAATCCTATCATGTTTCACAGCATTAAGTATCCATCCAATGAAATCAGTCAGCAAAGAAACCTTGAAAGGCTACTCTTCATTGCACAGGCAGAGCAAGTTGTCTGAAACACTCTCTAATCCACACCTGCCTTTACTGAAAACTGTGCACCAAATAATATCCTGTTCTTGACTCAACCACTTATCCAGCAGAGTAAGTTTTAGCAAATCTTGCTCTTGTTTACAAACAAGACCAGAAAGTTTCCCCTTTGGAGCCTTTTAGTTCAACCCCGGTTTGTCAAATGTTAGGAATAATCTAGCATCTGATACAGAGCTAGATCTGACAAGACACTGAGGATTTTAAGTAAAGACTTGGTGAAACGAGGGGCGGGGGAGAGGAAGAGATTTGTACCCAGATTTTAAGACCGAAGCCAAAGTAGTCCTTATACTGTACTCAATACAGTAATGATTGAGAACATTCTAAGAGCAAGGCGGGCCTGACTCTTCCTTTCTTCTTGAGTACGTCAGACATGGCACCTGCGCACCCGAACGTACACAGTACATTCACCATGTGCCACAGGAGTCACCTTACCTCATTCCAGCAACTCAGTGTTAAAGGTCTGAGAACACAAGGGTCCTTTCTAAAAAGCACTCGGCACTCTCCCTAGTGTAAAAAGCTCCAGACCTCAGGTCTTTGATGCTGATATTCATGAGACCAACTTCTCAGACTCAGGAAAGGATATGCCTACCCTGTGGTGTTCATAAGACTTCCTCTCACACAGGGGGCAAGGAAGCTACAAGGCTTCATTCCAACACCATAAAGTACAATATAGGAAAGATTTCTTTAACCGCGTGGTCTTTATTTCAGTGCCAGTGTTACAGATACAACACAAATGTTCCAGTTAGAAAGGAATTCAAACGGAATGCCAAGGTCCAAGCCAGGCTCAGGAACTAAAAAGGAAGGTTTGGAGTAATGGAGAAGATGACTCCAATATGCTCTAGGATGAGTCTGATACTCACTCTTCCTATGGGCAAAGGTGCTTTTGTTAAGGAGTCTGATCTTAAAAAGCGAACTCCTCTTTCCACCCATTTACCATAGTTCAACAGGCAAGTTTCGGGCTTAGGAGAAACTTCAAAATTTGTGGCGGGGATAGGGGCATTAATAACTATTAATATATCTTTTAGAAGTTGTGCACTTTGCACTTTCAGGGGAATCAATTTTGAAAATCAGGGAGAGTATTCATGACTACAGCTAAAGAATGGAGAGACAGGGGAGCTGGAAGAGCCTTGGGAGTTTCTGTTACAAATAGAGCACCATATCCTTCATGCCAAATCTCAACAAAAGCTCTTTTTAACTGCATCTGTCCAGTGTTTACAAATAACCTCTCCAGGTCTGCCCAGGTCTTGGTAACAAACATACATACACGTGTGTGTCTGTGTGTATACAGCAATGCACAGAAAAGGCTACCAGGAGCCTAATGCCTCTTTCAAACATTGGGGGAACCAGTAGAAAAAGGCAGGGCTCCCTAATGTCCACTGTTAACATTTTCATTCTGAGTGCCTGATGTAAAATGCGCCTGAAGATGGTAACCCAGCGAGTGAGGAATGAATACCCCCACCTCGCCCAGTCCACAGAAAAACACAGTAGAAAGAAGGGGAACTCTTTGCTGCAGAGACAGAGTGAGTGTTTTCTTGCCATGGATTCCAGTCCTCTCCTCCAGACCAGCTGCTTATTTCCTCAGGGGCCCAGGGAATGTTGATTCTGGCTGTAAATGTGGGAGGGGTGGAGAAGTGCGGACAAAGGAGAAGAGGAGGAGGAAGAGTGCAAAACAGACTCCAGGAGCAGCCGGCCTCAACACTGGAGGAGAGGAGATTCGTGTTTGACAATGCTTCAAGGTCAGCAGTAACTTCAGGAAAATCCTCCTCAACAGTTCTCTTCAGCTCCTCATGCCCATGGTACAGTTGGGGGGGACTTGCCAGCAATCACAACCTCCTTCCCAGAGTTCCTTTGATTGAGTGGGACAAGAATGAGAATGGTGCCGGGCCCTCATTGCCAGGACTGAGGGGGAAAGTTGTTCACCTCTGCTAGATCTTGCATTGCTGAGCCCTTGTGGTTGTATGTGAGCTTGATCCGCATTCGCAGCTGTTGCTGTAGAAGAACAGAGAATCGCAAATTATACACTGAAAGGAAATCTCTAGAATCTGTGTGGTCCATAGATAGTCTTTTAATCCAGAGAAAAGAAATTTTTTTAGAGGAAAGCTGTCTCTTAAAAATGACACACAGGCAAATAACCACTACCACCATCATTCCTGCCTAGTCCGCCAGCCAACATCGGGCAGTGGAGCAGAGAAAGTGCCCTTCCAGAACACATCATCAGCTTCCATCTTAGAACCGCATTAACAGGACAGAACCACTTGGTAGCGTTTTCAAAGTAACACTGGCTGAGTGCTTCTCAAAAAGATTCAACCCTTGCATCCGACTTCCCAGAAAAATGAGGTAAACATTCATCTTATGCTCTACATTCAGAGATACTGTTGCTTTGTGTATAAAAACAATAGTAAACGTAGACATAAACTTGTTTTGTTCCCAAGACATAAAAGGAAAAAAAGTTAACTATGGGAACAGAAGTCATTTTAAGAGAACTCAATTATACACCCTTTTTATTTTATGTGGCAGATTTCAAATATTAATGCACTAAGAAAATTTTTACTCTTTGTCAGATCATCAAAGGAATCTGGGCTATAGGCAGATACTCAGAATCCAGTGAGTAGCAGAGGAAAGGCAAAATGTTAGAAGAAATCATCATACTGGGATTATAAGACATTGCTAGAAATCTTCCAAGGTGAAGAAATCCTCTGGGCCATTTACAGAAACTGTACAAAAACTAGCCAATTGATTAGTATTAAAAGTGGAGTCAATTTACTTCTTTGAGAAGATATAATGAAAATACTGCTTAATGTCAGTTTTTTTTTTTTTAAGATTTTATTTATTTATTTGTCAGAGAGAGAGAGGGAGAGAGAGCGAGCACAGGCAGACAGAAGGCTCCCCGTCGAGCAAGGAGCCCGATGTGGGACTCGATCCCAGGACGCTGGGATCATGACCTGAGCCGAAGGCAGCTGCTTAACCAACTGAGCCACCCAGGCGTCCCTTAATGTCAGTTTCTAAAGCTACTTTTCACTTGGCTGCTTCATTAAAAACACCTCCACTTATACTGGCATTCTTAATAATCACAGTAGTAAATATGGATAGACGGGGTTCTACAAATACTCTTACACCAGACTGCACCTTGTGTAAAAATTAAGGGGCACATGGGTGGTGCAGTCGGTTGGGCATCTGACTCGTGGCTTCTGTTTAGGTTGTGATCTCCAGATCGTGATATGGAGCCCAGAGTCAGGCTCTGTGTTCACATGGAGTCTGCTTGAAATTCTCTCCCCCCGCCAACTCATACGTTTGCTCTCTCTCTACAATAAATAAATAAATCTTAAAGTAAAGAAAAAAAAAAAAAGATTAAAATGTCTAAGCTTTCCCTCTTCTCTTGCAAAAAACTAGACTTTGAAGCCTCTAAATAAGTAAGTTCTTAAAACTGTATTTTAGGGACACCCAGGTGGCTCAGTCGGTTCAGTGTCTGACTCTTCACTTCAGCTCAGGTCATGATCTCAGGGTCGTGAGATCGAGCCCCTCGTTGAGCTCTGTGCTGGGCGTGGATCTTCATTAAGATTCTCTCTGCCCCTTCTGTCCCCTCTCCCTCTCAAAAAAGAGCTGCATTTTAATCCTGCCACTAAACCATTTCAAGTGTCTAAGCTACATTTATTATCTACAAAAGAATGAAGAGGTTAGACTAGACATTTTCACAGATTTCTTCCACAACTATGAGTCAGAAAAAAACCTAGAGAAACGAAGCGGAATTTTATTCCAAGGAAATACGCTTACACCTCACTCAGATACTGTCTTCAAACGTGCTACTCACCTTCTGTGGGTTCAGAACTTTAATGACTTGTGTGATGGTCCCTGTATTAAATGCTGGGACAATGCTGCTGCTGGGAGACAGAAGCTGCAGCTGGAATGTCTGTGGGGAACAAAGGGCACTCTTCAGAAAAAAAGAACACATTCAATACCATGTCAGAGATGTTAACAAATAAAAAAGCCAGACACCTGGGTAATTATTCAAGTAACAGATTCACCTACTACTACATTCTGTTTGTTTTCCAGATATCAGCAATTCACAGTATGTGGGCTGACTATAACCTTCACGTTATTTTACAAACCCCACAGTTAGGTCTTTGGTCATGAAAACTAGCAATGAGCCACTCTCCTCTTTCAGGCAAAAGGAACTTTAGCCTACCACTTTTCAAAAGGTGACCAATTCTTGTTTTGGCAACCTCACTTAATAGTAACTGATCAACTACGCAGGTGAAAAATGGGTGCATGTGGCTTAAAAAAAAAAAAAAAAAGCTATAGGGGCGCCTGGGTGGCTCAGTGGGTTAAGCCGCTGCCTTCAGCTCAGGTCATGATCCCAGGTCCTGGGTTCAAGCCCCACATCGGGCTCTCTGCACAGCAGGGAGCCTGCTTCCTCCTCTCTCTCTACCTGCCTCTCTGCCTGCTTGTGATCTCTCTCTGTCAAATAAATAAATAAAATCTTTAAAAAAAAAAAAAAAGCTATAAAGAAATGAAAAAGAAAAAACACTTTCTAGAAATAACAAACCAGCATACCAATCACCAACTACAGGCCTTTATGCTGTTGTTGATTTCCATGTTTGGGAAATGGAGACTTAAACATTTGTTTTCTCAAGTCTACATAATCCAGAATGGGTCAAGGGCTACATGACAGAGGTAAGGAAAAGCTGTAAAGAGCCAAGCTGTTAATATCTATGTGGAATACATCAAGATCTCCCCCACTGGGGTCACAAGTCTTAAAAGAACAATTTCGTGCAGAGCTAGCCTATACAGCAAAAGACCTGGAAAACCCAACTATCATAATTTGTAGAGTTGGTGGGTTTTATTT
This sequence comes from Lutra lutra, assembly GCF_902655055.1. NCBI lineage: Eukaryota > Metazoa > Chordata > Mammalia > Carnivora > Mustelidae > Lutra > Lutra lutra. The sequence continues at coordinate 13,776,462 of NC_062294.1, forward strand.
GTTTACATAGGAGAGAGATAAAAGTGTTATCAGCAAGACAGGGAACCCATAATTGTTAGCACAATATAGTATGTATGTAGCTATTCTACATACTAGGATTTTACTTTATTTTTAATTTAAGTAGGCCCCATGCCCATCGTGGAGCTCATTGTGGGGCTTGAACTCATGACCCTGAGATCAAGACCTGAGCTGAGATCAAGAGTCAGACACTTAACTGACTGAACCACCCAGGCACCCCATACTAAGATTTAAAAAATCTTTCCCGAAAGTGTGGCCTTCTAAAATAATGGAGAGTAAGGAGAGAAAAGAGAGAGGGAAAGAGAGGCAGAGGGAAGACGACAGAGGGAGAGAAGGGGGGAGGGGAGAGAGAGGAAAAATAAGGGAAAAGCGGAGAGAGACAGAAAGAGGTAGGGAGCAGGGCTGTCAGAAAACAAGAGGAGGAAAGTCTATCCAGCCTTCTCTTAGGACCAAATTGTAAGAGTAAAGAGATTTAGTATCAACTCAAAGACTTACTATGTTGGCTCTTATTATAATTCTATTGTAAAGATAGATTATGTAAGCTGAAATATTATTATTTACATTTATTTCATCAAATAGAAGATGCCATTATTTTTCACACCATTATTTTATATACCACTGAGAAGAAATTAAAGGCCATCAACTGGGGCGCCTGGGTGGCTCAGTGGGTTAAAGCCTCTGCCTTCGGCTCAGGTCATGATCCCAGGGTCCTGGGATCGAGCCCCGCATCGGGCTCTCTGCTCGGTGGGGAGCCTGCTTCCTCCTCTCTCTCTGACTGCCTCTCTGCCTACTCGTGTCTGTCAAATAAATAAAATCTTAAAAAAAATAAAAAAAATAAAGGCCATCAACTAAACTATGATAAAGAATCAATTTTAAAATGCATCTCAATTTCAGAGATAATAAAAAGCAATGGTAGAATCTATGAAATATGATTATTTTGAAGTTCAAGATACATCATGACATGCAAATAGGTATTAAATAGTACAACAGCACCAAAAATAAGGCCATGCTTTAGTGGCAGAGATGCTATGTTGCTAGAGCACAGCCTAGAATAACAAGTATAAAACCCAAGGTTACAGCAGTTAACATTTACTGAGCAATGAACATATGAAAAGTGCTTAAAACAGTACATAGCCCATAAAACTCATCTATCCCTCAAACAAACCCCAGGAAGTAGATAATCACTGCCACCATCCTTCCTTTGTAAATGAAGAGACTGAGGCACAGAGGTTAGGAAACTTGTTTAACATCATACAACTAGTACTGAAACTACCCCAACTCTACTGCTTATAAAAACATCTACATGACTCTGGCTGCTAAAAAATGCAAGTAAAGGAGGCTGTAAAGTCAGCAGTAACCACAAACAAAGAAAAGTTTTCAATTTCCAGAAATGTGTCATTTGAATGCCATATTCCCATGTCATTGCAAAGATTAGATTAGTTTAGCCTAAAACAAGGGCTGGCAAACCATGGCCCATCAGCCAAGAATGACCCAACATCTGCTTTTGTAAATGTTTTATTGGAACAGAAACACACTCTTTCATTTATATATTAACTATGGCATTCTCCCTCCACTATAACAGCAGAAATGAGTAGATGCAACAGAAACCATAGAGCCTAAAATACTTACTATCTTGTCTTTGACAGAAAAATTTTGCCCACTTTTCATTTACAATATTTCTTTATACAAAACTTTTCATTATTCAAAGGACATAAATATTCCTTAAACTAAGATTTGGTATAAACAAAGCTTCAATTCACAAAAATAACCAGTCATTGTATCAATACTAAACTACACGTTAACGAAGAAGGAAATGTTTCTTTCACTTAAATAAATAATAAGAGATGAAAACTTTAAATTCTGATCCAGTAACTAGAAGAAAATACCAAAGAGATAAAGTCCTTCATCTTAATGAATTTTAATTCCATATTAGAATTTGTGTTTTTTAGGGTTTTAACCACTGAATTACTAAATCCCAGTCATCCTCTATGGACTGAGCATTACCAGACCACCTTGCAGAATTCTGCTGTAAGTCTCACTAGCTATTACAAGAATGTCCTTTCTTTATACTGTAAGAATATTTCTGACCAAGTAAAAAGCTTTCAAAATGACATGCTTCAATGAACCATAACACACTATTGTTAATTTGGGTTAAATCTGTAAATTTAGTTTAACGTATAACATTAAAGTATATCCCTTATTAAATGCATGGAAAAGGCAAAGAAGACACTGTAGTACCTTTGGTACTGCAGCCTGGAAAACAAAGTCTGTCATGTCCAGCTCTGTGCTGTTGGAGGCCTGTATCGTTATCACTGTGACGCTAGGGTTGGTATTTGACCGTTCAAAGGTGAATTCTATCTTCAAGCCATTCTTACTGTACGCTGTGATGGAGGGGATGCCTGGAAAGCACAGGAAGATCAATCTAACTGCAGTCAGCTTAATGCTCACAGAATAATCTTCTTCAATAACTACCTCTCACTGAGGGTGATAATAACCAGTACCTGTAGTGATGTCATTGAAGAGAGGCTGTGATGAAAGCCCATCCAACAAGAAGGGGGGCTGGGATATCTGTGGGACTGAGGCAGGGGCAGGAGCAGCAGCTGGAGCACCTAAATGAAACATTCCAGTGGTAAGTCAATCTTAACCAGCATGACAAAGCTCACCAAAAAAACACCCAAAAACCCCAGGAGAAGATTGTTACATCTCACATTAAGAGAAGGATTCCTTAAACAAGCTGCGAAAAGCATAAACCAGGGGTGCCTGGGTGGCTCAGTCAGTTCAATGTTCCATTCTTGGTTTCCCCTCGAGTCAGGGTTATGAGATCAAGCCCTGCCTCAGGCTCCATGCTGAGTGCAGAGCCTGCTTAAGATTTTCTCTTTCCGGGGCACCTGGGTGGCTCAGTGGGTTAAAGCCTCTGCCTTCAGCTCAGGTCATGATCCCAGGGTCCTGGGATCGAGACCCACGTCGGGCTCTCTGCTCCACAGGGAGCCTGCTTCCTCCTCTCTCTCTCTCTCTCTGCCTGCCTCTCTGCCTACTTGTGATCTCTGTCTGTCAAATAAATAAATAAAATCTTTAAAAAAAAAAAAAAGATTTTCTCTTTCCCTCTCCCTCTGTCCCTCCCCCTCCTCGCACTCTCTGAATAAATAAGTAATATATTTCTTAAAAAAAAAAAAAAAAAAAGAACAAACCATAAAGGGAAAGAACTAAACATTCAAATACTTTAAAAAATACTATAATAAAATAGGATGAGAGACTATAGGCAGGAGAAAATGTTTGCTACAAAATGGCAAATGAATGAGTATCCAGAACTATAAATATTTTCTACAAATCAGTAAGAAAAAAGATGACCCAACTTAAAAAATGTTAAGAGATATAAACAAGAAATTCACAGAAGAGGGAAACTGAGTAAAAAGAGAATCTTCTACTACTCTCTGCTGTAGAGATGGCACACTAGTACAAACAACCTTGAGAACAATCTGGCAATAACAGAGTTGAAGATGATTATACCTCTAAACTAAAGTTCCTGAACCTCAAAACTAATGAAATTTTAGGCTAATTATTTGCTGTAGGGGGCTATCCTGTGCACTGTAAGATATTTACCAGCACCCCTGGCTTCTACCCATTAAATGATAGCAGCATCCTCTCAGCTGTGACAATCAAAAATATCTCCAAACTCTGCCAACACCTGGCAGGCAAAATGATATTTTAATAGTAATTTAATAAGATTTTATTTTATAAGGTAAGTAGATCAAGACATTTATTAAACTATATAGATGTTAAATACCACATAATAAAATTTTAACACACATGCACAGACACCCTGGGAGAGGTGGTATGAACTGGAAGAAAGAAGTCACCAAATTACCATCTTCATTTGATCCTTCCAAATAAGAACAAGCTCAGGATCATGCAAGTGATAGAAAATGACCATGAACTGAGAGAAATCAGGATTCCAAGAAAAGGCATAAGAAAACAGTGAAATAAGGAGTTTTAGGTGTAAACAGATTTCAAACTACTTATGAAATTATCTGAAAATATACCATTTCAAAAAGGATTAACAAAGTGAAGGAGAGTTAAAATCTTAAAAAAAAAAAAATACCGAAGTACATGAGAAAAAACGTGACATTTGAAGTTAGCAAGGAAGGTAAAAATATATATTGTTAAACAAACCTTAAGAAGCTAAAACAAATGTTAACACCACAGCAAGTATAGTCAAGCACATTACCAATAAGGTATACAGAGAAATATTCATATAATTCTCCTAAGTTTTATAACTCCAATCTAGTAGTTTTCCCATAATTTCCATTTTCAAAACAATTTCAGAAATGCATGCCCATGGAAAAATCAGAGGCTACTCAAAATATACAGGCAAGCATTATGGGTCCCTAAGTCCCTCAGACATTAGTTCTTTTCTCCTGTAAAGGGAACATTAAGTAGTTTGGGGAAACAACAAAAACTCACTGCTCCAGTTCTCCTAAAAAGACACACTAAATTTATTTCCTAATTTCCACTTACTTAAATGATTATGCATTACAATACAGGACTATAATTAATGATGGCTTAAACAATATAATCCTCAAAAATGTCTAACCTAATAAAGAAAATGGGAAAATACATTTAATACACATTATAAGTAAGGAAAATCCAGGCTCTTTTAATGTTTTATCAGTTTGCTTTTTCATGTAACACTAGGAAAGAAAGTAAAAACAAAAACAAAACATTAAAACCCTCCTGATAAATGAGTTTAAGATACAGAAGGAATATTCAAAAAAGAAATCCATGTGCAAAAATATAGATAGATATAACTATCCCTGTGATGGAAAAAATTAAAATTTAACAAAATAATAGGGCCAATCTTTTACCTGGTAGGGTTTTTAAAAAATGAAAATACACAATGCTTATGACTGTACAGTGAAACTGGTAGCCACATGCTACTGAGGAAAAGATACAACATTTACTAAGTGCCTACTATGTGTCCTGTATGTACTGAATAAACCACCATTCCTGACAAAGAGCTCATAAGGTAAAGTAGTTATCATCCTTCTTAAATTATTTTTTTAAAGATTTTATTTATTTATTTGACAGAGAGTGAGAGCAGAAGCAGGGGGAGTGGCAGGAAGAGGGTAAGGGAGAAGCTGACTCCCTGATGAGCAGAGGCCCATACTGGGCTTGATCCCAGGACCCTGGGATCATGACCCTAGCTGAAGGCTAATGCTTAAGTGACTGAGCCACCCAGGCACCCCCATCCTTTTTTTATTTTAAAAGATTTTATTTTTAAGTAATCTCTACATCCAAGCTGGGCTCGGACCCACAATACCAAGATGAAGAGGTACATGCTCTACCGATTCAGCCTGCCAGGCACCTCCCATCTTTACTTTAAACAGAACCAGAAATACTGAGTAACCTGATCTAAGAATGTAATCCAAAATAAGAGAAAATCAATGTAATGATGATATTTGTTGAGACATTCGTTACAAGAAATATCTGAAACAAAACATCCAATAGTGGGGCACCTGGGTGGCTCAGTGGGTTAAAGCCTCTGCTTCAGCTCAGGTCATGATCCCGGGGTCCTGGGATCGAGCCCCACATCAGGTTCTCTGCTTGGTGGGGAGCCTACTTCCCCCTCTCTCTGCCTGCCTCTCTGCCTACTTGTGATCTCTGTCAAATAAATAAATAAAATCTTAAAAAAAAAAAAAAAACTGAGTAAATAATGATGCAAAAAAAATTTTTTTTAAAGATTTTATTTATTTGACAGAGAGAGAGAACACAAGTAGGCAGAGAGGCAGGCAGAGAGAGAGAGGAGGAAGCAGGCTCCCCGCTGAGCAGAGAGCCCAAGGCGGGGCTCAATCCCAGGACCCTGAGATCATGACCTGAGCCAAAGGCAGAGGCTTTAACCCACTGAGCCACCCAGGCGCCCCTGATGCAAACCTTTTAATGCAATATTGGAAAACCATCTAAAATTATAATTGTGAAGAGTATGAACTAACAGAAATGCTAATACATTAATAAGTAATTGAATCATCTACACACTATGTTTGTTTGGTTGTTGTTTTTTTAAAGATTTTATTTATTTATTTGACAGAGAGAGATCACGAGTAGGCAGAGAGGCAGGCAGAGAGAGAGGGAGAAGCAGGCTCCCCGCTGAGCAGAGAGACCAACTTGGGGCTCGATCTCAGGACCCCGAGATCATGACCTGAGCCAAAGGCAGAGGCTTAACCCACTGAGCCACCCAGGCACCCCTACACTATGTTTTAACTAAGGGGCTGTTTTTGCTTTTTGATATATCCAGTAGAGCTATGGCATCTGAGGATGTGAAACTATCTGGGAATGACTCAAAAGTATGCATCAGTAACATTTTGAAATTTTGTTAAGGCATAAATATAAACTATAAGCTCTGGGAAGAAGCTGTGTTAGGAAAAATCATTTAGCCTCTGGTAGCTTGTCTAGATGAGCAGCCAAAATCCTCATCCTATGGCTACTTTCTATTTGAGGTCATATATGCAGTAACTCACCATTATACTTTTAAAGAAATCACTTGAGATAGAAATTATATGCTACAGTGATATGTTTGGACTCAGGGTTCATAATGTTACTGAATACATCAACAATCACTAATGTCTACTACATACAAATAAACATAAGAAAAAAAAATGTGCCAGGGGCACCTGGGTGTCTTAGTCATTAAGCATCTGCCTTTGGCTCAGGTCATGATCCCAGGATCCTGGGATAGAGCCCCGAGTAGGGCTCCCTGCTTGGCGGGAAGCCTGCTTCTCCCTCTCCCACTTCCCCTGCTTGTGTCCCCTCTTTCACTGTCTCTCTCTCTGTGTCAAATAAATAAATAAGATCTTAAAAGAAAAGAAAAGAAAAAAATGTTCCCAAATGAAAAGTTACGTTTGAATATTATCATCATGGACAATTTTCTCCCTCCATTGTTTTATTAAGAAGGTGAGAGGAAACGTCTCTCCACTCTCCACAAATGGCCTTGGCTACTGAAAGCTGATCATGAGTAGAAAGAAACATAGAAAAAGTGATGTCTTAGGACACTAAGTAAAAGCAGAAGTGACTTGGAATATATTTCTTTTGTAGCCTGAAAGAGAAAGTCCTTTCTATCTTAAATACTAGGAGAGCAATTTATCCTCCCAAAATTAAAAATTGGACTCTATTCCCTGTGAATTGGCTCTAGAATATTAGCATGGCAGTTTTACATCCCAGATGTTAAGATTCCATTCCTACTTCTCACTTAGCTTCTCCCCTCTATAACTGTTTCACATGCCAGAAAGTCTATGTTCAGTGTAGTTTTTCCCTAAGGCCTTTAACCCTAGCCAAGGCATTAAGTAACTCCAGTCTGGTCTCACCTGTAAGGTTGATGTCTCCCAGCAAATCAAGAAGTTCTCCACCAGCAGAAGCTGGTTTGCTTGTAGGTGCAGTTGGAATAACAGGTGTTATGTCATTTCCTCCCAACAAATCCAATAAATCATTGGCCTATACAAGGAAATAATACATCAATTCATTAGTCATTTGTCTAATCTGCAACGAGGGCAAAGCTCTTTCAACACTTAAAAATAAGGAAGAGAGCCATCAATCAATCCAGGAACACTAAATGGAATCAGCTGAGAGGTTATAAGGAACTGTTAAGATCATGAGGATTCCCAGATAAGCAAGTGAAAAGCTACCTGGCTGGTGGGCTGTGGCCCAGAGGGTGGTGGTTTGGTCTCTAGTGGAGCTGGTTCTGTCTCTCCATTTGTCTGCACAATCTCAGTAGGGCCATTTGTGGTCACTTTTTCCATGACAGGCATTCTCTCAAGGAGGGCAGACCTAGAAGAACCTGAAGTGGTTAAATTCTCGGCAGTTAACCTAGATTCCCTACCCAAGACAATCACTGTTACTATATTGGAGTCAAATATGGACAGCCATCTCCCCTCCCCACCCTGTAACACACACACTAAAATAGAAGGTGGATTACAAGAATACATGACCTAAATTCCTGGCTGGATTAAGGGCAGGCAAGAAACCTTGAATAGACAAACTGTCTACCTAAATCCCAAGAGACTGGGATTTCTTGGTGGTAGAGAAATTGGAATGAAAGAAAGGTAAATAAGTAGGAATTAACAAGTTCCAATCAAGAAGACACTGCATAACAGAAGTGGAAAAAAAGATCGTGTGTCACAGAGTTATACACTGGAATGAGATTCCGTTGAAAAAAAGAAAACAAACAAACCAAAACTCCCACCTCTTAACCCAATAAAATGGAACATGAAGCAAACATTTCACACCAAAAGAAAGGGGAGAAGGTGAATAGGAGGACACGGCTGACTTGAGTCTTTACAGAGCAGGCGGAATAGAGGACAGACAAATAAGAGCAGTCAAGCAATTAGGACTAAACAGAGTTGTGAGGTCCAGGTAATCAAGCACAAGGAATGAGTCTCCTTTGTGGATTATCATGACAATGTGTTCAGGATGCTAACAGCCACATGCACTGCTCAGCTTCCTTCACTTACCTCATATGGTCATATTTCTTAAAAAGTGCATTATATTCTACTGCCCTCTGCTGGAGTTCCACATCAATGCTGCTTCCATAGATTGAAACCACTTTCTTAATTCGGCTTTGGGATAAAATGACAAACAAATTCAAATACCCAAAAGAAAGTTCATAAACAAGCAGAGAGAACAAACAAACCAGAGTTTTCACTCCTCTTTCCTTAATTTACATATCTTCAAAAACAAAACCCCTTTCCTTTGTCTTCTTTCATCCAACGTACACTTCAACACCATCGTGTACCACACTGTACTTGTTCTAACTGTAATGTTAGATTTTGTCTGTTAAATATCCCATCCCTAAAATTTGCTAGAAAAAAGTACCAATTATTAATCTGTTACAAAACAAGCATGTAATGTTCATTCTCTCAACACCTTTAAAATAAGCTTTTATCACCAAAACGTTATTACCTAACAATGAATTCTTCTAGTTCACAATTTAAAGAGTTAGTAAAAAATACCCTTTTCACATGGCCTTACAGAAAATCTAAGAGAACTAAGTTTGCCTTAAATATACCTGGCTGGGAAACTAATCCAACTGACTTTTATTCAAAATAGTGAAGAGCAGAATGTAAACATTTGACCACCAAAACCTTTGTGATTTTCTTCCTCTTCAGACATCTCAAAATACTATAATAAACTAGAACCCTTATATAGGGAAGTAACTTCTCTAACTTTGAACAAGAGAAAAGGCATTAGAAATCAGATTTTAAAAACATAACTTTTTACCTTCAAAAAAATAAATGGTGGGGTGTGAGGGTAACAGGGAGCAAAGAAAGTATAGATAAAATAAGGATGAACTACAAATTAATGATTACTATCATGGAAAAACAGGTATATAAAATTCATTTTACTATCCTATTTTTGCCTTTGCTTGAAATTTTCCATAACAAAAGAGTTTTTTAAAATTACAAATAACATGTCCATTCTACTTTTTCTCCATACTCACTTTACAGTACAGGTGAATCGAGTAGAAAGCTTCATAATGGCAGTGAGGGCATAACCTCGGGTCACAGAGGTGGACATATTAGAGATTAAGACACTTTCTAAAATATCCAACACTTCATCTTCTGTTACCTGGGGAAGGAAAAAAAAATAGGATGAATTCTAACAGTAGATATCTAAATTTGATTTCAAGTCACAGGATGCCACCAGAAAGACAACCCTACCATCATTACCAAAACTTCTAACACAATCTGTGCTTCGCCACCATTAAGTGTCCATGCTGATCCATCAGTCAGAGGCAGGTAGGAGGGAGGTTTAAAAAAGCAAAAGAGTGGAAAATACCCAATGGGGGCTGCAAGACACATTATATTAGTTTCAAGGGGCAGAAGTAAAGGAAGAAAATAAAAGGATAAATAGAGTTCAAGTGCTGTTGTCACAACTCCTCCTAAAGCCAGTCTTTTTAATTTTTAATTTTTTTAATTTTTAATTTTTTTTTAAATTTTATTTACTTATTTGACAGGCAGAGATCACAAGCAGGCAGAGAGAGAGGAAAGGAAGTAGACTCCCCGCTGAGAGAGAGCCGGATGTGGGGCTCAATCCCAGGACCCTGGGATCATGACCTGAGCCAAAGGCAGAGGCTTTAACCCACTGAGCCACCCAGGTGCCCCAATTTTTTATTTTTTTAATTTCCTTTCAGTGTACCAGAATTCATTGTTTTTGCACCACACCCAGTGCTCCATGCAATACGTTCCCTCCATAATACCCACCACCAGGCTCACCCAACTTCCCACCCCCTGCCCCTTCAAAACCTTCAGATTGTTTTTCAGAGTCCATAGTCTCTCATGGTTCATCTCCCCCTCCAATTTCCCTCAACTCCCTTCTCCTCTCCATCTCCCCATGTCCTCCATGTTATTTCTTGTGCTCCACAAATAAATGAAAGCATATATTTTTTTTAAGATTTTATTTATTTATTTGACAGAGAGAGATCACAAGTAGGCAGAGAGGCAGGCAGAGAGAGAGGGAGAAGCAGGCTCCCCGCTGAGCAGAGGGCTTGACCTGGGGCTCTATCCAGAACCCTGAGATCATGACCTGAGCCCAAGGCAGAGGCTTTAACCCACTGAGCCACCCAGGAGCCCCTAAAGCCAGTCTTTTAATAAGCAAATGCAGACACAGATATGTCTCATTTCTTCTTATCAAGCCACAGGGTAGGAGAAACAATGTATTTTAGGCGGATGGAGCAGGGATTCAGTCTGCAGGTGGTTTGAAAATCTCACATAGGGCTAGTAAGTTCCATCTCAAAAACTGGCAAGTTTCCCAATATAATTCTGGCATTACCTTCTTTAACAGGTTTTTTAGGAATGAACCTCAACTCCTCATTAAACACTATCCTCCTGTAACCAAAACTACTATTTCCCCCCACCTGAAAGAGTAATAAGGAGTACCTGAATAGGTTCTTCCTCTTCACACTGGCCTGATACAAGAAGATCTCCATATTCACCTATACACCACGCAGCCACTTGTACCAAAGGTTGCTGTCAAAAGAAAGTCACCGTTTGTCAAAGGCTTTTCCTTGCAAGGATTAATGCAAATCACACGTCATCTAATCATAAAGGTCAAAACCAAGAAATATGTATCTGGAGTGTTAGTAGTAAGAACACACCAGGAACATAATGGGTAATTTCCCCGCCAAAGCAGAAAGTACCTACTTGAGAATAATCACCAAGAATTGCTTTGTACAAGCGCTGGACAGTATAGGCATGCATCTCCACACTATTGGTTATTAACTGGATCAAGTTGGGGACTGCATCATCGCGAACATAGCTTCCTGCCTAAAAGGAAACGCAGTTACCCTTAGAAACACACCGTAATGATAATAAAAGCTATTGCTTTTATTCAAAGGAGACGACTACAGAGCATCCTCACAGATAAAGCTGGTTCCAATTCTCAGGTTTATACGCAGCTCAAACTTCAATTTTACTTATTCAAATGACTTACTTCTTATTTAAATGAATATTCTCATTTTATTAATTTTATAAAAAATTTAAAAATCTCTTTTGTCAAAGTAAAAGTAAAATATAAAGGACCTTTATCAAAACAGATTAGGTTTAAGAGTTCAAAAACGTATGAAGTACATTCATTGGGAACTTAACTACAACAACCTGTCCCTCTCACAACTCCCCAACACAGTTAAAAATCATATGGGCTAGCTAAAGAAGCCACATTACTCTGGGGGACGGAGAAGGGAGTGTGTATCAGTAGTCCAGAAAGGTGGCATTTTTTAAAAATTTCTTTTTAAGATTTTATTTATTTGAGAGAGAGTGTGTGCCTGCATGTGAATGAATGGGGGATGAGGCAGAAGGAGAAACAGACTCCCTGCTGAGCAGGACCCTGGGGATCATGACCTTGAACCTAAGGTAGATGCTTAACTGACTGAGCCACCCAGGCACCCCAAAAGGCAGCATTTTATTTTATTTTATTTTATTTTTTAAAAGGCAGCATTTTAAATAAGAATAGTAATCTTTTTAAAACTGCAATTTATTTAAAATATCACATTGTCCTTTGAAAACTAGAGTTTATAAAAATTAAAGAACCATTCGTCCCAGAAAGGAGAAATATTTTGTATTCAATCATGCACACTAAAAACAAAAATAACCTGGTCTCTCTAATGTCCTCTTGACTAGTAGAATCTGAGGTACTGTTTGCAACCATGCAACAAAGTAAAGCTATTTAACCTCTGAGGAAACTAAACCTTGGCCTTGTCAGAGGATTATGATAAGCAAGCTGTGCAGGACTATAAACAGTGGAACATGTGCCTCCTATCAGCCCACCTTGATCAAGGACAGAGGACCAGATCTGACCTAGAAGAATGAGACCAAAAGGAAAAGAAGAAAGAGAAACAAAGAGAAAGAGAAATAGGGAAAGGAGAAAGAGAGAAACAGAAACAGAAAAAGAAAAAGAAAAAAACCCCAGGTGATTGGGATACCCACACTTGCTAAAAAAACACAAAGCCAGAGGAGAGAGAAGTTTGGGGAAATGGTGAAAAAGGAATGGACAGAAGTGAAAAAATAAATAACTGTTTTACATTCTTCTTTCCTAATGGAAAAAATAGTGTTTTAAATAACAGAAAGCATTAACATGATCTAATTGACATTTATACACCACTTCATCCAACAGCAGAAAACACATTATTCTCAAGCTCAAATGGAACATTCACCAAGACAAACCATATTCTGGGCCATTAAAAATCTCAAATTAATTAATTAATTAATTTAAAGTAGGTTCCATGTCCTACTTGGGGCACAGACTCATGACAGTGAGATCAAGAGTCACGTCCTCTACCAACTCAGCCAGGTAGCGGCCCCAGAAAGATCTCAAATTTAAAAAAATAAAAGACAGGGGCATCTGGGTGGCTCAGTTGGCTAAGAGTCTGCCTTCCGCTCAGGTCATGATTCTGAGGTCCTGGGATCGAGCCCCATGTTAAGTTTCCTGCTCACTGGGGAGTGTGCTTCTCCTTCTGCCCGTCTCTCTCTCAAATAAATAAATAAAAATTTTTAAAAAATAAATAAATAGGGCGCCTGGGTGGCTCAGTGGGTTAAGCCGCTGCCTTCGGCTCAGGTCATGATCTCAGGGTCCTGGGATCGAGCCCCGCATCGGGCTCTCTGCTCAGCAGGGAGCCTGCTTCCTCCTCTCTCTCTACCTGCCTCTCTGCCTGCTTGTGATCTCTCTGTCAAATAAATAAATAAAAATCTTTTAAAAAAATAAATAAATAAAGGAATAAAAGTCATATAAGATTTAACTAGGAATCAGTAACACAAAGATAGCTAAGAAATCCCAAAATATTCGGAGACTACACAACTAAGTAACACAGAGGTCAAAGAAAATAACAGACCAGTATTCTCTCACTAGTAGAGATGCAAAAATCCTAAAAAAAATCTATTAGCAAATCAAACATAGCAATGTATAAAAAAACTACATACTACAACCAGGTTGGATTTATTCTAGGTATGGAAGGTTAGTTCAACATTCAAAAATCAATTAATGTAATCCAGCACATCAACAGGTTAAAGAGGAAAAATCATAGGACTGTAATAAGACTATAGAAGTCAATTGGAAAAATTAAAAGAATGAAGCACTGACAACATTTTTCTTCAAGAGCTTTAATTTTCTCTTCTCTTAAGCTTTATAAAAACTAAAAAAAAAGTGTCCTGATTCACAGCTTTTGTTAAAATATAATTTCTTCATTAGTGCATTAACTTTTTATGAAGTTAATTCAAGTAAACTAGCAAACCAGCATGTCAAAACAGAATCCCACAGCAACAAATACACACACGGTAATTTTAACGATTTCATTCCTTCCTACAGACACGTTTCATAACTTGCTTAACCAATGCCCATTTGGAGACTTGTATTTATTTCCAGTTTTCTCCCATTATAAACAAGATTGAGATGAATATCTTTGTATATATGTTTCTGTACACTTGTCCTTTCATTTTTCTAAGATAAATTACTAAAAAGACAATGACTGAATTCAAAGGTATAAACTAGGGGTACCTGGGTGCCTCAGTCAGTTAAGGGACCAAAACTTGATTTCTGGAAGTGTACTCTGGAAAAATGGCACCATTTTATACCCAATACGAAGTGGAGGGTACTGTCTATTTTTCTATTTTCTAACTACCACTAGGAATTTGATTAAAAAGTATGACAAGTGAAAAATGATATCTCCCTTGTAATTTTACAAGTAAAGTTTCTTTATTAGTAAGGGTATTTGTCAATGTTAACTAGCCATTTCTTTCTTCTTTTGTGAAATGTCTGTTCAAATGCCAATTTTTCCATTACAGTGTTTGATTTTCCTTATTAATTGTAAACTATTTATAGATTAAAGATATTAACATGCTGTCATATGTTAGTGTTTTTCTCCACTTGTCATTTGCCTTTTAACTCTGTAGATTTTTTTCCTTTTGCCTTACAAGTTTTGAATTTTAATGTAATTGAACCTGTGAAAATTTCCCTTTATGGTATCTATCTCTGACACAGCAATTAAACATAGGTAGTTATGTTTTCTTTATATGCCACAACACTTTCATTTTAACTGTTAAATCTCTAATTCCTATTAATTGAATGATAAACAGAGATGCTCCAAAACTCTGGAAGACTGCCAAAGAAAGAATAACTTATAATTCTGTAATTTTAAAACCAGAATAAATGTAGTCATTCAAAACCCTCCAATGGCTTCCAAACTCCTCGAAGGCCATATATAACCTAGCCCCTGCTTCAATCCTACCATTCTCTGCCTCTCATGCTACTGGCTTCACTTGCCTTCTTATTGCCTCCAAGCAGGCCACACTTGCTGCTACTCAAGGGCTTTGCAACACTTGCTGTTCCCCCAAACCTTGGCATGGCTCCTCCTTTCACTGAGCTCTCTCCTCAAGTGTCACCTCCTCTGAGTGACCTGCCCTGACTACTCTACCTAAAAAAAACTGGCCCGCTGCCCCCATATTCCACTCTCTCCTGCCACTGCTGTAGTCCTTCATGCTGCTTCACTGTTTCTTGTAGTATTTTTTTCTTGCCTAACAGGATGGTACGTATTTCTCCATGAATTTCCTATCTCTCCCCCTAGAACTGGAATGTAAACCCTCCTGAGAACAAAGGGATTTGTCTGCCTCGTTAACCAGCACATCCTGCACTTGGTATGTTGACTAAAAAAACAGTACTTACCGTTGTCAGAACACGCATAATCGTGTCTATGTGCCACCGTTTGGAAGGTGCATACCTGGGGAAATAATGGCACCAGATGAAATTATCGGAACCTGTGAACTATATTCTGTGCTCAGTGACTTTCAAAAATCCTGTCCTATAATCTTTTTTAGGTTTACTGGTAAAGTGATTATTTTGGGGCAAATCTTACCTTCGAATCTAGCAGCTACCCCCATTTCAAAGAGTAATGAAATGGTACACAAACTCAGATGTTTCCCATAATAACTGTAACACGAGTTACTGAGCTGAGACATGGGACTCCATCTCCAGTTTTTCAGAAAACAAATCACGAAGACAAAGCAGGAGGACAGAGAAGAAAGAAAAGGGATCCAGGTAATACCAGGACTAGAAACTCATTTCCTTAAATTCAGAGTGCAGAGAGGAGAAATAACCATACTACTAAAATTGAGGTGGTACTTCCTAAAAGTTGTATACAGAATCACAATTTAGATGCTGTGACGCTGTAGTCTTTCTATTCTCTACCCAAAACCCACAAAGAAACAAACAAAAGCTTCTCTATTCTCTTCTTCATAGATGAGAAGTTGAAGAACAGATATAAGAGGACATTTTATAAAAGTGGGCTGTTTTTGGTCTTAGCATACTTAAATACTGGCTAGAATGACCTTCTTAATGAAGCAAATTTCCAACTGGGAAGCTGAAATAAACATTACACATTTTAAAGAGGTTTACAACATTTTCCCCAAGTTGTAAAGATGCTTTCAAAAAGTTCCAAGCATCTTTTACCACTAAATGTAAAAATTAAATCTTACTTTTCTGCAGCAAGAAAGATTCCAGATGCACAGTCTGCTTTAAATTCTGGCTCACAGGAATCCAGAAAATAAAGTAATTCCTTCATCATGCCTCGGATATTATTCCCATTTACCAGGGCAAAACTCAATTCCATTGCACGCCTTGCAGAGGGAAAACATTAAAAAAAAAAAAAAAAAGTTATGATATTTATAGCAGGAACGAAACAAAGACCCAGGTGTGTTGTTTCTGAACATCAAGTACTGGCAGATATATTGATGTCCTTCCATGATCTTGTGATCGCAATCTTTGTACACAAGACAACTAAAGTTAACAAGGTTAGTTTTAGCATTTTGAATCTTCATTCAACACTTTTCCTCAAAAAGCTCTAAAAGATACACTACCTATGACCAAAAATGCAGTTTGGGTTCAACAGTCTAAGAAGCTGAAATTCAGAATACTTAAAAGGCTCAAAAAGAGAAGCAACAAAAGTATTACCGAAAGATACCCCTTTGCATTATTCCTTAAAAACGTGATAAAGCCACCACGTTCGCCTTTTATTACATCCATTTCTGTTCAAAGATCATGTAACAGTCTACATCAAAAGATATACAGAAAATTGGAATAAAAACACACTTTGAAGGTATTATGATAAGCGAAATAAGTCAGAGAAAAACAAATACTGTATGATGTCACCTACACCTGGAAGCTAAAAAAGTCAAAAGCATAGAAACAGACTAGAATGGTGGTTACCAGGGTCTGGGGTGGGCGGGGTGGGGGGGATGTCAATCAAAAGGTACAAACTTCGGCCATAAAATGGGTAAATTCTGGGGATCTAATGCAGAGCATGACAACAAAAATTAATAATTATAAAAATGTATTATATACTTGAAAGTTGCTAAGGGAATAGATCTCAACTATTCTCAGCACAAAAAAGAAATGGTAACTATATAGTATGACATAGGTGTCATAATGCCATGGTGGTAACTATTTTACAATATATATCAAATCAATGCACCTGTAAACATCAAACTTACACAACGTTTATGTTAATTTTTTTCTCAATAAAGCTGGCAGGGGCCGGGGGGGCAGAAGAGAGAATGAGGGCCATGAAAAGGGAAAAAGGGCATGTGCTGTGCAGGCAAATAAGAGTTTCTGTAACTGCCTATCGAATGTGGCAACCAAGGCAAAATGGAAATGTCTGACATGCAAAAGTTAGAAGATTACTACATGCATCTTCTCATATTTGGTCAGTAATTTCAAACATGATATATAATTTACTTTCAAAATACCAATTTAATAAGTAAGAAATACTTTCATCTTAGCTAATCTATGAACAACTCAATCTTTACAGGGATACAATAATAGCTAATTCTTGTACAGTGCTTAAGTACTTTACATATAATAATCCAGTTAATCCTGCATAACCCTTTGAAGTGGGTGCTCATTTTTTTTTTTTTAAGATTTATTTTAGAGAGAGAGAGAGAATGAGGGGTGGGGAGGGGCAGAGGTTGAGGGAGAGAGAGAGGGAAAAGCAGGCTCCCCACTGAGCAGAAAGCCTAACATGGGGCTCAATCCAAGGACCCAGAGATCCAACCTGAGGCAGGTTAAGATGCTTAACCGCTTACCCGACTGAGCCAAATAGGCGCCTCTGGAGTGGGTGCTCTTGCATTTGCATTTTACATATGGGACAACTGAGGCAGAGAAAGGTTAAGTGACCAAAGCAAGTTTAATAAAGACAGAGCCTAAATTTGAAATGAGGCACTCGGACTGCAGAGTCTCAGCTCTTAGCGTTAAACAGCCTGTCAAGAAGACATAGTTTTTACTTTTGAAATGCAAATCCCAGTCATGAGCAATAGAGAAACAACACAATTGGAGTCAGAAGGTCTAATTTCTATTCCCAGGGGCTCCTGGGTGGCTCAGTGGGTGAAAGCCTCTGCCTTCAGCTCAGGTCATGATCTCAGGGTCCTGGGATTGAGCCCCACATCGGGCTCTTGGCTCGGCGGGGAGCCTGCTTCCCCCTCTCCCTCTGCCTGCCTCTCTGCCTGCTTGTGATCTCTCTCTCTGTCAAATAAATAAATAAAATCTTTAAAAAATAATAATAATTTCTATTCCCAGGTCTGCCCCTTACAGGGGTAGGTTTAGAGGAAATCATTTGATTCCTGTGGGACTGTATTTTAACTAATTTGTTAAGTGGGGACAGAAGTAATTGCCTAGTCTATCTCACTGGCTTGCTTTGAGAATCAACTGAGAGGGTGCTTATAAGCCCTGTGCAAAGCACCCCCCCACCACCACACAAAACCCTGGGGTGCCTGGCTGGCTGAGTTGCTGGAGCATGCAACTCTTATAGGGTTGTAGGTTCAAGGCCCACATTGGGTACAGAGATCACTTAAAAATAATCTTTAGGGGCACCTGGGTGGCTCTGTGGGTTAAAGCCTCTGCCTTCGGCTCAGGTCATGATCCTAGGTTCCTGGGATGGAGCCCCGCATTGGGCTCTCTGCTCAGTGGGAGGCCTGCTTCCCTTCCTCTCTCTCTGCCTACTTGTGATCTCTGTCAAATAAATAATAAATTTAAAAAATATATTTAAAAAAAAATAAAATCTTTAAAAGAAAAATTTTTTTAATTTAAAAAAAATCCTGTGCAAAGCACTAGGTGAGTTATGGTGGCTGAGTTTAGGTCTGTCTTTAAATTGCTCACGCACGTAGCATCTGCTCTCTGAAAATAAAAGGAACTCAATATCAATAGATATTTGTTAAATGAATGGTTTCAGAGATCACTTCAAATCTAATTTATTCTGGATTTGAACACACAACCAAAAGTTCACTGAGGCCAACTCTAACGAGGTTTTACAAACATCTCTCAGTTCTTCCCATAGATTCAGTGGAGTTATTCCACTGGGGAAAATAAATTATGCCTTTTCAAAGTGCTATCTTCTGCCTAACAGTCATTCTTAGATGCACTGTTCTAAAAAACACAGCTGCTTCTAGTATCTCAGGGCATAAGTACTGTGGGAAAATGTGTGCTGTCAGCAACTGAGTTTCAGCATTGTGATAAAACACTTAGCCGATGGATCACTCCGCATTTTCATCCTCCAGCACACAGAGCACAGTACTTCTGTTAAGCAGACCTCTCCCCAGCTTATATATGTACCTGTCTGTTTGTACAAAGAACCAAGGAGAACTGCAGTGTGCACTTCAGTACTCCTTATTGGCCTCTCTCACTGATCTAACCTTCCCCCTGCCGATCCTCTCTTAAAAAGGATTTCCTCAGCAGAGTTCAACTGTGAAAATAATGACTAAATAAACAAATGGCAACATACTCATTCTCAGAACTATTATGAAGTTATCAGGTAGGGGGTAGAGCAGAGAACGATCAGTAATCTGTTACCGTTTTATTGAGACATCCAAATCCTTTAAGCAGTCCACAATTGTGCTTCTGTGCCTCTGTACTGCGTTATGATCTGTCTGCACAGTCTTCAACAAAGATGTCAAAGCTACATATCTGGATGGAACAAAGTTGAAATGAAATGAAATGTAAAATTCAGGATAGTTCTTCTCTACTTAAATAATGACAAAGAAGATGTCTAATGACTATATATCTTTAAATATTTAAAAGTCAAGACAGAATTAGTGTAATAGTAACATCTTAAAGGCATAAAAGACACTACAATCTGAAGTAGTGGTAATCACGAGAATTTATTAGATTTGCATTCATGGTCAAGTCCACTTAAACTTCTAAAAGTGACTGATTCCATTCTTCCAAATTCTTCCAAGTAGTACAACAGAACAAGCATATAGTATGCCTTTCCTTAGCCCCAAAACACAAGAGAAAATGATTTCAATGTTACCATTTGTATTTTCTTTGTTTTTATTTGATACTGGTACCAAAACTGCCCCTGTAAAAATCTGAGTTTAAGATTCAAATATTTAAAAATTCTTTTGGAAGGAGGAGATAATTCAGGGTACCACAATGATTATTTACACATTTTTAAATGCTCACATAAGAAAGAATATTTTCTCCTGATTAAAACGGGAAAAAGGGCAAGGAGGATATAATACATGAAGGAAAGTAACAAAATAAAATACTTATAAATTCATCTACTTAAAAAAATTAGCTGGAGTTGACAAACACATTCCAGGTCTGCAGTGCAAAATGTTACTTTTTTCTTCTTAATTTAGAGCTGAGGTCAGCAAGCCACAGCTTCTACCTACAAGACTCTAGCCCTATCCTGCATGGTTCTATAAATGAATTTTTACTGGAACAAAGCCACTCACTACTTACATAGTCTATGACTGCTTTCATACCAAGACACAGGATTTTGAATAGTTGCCAGAGAGACCCTAAGGCCCACAGAGCCTAAAATAGTGACCATCTGATCCTTCACAGAAAAAGTCTGCTGACTCCTAATGCTGACTGTGTAAACCAAAGTAAAAGTTAAGTCATGAGCCAAATCCTCAAATTCTTTACAAAACAGTAGCTTTAAGTTTTAAAATTTAAAAATAAAAATCCTGAGTTGAAGTTCTAGAAAAGTCACTCAGTACATATGCGATTTTGAGCAAAATCACTCTTGAAAACACTGACTTTCTAATACCAAGATACAAGATATTTTCCAGCTGACTTACCTAATATTCTTGTCATTGTTCAATAAGAAACGACCAAGGATGTTTATGGCTAAGACCTAAAGAGAAATAACACAGGTTAAAAATCTAATAAAATTAAACATTTTAATGCGCCTGGGTGGCTCAGTGGGTTAAGCCGCTGCCTTCGGCTCAGGTCATGATCTCAGAGTCCTGGGATCGAGCCCCGCATCGGGCTCTCTGCTCAGCAGGGAGCCTGCTTCCTCCTCTCTCTCTGCCTGCCTCTCTGCCTGCTTGTGATCTCTCTGTCAAATAAATAAATAAAATCTTTAAAAAAAAAAATTAAACATTTATGTTGTATAAGGATCACCTCCTGACCCCTGATGGTGCAAACTATTTAAAGGTGATAGTTGATACTTCTACAGATGGCTAGCAAAAAACAAAAATGAAACAAAACAAAAATCTGAGGGCAAACTCATAAAATTATACTCTTTCAAAAGTAATTGCTAGAAGATTGTGTTTTAAAGTTTTTATACTGTTAGTGGAAGAATAATATTGGCACAGCCTCACTGGAGAAAATTCTGGCAATTATACATATTTTAAACATCTCCTCTGCTTCCACAATTCCACTTATAGAAATTTATCTGAAAAACACACTTGCACATATGCACAAGAATCTATTGCAACACTATCTGTAATCACAAATGACTGGGACATGCTAAGTGTCCATTAATAGCAAGTTTGCTAAGTACACTATAGCACATCCACACAACGGAGTATCACGCAGCCATTAGGGTTCTGACACATACTATAACATGGATGAACCTTGAATACATTATGCTAACTGAAATAAGCCAACTACAAAGGGACAATACTCTATGATTCCACTTTTATGAGGTATCAAGAATAGTCAAATTCAGAAAAAGAAAGTGGAATGATGGTTGCCAGGCACTGAAGGTAGGAAATAATGGAAAGTTATTGTTTAATGAGTAAAAAATTTCTGTTTGGGAAGACAAAAAAGTTCAGAAGATATATGGTGGTGCTGGTTGCAAAAGTGAATTACTTAATGCCACTGAACTACAGACTTAAAAATGGTTAACTTTTATATTATGTATATTCCACCATTTTTTTTTTAAATGAGAATGGTCTCTATACATGAATATGGACTAATTCCAAGATAATGTTAGGTGGAAAGAGTAAGGTACAGGACAATCTATACAATATGTTATCATTTTGCTTGAAAGGGAGGGAGAGGAAGAGAACTAACCTAAATGACTTTGGTTAAGTTATCCAGATACTGGAATGATAAGGACAAAAAGAACTGTATACATTTAAATACTGGACTGTATTTAGTAAACCTGTTTCTTACAAGGCTACGAACTAGCGATTCTTATATTAAGTGATTGAAAAAATGAATAAATTCATGAATAAATTCCTCCTTACAGAGGAATTACAATTATTTAATGAGGAAAAAATGAGGCAAATAGAAAAGTGTCACTGGAACACTACCCTAATAACTACTGTAGAAAAGATTCTCTGATGGAGGGCGCCTGGGTGGCTCAGTGGGTTAAGCCTCTGCCTTCGGTTCAGGTCATGGTCTCAGGGTCCTTGGATTGAGCCCCTCATCGGGCTCTCTGCTCAGCAGGGAGCCTGCTTCCCCCTCTCTCTCTGCCTGCCTCTCTGCCTACTTGTGATCTCTGTCTGTCAAACACATAAATAAAATCTTTAAAAAAAAAAAAATTATTGGATGGATACTAAAATGGGTGGGCAAAAAGTCTGAGAACAGGGTGTTTGCAAAGTCTCAAAGTATCTCCCTCAAACTATTTTTAATTACAAATGAAAAAATAACAAAACAAAAAAAAATAACAAAAATCAGTGGAGAGCCACAATAGACACCACCTTAACCAAATGACCAAGGTTAATATCACCAGTAATGAAAGAAAGAGATAGCATGTCTCTCCTGATAGGATACTGAGAAGGGCACATCACTTCTGTGGTAGTCTTGCCAAAAAAGCATAAACTCAGTCTAATCATGAGAAAACTTCAGAGAGAGCCAAACTGAGGGACATTCTACGAAGTAACTGATCAGTACTCTTCAAAAGTGTCAAAGTCATGAAAGTCACAGAAAGATGGAGGAATTGCCTCAGACTGGAGGGCACTAAGGAGACATGACAAATACAAGTGGAATCGAGGATCAGCTCCTCAAACAGAAAAATGGCAGAAGTAGAAAAATTGGTGGAAGCTGACTAAATTCTGTAATTTAGCATGATACCAATATTAACTCCTTAATTTTGATAATTGTCTCTAGTTATGCATGATGTTAATATTAGGGGAAACTGAGTGAAGAGTATGTGCAAGCTCTAAACTATTTTTGCAACTTTTCTGTAAGTCTAAAATTACTGCCAAAAGTTTCAAAAGGTGGGGCGCCTGTGTGGCTCAGTGGGTTAAAGCCTCTGCCTTCGGCTCAGGTCATGATCTCAGGGTCCTGGGATCGAGCCCCACATCAGGCTCTCTGCTCAGCAGGGAGCCTGCTTCCTCCTCTCTCTCTTCCTGCCTCTCTGTCTACTTGTGATCTCTCTCTCTCTCTCTCTCTCTGTCAAATTAAAAAAAAAAAGTTTCAAAACGTGAGGAAGAGAAGAAATACACGTGTACAGACACATTTTCAGATTTCTGAAAAAATACATGAGGAAAGGGTAACCATATTCCCCACTAGGAGAACGTGAAAGCTACAGGAAGACATTTCCCTCCCCACACACCTTTGGTACTGTTTTAGCTTTTTTACTTTAAGTGTTCATTTCTTTGAAAAGAAACACAAATATTTAAGAAAAACAAAGTAACTCAAATATGATGTCTTATTTGGAGTGATGAATACAATTCAAATCATGGCTCTAATAAAAAGCTTATTTTGAAATGTTTCCTTCACTCAACAGTATCTATATATCTAACTATACCTAAGAGCTCCCAAACTTTATTGTAATCAATATTAAAAGCCTTCAATGGAGGGAATGATACTTCAGATCCCAAAACACAGCATTATACATTCCACATCACTTTCCTAAAGTTAATTTCCAAATGCAATTCATTTCTACAGTACTCCGGCCTAAGTTATTTATTCTAATTGAAATGTTTAGGGAAAGATTTAAAAAGACTTACTCGCAGTCCACTCTCTGACTTAATATCCATGATAGTCAAAACCGTTTCATAAAGAATAGCATTTCCTACATTTTTACTAGTCTCCGTATTTGTGGCAACCTGAAAAGTCACAAGTGGGCAGTACATTAGTGATAAAATAACACTTTCAAAAAATATCCAGAGGTAACAAGAGACAGTTTGTGAATGATTACAGCCACCAATGAGGAGACACAAATAAATACTGCTTCATCTAACCACCATCATTCTACTCCCACTACACTACAATGAAGATTTTATACAACGCAGACTGAGTCTACTCACCTGTGCTAATATATCATTCATAGCTTCACTTGAGTCATCATCATTTCGTCCTAAAATTCTTAATAACCGCAAAATTCGTACCTAACGTGCAAAATATGATTAGTGTCAACAAATTACACCTGGCACAAAGGAACTTACTTGGTATAAAACTCAAATAACTTAAATGAAGTCTCAGATCTCATTAGAAATGGTCAAAATTCAAACAGAAGAATTTTAAACATTATCTTTAGAGAAGTAGTAAATACTTCTAAGTCTGAATGAGGTAATTAGACAACCCACACTTCATCACTCCACAGCTAAAGGATACCACCACCTACAAAGCTTTAGTATATTGATAAGTCAAGTCTCTATGCGATAGATATTACATAGTACAACTATAATTTTATTCTACTAATGCAGTATAGAACTGTCACTATTCACTTATTGATGTAATTTGTTTAATCAGTTAATAATCAAATTCCTACTGACATAAACTTAAAAGGAAAGAAACAATTTATTCCAAAGGTATTAAATTCATTTCTCCAAAATTTTCTTTCAACCTCACCTGCAAAAAGGGGTCACTGATACCAGAAACATCATGTTCTGGTGAATATCCCGACATGATGAGGTTCTTTAGAATACGAACTAATTGGGGCACAAGCTGCAGAGAAGAAAAATGCATCAAAAAACAGTGAACATCAAAGAATTTCTCATGAATAGGCAGGTAATTTGCCTAATTAAAAAGGGGGGCAAGGGTCTGAATCCAAGAAAATTCTACTGATACCATATGCTGGTATACTGCTGATGCTTGATAAACAGAACTTAAGAGTATCTAGGCCAGGAACTCAAGACGGAATATGTATTTTATCTGAATTAAAAACAAATGATGCTTTTACCCTAAAGTTATATATGCAAAGAGAGTACAAGTAATAGGAGGTCAGAAAGCCTATGGGAATCAAGTCAAACAGATGTCTACAGGGCACATTGCATTTCTACTTCTACAGAACTTGACATATCTCAGTAACACAAACATGTTCAGTTTTTATTCACTCAAACATTTGAATATAAAACATTATCACCAAAAAATACTGGTGATTTTATTAAAATTACAGTTTTAAGATATACTATCTCAAACAGAGAAAAAACTTAAGACAAGGCTAGTTCTATTCTTTTCCAACAAACAACAGGGAATCCAAAAGCCTCCAACATTGACCAAGTGGAAAAGACACATAAAAAAAATTGTACTTTCCACCTTAAGAAGGTAGCAAGACCGTGAATAATTTCCTTTCCCTATTCTTAACTCGTAAGACACAATTTTCGGTAAAATTTTATTTCAGCACTTAATTATACACACTTTGTTGCCTACTTTGTCTCATCTTGTTAATGAAACTATGTATTCCTTATGGTCGGAATTCTCCTCTTGCCCTTCCTTTACTTTGTCCACTAGAGTCATAACACATAGTAGAGGCAATTTTATGGCTAAGCTGAACTTCAAAGTATTTTTTTCAAATGCTTCAAATGTTACCATTCATTTCATTCTGTTGATTACGCACTTAATCTTAAACCCTGTTCCAAAATGTGCGCCACAATGGGAACTTTTCTGGGCTCCAACTAAAAACTCAATTTAGCTACATAAACAATTCTATCACCTAAAATTAAGAAAACAAGTGTCCAAAGTGAAGCAAATCACATCTCTTTTGGAGGCGATCAGAACAGCCCCAACCAATTTGCTGCAACTCAATGACTTTTTCTCACTGTGTTCTGGCTCTGTTCCTCCTTACGCCTCAACTTTAAAAGGGGATCAAGATCAAAACAAAGGCCAAGGAATGCACTCACAACACTGAGGCCACTTTTCAATATGAGAATATAATCTGTATGGATTTAAAGAAGTTCGGCTGTAACACTTCAGAATTAGGTGATTCATAAGCCATTTAAACAAAATTCTAACTTGGAGAACTCCAAGATTAAAACAAACCTAAATTACGGTGACCTGTAAATTCTAAACAGAATCCCCATTAAATCTGTCAACTGTGGACAGATTTGTTTAGTGGGAAGAATAATATAAATTTGTAAACTGCTTTTAACATGTAATAAAGCCGGGATCACCTAGTTACCAGGCTCTGCACAAAAAGTGGCTCAGCCTGCATACTTCCCAATGGCCTCCTTTTTTGTACTACACATATCCCTAATTACCTGTTTAACCTGATTTCTTAGAGAAGTCTTTTTTCCTTGGGCTAATAAATTCACAAATTTTTTTATTCACGGACACAAGACCAGCACACCGCATAAAATTGTCCTGGGACAAAAAGCACAAATGCCTAAATGTTTAGCATACAAATTCTTGGAACCCAGCTTTATTTTTCAGACAAAAACGCAAGTCACTAAAACTTATGACAAGACAAACAAGATAAGATGACAAAGGGAAACGCTGCAGCCATGAAAATCAGTTGATGCCCACCCACTCTATCCCATAATCCTTTCATATCCCAAAACTTCCAGGAAAGAGTAAGTGCAGGTAAGGGAGAAATAAGAGCTCTAAGTCTGGACCAAGAGCTCAGAAGTACATACAGAGTTTTTTATAAAGTATGAGGTTACCCACACATGATTCTAAAATATCTACTTCAAAAAGAAGCAGTGTTTTGTGCCAAGCCTCCAAACTGATCTG
This sequence comes from Lutra lutra, assembly GCF_902655055.1. Taxonomy (NCBI): domain Eukaryota; kingdom Metazoa; phylum Chordata; class Mammalia; order Carnivora; family Mustelidae; genus Lutra; species Lutra lutra. The sequence continues at coordinate 13,803,135 of NC_062294.1, forward strand.
GAATTGCCATCACCAAAGCCACTGGGAAACTGTTCAAAGTTTCTCAAGTGAATATGAAGAAAAAGCAGAGAGGGAGGCTTAGAATTCAGGAAAGGCTGCAACTGAAATCCAAGGCTGACTTTGGAGTGAAGAGTTTAAGTGACAAGACAAAAACTGGACTCGGGAGTTAGCCAAAAATGCTAAAACAAATAACTCATAGTATAAAGCACAGCTTCAGCATTAGTTTATTTTTTAAAAAGCTACATTTGTGGATGGATGCACAAAAGCTACTAAGGACCTAATGCCAGCATGCACCATCTAAAAGAGGGTTAATTCTTACCTTTTCATTCTAACATACAGCAGGATTCCAAACAGACAACAGGAACAAAACATACAAAGCAAGCATTAGGGACAGATACAGGCCTCATACTATTTTACAGTAATTTAATCAAGACATGAACATCTAAGAAGAAAAAAAAAATCAAAAAAATAAATGCTATTAGAGCCTCATTAGATCTAAAATACAAAATAAGCCCCATTATCAAGTGATCAGCACTTTAAAAAGGAATTAAATGCATGTAACTACCCAAAGTACAGTTTTTCCCAGGCACCCTTACTACCGTCTTCTAAAAGCCAGTGAAGAAAACAAAAATTTCCACTTTAGAATGCTGTAAGAAAGAGAGGGGGGAACCTAAGAGAGCTAGACTTCAGTCACCAGAGTCAAGAGTCTAAAATGAACAGAAGGTGACCCTGTGTTACATAAAAGTAATGTAAAACTTCACTTTGCAGTTTTCACCTTAAACAAAACAAATTACCTGCCTTTAAAAACACACATCGCATCACCCACCCACACACACAGGTGCGCGCACGCGCATGCAACGCACACACAATTCCTGTTTGTAATTTGACCTCAAGTTACATTTCCTGTCTTCAATGTGAAAACAGCAGATAAAACACATGAGAGACTGGTAAGTGTGCCAACACTGAGAGACTTCTATTATGAAAGGGAAAACACTGTACTACTGCCAGTTCTTATATGCCTAAATCTGGCTTCCAGCCCTACCACACAGCAGGGCTGGTCAAGTCCTTTATTCAGCTCCATAACTTCCTTTCAAAAGAAAATTCCTAAGTGAGGAAATCATGTACTCTTCAGGAAAATTGTTTTTCAATCAAGAAAGGCTTAGGCATACAGAATGGTACCTACCTTTCTGAAATGTGCAAGCATGTCTGGGCTTCGTTCACACATTTCTGTGAGGAGGACTACAGATGTGTGAAGGACACCTGAAAGATAAGAGCAAATGAAAACTAAAATGAGGCTGTATGTTATTCAACTCCACAGAATAGGGCTTTGAGTTCTGCAGGTCAATTCCAAAAAGATAGTTGCTACTTCTGTTTTTAATTTTAAAGAAGCTAAGCACTGAGGTGAATACAAAGGAAATATTAAACAGACGCCTGGTCAACTCAGTTAAATCATAATATTTTAAACCATGTAACCAAGATAACTGCTAAAAAATGATAACCAACACACGTGTCTCTCCATCTGAGTCTATACTCACAGTCACTATAAGCTAGGTATCATCTGCCCTGTACTTATTAAAGAGCTGTTAGCTGAGATCTGATCATTCAAAAAGGAAAAATCTTAAAAAAACTTTTAAATTTCCAGATAAAATGAATCAAAACTCCAAGGTAATTATGGATGACAAAGTAAATACACTTGTTCCAGAGTAAAAAGAATCTCACAACAGTTTCCACTACTAAAAAGTAAGTACCCTACCACTCATTTGTCCAACAAGTTTACTTTGAGCCTTCCAGGCACAGGACTGAATTAATCAAATTAAATATACCTTACCATTTTTTCTCTTAACATTTAGTAGGACAAATGAATTTTCTTTACTCAGAACTTGTTTCACTGACTTCAAAATAAGAATAAAAGACGGGGCGCCTGGGTGGCTCAGCGGGTTAAGCCGCTGCCTTCGGCTCAGGTCATGATCTCAGGGTCCTGGGATCGAGCCCCGCATCGGGCTCTCTGCTCAGCGGAGAGCCTGCTTCCTCCTCTCTCTCTGCCTGCCTCTCTGCCTACTTGTGATCTCTCTCTGTCAAATAAATAAATAAAAATCTTAAAAAAAAAAAAATAAGAATAAAAGTATGGGAAAAAATAGCCACATTCCATTTAGTTTCTCTCAAGTTTTATATAAATATATCTAAGTACCCATTATAAATTCCTGTTACAAGTAACCTAAAGGATTTTCATAAATTTTATACTCCTACCACAAGGTAATAAAAATATATTTTTTTTTTCTAGGGCAAGATAGCTAGGAAATCAAAGTGTTTTAGATATGAAAATCAAGGCTAGGATAATTTGTACATTACATTGAGTATCAGTAACTTAACATAGTATTTTTAATATAGTAAAAGAGGACTGAAAATGGAAACCAAGTTTACTATGAAGGAATCAATCTCTAATTATAAAAGTAGGATTTGAGAAAAGTGAGACTTGACCCATCAACCCTTCCTGGCAAAGTGTCTAAGCACAGCAAAAAGGTAAGTCCGCTGCACTCAAAGAGAAAGCCAAAACTCCCTGAAGCCCTTTCTCTTTCCTGCTTTCCCTCAGTACTTCACAAGCACGTCCAAATCACATTACCATGGTTCTTTTCATTCAATAAATTTTTTGTTGCTGGTAAAAACATCTCCATAAGTTCAGGAACCTTCCTGATGACATGAACAGCACATAGCGCTGCCTATGAAGGAAAAGGAAAAAGATTTATTTCAACCAAGTCAGGGCAACCAGTCTTACAAAAAATACCAACAAAAGCCTTATCATTTAGTTCACCTAATGAAAGAAGAAAGAACAAAGAAGTGAGACATCAGATCTATTATATATTAACTGGTCAGGACTTTCCAATTTATACTAGTTCATTAAAGAGAACTCTTAGCTCAGCTGTCCCTTTGTTCATGTATTACTAAATAAGTGGACAAAAACTTCCTAGACTAGACCATGGTTAACATGAATTTATCATACAAATTAAATATAACTTCTATGTTTTTCCAAGTAAAAAATAAAGACTTCCATTTGTGATACTCATTCTTCTAAGATGACCAAAAGGTTTTATAAAAACACTATAAAATTTAAAGATACATTACTACTGTTAGGTTTTTTTTTTTTACTACTGTTAGTTTTAATAATACCTATTATCTTCCCCAATTCATTCTCTGCTGATATTAAGAAAATCATTTGATAATTAGCTAGTCTCTACTGAAGAAAAGATGGTCTTGGCTTGTTCGCTGGAAAAAAAGGTACAAAGACTGATTTTGATTATGCATATCAAAAGTACCCATAAATACTATTTGCTGGAGTAAAATACCACAAACAAAATAGATATAGTAACAAGAAAAGATTTCAGCTAATTCTTCCCAAGTTATATTTGGGGGAAAAAAGTTTTTTTTTCCAATCCACAGAAGTGTTTTATTTCATGAAATAATGTACTTTTTGAACAAGAACAGTCCCCTCATACTTTAAGAGAAAGCACTGACTTTGGTTCACAATCATCATCAACAGTCCATGATTCTAGAAAACAGCTTTGGCCTTGTCACACCATTAATGTGGCGGTACAGTGAATGACAACCAGGCAATAGTAAGTGCTTGCGTCTTCTAAGTTCTACATTTTACACCCTTTGTTTATGAAGGTTACAAGGTTCAAGCACAATTTTAAAAAACATAAATGTTTATATCAACATATAAAAGCAAGTAAGAAAGATTATTGTCTTCCATTACTATTCCATTTAGACACACCAATTTTATAAAGTATGTTCTAGATCATTCTCTAATAATTACATAGGTCCCAATGGAACTGCATTTCCAGAGATTCAAAGTCACTCATACAAAGACATGGGCACTAATTATTAGGACAAAAGTAAATTCTTAAAGTTCTGTTCATTATCACTCTATTTAATACTGTTTAGTATGTGGCAAATTAGGAAGTAATTAGGTATCTAGGATATCCAGTAACATTTGTTTGTTTATAAATCATTCCCTTGAAAAACGGAAAATTAAGAGAAGAATTAAAGTGTTCACAATTACCAACTGGAGTTAATTATTAATAATAAAAAAAAGACCTCCAAAATTAGTATAAAGAAAGATTTTGACTTACAAACACCTGATTCATATATAATCATTTAAAATAAATCTACTGCCAAGAAAGATACGTTATACCATCATCAGAGCTCTCAAAAATAATTTGCCTCCCCATCTCCATAATAGTCCCTGATCCAAATGCAGACATTTGGTTTCATTAAAAGTTACCTTTTTTCTTAAGTAAGAATTGGAGGTTTTCAGGAGTTTCTCTACCTCTCCTGCAAGATCTCTGCACATCTCTGAAGAGCCCATACAGCCAAGGGTACAAAGTGCTAGCCCCTGTACATATTGCGTGCTATGATTAAGATCACTGCAAAAGAATGGAAAAAGGTAGAAATGAACATGCTTTTACTTGTGCTCTGCATACAGAAGCTTCACAATCTAATGAGGCAACTCTGAATGATTCACAATTTGTCCAATAAGAAAAATAATTAATAAGATTATTTGTTGCAAAAATATGTTTAACTTATTACAAATTACCAATACAGTGAACTGATTTACAGTGCCTCCTACAGGCTTACAACTCCATGTTTCCAAATACCAAAGTAACAGAAATTCAGCGATATGTTATCTGTTGAAGACAAGCTACTTCAGAAAATTCAGCAAACCAATGAAAGTGAAAGCCAACAAAGACAGAAATGTGAAGCACAACTATATGTTTAGAAGATTTGGGGAGGCGCCTGGGTGGCTCAGTCAGTTAAGGGTCTGACTCTTCATTTCCCTCAGGTCATGATCTCAGGGTTGTGAAATCGAGCCCTGCACTGGGCTCCACACTGGGTGAGGAGCCCAATTAAGATTCTCTCTCTCTCCCTCCATTCCTCCTCCCCCTGCACGACACCCCCTTAGACCCCCACTTTCCCCCGCACCCCACTCTGGCGCATGCACATTCTCTCTAAAGAATAAAAATTTTAAAAATTTAATACACTCTACTAGTATTTACTAAAAAAAATGACAAGATATACATACATACATCAACCAAAACCTTTAAAAAAAAAAATCAAAAAGCAGTCCCCCCACTAGAGTATTTTTTTTTTAAAGATTCCACTTATTTATTTGACAGAGAGAGAGAGAGAGAGATCACAAGTAGGCAGAGAGGCAGGGGGAAGCAGGCTCCCCGCTGAGCAGAGAACCCAATGTGGGGCTCGATCCCAGGACCCTGAGATCATGATCTGAGCCGAAGGCAGAGGCCTAACCCACTGAGCCACCCAGGGACCCCTACTAGAGCATTTAAGGTGACTTAAATATCACAACAGAAATACTTTGAAACCTCTAACCTTATGGTATAAAATTTACCTTGCTGTCACATTAATTTTTACATTTTTTTTAAAGATTTATTTATATGACAGACAGACATAGCGAGAAAGGGAACACCAGCAGGGGAGTAGGACAGGGAGAAGCAGGCCTCCCACTGAGTAGGAAACCCGATGCAGGGCTTGATCCCAAGACCCTGGGATCATAACCAGAGGTGAAGGCAGACACTTAACAACTTAACAACCCAGACGCCCTAATTTTTACATTTTTGTGTATTCAAAAGAAGAAAAAAATAGTAACTAGAAAAATTAGCTAATTAAACAACCTTTAACAAACTAAACTAGATATTTACGGTGAGGCCCAGTATCTGGTGATACAGATATACAAAATCCTATCTCTAATAGACATTGATAACTGTACAAAATTATTTACAAACCAGCCAGGAAGTATACCTTCATAAAAAGCTGAAATACTAAAAAGCTTGAACCAGTAAATTCATCTATATATTATAATCAACTTCTACTATTTAGAAGCTGAATTACTATATGAGTTACTCCACTTCTACTGGCTTTAAGAGCATTTTAATATTCTTTAGTTGGTGTTTCTCAAGGATTTCAGTGGTTACGGATCTCTGGAAAGTCCCAAGACTGTTTCACGGGTCCAGGACAGCCAAACTATTTTCACGATACTAACTTGTTATTTGCCAACTATACTGACATTTGCACTTGATGCAAAAGCAGTGGTGGAGAAAATTAAACTGGCAGAGTAGTGGCACCAAACTGTACTAGTGGTCATTGCATTCACTGCCACACACAGACAAATGAAGGAAGGAGGGTAGGAAAAAAGGAAGGATGGATGAAAGGGAAGGAAGGAGGGAGGGAGGGAAGGAAGGAGGGAAGGAATGAGTCTGTTTCACTTAAGACTGCCTGTGACAGAGCAATAAAGATGCTCAGCTTTACTAAATCTTGACTCAGATGCGTACTGTTTAATATCGTGTGAGGAAATATGAAGTATTCATAAAGAACTTCTGCACACCCAAGTGGCAATCTCAGAGAAAAGCACCTGCTCACTTGCAAGCTAAACAATGAACTTTTTTTTTTTTTTTAAGATTTCTGTTCTTATTTATTTGAGATAAGAGAGAGCACGAGCAGGAGGACAGAGGAAGAAGGAGAAGCAGGCTCCCAACTGAGCAGGGAACCCAATGTGGGGCTTGATCCCAGAACCCTGGGATCATGACCTAAGCCAAAGGCAGACGCTTAGCCGACTGAGCCACCCAGGCACCCCTAACTATGAACTTTTCAAATATATACAATATTTATTTGAAAAATAACTGACAGACAAGCATAATTATTAAGATTTGGGTATGTAGCTGACATCTTCTGGAAAAGGAGCCAAGTTGGCCTATCAAGAGCAACAACTAACAATACTTGTGGCCAATGATAAAATCCAAGCTTTGAAGTGAGAGTTAGAATTTTGGATAATTCGTATTGCCATGATGAACTTCATAGTCTACCAATACTTCAACTCAGCCAATTTTTCCCAAGTGACTTAGGCATGGTGTTACAAATGCATACATGAGTAAAAGATTCCAAGTGCAAGAGGACCAATGGGTTTAATTTAACAAAGTACCAAACTTCACTAATATGGTTTCAAATTCCACCTTGCAACTAATCCTTAAGGAACTACCATTTATGGAGTTTTGGGATAGTATCAAAGAAGAATATCCAGTTATCTGAAAGGCTATTAAAGTCCTCTTCCTTTTTCTAACTATCCAACTATCTGTGAAAGGCTGGATATTCTTCATATACTTCAATCAAAACAACACAAGAAATTAAATGTAGAAGCAAGTATGACATCTGGCTGTCTTCCATTAGACCAGATGTTTAAAGATTAAAAAAAAAAAATGAAATAATGTTGTTTTTCTCATTTGAATTATTTTTATTTTGGAAAATAATTTTTCATTAAGAACGTTATTTATGTTAACATGTAAGGGGTTCATTACTTGTAATTTTATTTTATTTTATTTTTTTAAGATTTTATTTATTTATTTGACAGAGAGAGATCACAAGTAGACAGAGAGGCAGGCAGAGAGAGAGAGAGAGGGAAGCAGGCTTCTTGCTGAGCAGAGAGCCCGATGCGGGACTCGATCCCGACCCTGAGATCATGACCTGAGCCGAAGGCAGCAGCTTAACCCACTGAGCCACCCAGGCGCCCAATTACTTGTAATTTTAAATGAAATAATAAATGGTTTTAACCTTCCCTGAATAAAGAAAGGAAAAGAAAGTAAAGTATAAATTAGCCATGTTTGCTACTTTTTAGCAATTTGAATATTTAAGATAAAAATGACCGATAAGGGGCACCTGAGTGGCTCAGTCAGTTAAGTGTCCAATTCTTGATTTTGGTTCAGGTCATGATCTCAGGATTGTGAGATAAAGCCCTGAGTCAAGCTCCAAGCTGGACATGGAGACTGCTTAAGACTCTCTCTCCAGGGCACATGGGTGGCTCGGTGGGTTAAGCGGCTCCCTTTAGATCGGATCATGATCCAAGCGTCCTGGGATCAAGCCCTACGTTGAGCTCCTTGCTCAGTGGGGAGTATGCTTCTCCCTCTCCCTCTGCCTGCTACTCTCCCTGCTTGTGTTGTCAAATAAACAAATAAAATCTTTAAAATAAATAAATAAATAAGAGTCTCTCTCTCTCTCTCTCTCTCTCCCTCTATCCCTCCCCCAACCCCACCCCCTGCTTGCCCTCTCTCTCCCAAAAAAGTATTTTTTTTTTCCTGGTAAAAATAATGTTTAAATCTTTTTTTCTTTTTTTTTAAGATTTTATTTATTTATCTGACAGAGAGATAGAGAGAGCATGCACAAGCAGGCAGAGCAGCAGGCAAAGCAGGCGGCAAAAGGAGAGGGAGAAGCAGGCCCCAAGCTGAGCAGGGAGCCTGATTTGGGACTCGACCCCAGGACCCTGGGATCATGACCTGAGCTGAAGGCAGACACTTAACTGAGTGAGCCACCCACACACCCCAATAATATTTAAGTCTTAACTATGACTTTCCCATTTAGGCTCCCAGTTTCCAAGAATATTTATTTAGCTGACTTTTCATTCATTTTTCAATGATTAATAACATTTGCATAATGCAAGTTCTTAAAATATCATATCCAATTTTTAAAGATTCCAAGATCTTCAATTGCTTAGAACTTTTCTAGGCCAATGAACAATGAGGGAAACATTTTTTTTTTTTTTTTTTAAAGAGTTTATGTATTGTAGAGAGAGAGCACAAGCAGGGAGAACGGCAGGCAGAGGGAGAAGCAGGCTCCTGGCTGAGCAAGAAGCCCAACGTGGGACTCAATTCCAGGACCCTGGGATCATGACCCGAGCCGAAGGCAGACGCTTAACCAGGCATCCCGGAAAATACTCATTATTAAACATAAAAACCACTGGTACACAATGATGCCCCATAATAAAAACCAAAAGCAAAACAAACAAAAAACAAAAAACCTCACAAAACCAACCAACCCATTCATTAACAAATATTTTTGAAAAACAAAACTAAATGACTCGAAGTCCTTTAACTTGAGCTTTGACTAAGGGGCCAGATCAATTCCCAACTATTAGTTCTCTCTCAAAAAGTTCACCTGAGGCCTGGTTAGGTCTCATTAAAATTCAAAGCAAAGATTTCTTCCTTGCCCATGTGCCTCATTCTTCAATTTTTTTATCAAGCTATAAACCTACACTTGAGTTTGGTATTAACTCTTTACTATGAACTTGCTGCTAGGCAGAACTGCTAAATCATCAGCATGTGACTGAAGGCTTAAGTAATACGGGCAACAGAGCATGCAAGAACCAAAATTAAAGAAACTCTCAGAGGCCTAGCCAGAGTAAAGGTATAAAAGAGTCATGCTGAACATGAAGACTGTAACCTCTGTAACACCGAGGATCTCTGCCAATTGTTTTCACTCTCCCTCCCCAGAACTTGTAACAGCTCCTGGCATGCAGCAGGTATACAACAAGTATTTGTTGAATACATGAATCAACTTGGTATTTTCATTAGTATTTATGTCAAGACCCAAAATTAAGTTCACGGACTCAATGTATTTACATGACACCCTCTATACTTATAAGCAAATCGTAATTCTCCTTTTGGGATTTTCCATTATCCACTGGGAAATTTTAAAGTAGAACATTATTGACCACATAAAAGTGTAAGAGTTCAATCACAAATGTGATTACCTATATCCCCTGCATCTACTTTCTGTCAAACAAATACTACAAATGAAAAAGAAATCTACAAAGGAGATTAAACTAATAGACACACCAAAACCAAACTAAAACAAACCAAAAAGTACCTTTAACCAATAAGGCCACCAGAACTTCCACAACTTTCGAATAAACATTTGATGTAAGAAGGATGCTGGGAAGAACTGCTAATTCCCTTGCTCAGCTACTCTAATTCCTCCATATAGCAAGCATTCCTCAGTTTATAAGTTAAACAAACATGACTGGACTAGTAAAGCACCCATTAGAGGGGAAAAAAGACACACAAAAATTCACAAGCCCAAGTAAAATTTCATGCAAATAAAATCTGGAATTAAACCACTAACAAGCAAAACCTCTTCTTTTACCTTTAAATGGTATTTACTCAGAACATATACTGGTAATTCTTTAATAAATGTAAAATTTCATTACTCATGGTATTTAAGGTCCTGGAAATACAAGAAATCTCTGATTTACCAATGCTTTTTCTATTCCATGTAGGTCCAAATTCTTGTTTCATTGCTAAACTGTGGTCCTATGCCTGAAGATGTTGTACATGCAATGCCTTCATTTAACTACCCCCTACACCTGGGTGGTTCAGTCAGTTAAGTGACCAACTCTGGATTTTGGTTCCAGTCATGATCGCGGGGTTATAGGATGGACCCCGTATCAGGCTCTGCACTCAGTACAGAATCTGCTTGAGATTCTCTGCCTCTCCTTTCCTCCCGCTGCTTTCATGTGCTTTCACACACTCTCTCTCTCAAATAAATAAATAAAATCTTAAAAGATAATAAATATTGCCCTACAGAAGTTTTAATCCTTTGTTTATCTTCTTTATACACGAACTCTAAGAGCAATTCAAATATATTCTAGGTAGTAAATAAAGTCAATAAACAGGCGCTCTCAATGTCATATTGTAAGAAAACTTTAAAAGCACAAAGTAGTTATTAAAAGAAGGAAAAGACTTACTTCTTGATACAGTTTGTCATGAGAAGATGGACATCTTGTCTTTCATCTAACAGCAGCATTGCCCCTAAATAGCCAATGCGTTTGTCTGTGAACTTTTGAGAGGCGATAAGCTTGAGGCATTCCAACTGCAAATTTTTTAAAAAAAGAAAAGAAATTAAGGAATTGCTACCACAATCAGGAAAGCAATGTTTTTAACCCAGAGTCAATGGATAGCTGAAATAAACAGATATCAAATCGTCTAAGATCTTGAGATATCCTGATGATAGGATACCAAGTTCTGGAATAGATCATCTCGGCAAGGTCCTATGATATAATCTGTAAGGTTTACCTTACTTCCACAGATTGAAGTAAGTAGTTATTAATAAAGTATTATAATAGAATATTAATAAACCCAATTCTTAATTTAATCCCCAGTTGTACTAAATGAGCACCTAACTTATGGGTACATTTATGGTCTTTTCTATTTTGAATATCAAAAAACTCAATAACTGGAAATACATTAAAGTGCCAAACACTATCTTAAACATCAAGAATATACAACTGAAAAAGAGACAACAACTAACCTTAGTATGATGTGGGAAGTGCTACATTTAGGGCTTGAACCAAGGAGAAGGCAGAAGAAAGAGTTTAGCATATGAGAAATAAAAATACAGAGGAAAAAAAAAAGGCTAGAGGAAATTTCAGGAGTGGAATAAACCTAAAATGTTTTATATGACTTTTTCTTTATGTAAGTTATAAAAATTCTCAGAGCTTAAGACTCTCTGTAGTTAAATAGATCGTCTTGATACTCAGCCTTTCTTGAATATCACAATCACCTTATCACTCCCCCTTGACATGCAAAAGGCCAAATATCCCCTCCATAGTGATGGTTTTCAAAGCGTGTACCTAAGTTAGACACTCCAAAACTCTAAGAGTTTTGCAAACTATGTTCCCATTTAGAATCACTGTATCCCAAGGAAAGGGGTTCAAATGCAGACCTGTATACAACAGTCTAAAATCATGAGACTATTCCTATCTGAATTTGCCTGTAAGTTCCAAAGTGAAATTGAGGGAAATAAAAGCATTTGCAAATAAAACTGTTTTAAGCTACTTAAAAACTGCTCTCTTGATATATCTGCATTAAAAACACCTCAAGTTAACAGAATGACTATACGATCATGAACAAATCAAAGCCTCCAAGAATAACCAGGATCCAAAAGGGAAACTGAAATGCCTCTGAAACTGACAGATTACATAACAACCCTTCCCTTCCTTCTATGCATTCAATTTAAATTTTAAAAAGCAATTTCTGAAATAAAAAAAATGAATAAAGTCATTTTCACAATCTCAGCAGAAAAATTACTGCTGAGGTGAATGAAAGAATAGGAGCTAAAATATTATCAGAAAATCTTACTCTTTTTCAAACAGAAGGATTTTTAATCTTCCCATTTAATAATCCTAAAAATGAATATTTAAGCAGTGAAAAAAAAACACAGTTCTAAAAGAGTTTCAGGTATGACTGAAATTTTTAATCATCCTTATTGAATCGTGGCTTTAAGAAATACCAGGCATTATGCAAATAAATTATCCAAAAATTTGTTATTAAGATGAACTAATGAAGTCTGTCTTTACTCTTAAGCATTAATATGACTGTGTATTTTTTAGGCCAAGTTTTTTTTTTTTTTAAGATTTTATTTATTTATTTGACAGACAGAGACCACAAGTAGGCAGGGAGGCAGGCAGAGAGAGAGAGGAGGAAGCAGGCTCCCTGCTGAGCAGAGAGCCCTATGTGGGGCTCGATCCCAGGACTCTGGGATCATGACCTGAGCTGAAGGCAGAGGCTTTAACCCACTGAGCCACCCAGGCGCCCCTAGGCCAAGTTTTAAGATAGTCACACTAAAAGTCATCAATGACTTGGGAGTACAATTTGTTGCTCTTTGTGACACTTACTTAAAACTTACCTAAAAATGAAGAAAAAAAACTACAACTTAAAGGGACAAACACTAAATTAATTATTTTCAATATTCCCCATTGGTACAGTGACTTTGCTTTAAGAATATACATTTGTTTTACGAAGATGGCAAATTTTGAGAGGAAAATCCAAGATTAAAGACTGGTGGGGCGCCTGGGTGGCTCAGTGGGTTAAGCCGCTGCCTTAGGCTCAGGTCGTGGTCTCAGAGTCCTGGGATCGAGCCCCGCATGGCGCTCTCTGCTCAGCAGGGAGCCTGCTTCCTCCTCTCTCTGCCTGCCTCTCTGCCTGCTTGTGATCTCTCTGTCAAATAAATAAATAAAATCTTAAAAAAAAAAAAAAAAAAAAAAAGACTGGAAATGGCGTTTGAAAAAACATCCTCCACTGAGGATTAATTCTCATCATCCTCTACACTTTGGTGTTAGTGGCCAGCAATGGTGCTAAGAAAGCACTGTGTTTCATCTTTAAGAATATTATCAAAGTTTGGGGCGCCTGGGTGGCTCAGTGGGTTAAAGCCTCTGCCTTTGGCTCGGGTCATGGTCCCAGGGTCCTGGGATCGAGCCCCACGTCGGGCTCTCTGCTCAGCAGGGAGCCTGCTTCCTCCTCTCTCTCTCGGCCTGCCTCTCTGCCTACTTGTGATCTCTGTCTGTAAAATGAATAAATAAAATCTTTAAAAAAAAAAAAGAATATTATCAAAGTTTTCAGATATGGAAAAAGAAAAAAGATGGAGGGATGGACAATGGGGTTTTGGGGGAAATACTAGGGGAAGGCATCCATTTTTGAGCAGCAACCACTAAATAGGCAACTCTAGTGTGAGTTACAGAAGAAAAATGGTAAAATCAATTAAATGTTTCTGACCCTTAGGTAACAACCTCAAATTGAGTTCTACTCCATCTCACTTAAAGCTACTTGAAAATCCCACCTGAAACATTGCTAACCTACAAATCTAACATATGCTTTAAGACCACAGAAAACAGTCTAGCTTTTATATTCACACGACAGAGATAAAAAATAACTTTTGATTTTACTCCAAACTCCCTGAGCAAAGTAAAAAAACAAATGACAAATGTGGAAGAAATATTTCCAACCTGTTTCATAGACACGAAATGCTATATAACAGGATCCTACAAACTGATTTTCAAAAAGACCAACTAAAAAAAAACAAATAAAAAGACCAACAACTCAATATAAAAATGGACAAAGAATATGGACAGTTCAAAGAAAACAAAAATAATTCAAACATAGGAAATGGAGTTCAACCTCCTCATAAAACATTTATGCAAACCCAAGTAGGTAAATTTACTTAAAACGAATCACTGTACCATACACTTGAAAAGCGTGAATTATAAGATATGCAAAATATGCCTCAGTGAAGTTACTGGAAGAGAAAAAGAAATGCAAATGGAAACCACAGTGAGAGTTTTTTAACCTCTTATATTAGCAAAGTTAGACTGTCATTATGGAGCGAGGACATTAGTGATTGGCTATAAAGTGACACAAGCTGTAGCCAGAAAGACCTGGCCTATCTAAAATACAAATACATATATCCTTTGACTCAATAATTCCACTTTTAGGAACTTACACTACCTTTACATTTCATATACGTGTAAAATAATGGTGATTATTCCATTGTAGTACTGCTTTAAGCAGTAAGATTGGAGGGGCACCTGGCTGGCTTAGTTGATAAGAGCATGTGACCCTTCATCTCAGGGTCCTGAGTTGGAGCTTCACAATGAGTGTGGAGCTTACATAAAATTAAATAAATAAACAGTAAGACTGGAAATAAGTGTCCATTAATAAGGCATCAGTGTAAATAAATTATGATCCATAATTATCATGGAATATGGGGCACCTGAGTGGCTCAGTTGGTTAAGTGTGTGCCTTTGGCTCAGGTCATGGGATCAAGTCCCACACTGGGCTCCTGGTTCTGCAGGGAATCTGGTTTGTCCCTCTCCATCTGCCCCTCCCCCTGTTTGTGCTCACACCTGCACTCTCCCCACCCCCAAATAAATAGAAACTTAAGAAAAAAAAAAAGGGGGCGCCTGGGTGGCTCAGTGGGTTAAGCCGCTGCCTTCAGCTCGGGTCATGATCTCAGAGTCCTGGGATCGAGCCCCGCATCGGGCTCTCTGCTTGGCGGGGAGCCTGCTTCCTCCTCTCTCTCTGCCTGCCTCTCTGCCTGCTTGTGATCTCTCTGTCAAATAAATAAATAAAATCTTTAAAAAAAAAAAAGTATCATGGACTACTTTGCTAGATACATTACCATGAGTATGTCAAAAAAGCTGGCAAAAAGAATGAGAATGTCAAAAAAGCTGGAAAAAAGAATGAGGACATGGGCTAATCTTCAAAACAGATTAATAAATAGACACTGAACACATGTATTTTACAGTGGAGTAGGCATTTCCATTGCCTGGAGATGTATTAAGTATCTCTGGAAGGATAGACACAGACCGTTGCCTATAAAAAGGAAACTAAGCAGGGACGCCTCATAGGCTCAGCCAGTTAAGCCTCTGCCTTCTGCTCAGGTCATGATCTTGGGGTCCTGGAATCCAGCCCTGCATCCATCCACCCGGCTCCCTGCTGCGCGGGAAGCCTGCTTTTCCCTCTCCCCTTGCAGCTACCCCTGCTTGTGCTCTCTCGCTCACACTCTCCTTCTCTCTCAAATAAATACATAAAATCTTAAAAACAAAACAAAACAGGAAACTAAGTGTCTGAAAGTGAACAGAAAGCAAGGTTTTCATCATATATTCTTTTCTATCTTTTAAATTTTGCATTAATGAACTGTCATTATCTATTCCAAAGATATTAAATAATATTGGACTAGAAAGAAAAAAGTTTAAAACTGCAGGATAAAAGGAACTTTTTATCTAATTTGTGGTTACAAAAGTTAATATAACAATACAATTAAAAAGGAGGGGGGAAAAACCTAGGGCAATTACTCCCTCTCCCAAACTGAGTAACATGTAATTTCAAAAAATTAACAAAAAAGCATTTGAGTCTTAAAATAGTTTTATGAAAAGACTTTGAGAATTTAAGACCAAAAATCTTATGAAAATACAACTCAGTAAATGGGAACAATCAGCCTTTTTAAAATAACTTAAATTCCTAATGAACGATTGTTGTGCACACCTGTAATGCTGTAAGAGCTTACAAAGTTAGGTCCATTCCTTATCTCTAATGCCCACGATGGCTATGTTTTCTTCTGACTGCAGTTATTTTATATTTTTCACTATCAGCTTCTCCCTTTTCAACAACACTCATAACTGGCTTTTCAACAGCAACCTCCTCGCTCTCCCTGCTATCTTCCATTCCAAAGGTCTGACTGCGATAATTTTTAGCTGTTCACTGATTTTCTTTATATTTACTTTCCAGTTGTTTTTAAGCTGTGATTTTTCTTCAACTTCATAAACCCCTGCTGTGTAAAAACCAATGAGCTAGACGTTCTCATTGATACCCAGTTAGAAGGGCACACAAAAGGAAACCAACATTTGGATATATATTACAAGTATGATACATACATATACATCGTAGGAGATATATATATAATATACACACTGTGACAATTAAGCACAAGCTACTATGCAAACAAGTTAGGAAGGGCACTCATTCAAGGTGAGAAACAGTAAGAAAACATCAGAGAAAGATTCCTATCCCTTTATATAACACACTGGAACAGAAAGACACTATTTGACCTAAAAGCCCTACTCCTGGTTCTAGCTTAAGAGACCTAAGCAAGTTATTTCAACAACCTGGGCTTCAGTCTCCTCTTCACTAAGATAACTGGGTCACATCATGAAGACAACCCTAACGCTGCCCTCCACTCTTTACTTTCAAGGCAAATACAGTAGTCACTAATTCTTTACAGCTGACCCTTGAAGTGGCCTAAGAATTTTTCTCAGCAGAAACATTCCAGGCAGCCATTAGCAAGCCTAGAGAGTGAAGTTACCGGCTCCCTTTGGAATAAACATAATGCCTTAAGAAAGTGGTTTCCAAACCTGACTGATCAAAATCAACTGGAAGAGTTTTGAAATATGTAGGTGAAATACGTAGATCATCCCCAAAATATCCTGATGGGAGTAGGTTTCAGGTAAAGACTGTTTTCTGCCTCAATATTCCAATTTTTCCTGAATTTCAAAGCAATTTTTTAAAAGAAAGGTTTTTGGCCTTGTTACATTGTTCTAAAGCAAGTACAAATATTGCCCTTTATAAACATTTAATCTGGTTGCCCTTGAAAGAATCTACACCTATTTTGTTAGCTTTCAGAACAATTTCCCACAAGGTCAAATGCATATATACATTTGCTTTTAAATTTAACATCTAAGCTTTATGATGTGAACAATCACCTTGATGAAAATATGCAACTATTTATTAATGGAACTGCAACTGATTGGTTAGGTTTTTAAAAATTACCTTTATTTCTATTTAATATTCAGAAATAACTTTCTAGTTTATACACACAGCACACACATACACACACACGAAGAATAAGCTTGTAACTGCTTTTGCACTATGTAGTCTGGCAACATAAAAATCTATATGAGACCAGGTTGTCTTTTTCATTCTTTTGGCAAAGGGGAAAAACAAACACAAAATACTTAACATTGCTATTGCATCCCATTTTTCCTCTTGAGAAAAATTATGAAATTATGAGATATTACACTCAAAAACACAAAAATCATGCAATACTCATTAAGCCATCAGCCAGCTTTAGCAAATCTTAAAATTTTAACCTACTCACTTTATTTTACATTTTTTAGTATCACAAATTCAAGTGAAGCCCTCTGTATACTCTGCCTTGGTCCCATTTCCCTTCTCTCCATCCTAGGAGTAACCAGAACTCAAAATTGTTGATCATTGCCATGCCCCATGCCTTTACTACATATGTTGATACAATTATTTTTTAATGTCTTAAGCTCTATGTGTCATACCATATCCCTGCTCTTTTCTTTTTCTTTTTTTTTTTTTTTTAAGATTTGTATTTATTTGACAGACAGAGATCACAAGTAGGCAGAAAGGCAGGCAGAGAGAGAGAGGAGGGAAGCAGGCTCCCCGCTGAGCAGAGAGCCCGATTCAGGGCTCAATCCCAGGACCCTGAGATCATGACCTGAGCTGAAGGCAGAGGCTTTAACCCACTGAGCCACCCAGGCGCCCCATCCCTGCTCTTTTCATTCAACATCTTTGAGTGTTACTCATATTCAGATAGGAAATTGTAATTTAGTTATATTCACTACTAATATACTATCCCACTTGGGAATATACCACAACTTACCTATTCTTTCTGTGGACACAAAGATTATTCCCAATGTTTTCATATCAGAAACAACGCTGCAATGAACTCTTATGAATGTCCCTTGTTAAATGGACAAGATTCTTGATCAGATTCAGGTTTTTCAGTTTTTATTTTGTTTTGACTTAGCAAATACACTTCATAGGTGATAGTATGAACTTTCATCAAGAAGTATATAATTATTTCTGGTGGTTGTCTCTCTTTTGTGACATTAGTATTAAAGATGATCACCAGGAATTACAAAATGGTAATATTCTAATTCTTTTATTCTTTCTTCATTTATTGGTTGGGCTTTTCCTCTAAGGAGCAATTTCGCTATATGTACCCTTGAAGGAACTTACCAATAATTCCTTCAGAAGGAACGACTACTGGTAGAAAAGGCAGGATAGGGGCACCTGGGTTGCTCAGTGGGTTAAGCTTCTGCCTTTGGCTCAGGTCATGATCTCAGGGTCCTGGGATCAAGCCCCGCATAGGGTTCTCTGCTCAGCGGGGAGCCTGCTTCCCCCTCTCTCTCTGCCTGCCTCTCTGCCTGCTTGTGAACTCTCTGTCAAATAAGTAAATAAAATCTTAAAACGAAAAAAGGTAGGATAAATGTTTCTTTCCTTTTATTTACCAATTTTCAAAATGAGACCCTAATATGCTCCAAAGTTGACCAATGAAGTTTTTAAAAATTTGTTTAATACTTATAAACTCACTGGGACCCTTGGTGGCACAACCGGTTAGGCATCCAACTCTTGATTTTGGCTCAGGTCATGATCTCAGCATCGTGAGATTGAGCCCCATGTCAGGCTCCTTGCTCAGGGCAGCGTCTACTTGAGATTCTCTCTTTCCCCCTTCTTCTTCTGCCCCCTCCCTGCTCCTTGTGAGCGCTCACTCTCTCTCTAATAAAAACTTAGGATAAAAAAAAAATTATGAACTCACTGATATAAACTTACTTGATATATTCAATTATAATTACTCGTATTAATGCTCAAATTTTCTTATTTGGGGGCACAACAAAAAGCTACTTCTGGTGGCTACTAAACCTTTTACCATGACCGCTATAGTTTTTGTTTTCTGTCTGGCACAGTAAGAGTTCAGGCTTATTTTGGACACAATCTGGGCATAACAGTGCTCAAGACAAAGACACCTACTATCACCATCCAATTACAGGTACAGTGTAGTAAAGAAAAAGAAAAAAAATGACTAAGGATGGTAAGTCAGGGAATTGCCAATGTTTACAGACAACAGTACTGATTATATGGAAGCAATGGAGTCTGCAGGGACTCTCAGAACCAAAGGCTATAATGTTGCTAAGGAGATAAATATGCAAAACGAACTATATTTCTGTATATCTAAATCTTAATTATTAAAGTTTTAAGAGTGTTATTTGCAACAGGAAGAAGAGCTCCAAGGAACCTACAAATTTCACCAAAGATTTGTAAGACTTTATAGAGAACACTGGAAAAACTTTAAAGAATATAAGGAAGTGAACTGCTACACTGTACTGATGGAAGGGAAGACTACTATGGACGGGTAACTGAGTACAGCAGGCCAGGCTGGGACGGGAAAGAAATATACAATGCAAGCCCAGCCTGGAAAAGGTCACCAGCCTACAAGTGCCATGGCAAAATGTGGATCCAGTGATGTCAAATCCTACTGATTTTCTAAGAGAAACTAAAAATCCAGATTTCCATGAGAAGTTCCTTGATTTTTATGTCAGCAGCAAATTTAAAAAATTTAACATATTGTGCAAAACAAAACACATCTGTGGAAGAATCTGGCCCCCAAGCCACTATATTTTACCCCTGCAATCTACCCACTTTTTTAGATACTCAACTTTACTTCTGGGTCGTGTTTAAGCCAGACATAAATTCCTAATGAACGATTATTGTGCACACCTGTAATGCTGTAAGAGCTTACAAAGTTAGGTCCATTCCTTATCTCTAATGCCCACGATGGCTATGTTTTCTTCTGACTGCAGTTATTTTGTATATTTCACTATCAGCTTCTTCCTTTTCAACAACACTCATAACTGACTTTTCAACAGCAACCTCCTCGCTCTCCCTGCTATCTTCCATCCCAAAGGCCTGACTGCGATAATTTTTAGCTGTTCACTGATTTTCTTTATATTTACTTTCCAGTTGTTTTTAAGCTGTGATTTTTCTTCAACTTCATAAACCCCTGCTGTGTAAAAACCAATGAGCTAGACGTTCTCATTGATACCCAGTTAGAAGGGCACACAAAAGGAAACCAACATTTGGATATATATTACAACCTCTCCCTAATATTTGCTAGCCGTGTGAATTTAAACAAGTCCCTTAATCTCTGAATCTCAGTTGCCTCATCAGCAATATGAGGATATTAACTATCTTGTGGGTATTACTGTAAAATTTGAAAGACTTTCAAATGTGGCTACTAGAAATTTTAAAATTCTACATCTGGCTCATATTTTTATTTCTATTGAACAGCATCATGCTAGATACTGCAGTAAAAAGTAAAAAGAAACAGGTGAAATTAGTTTGAATAATAGATTTTATTTAACCCAATATATCTAAAATATCATTTCAACATATAATCAACACAAAATTATTAGATATTTTACAACTTTCTTTTGTACTAAAGCTTCTAAATACAGTATGTATTTTACACTTAACAGCACATCTCAATTTGTATACTACATATCCATCAGAAATATTTTAACTATATTTAGATTTCATAAAATTTACAATTGATAAAGTAGATTCACATACCCAAGCTGTCGAAAACATTTAAAAGTTTTCCAGTAACTGCATCAAATACCCATCAAAAATTTATTTTCCTTGAATATTCGCCTCAGTTGAACTAGCCACATTTCAAGAGAACGGTGGCTACGCATGTACTATCATAATGAACAGCACAAGTCTAACAAGTCTAATAAAATGCAATAAACGGTAGCTGTTTTTACACATAATTAAATGAAAATGATACTGTGATTCATACATGCAAGTGAGAGAACCTAGATAAGAATCTTTTTATGGGTACATTATAAAGGAAACTCTGATGCGCAGGATACCAAATTACTGCTTGGATAGGGCCCTGACTTATTCAAGTAAAGGAAATAGAGTAAGGGACTTAAAATTATGATTTCCTATCCCTATTCGGAAAAATCTTTTCTTCGGTACCAAAATTTTAGTACAGTTTCCTTGAATATTAACACTTTCCACCTAAGAATTAAATGTTTTATCAAATAATTAAATTCCAGAACACCCAAAAAAATGCCATCTAGTAAAGTTGGAAAGTATATTTTATTTACATAGTAATGACTCTTAGAAATAGAGTATTCTTTCACAAAATGAAATATCATCAGTGTTAAATCTATTATATGATTTTAAATTCAACAGTTGGTCTTTAAAAAACTCCTTTAATTCTGTGATGATAACAATGGTTATTTCTGAATGTAGGGATTAAAAAGTCTCCCCACATCCACCCCTGACTATCTTTTAGAGCCCAACATAATAGATTTCTGTAAATCTAACCTAAATATGTCTACTTAAAATCAACCAACAAAAATACACACATCTCTTTGCTTTATACTATGACATTCACTAAATGTATAACCACCTGGATCACTTTTTGATGTGGTAAAAGCATATAACGTGTTTTACTCAGAGGAGAGTTTTTGTTTGCCTAGTACCTGGTGGTCCTCCTTTCCTGTGATAGTAACACCTCAATCTTCCTTTGGGAAATTAATGCTCTCCCACTCTCAATCATGTATTTTTAGAGAAAGTGACCTCATTCCCAGCCCTAAGATAAGCATAAAACTAACCCAAGTCAGTCTGATAGGATTCAATCCCATTACTATTTTGTTTTAATTCAGAGGTGGGGAATCTCCTTTCACTGGACTTACTGAGCTGAACAAAAGATAAACATGTCCACCTTTCCAGGTAAATTAAATATATCAAAACATTAACCAATAGTTATCTTTGAATAACGGAAACATGGGTGGTATTTTTCTCCTAATGTTGCACATTCTTTCAATTTTGTAGTCTTTTCCTTAAAAAGACTATTTAGCATGTAATACAATTCCTAAATTCAATGAGATAAAATTTAATAGCATTAATAAGAATTAAAAAACAACCCGCTATACTCTTCTCTGTGACTCAATCCCCCCTTAACATGTATAAACATGGATGGAAGAAAGCACTTATCACCAAGAATACCGTTCTCAGAGCTTAAATTGGCTGTATCTAGTAATATGCATTTGTGTGTAGGAGAAAATCAGGAGGCAGACCTGCACAGTGGCTATAGCAATCGAGTAATGAGGTAATTACGACAAAATCCATAAATGCCATTATGTGGCAACCACTTAATTTCTTTTACTTAAAAACATCTATTCTGAGTGGTCCTCCTTATATCATTGTGCATACAGAATAAAGCTAGGGAAACATTTAGCAAATACTTCTTAAATATTCATTACTGTCCAGCCCCTCTGACCGACCAATCACAACCTACTGGTTAATCCTTAAAGCAAGCTAGTTGCCACCATCAAAACATACTCTAATCCACATAATGAGAGATTCCCAATGGAAAGCACAACTGACAGCAATATCATGCCTTTCCAGGTCTGCAACTTTCTCAATTCTACCTTCAGTTCCACAATGATCAGACTACATGACTATGAAAAGTATCCTGTCTTTCCTGACAGGAAAATACTGACCGACCCTCCCTGAGCTACTGTCATTCAAACAAGAGTACCCTTGCTAGATGTGGTCTCAGCCCAGCCTACCTGTCCAAAGTGAGCAGGGTAGCCCAGCATGTGCATATATAGTAATTTTGCCACATTCCGACACCGGTATGTATTGTCTTCTTCTCTAAAAGATGATCGGATTGCAGCACATTCTTTCTGGATCATTTCTCGTTCTTCGGCTTGGGTTCGGGCTGTCCGGATGGTCCGGATCAGCTCCCGCAATCTGATGGGGGCTGGCATCCTCTGGATATGGAAAGACATTAAATAAAAATGTTCACTTTTTTACTATCAAAACCATTCACACAACTTCCTACAAAAATTTCTTATTTTTAAGAATTCAAGATTTGCTAAGTCCAAGGATACAATGCTTCAGCAAAGCTATTACATACAAACTCAACTCAGTAAATATCTGGAAAGAATACAAACAAAAGTGTTAAGTATTAAGCAAGATAAGCACAGAATATACCAATATCTAAAATCCATCATTATTATCAAAATATCTTAGGAAAAACTCAATCCAAATCCTTACTCCATCCTTAAAGTAATTAAGAAAAGGTCTATGCCCAACCTTAAAGACAAATATTTTCTGCTCAACTGCTAACTCAGTATAACACAATAAATTATCAGATGAATACTGAATATGATCACAAAGTTCAACTCAACAAAATAGAGATTACAAGACCAATTATTAGATTTAAACACTTTTTCCAAGAAACAACAGTCATCTCAGTACACTGGGTACTCTCTGGAAATTGTGATGAGGAAAAAATAATAAACCAATCTCAGAGGATAAGACTACTAGAGTCATATTCTCGTATTTTTAAAATTGTAATAGTAACAGTAATAAAACCTATAATAGCCAAAACAAGGAAAAAAGAAAAAAAAAGGCGGGGAGTGCCTCGGTGACTCAGTCGTTAAGCCTCTGCCTTCAGCTTGGTTCATGGTCCCAGGGTGCTAGGGTTGAGCCCCACATTGGGCTCCCTGCTTCTCCCTCCCTCTCCCTCTGCTGCTCCCCTGCTTGTGTTCCCTCTCTCGCTGTGTCTCTCTCTGCCAAATAAATAAAATCTTTTTTAAAAAAAAATTTTTAAAAGACAAAGTTGGAGAAATTGTACTACCTAATTTCAAGAAATATTATAAAGCTACAATAATTAGGACAATGCGGAGATGAATTTAAGTGCAGATTCAGAGAATAATGGAGCAAAAGAAAAAGTTTGGGAATAGACCTACATAAAAGCTCAACTGATTTTCTAAAGAGACCAAGGTTAGTCAATAGGAGAAAGGGTATTCCTTCAATAAATGGTGCTGGCACAACTATATATCTGTACAGAGAAAAAAATTAACCTTGGATCCTAACCTCACATAATATACAAAAAATTAATTCAAAACAGATCACAGCCCTAAATAATAAAGCCAAAACTAAAAATCTTCCATTAGAAAACATGGGGGGAGGGCGCCTGGGTGGCTCAGTAGGTTAAGCCTCTGCCTTCCACTTAGGTAAAGATCCCAGGGTCCTGGGATCCAGCCCTACATCTCTCTACTCAGCAGGGAATCTGCTTCCCCCTCCCCGGCTCTCTCTCTCTGCCTGCCTCTCTGCCTACTTGTGATCTCTGTCAAATAAATAAATA
This sequence comes from Lutra lutra, assembly GCF_902655055.1. Lineage (NCBI taxonomy): Eukaryota > Metazoa > Chordata > Mammalia > Carnivora > Mustelidae > Lutra > Lutra lutra. The sequence goes on from NC_062294.1 coordinate 13,827,282, forward strand.
AAATCTTTAAAAAAAAAAAAAGAAAACATAGGAGGAAATCTTTGGGAACTTAGGTTAAGCACCGATGTCATATATAACAAGCACAAAATACGAAAGAAATAATAAACCTGACTTGACAAAAAGTTAAAACTTTTGCTTTTCAAAAGATGCAAATAAGGCAAGCCACAAAGAAAAAAATAAAATTCCGATCTTACAAAGGACATGTATTCAAAATATGTAATTTTACAACTCAATAAGACATCTTATTTAAAAATGAGTAAAAGATTTGAATACACACTTCTCAATGAAGATATATGAATGGCCATAAACACATGAAAGCATGCTTAACGTCATTAGTCAGCAGGGAAATGCAAATTAAAACTATAAGATATCACCCTACACCATTAAAATGGCTAAAATTTAAAAGACTAGCCATACCATGTGTTGATAGTGATGTAAAACTTTTTTCTTCATTTTTTTTTTATTATGTTCAGTTAGCCAGCATATAGTCGTGCATCATTAGGTTTTGATGTAGCATTCGGCGATTCATTATTTACGTATAACACCAGAGCTCAAATTTCACATGGAATGCAAAATGGAATGGTTCAACTACTTTGGAAAACAGTTTGGCAATTTTTTATAAAATTAAATATATATTTAGTATAGGATTCAGCAAATCCACTCAGTATTTACCAAAAAGCAATGAAAAATATATGTTCTCACCAAGACTTGTACACAAATGTTCACAGAAGCTTCATTTATAATTACTAAAAACTAGAAACAACTCAAATGTCCATAAACTGGTGAATAATAAGGGTATACCCACATAAATGAATACTTTCTAGAATAAAACAGAACCAACACAACATGGAAGAGACTCAAAAACATTATGCTAAGCAAAAGCAGCAGGAACAAGAAAGTACACACTGTATGATTTCACTTCTATGACACTGTAGGCTCATCTATAGTGATGCTAAAAAGATCAATGATTGTCTCGTGTTGAGGGTGGGAAATGGGAATCGACTGGGTTGCAAGGAAACCTCTTGAGGTGACAGAAATGTTTATGATGGGTATATACACATCTCAAAATTCACTGAACACTTAAAACAAGTGCATTTTGTTGTATGTATTTATACCTCAACAGTGTTAAGGAAAATGATTAAAAAATTAGATTAAGGGGCGCCTGGGTGGCTCAGTGGGTTGAAGCCTCTGCCTTCGGCTCAGGTCATGATCCCAGGGTCCTAGGATCGAGCCCCGCATTGGGCTCTCTGCTCCGCGGAGAGCCTGCTTCCTCCTCTCTCTCTGCCTGCCTCCCTGCATACTTGTGATCTGTCAAATAAATACATAAAAATTAAAAAAAAAAATCTTTAAAAAAAATTAGATTAAAATATCATTACCATCATCTTCAGTACATACAAGCTGTGGAATCATTAAACCAGTAAGTCTCAAAGTTGTTCTAATCGCACAGACCAGGAAGATATCCCAGTCCCATTAGTTCACTATAGCATCACTTCTCAAGGCAGGGATAGTATATTGGCAATTTTTTTGAAAAGTTCTCTAGGTACTGGTATGTTCCTCCCTATGGCCCTCTTAAAATCACACGTACTAATCTGTATAAGGCTACCTATACAATATTTTGTTACTTTTTAATAGAAATACCGTGGGCCTAGTGTTTCAAGGTTCGTACATTCACTATCTTCATCATTTCATTTGTTCTAATCCATTTGAAATAAGGGCAGAGATCATTATTCCTGCTTTGCCCATGAAGAAACTTCACCTCAGAGCAATTATGCAACTTCAGATTACAAAGTGGTAAGGGACAGAACTAGCACATGAACTCCAAGAATTAGAACTCCAAGGCTAGAGTTCTTCTCAGTACTTCAAAAATGAACATTATCTTTAGAGATAAAATTATGTGATTGCTATGATTTGTTTCAAAATACTCCAGGGGAAAAAGTACTGAGGAGGGAAAAAAATGAAACAAATTGGGCAAAACACTGATTACTTCTGAGGGCATATGATGACTACATGAAATTACATTCTATTATTCTCTATTTTTATGTATGTTAGAAATTTTCACAATCAAAAGCTTTTTAAAAGTCAAAAAGGTTCAATAAACAAAGCATTTAAGTCCTAAAATTTTTCATAAATAGCTCATTCAGTTAAACATCCAACTTGGTTTCGGCTCAGGTCCTGACCTCATGGCTCCTGATCACAATCCAGCCCTGGGTCAAGACTCTGTGCTTAGCATGAGTCTGCTTGGGTATTCTTCTCCCTCTGCCCCTTCCCCTGCTCATGCACAGGCATGCTCTCTCTCTCTCTCTCTCTCTCAAATAAATAAATACATCTTTGAAAAAAAAATCTTATTTGGGGAGCCTGGCTGGCTTGGTGGGAGGATCATGCAACTCTCGATCTCAGGGTTGTGAGTTTGAGCCCCACAATGGGTGTAAGATTACATTAAAAAAGATTTAAAAAAAAAAAAGAATCTTATATATTATTTTTTTTTTTTAGTTTTTTTGTTTTTGTTTTTGTTTTTGTTTTTGTTTTTTTTTTTTGGTCAGAGAGAGAGGGAGAGAGAGCAAGCACAGGCAGACAGAATGGCAGGCAGAGGCAGAGGGAGAAGCAGGCTCCCCGCCAAGCAAGGAGCCTGATGTGGGACTCGATCCCAGGACGCCGGGATCATGACCTGAGCCGAAGGCAGCTGCTTAACCAACTGAGCCACCCAGGCGTCCCGAATCTTATATATTATTAACCCAAATTTGGTGTGTGAACAAAACAAGATTACGGGAACTTAAAAAAAAAAATCAAGGTCAATTAGTAATACACTGCTGGAAAATAACTTTTCTCTATGAAGGCTTGAATGATTCTATAAAGCAAACAAGACTATTAGAGAAAGCCTAAATCTATTTCCAAAACACTTAGGCCAACAGCAGGGTAAAAAAATCACAAGAGTTTAAGCCTGCTGAGAGAAAAGTTACCTGGAGCAATTTCTCAGCTCAGCCAGAGGATCACAGACAGACAGTTTATGGCACTAGCTTTTTATGGAGGAAATTGAGGATCCAGCTGTTAACTACCTTGCACAAGGTCAAAGAATTAATTACTAGCCTGACTCACATCTTGTGATTCCCCCAATCAGCACTCTTTCTCCGGCACCAGGCTATCTCTAGAGAAAAGCAGTATTTTTTTTTCCTTGGCTGTGACAACTTACTTCTACTTATTTCTTTTTTTTTAATCACAAGAAATTCTCTTAGGCATGAATGAAGTTAATTTACAGAATAAAGAATTTAGTGTATTTCAAAATATAGTCTAAGTTCAAAACTAAACAAAAAGTTCTAGTTCCAGGGAGGATGAAGTAAACACACTTCATGGAGAACCCTGTCTCTCCCTCTGACCATAACTATAAATCCTGGATACAATGCATACCATACCCAAGGACTCTGAAAAGTAATGACAGCAGATTTGAGAAAGAGAGCAGAATTTGAAGTTCTTTCGAAATGCCAAGAAGTTGTCATTTTTCCTCCAGTACTGCCCAGCCTAGATCCAATGGCAACCCCAAACCCAGAAGTGTTCACTAAGTACGGAGAAGGAGCTCTAAGAAAAACCCTCTCTTTTCGGTCCAGGAAGCAGGAAAAGAAGGATGGGAGAAATTTCGTTTTGGCTTATACCCCAATAACAGAGACTTCAATATGGCCCCTAAGTAAATGATAAAATTACAGAATATCACCAAAGATACAAAAGACCTGAATGCCATCATCAACTGACTGGCTCTAACCAACAGTAATGGAACACCTCAACCAACAAGGGCAGAATATACATTTTTCTCAAGTGCACACAGAACACTCACCAAAATAGAACATGTCCTGGGTCATTAAAAAAAAAAGTTAATTAAATGAATGGGAATCATATAAAACAAAGTACAGTCTCTGACCACTAACAGAATTAAACTAGAAATCAATAACAGAAAGCTAACTGGAAAATCCTCCATGGACTTGGAAACTAATACATTCCCAAATAATCCGTTGGTGAAGGAGGAAATAGCAAGGGACATTAGTAAATACATGGAACTGAACAAAAATATAAACACATGTTAAAATATGTGGTACACACCTAGACAGTGCTTAATGGAAAATGAACAGGATTAAATTCGTCTCTGTCAGAGCAGAAGAAACATCTCAAGCAATCTAAGGGTCTACTTAAGAAACTAGGAAAAGAAAAATAAATCTAAGAGAAGTAGGAAAAAAGCAAATAATAAAAAATAGAAATCAATGAAATTAAAAACAGAAATTTAGGTCAAGTCAACAGCACCAAAAAAGCCAGTTCTTTGAGAAGACTAATAAAACTGATAAACCTATATGGGGCGCCTGGGTGGCTCAGTGGGTTAGGCCTATGCCTTCGACTCAGGTCATAATCTCAGGGTCCTGGGATTGAGCCCCGCATCAGGCTCTCTGCTCAGCAGGGAGCTTGCTTCCCCACCCCCCCTTGCCTACTTGTGATCTCTGTCTGTCAAATAAATAAATAAAATCTTAAAAAAACAAAAAACAAAAAAACCCTGATAAACCTATGGCTGGATGATAAAAGAGAAGTAACACAAATTACCAGTATCAGTAATGAAAGGGGATATCACCACAACCATTAAAAATATAATTAGGTGAGGGGCGCCTGGGTGGCTCAGTGGGTTAAAGCCGCTGCCTTCGGCTCAGGTCATGATCCCAGGCTCCTGGGATCGAGCCCCATGTCGGGCTCTCTGCTCGGCGGGGAGCCTGCTTCCCTTCCTCTCTCTGCCTGCCTCTCTGCCTACTTGTGATCTCTCTCTCTCTGTCAAATAAATAAATAAAATCTTTAAAAATATATATATATAATTAGGTGATACTATGGTATCAAAACACACACAACCGGACATTCATATGGAAAAAAAACTGAACCTCAACCTAAATCCCATACCTTACACAACTATTAACTCAAAATGGATCACAGATCTAAATGTAAAACAAAACATACAACCATAAAAAACTGTTAGAGAAAATCTTTATGACTTGGGGTTAGACATTATACCAAAGTCACACCCATAAAAGAAAAAAAATTAAAAACTGGATTTATAAAAAATTAGACTTTTGCGCTATGAAAAACACTGTTAAGAAAATGAAAAGACCAGTTACAGACTGGATATGCAAATCCAACAAAGGACTTGTAACCAGACTATAAAAGTAACCAGACTATAAAAAGGAACTCTCCAGGGGCGCCAGGGTGGCTCAGTGGGTTGGGCCACTGCCTTCGGCTCAGGTCATGATCTCAGGGTCCTGGGATCTAGTCCCACATCGGGCTCTCTGCTCGGCAGGAAGCCTGCTTCTCTCTCTCTCTCTCTCTCTCTCTCTCTCTCTCTCTCTCTGCCTTCCTCTCCGTCTACTTGTGATCTCTCTCTGTCAAATAAATAAATAAAATCTTAAAAAAAAAAAAAAAAGGAACTCTCCAAACACGGCAGTCAAACCCAATTTTTTAAAAATGGGCATTAAGTTTTGAGAATCTTGAATTCAGAAAGCAGCAGGATCAAAGTCTTTAATCAAGAAAATTAAAAAAAGGGGCGCCTGGGTGGCTCAGTGGGTTAAAGCCTCTGCCTTCGGCTCAGGTCATGATCCCAGGGTCCTGGGATCGAGCCCCGCATCGGGCTCTCTGCTCTGCGGGGAGCCTGCTTTCTCCTCTCTCTCTCTGCCTGCCTCTCTGCCTATTTGTGATCTCTGTCTGTCAAATAAGTAAATAAAATCTTAAAAAAAAATTTTTTTTAATAAAAATTTAAAAAATTAAAAATAAATAAATAAAAAATAAATAAATTTTAAAAAGAAAATAAAAAAAATTTAACACTTCAGGACCCATTAACTACAGTTGACAGAGAAAACAATATCATAAATGATATCATTTATATCCATTTCAAAGGAGGCAGGGAGAATGTAAAAAAATATGGAATCATGGGGCGCCTGGGTGGCTCAGTGGGTTAAAGCCTCTGCCTTCAGCTCAGGTCATGATACCAGCATCCTGGGATCAATCATCCCCCGCCACCCCATCGGGCTCTCTGCTCAGCAGGGAGCCTGCTTCCCTTCCTCTCTCTCTGCCTGCCTCTCTGCCTAATTGTGATCTCTGTCAAATAAATAAACAAAATCTTAAAAAAAAAAAATATGGAATCAGAAGTTAGCTTCATGCATCTCTTCTTTTTCCCTCCTTATTCAATTTGTCACACTATCCCACAGATGATCTAAGAAATAGGGAAACACGTTATACCAAAAAGTTGCCAACCACTCATTCAACAAATATTTGCTGAGCCTTCTCTGTCAGGCATTGCGATAAATGCTGGCAACAGCCAAGGTCATGATCTCTAACCTTAAGAATTCAAAAGTTTAGTGAGGAAAACAGATTTTTACAATTCCAGCAATATAAAAAATCAGCAAGATCTGTTTCGGCTGACCAGTGACAGAACAGAAAATTATAATTATGGTAAGCTAAAGTGTGTCATGACCAAACTAATTCAATATATTTAGAAAATTTTTCTTTTGCAAAATTAAGTGTCCTCTTGATTAAACCAGCAACTCCAAAATTCCGTGCAGAAAGCGATCTACAGCACAGTACCAATCCACAATTTCTCATCCAAAACCTTTAAGAACAAAACTTAGAATTTTCTGAATTTTAGAAAGGTAATGCAGTGCATATATTATAGGTCATTACTCGCCTAGTATGTCTGGGACAGCAGTTCCATTATCAAACAATATTTCTGCAGCAACAAAAATGAATATTCACACCAAATGAGAAAAAATAAATACTACAGCCTCCTGTCTGGTCACATCAGATTTTAACACCAAAAGAATTAAGAAGAACCCTTGTGCTTTTGTTTTTGTTTAATTTCAGAATCCAATGACCCTAATCATTGTTTAAAATGATGACCGTGGGGCGCCTGGGTGGCTCAGTGGGTTAAAGCCTCTGCCTTCAGCTCAGGTCATGATCCCAGGGTCCTGGGATCCAGCCCCACGTCGGGCTCTCTGCTCGGCAGGGAGCCTGCTTCCTCCTCTCTCTCTCTCTCTCTGCCTGCCTCTCTGCCTACCTGTGATCTCTGTCAATTAAATAAATAAAATATTTAAAATAATAATAAATAAATAAATAAATAAATAAAATGATGACCGTGGAGTGCAATCACCTGAGTTTGAATCCCAGTTCTACCACTTGCCAACTGTGTGTCCTGAGCAAATGACTTAACATCCCAGAGCTTTCATTTCCTCATCTGTAAAATGGGGAGAGTACCCACCTCAAAGGACTGTTACAAGAATTAAATGAGAATACATTTAAAATTCTTAGCACAGTGCCACACACATAGTATGCACTAAACAACTGCTGGACATAATGGCTGGTTCTATACACTATCCTTGAATAAATTAATTCTGAGCAAAAATAAGGTAGAGAAAGATATAGTACTAATATTTTATAAAGATTTAAAATGTATAAAGAACCTATTCTTTAGAGATACAAAACTGCAGTAAGAATAAGAACATGCACATGAAACACAGACCAAAAAATGGCACATCTGGAAACGGGAATATGATGAGGAACAGAGTAACACACAGGAGACTTCAGCTATACTGGTGTTTTATTCCTGAGAGTAGGTAGTGGGTAAATGAATATTTATCCTTATCCTCCAAATATTTTATGTCCGAAATATTTCGTATTAGAAGATTAAATTCAGGGGCGCCTGGGGTTGCTCAGTCGGTTAAGTGTCTGCCTTCAGCTCAGTCATGATCCAGTCCTGAGTCCTGAGATCCAGGGTCCTGGGATGCAGTCCCACATCCAGCTCCTTGCTCAGCAGAGAGCCTGCCTCTCCTTCTGCCTGTTGCTCCCCCTGCTTGTGCATGCACGCTCACTTGCTCCCCCTCTCTCCGACAAATAATTAAATAAAAATCTTTTAAAAAATAAAATAAATAAAAGTTAAATTCAAATACATCTAATCTATGTAGTGACTATTGTAGACCTCATAAACTGGAAAACACAACCTACTGGCTGGCTCTTAATATAATGTTGAGGATTTTTTTACTTTTTAAGAATTTTTACTTGCCTTTCAAAATACTCAAAACCACAAGATTCCTTAAAATACAGTAGCTTAAACATCTATTATTAGTAATAACGACAAACTATCCTGTTTTTAAAAATAAAGGATGAATATGGTGTATAGTGATGACTCAGCTAAACAGGACATAACTCAAAACACATCTTATAACCTCATGGAGCAATACAGAAGAGTATCACATCAATATAGTAGAACATCTACTTTATTCTATTTGCAGGCTCTAATTTACAAATTAGAAAACTAGAGAGGAAACAGAGGAGAGTGGGAACCAGGAGATAGAGGCTGTTTAAGGGAAGAACACTGATGGTCGCCGAAGTGTCATCTAACAGTAAGGGAAGAAACAGTAGCAGCAGCAGCAAATGCAAACAAAACCTATATTTAGCAGAAACAAGTATCCAAACATCACAGCAGCAAGATTAATAAACTCTACAGATTTGCTATACAAACTGTGCCTACAGATAACAATACCGTATTATACAACTGAAAATTTGTCAAGAGTAGAAATCGGCTTGCATTCTTATCATAATTTTTAAAAAGTTTGTGCCTTTTAAATCATAGATTTTTAGGGGCGCCTGGGTGGCTCAGTGGGTTAAGCCACTGCCTTCGGCTCAGGTCATGATCCCAGGGTTCTGGGATCGAGTCCTGCTTCGGGCTCTCTGCTCAGCGGGGAGCCTGCTTCCTTTCCCCTCTCTCTGTCTGCCTCTCTGCCTACTTGTGATCTTTGTCTGTCAAATAAATAAACAAAATCTTTAAAAAAATAAATAAATAAATCATAGATTTTTATCCTATAAAAATTTTCCATGATTAATCAAAAGGAAAAGATCTAATCACTTGCAAATCTCTGCCTTTGAGTTCCATAATAATTACCTTAATTTATCATTTTTTACAAATCAAAAATTAAAGTCTTTATCTTAAATACACACACACAACATAGTAATCTGAGCCTATTTAGTATACTGGCAAAAAGCATTCAAGTCTCCCTAAAGTCTTAAGAGTATTAAATAACAAAGAGTATTGTAATTGGTTTTTATAGTAAGACCCTAATTTATCAAGAAATGGTAATAATAACATCAACATTTAGCATTAAATGCAGAGGACAGAAAAACCTTAATATAAAATTTTATCCTAACATCAAATTATATAAATTAAATATGTACATTAGTGCATTTATGTGTATTATGAAATTTATATTTCAATCCATAATGCATTTATAATCCAATTACAGACATTAAATATTGATATACCTCAATAAAGCTGTTTTTTAAAACTAAGATGACAATCACATGAAAAAAATTATACCTGTGGAACAATTTCTAAAAATTATATAGTTCAGACACTGTCTGTTCTTATTAATTTAACGACTTGACCCATCCAAGACTGAGAAAGATATGAAGTCTACCACTACAGGAGTGCCTGAGTGGTTCAGTCAGTCAAACATCTTCCTTCAGCTCTAGTCATGGTCCTGGGATCAAGCCTCTCAACAGGCTCTCTGCTCAGCAGGGACACTGCTTTGCCCTCTCCCTCTTGCCCCATCCCCACCCCGCTCACAATTTCTCTCAAATAAATAAACAGAATCTTTTTTTATTTTAATTAAGGGGTTTGTGGGTGGCTCAGGCACTTATGTGTCGGCCTTTGTCTTGGGTCATGATCTCAGTGTCCTGGGTTGAGCCCTGCACTGGGCTCCCTGCTCAGTGGGGATTCTGTTTGTCCCTCTCCCTCTGCCCCTTCCCTTCCCCCTGCCATGTTCTCCCCCTCTCCCTCTCTAGTAAGTAAATAAAATCTTAAAAAAAAAAAAAGTTTATGGGGCACCATAGTGGCTCAGTCAGTTAAGTGGCTGCCTTCAGCTCAGGTTATGATTCCAGGGTCCTAGGATCGAGTTCCACATCAGGCTCTTCGTTCAGTGGGGAGCCTGCTTCTCCCTTTCCCTCTGCCAACCCCCTTGCTTGTCCTTTCTAGGACAAGCAAATAAATTTTTTTAAAAGAATTTTAATTAAAAAACAGAGTCTGGGTGCCTGGGTAGCTCAGTTAATTAAGCGACTGCCTTTGGCTCAGGTCATAATCCCGGAGTCCTGGATCAAGTCCCGCATCGTGCTCCCAGTTCCACAGGGAGTCTGCTTCTCCCCTCACATGCTCTCTCTCATTCTTTCTGTCAAATAAATAAATAAAATCTTTGGGGGGAAAAAAAAAACCATAAAGCCTACCACTATAATTGTTTCTGTCCATTACATTTAGTATTTTTTTAAAGATTTTATTTATTTGACAGAGAGAGAGCACAAATAGGCAGATCAGCAGTCAGAGAGAGAGGGAGAAGCAGACCCCCCACCAAGCAGGGAGACAGATGCAGGACTCGATCCCAGGACCCTGGCATCACAACCTGAGTGGAAGGCAGCCGCCCAACTGACTGAGCCCTACATTTAGTATTTCAATAGTTGTATTCAATGCCTATGTGTCCATCTGTTTTATATTTACATAGTGGGTACATTTTGTAAAAATAAAATGTCCTTTTTTGTCCTAAAATACTTACTAGGGCAAAGATGAGAAAGGAACACAGAAAAATTAAAATTCTAACTTGTTAAAATACAGAGATTGTGGATAAATGTATTTATTTCGTTAATGGCTATTTGTTAAATAACATTGAGGAGTTCTTGGGTGGCTCAGTCAGTTAAGCGTTCAACTTTTTTCTTCTTTTTCTAAAAGATTTTATTTGAAAGAGAGAGAGACAGCAAGAGAGCACAAGCAGGGGGAGCAGCAGAGAGAAAGGGAGAAGCAGACTCCCTACTAAGCAGGAAGCCCAATGTGGGGTTCGATTCCAGGACACAGGGATTTTGACCTGAACCGAAGGCAGCCACTTCACTGACTGAGCCACCTAGATGCCCCTAAGAATCCAACTCTTGATTCTGATTCAGGTCATGAGAGGATCATGAGATTGAGCCCTGCTTCAACACAGAGCATGAAACCTGCTTGGGATTCTCGGTCTCCCTCACCTTCTGCCCCTCTCCCTTTACCCAACCTACACACACTCTCTCTCTCAAAAAAATAAAATAAAAAATAAAAAACATTGAAAAATAAAGAGAACATAAGCAAGTGAGAATTTAATTTCAAATGTTTCTATCCAAATGTAAACAAAATTAGGTTTTGGAACTTAAGCTAAATTAATTACTTTATATAGCCAAAAAATAACCAAAATCGTGAATGCTTACTATAGGGGAAAAAAACACAAAAGACAAAAAAAAAAAAAAAAAAAAGACTGTATATGTTCCAATTCTCCTAAACTTTATTCCAAAATGGAGAAAATGGTTATTTTCCAAACTCTCCACAAATCTCTATTTTTAAAAAAAGATTTTATTTATTTGAGGGAGACAGAAAGAGAGAGAGAGAAAATGCGCACACACACAGTTGTAGGACACAGGGCTCAATCCCAGGAGAGCGGGACCACAACCCAAGCTCAAGGCAGACACCCATGACCAACCTACTAAGCCACCCATGCACCACACAAATCTCTTTAATTGATAAAAATTTTCCTCATACTGCAATACTAATAACCTTAGACCATGATTACCTTTTTTCTTTGAAATGTGTATTATTCCCACACAAATATAAGCTCCTAAAGGCCAGATCCTGGGGAGTCTTATTCATCCCTGTATTCCCCTTACCTAAGGGTAGGAACTTGAGAAACACTGTATTTAAATGAATCCTAAATGCTAGAAGAGTCTTGAATAAAGAAAATGCACTTGTCCTTTCCAAAGCAAACAAAGTAAAGGTGTGCTGGCTACTTACCAACAGCAACGGGAGGGAAGGCATCAGGACTCAATGCAGTCCTCTATTCTACCCTCTCAGTTAACTTTCTTTTTCTACTTCTCAGCTCATACTACCTGGCTTTAAGCTCAGAACCACTGTCAGCCCAGTTAAGAACATATAACCAAATAGCTGGGGCTCCTGCTGTATGGTGTCCTTCTTTCCCCAAACGTGAAGCTATGTGAGCTCTAATCTTAAAAAAAAAAAAAAAAAATCCTAAATTAAAAGCAATTTCTCAATATTAAAATTACCTCCTTTTCTAACCAACACAAAATCTGTACATGAAGTCTTTCTTGCTTAACAATGAGAAAAGATTCAAGAAATTAGATTTCAATTAATTTTGCCAGTGATTACCCTATAACATCCAGTCACAGATTTAAGTATGGCTAAGAACACTCAAGGGACCTAAGTTAACACTAGGCAAAACCCTACAGAAGAAGTTACTGTGCTCTCTCACCCACATTTGCCACATGGCCATTTTTTTTTCAAATTAATAACAATACTTTTATTTTTTTAAAGGTTTTATTTATTTATTTATATGAGAGACGGGGAGAGGAACAAGCAGACTGAGCACACAGTCTGGTGCAGAGCTTGATCCCATGACCCTGAGATCATAACCTGGGCCGAAATCAAGAGCTGTTGGCTTAACTGACTGAGCCACCCAGGGGCCCCTTTCCACATATATTTATATGTATATTTAGATTATGCTCCACAGAAAAGCCTTATTTCAAATTTTTTATTGTATATGATATCTGAATTGGTTAATGCATTTACAACTTAGAAAACACTGACCAAACTAGTAAGAAAGCTTACACCAAACTGATCAACAGTATTAAGCTTTGATCAGACTTTAACTTTCCAATATATCTTATAGAGAGCAACTGTCATTACTCTGACTTAGCTGGGTTCTTTTCACCTTTTTTTTTTAAGATTTTATTTATTTATTTATTTGACAGACAGAGATTACAAGTAGGCAGAGAGGCAGGCAGAGAGAGAGAGAGGAGGAAGCAGGCTTCCTGCTGACCAGAGAGCCAGATCTTTTCACCTTTTTATGTTTCAGCGGATTCCTCTGAGTACTGGGGGCAGGGAGGGGGAAGCAATGCACATCTATCTCCCCTGTATGAGAAGTGTGCTGCTTATAGAAGGGAAATGTTTTACAGAGTGAAGAAAAAGGAAAAGCAATGTTAGTACATCACTATTTGAACAAGAGAGACTGTATCTGGGGATAAGTATTTTGGTCACTGCAAAGGTAAACACCATGTGGGACAGGGATAGTTCTTTCATTGGGTTTCACAGGGGCCAAGAATAATGAAACATTCAAGACCATTCAACTTTATATGCTCTGGCTTCAGGCTCATAATGCAACTTTGTAACTATCAATCATCTTTCCAAGTAGCTTGTCTCCCAAATTCCTACACATAAGGAAAGGGGAGCCCTGGAAATCACAGGTAATTAAGGATAAAAAGCACAGCCCCTTGTGAATTACAACACTTATTCTAACTCACATCAATGAGTCTGATTAGGCTAAATCACCCCCAAAATAAATACTAAAATGGAGTTTTTCCATCTTCGAGGCTAAGGAATAGACTGTGAAATGTGTGACCACATCAATATACCACCACACTCTGTCTAGGCAGCCAGCTGGCATTCCTCTAAGAAGTCCTAAGCTCAATTCTGCCTAAAATGACAAATTACAGGAATCTTCTTTTTATTTTTTTTTAAAGATTTTATTTGTTTATTTGACAGAGAGATCACAAGTAGACAGAGAGGCAGGCAGAAAGAGAGAGAGAGAGAGAGAGAGAGAGAGAGAGAAGCAGGCTCCCTGCTGAGCAGAGAGCCCGATGCGGGACTCGATCCCAGGACCCTGAGATCATGACCTGAGCCGAAGGCAGCGGCTTAACCCACTGAGCCACCCAGGCGCCCCAGGAATCTTCTTTTTAAATTATCCAATCAAAATTCACTGAAACTGAGAATTTAATAGATGTATATAAATGCAAATATGCCTCCTGGACAATTTAATTGCATAAGATGCATGAATATAAAGTCCAAATAAGGGGCACCTGGGTGTCTCAGTCGGTTAGGTGGCGAATTCTTAATTGTGGCTCAGCTTATGATCTCAGGGTCCTGGGATCGAGCCCCACATCAGGCTCCTGGGATCGAGCCCCACATCAGGCTCCACACTCAGGAGGGAGTACACTTGAGAAGTCTCTCTTCCTCTGCCCCTCCAGCACTCTTTTGCTCTCTAAACAAAGAAACAAATCTTTTTTTTAAAAGGCCAAATGGGGTGCCTGGGTGGCTCAGTGGGTTAAAGCCTCTGCCTTCGGCTCCGGTCATGATCCCAGGGTCCTAGGATTGAGCCCCATATTGAGCTCTCTGATCGTCAGGGAGCCTGCTTCCCTACCCCCCCCCCCCCCGCCTACTTGTGATCTCTGTCAAATAAATAAATAAAATCTTTAAAAAAAAAAGAAAGAAAAGCAATTTTCTACTCTCAACCCTAAAATTGGCACAAAAAAAAAATTCTAAAGCGCCCACAAATATCAAGAATTGTAACAAAATTCCCAAAACAAAAATTTTGTTTTTTTAAAGCTATGCCCCAAAGGGTACAATAAATGTTAGAGATAGACTATCTGTGCTTTGTATAAATATAGATGCCTTTTTAACTTCTCTGTATTTTCTGCTTTTACTTTTTTTAAGATTTTATTTATTTATTTGACAGAGATCACAAGTAGGCTGAGGCAGGCAGAGAGAGAGGGGGCAGCAGGCTCCCCACCGAACAAAGAGCCAGATCCTAGGACCCTGAGATCATGACCCAAACCAAAGGCAGAGGCCTAACCCACTGAGCCGCCCAGGCACCCCTATTTTCTGCTATCTTATAAATAATAAATGATTATTTCAGCAATAAATCTTGCTTCAAAAATTCAAAATAATAAAAATCAGGAAAACTGTGAACTTTCAAAATAAGAAGACAGTATTAGTATTCATCCTGGAAGGGCATAGTCACGTTTACCTAAAGGCATTTTCTACAGGAGAACATTAGAAAGTTTATTTCTAATCACTAGAAAGTGATTTCATACTAAAATAATAAAGTTTCCCTAAATATTCTTCACAAACCCAATTTCTGTTAATTCTGGATACCAAGAAAGGAGGGGAGGGAGATCTAGTCCACAGGAAATTAAAGATTCATTTTTAACCCATGTTTCTGACACTAGTTAGAAATAGATTGGAGGGGGGGGCGCGCCTGGTCGCTCAGTTGGTTAAGCAGCTGCCTTCAGATCAGGTCACAATTCCAGGGTACTGGGATCAAGCCCTATATCGGGCTCCCTGCTCAGCAGAGCCTGCTTCTCTCTCTCTCCCTCTGCCTGTCACTCTGCTTACTTGTGCTCTCACTCTATTGCTCTGTCAAATAAATAAGTAAAATCTTAAAAAAAGAAAAGAAAAAGAAAGAAATAGATGGGGGAAGGGGTGCCTGGGTAGCTCAGTCAGTTAAGCATCCAACTACTAATTACAGATCAGATCATAATCTCAGCGTCATGAGATCGAGCCCTATGTCAGGCTCTGCACTGGGCCTGGAGTCCATGTTAAGATTCTCTCCCTCTCTTGAAAAAAAAAAAAAGAGAGAGAGAGAGAAAGAAAGAAAAAAAGAAGCAGACAAGGAAAAGTCCCATTAACAATAGTATCAAAAACTATAAAATGCCCAGGATCAAATTTAGCAAGAAATGCAAAGAACTACACGAAGAAGACTGTCAAATCTATGAAACCTTTACTGAAGAACCTAAAACTGAAACAGGACTTGAACAATGGAAATTCATCATAAGGAAAAATTTTGGTCATTAAAAATGTCAGTCCTCTCAGGATTAATATGTGAATATACTGCAATTCCAAACAGTGGGCTTTTTGTGAGGTTTACTGAACCCAACAGAATTATTTTCTGTCAATAGATGTAAAAATAAATGTTCAAGAATAGTTAAGAAAATGAAAAAGTACAGTGAAAGGAGTTTTTCTTTCTTTTTTCCCCTTAAGATTTATTTATTTTAGAGACAGAGAGCGCACAAGCGGGAAGGGTAGAAAAAGAGGGAGAGAGAGAATCTCAAGCAGACGCCACACTAAGCACAGAGCCTGATGCGGGGCTTGATCTCATGACCCTGAGATCATGACCGGAGCCGAAACCAAGAGTCCAAAACTTAGCTTAACCAACTGTGCTACTCAATTGCCCCAAGAGGAGCTTTTCTTAACAGAGGGTAACTTTTTATAAAACTATTACACTCAAAAAGTAAAATAACAGTAAAGAGAAAAAAAGAACCAGAAATAGAGCAAACATATATGGGAACATAACATATAAGATGGCATTTAACTGGGGCGCCTGGGTGGCTCAGTTGGTTAAGTGCCTGCCTTTGGCTCAGATCATGATCTCAAGGTCCTGGGACAGAGCCCCATTTCAGGTTCCCTGCTCAGTGGGGAATCTGTCCCTCTCCTGCTGCCCCTCCTCCTAATTGGGCATGCTCTCACTCTCTCTCACTCAAATAAATAAAATCTCTCTCTCTCTCTTTTTTTTAAAGATGGCTTTCAATTCACTGAGAAAGACAGTTTAGGGGCGCCTGGGTGGCTCAGTGGGTTAAGCCGCTGCCTTCAGCTCAGGTCATGATCCCAGGTCCTGGGTTCGAGCCCCACATCGGGCTTACTGCTCAGCAGGGAGCCTGCTTCCTCCTCTCTCTCTGCCTGCCTCTCTGCTTACTTGTGATTTCTGTCAAATAAATAAATAAAATCTTTAAAAAAAAAAAAAAAAAGACAGTTTAATCCTCATGTAGCCAGCTCTCTATACAAAGGAAAACCATATAAGACCCACTGCTTCTTATCCTATAAAGGTTAATTCCAGGGGCGCCTGGGTGGCTCAGTCAGTTGGGTATCTGCCTTTGGCTCGGGTCATGATCCCAGGGTCCTGGGATCGAGTCCCATACTGGGCTCCCTGGTCAGTGGGGAGCCGGCTTCTCCCTCTCCCACTGTCAAATGAATAAATTTTAAAAAAAAGTTAATTCCAGATGAATAAATACATGTGTCATACAACAAAGAATTAATATATCATAAGATATTCCTACAAGATTAAAAAAAAAGGGGGGGGGGCGCCTGGGTGGCTCAGTGGGTTAAGCCGCTGCCTTCGGCTCAGGTCATGATCTCAGGGTCCTGGGATGGAGTCCCGAGTTGGGCTCTCTGCTCGGCAGGGAGCCTGCTTCCCTCTCTCTCTCTCTCTCTCTGCCTGCCTCTCCGTCTACTTGTGATCTCTCTCTGTCAAATAAATAAAAAATCTTTAAAAAAAAAAAAAAGGGAGGAAAAACAACTTAAAAGAAAAATGAACCAAGGACATGAACAGAAAATTCTCAACAAAGGAAATTCAAACAGAAAAAACAAACAAGGGGCGCCTGGGTGGCTCAGTGGGTTAAGCCGCTGCCTTCGGCTCAGGTCATGATCTCAGAGTCCTGGGATCGAGCCCCGCATCGGGCTCTCTGCTCTCTCCGGGAGCCTGCTTCCTCCTCTCTCTCTGCCTGCCTCTCTGCCTGCTTGTGATCTCTCTGTCAAATTAAAACAAACAAACAAACAAAAAAACATATCAACAGAGGCTAGCTCTAATAATGGCCAGGAAAACTGAGACAAACTGAAAGAAGATTCATCATCTGGCAGACGAGTAAAAATTAAATTATTTACATCTAAGGATGTGATGCTACAGAAAACCCACTGCTAGTGGAGGTAGAAATGACAACCTACTTAGAGAATAATCTGACAATAAAAACATTTAAAGAATATTCCCTTTAACCCAGAAATCCCATCTTGGAGAATCTATTCTGCAGAAATAAAAGTTGCAGCAAATAAGGTGACAGGTACAAGGATGTTTACAAATACATAGCTTGTATTAACAAAATCTAGAAACCACCTAAATGTCCTTAAGAAAATCGCTGAATAGGGGCACCTAAGTGGCTCAGCAGGTTAAGGATCTGACCCTTTATTTCAGCTCAGATCATGATCTCAGGGTCCTGAGACTGACACGGGGCTCCACGCTCAGCTGGGAGTCTGCTTAAGGATTCTCTCTCCCTGCCCCTCCTCTCCCCCATCCCACTCCCCACACACTCTATCTTTATAAAAATAAATAAATCTTTAAAAAAAAAAAAAAAACTTGAGTAAGTTATGTTATGAGACGTAACAGGGATGTTTAAAAAACAAAACTGAATTATATTTACTAACCAGGATGTGTTAAGAAAAACTTGTTACAGGGTAATATAATAAATATGATGTCCCATTTGTAAAAATAAAGCATCCTTATAAATGTGCACATTTAGGTTACTATATACAACACCTGACCAAGCATGGAGAGAAATACTGAAGAACACCCATAACCTGATAAAATAGCTGGGTAATAACAATGAAGAGACTGAGGGAAATTAATAACTTTAAATATGTTTTTAGATTTTTTCATTTATCATAATGGAAACCTATTATTTTGTAAATTAAAAGGATAGATTTAAAAAACTCTTAGCACTATAAAAGTATATTATTCAAACAGAAGAGAATCAGAAACAATTCATTGAACTGCATCGACATATTTCCACTGGGGGGAGGGGGAGACTGACATTCTCAACTTACTATCAGCTTTCTTAGCAAAATGAGTTACATATTAAGTATTCAAAAGAAAGAAGATGGGGAAGTGTGGGATTCTTTGCTGCCACTTGAAACTTTTGCAAAAGAGTTTGAGTAAATCACAAAGAAAAAAGAACAATGCCAATTTCAAAATTAAACATTTAAATAATATTGTCAAGGACACAGATATGAGGTTTCATATATGTTTTCTAAATCTGAAAATAAACTTCACTGACATCAACTCTACAGGTCATAAGTAAATGACCTGCAGTAGCTTCTCATAACTCAGGACCCTGACTGCTTTTGGCTCTGGCATCAACCAGTTACCATATATCTGAGTATATGATTTTTTCATATTATTTTTCCATATTATTTTTCCATATTATTTTCATTCATAACATCTATTCCATGGAGTAGCTACTAGGGGCCAGTCACTGTGCTATGTACTATGGATGTCATAAATTAGATAGTTCTTGTCCTCTGAAAACTCAAGGAAAGTTAGACAGTTGAAGGACTTTAAAGAAAGTGCTACACCCCTTTGCCTGGGGGTAGAGAGGAAGGAAGAACACATTCACTAGGTAAAAGGGAAAAAAGAAAAGCATTCCAGGTATAGGTAGAACAGGTACAAAGAAAATGAAAGAACATAAAATATTAGAGGAACAGTATTTTAAAAAAAAAAAAAAAAGTTGTGTGTGTAGGGGCAACTGGCTGGCTCTGTCCATACACCATGCAACTCTTGATCTTGGAGTCGCTGAATTTAAGCCTCACCTTGGGTGTAACAGCGCTTACATTTAAAAGTTTAAAAATAGGGCGCCTGGGTGGCTCAGTGGGTTAAGCCGCTGCCTTCGGCTCAGGTCATGATCTCGGAGTCCTGGGATCGAGTCCCACATCGGGCTCTCTGCTCAGCGGGGAGCCTGCTTCCTCCTGTCTCTCTGCCTGCCTCTCTGCCTGCTTGTGATCTCTCTCTGTCAAATAAATAATAAATAAAATCTTAAAAAAAAAAAAAGTTTAGAAATAAATGAAGTTCAGTATGTGTAAATAAAAATAATACAACTAATTGCTAGTAAACTACTTCCCTAATTCTACTTTCTTAAATAGTCGACACCATTTACTAACTTTCATCACGGAATGTTTCTAAGGAAAACGTAAAGCCCAACTTTCACTGGTAGAGACAAACACATATTTAAAAAACATCACGTATCCAAAGTGCTATCAGAAAAAGAAGCTCTTCTCACAACAGCTTACCTTCAATAAATCATACCCAAAACCTACTATCTACAAAAATATTATTCTCAAACCAATGTTTTCACCGTATTTTTTAAAAATATATTTGTTTATTTGACAAAGAGAGACAGCTAGAGAGGGAACACAAGCAGGGGGCATGAGAGAGGGAGAAGCAGGCTCTTTGCTGAGCAAGGAGCCCGATGTGGGGCTCGATCTCAGGACCTTGGGATCATGACCTGAGCCAAAGGCAGATGCTTAACAACTGAGCGAGCCAGGCACCCCTCTTTTCACCATATTTTAAAAGGATCACATTTTCAAAAATATCAAAAAGTGGGAAGGGAACCAAATCCTTTGTGCAGACTTTAAAAAGGCATTTTTAAGGGCACCTGGGTGGCTCAGTGGTTGAGCCTCTGCCTTCGGCTCAGGTCATGATCTCAGGGTCCTGGGATCAAGTCCTGCATCGGGCTTTCCCGGCCGCGGGGAGCCTGCTTCCTCCTCTCTCTCTCTCTCTGCTTGCCTCTCTGCCTGCTTGTGATCTCTCTCGGTCAAATAAATAAAATCTTTAAAAAAAAAAAAAGTTTATTAAAAAAAAAAAAAGGCATTTTTAAAAATTAACTTCCCTTCCTTTTCTTCAGCTTCAAATGGGATAATTTCCCAACAGTGACATTTAGTAAACAGCTTCACTAAAATGAGCTGTAAAAACACTAATGGAACTCCTTTTGAGTTGTACAACTATATGACTATTTACTAAAGTTAGATCTTTTAACCCAATAGTGTACATCATCTATTCTAATCAGTCTCATTTTTAAACCAAAGGTTTGTGAGGGGAGTGCAAACATTTTACAATCCCAAAGATCTAAAATCATGTCTTTCTCATATTTGCTCTTCCCCAAAACCCGTAACATGAACCGCAAGGCCAAACAAGCTGAAAAGCCTAGGGTGCTCAGTAAAACACAAGACAGATGCGTGAGCGACGCAACTGCCTATCAGGTTACACTGTGATTGCTGCACTGCAACAACAGAGAAAGGAGGTAAAAACCACTTGCCTTTAAGATGTCTTTATTTTTTTATAAAGTGCAAAGGTCACGTATGTTTTCATCATCTTTTAAAAGACAATTACTTTTTTTCTTTTGAAACCTATTTTTCACTGACAACATTTATAACTCAACTTTCTCTCTCCAATTGTCTAAGCAAGCCAAAAAATGAAACAAAACAAAACTTTCAAGTACCTAATGAAAAATAATTTCTCATTTCAATCACAGTATCTTACACCTTGCCCTTTTTATACAAAAGTGTTAGTTAATGCTGACTCAACAAGTCTGGCAAGTGTGAGGGTTTTTTTCACTTCTAGACGCTTCAAACTTTGACAAGAGATGTTCTGGTAACCAAGACTCATGCCAAATTAAATTATTCCTCCATGCCAAACTGTGTTGTTACTCCTTCAGTGAAGGAGGGAAAAAAAAAAAAAAAAACCCCAACCCAAAAAACAAACAAAAAAACCTTATGTATATTTTCAAGATAGAAATGAATGTCTTCACAGATACAATATTTTCTATACAAAAAGGCAAATGGAAAAATCCTAATACTTTCTGACAAAGATACTTTATTTTTTTTTTAAGATTTTATTTATTTATTTGATGGACAGAGATCACAAGTAGGCAGAGAGGCAGGCAGAGAGAGAAAGGGGGAAGCAGGCTCCCCGCTGAGCAGAGAGCCTGACAGAGGGCTCGATCCCAGGACCGAGATCATGACCTGAGCCAAAGGCAGAGACTTAACCCCCTGAACCACCCATGCGCCCCAAGATACAACTTTAAAAAAACCTATATGCCCAGAAATATGAGAGCCTAAATAAATCTATATGTTCTCTTAATTTTAAAATTAGTTGTTACTTTAAACCTAATCCTGCAAGAAAGGAACTGAGTAAAAGTAACAGAGGGATGAAGACGCCAAAATCAAGAACTCACAACAACTGATAAAGCGGAGAATGAATGAATTTTAAGGACCAAATATAGCTAAACAAGTAGTTCCAGTTTATAGAAAGGTGTAAAAGTTTTATATTCTCTGAAGCTAAATCTAAGAGCTTTAAAGTTTTGCTTTCAATTAAGTCCTGCTTTATACACAAAATTTTTAAATCCTCATCAAATGCAAATAAGGGGATTAGGCATTTCGAAAATCTGTTTTGGTACGTAGTTTCCTAATACATTTTTTTTAATTAAAAATAATCTTTGGGAAATACTCAACTTTTTCAATACGTATAGACTTTTAATAAATCACAAAAAAACCTGGGGTCACCTGGGTGGCTCAGTCAGTTAATGGGCGCCTTTAGCTCAGATCATGATCCCAGGATCCTGAGACAGATTGCCACATCGGGCTCCCTGCTCGTGGGGAGTCTGCATCTCCCTCACCTTCTGCTCCCTCACTTGTGCACACTCTCTCAAATAAATAAGTAAAATCTCTAAAAAAAAATAATAAAAATAAATCACAAAAAACCTGGGGGTGCCTGGGAGGCACAGCTGGCTTAAGATCCAACTCTTGGTTTCAGCTCAGGCTGTGATCTCAAGATGGTGAGATGGATCCCCAAGACGGGCTCCACACGCAGTGCAGAGACTCACTGAGACTCACTCTCCCTCTGCCCCTTCCACCTGCTCTCGAGCTTTTCTTGTGTGCATGCTCTCTCACTCTCTCTCCCAAATAAATAAATCATAAAAAACTTGGACTTTTGTTTTTGCACATCACTAATTTCAAGACTACGTTTTAAAATAAACAGGGGGCAGATTATCACCAAGGTATTGCTGACAATTTTTGTACTTTATAGTTTCACTCTAATATCAAGGGGCACCTGGCTGGCTCAGTTGGTAGAGCATTCAACTCTTGATCTCAGGGTTTTTGAGGTCGACCCCCAAGTCAGGGGTAGAGTTCACTAAAAAAATAAACTAAAATTCACGTTTAGTTCAAATCTAGAACTGGTAAAAGTGAAACGGATCAAGGAACAAGAAATTGCTCCCAAAAGAAAATGAACTGAAGTTTCCTTAACAATAATGTTTCTTTCAAGTATAATCCTACAACCCTAGACAAACTGGACATTCAAATATGTGATCAATCAACAGTGCACTAAACAGCATTTTGGTTATAATTTGTAAGGCAAAAGGACACTTGCCAAATGAATGCAAACCACCTAAGAATGAATAATGTTTGACTATCAATATATTATACCACGAAATGAACAGAGTTAAGTAACATCTACCCGATAGCTCTTCCAATAACCTTGTTTTAAAAAATGTAACTCAGAAATGGAACATTTCAGTAAAAATTACAAAGGGATATTTATTAAATGAATAAGCATTCCATAGATGTTCATAGGTGTGATAGTTCCTTTATCCAAAAGAGAAACTCCCTATCCTGAGAGTAAATACAGAAACACTAACATAATTTTGAAAAGTCTCTTTAAATAACAAGAACACTATTTACAATGAAAACATTCAGTCTCCAACTGAGACATCATATGACCAGTACAGGAATTTATCTACATGGTGATAAGAATAATGCACTTAGACATGGATTAGCAGTATTAAAAGGTTTGATCCAAGTTCAAGTTATACATTTTTTTTTCACTTTCCTCTTCATCCCCCTACAGGAGTCCATTAAGTTACAAATTTAAATTTCAACTGTCACTAGGCTGTAATCTCAAATAAGCTCTCTTCAGCAGGTTTAAAAACCCAAGCTGAGATGAAATAGAGGCGATTCAATCACACTCGCCTAACTTGAAATGTAGGAAATAATCAGTGAATTACTGTGAAATACTTTTTATTCAAGCATGCCATAATGCAAACATACTTTAAGAACAGCATAAAAGTGGTGAGATTATAGATACCTGGAGAGGCTATATTTTTAAACCAAAACTTAAGGTATATAGTCTGACAAGTATTATGGGAGAACAGCAGAAGTGAATATTCAAAATTCAACTAACCCCCCCCCAAAAAATTCAACACACAGTCAACTTAAGTATTTTTCAGAATCAGTCAGCAAAGATCATAACCTGCAAGTTAAAATCACTAAGAAATCTTCACTCCTCTCCTCTGTTAAACTAATCCTTACAACAGCCAAAAAAGTTAACTTCCCTTTCTGCCGACGTCGGATTAAGATCCTTCTCGGGCAATTTTCATGCCCAGGGATATATAACACCAAGACAAATACATAAGTGTCAATAAGCATCAAAAAGCCAAGTCTTCAGCACAAGGAGAGAATTCACAAATGAGAAAACATTTGACAGTCTCCTCCCTACACCCTTCCCCAAAGCCATTTAATCAGCTTTCCAAACATTTACTGCTGAAGTATACTCTAAGCGAGTGGTTCAATGGCTCTCCTTCATCAAACCCTAACAGGGAAACATAACCAATCGTCCCGACTCTTCCAGACAGTCAAGAAAATAGGGAGAATTATTAGAAACTGCCGTCCGCAAGATCAAGAGTTTGAGAGAAGGGTAAGCAGGGCACTCGCAGCTGAGTTAGGGAGTGGGGGAGGGACCCTAAAAATTGGGAAAGAAGTTGGTTGGAAGGGTAGAGAGAGGCGAGGGCAATGTCCGGTTCTGAGAGGACGGCACTGCAGAGCAGACAGCGATTAATTGAGCATTATGAGGAGCTAAAGAGAGTTCTACGAAAGACATGACCCGAGTACAATATACAAGAACGCTGATACGTGGCTCAGAGAAGACACGCGGGGGTGGGACCCGCCCGGTGGGACCCGCCCCGCTAACCCCAAGCTCCCTGAATGAGCCCTCAAAAGAGGATCGAAGCCCGAGAAAGTCAATGGGTCCAAAGGAGGCCCGCACCGGCCGGGCAAGGCCACAGCACAGAAGACAGCGGCGCGCGGAGCCTCCTTGTCCGAGGCCTCGGGTTGGCCCTCAAGAAGTCGGAGCAGCCCCTGGGGCTCCGGGCCCCTCCTGGGCTAGCCTCTGTCCTCTCTTCTCACCCCCCAAAGCCCAGGACCGGACCTCTGGTACTGACAGAAAGCTTCCGGCCGAGCGCTGCCGGCAGGCATGGGGCAAAAGAAGCAATATGTTCTTAGCGCCGCGAGTGACACTCACCGGCCCGAAACCTCGAATGAAACCAGCAGCTCCGGGGGCGGCGGCAGCAGTGGCAGCAGGAACCGAACATCCAAAATGGCGGCTCCCTCGGCCTCACCACCGCGACTGCAGGCGGAAGGATCCTTTTAGGAAGGAGGAAGTTTTTAACTAACTTCACACAGTATAGCAGAAACTGTGGTCCCTGTCTTCCTCTTCTTGCCGATTCCGTGTTCTCTGGCTGCAACTTCTTGTGCCCCCCCTCTCCTATTATCCAAGAACTCGGACCCCGCCGAGGACTATTTGCCAAGGAGGAGGTGACTGCTTCTGGCAGAGCGACGCAAAGCGTAGCAAGGTACGGGGCGGTCACTGATGACGCGAGACGCTGCTGCCGAGTCACCGCTGCGAAGAGTCTGAGAGAGAAAGATCCGGCTGACCCTGGAAGCCTCCGAATATTGGTTCCGCTTGTGGGGGAGGAGCAGGCTGGGCATACCAGGAAGCGGCGGGGCCACCTGAAGAGGGCGGGGCTACCAAGGTGGCTGAGGAAGTGGGCGAGGCGAGGCAGGTGGCCGCTGGGACTTAATGCACAAATATCCCAAACTATTTCCTATTGCAAACTATTTCCTATTGTGTTTGAGACCTTAGCTTTCTCTCTAGGTTAACTTCGGGAACATGCTCCAAGTGGTCTCGGATTCTCTAGATTAGATTAGAGAATGATACATTAGAATGGATTCCAGTTCCAGTACCATCGCTCAACCTCCTGCATTGGACAAGTCATTTAAACTCTCAGTGCTTCAGTTTCTTCATATGTAAAAACAAAGGATTTGGACTAGTGAGGGTTAAAACCCTTCCAGAGTGGGCTTTCTGACCATTTCTCCAACAACTAATGACCTGAGCCAAAGACAGTCTACCGAGACAGTTCCTGGCTTGATAAATAATTACTAACACCTGACTCAAATATTTTCCAAGTGAACAGTAAAGAGGGTCATGATACCTTGGCCCATTTAAGGGAAAGGTGACCTACCTAAACTAAAGTCCTTCAGGTAGATTGGCAGTAAAGTAGTCCTGAAAATGAATAAAGTACTACACCTGGCTGGATGCCAAAAAGAACTACTAACCAAGGGTGCCTGGCTGGTTCAGTGGGTTAAAGTCTATGCCTTCGGCTCAGGTCATGATCCCTGATGCGGGCTCTCTGCTCAGTGGGGAGTTGGCTTCCTCCTCTCTCTCTCTCTCTCTCTCTCTCTCTCTCTCTCTCTCTCTCTCTGCCTACTTGTGATCTCTTGTCTGTCAAATAAATAAAATTTAAAAAAAAACTGTACTAACCATACATCTTGAGTTTAGGACCTGTTATAGACAGGAGGTTGTGCTTTTTTCCTTAGGTACATTTATTTGGGGATTTCAAAACATTTTCCAAAAATTGAATTGAGGAGGGGCTCCCGGGTGACTGAATGGGTGAAGCCTCTGCCTTCCCATCATGATCCCGGGTTCCTGGGATCCAGCCCTTCGAGGGCTCCCACCTTAGTGGCGAGTTTTCTTCTTTCTTTGCCTTTCCCCACTGCTCCTGTTTCCTCTCTCTCTTTCATATAAATAAAATCTTTTTTAAAAAAACTGAACTGAAGCCTCTGCCTTCAGCTCAGGTCATGATCCCAGGGTGCTGGGATCGAGCCCGACATCGGGCTCTCTGCTCGGCAGGGAGCCCGCTTCCTCCTCTCTCTCTCTGCCTGCCTCGCTGCCTACCTGTGATCTCTATCTGTCAAAAACAAAACAAAACAAAAAAACTGAACTGAGGCGTAGCCTGGGTGGCTCAGTGGGTTAAGCCTCTGCCTTTGGCTTGGGTCGTGATCTCAGGGTCCTGGGATCAAGCCCCACATCAGGCTCTCTGCTGGGCAGGAAGACTGCTTCCCCTCCTCTCTCTGCCTGTCTCTCTGCCTACTTGTGATTTCTCTCTCTGTGTCAAATAAATAAAATCTTTAAAAAAAAAAAAAACTGAATCGAGGCGGTCAATCTATACAATTTCACACCTGAAATACTAGGACTTACGAAGAGACTGGAAACAAAGCCCAGGGGCATGATAATAGTAATTACCATTGTTTTATTATTAAGTATTGATACCACATTGGTTATAAAAGCATTTTCCTAGTTTTCTAATTTGACCCTCCCACCAACCCGCTAAATCAGACTAGACAAGCATAGGTAACTTAGTTTTACAAATAACGAGACAGAGGCGCCTGGGTGGCTCAGTCAGGTAAGCAGGTGCCTTTGGCTCAGGTCATGATCCCAGGAGCCTAGGATAGAGCCCCAGGGCTCCTTGCTCAGCGGGGAGCCTGCTTATCCCTCTGTCCTGTGCTTGTGCACGCTCTCGCTCTCTCTCTGACAAATAAATAAAATCTTTTTTAAAAAATGAGACTGAGGCTCACAGAAAGTGTTACTCAAAGACCTCCCAGCCCCTCCCACATTGGGATTCTGCTACATGGTGCCACCTTCTGAATTAGAAAAGAGTACACACCCACCCACCCCCCACATCCACACTCAAGGTAGAATCAGTCCAAATGGTCTGAGGAACAGAAAGCTTATGGAATTCAGTTGCCTCATACCCCCAAAGCACTACTGTACAGTGCAGCCTTGGATCATGCATCTACTCAGTAGTAGCATAAAACTAGAGAACATGGTGATGTCACTACAAATATTCCTCTGAAGTATAGCTGGGCATGATCACGTTAAGAACAGTTTGGGTGGAGGGTACCTGGGTGGCTCAGTTGGTTAAACGTCTGCCTTCGGCTCAGGTCATAATCCCAGGGTCCGCTGCATCGAGTTCTGCAACTGGCTCCTTGCTCGGCAGGCAGCCTCCTTCTCCATCTGTCTGCCGCTCCCCCTACTTGTGTGCTATCTCTCTCTCTCTGACAAATAAATATACAAAATCTTTTTAAAAATAAAAATTTAAAAAACCTTGCAGGTTACAAAGCAGTTAAGGTATTTTGTTTGCAACATCACAAAAATTTGCTTTGAGCTTGAATTTAAGTGTTTACCACTGCAAACCACAAAAGAAAAATTAAACTATCCTCCTAAGAAAGAGGCAGGAACTTTTCTAGTACCATGCCAAGTGGCAGAGCATTAAAGAGAACATGACAGACAGTATAAAATGTAAACTCCCTCCGTGTATCTTTTTATTTATATTTATAATTACCAAACTCCTCCAATGCAACAAAAAATAAAAGCAATTGACCCAGTAGAAAGCATGGTCATCATTATCCTAAGAGCTTTGGTTTCTGTGGCTAGCCATTAAAGTTTGGGAAGACTTACTCCCTGTCTAGTCAAGCATAATCCTCAGTTTCAGATAAATTACAGCACATCAATAAAACAGAATGCTATGCTGCCAATAAAACTGAACCTCTAGTTTTATCTTTATTATCATGGTATGACAAATTAGAAAAAACATTACAAAATGGCATTATAATAATATTGTAATATTATTATTATAATAATTATATTATTATATTGTAATAATAATATAATAATATTGTAGAAAGTGTGTATGTACACAGAAAAAAGTTGAAGGACAAAACTAAAATGTGAAAATGGTTATCTTTGGATGGTGGGATTAGAGAGGATTTTTACTTTATTACATTTTGGTTTTGCAATGAGCATGCTGTACTTTTGGGGGGAAAAAAGACTTGCCTTTTGGAAAAAAGTTCTTATAAGATAATGCAGTTGTACAGGGGTGCCTGGGTGGCTCAGTGGGTTGAAGCCTCTGCCTTCAGCCTGCTTCCCACTCTCTCTCTGCCTGCCTCTCTGACAACTTGTGATTTCTGTCTATCAAATAAATAAATAAAATCTTAAAAAAAAAAAAAAGCCTCTGCCTTCGGCTCGGGTCATGATCCCAGGGTCCTGGGATCGAGCCCCGCATCGGGCTCTCTGCTTGGCGGGGAGCCTGCTTCCCTTCCTCTCTCTCTCTGCCTCTCTGCCTACTTGTGATCTCTGTCTGTCAAATAAATAAATAAATAATCTTTTAAAAAAAAAGATAATTCAGTTGTACAAATCCAAATCCTAAAAGAGATCTTTGTTTTTATCTATTTATTTTAAAGTTTATTTAGTTTTTTTTTTTTAGTAAAACTCTATACCTAATGTGGGTCTGGAACTCAGGACCCTGAGATCAAGAGTCATATGCTCTTCAGACTGGCACCCCAGGGGATTTTTGTTTTTATACAGCAACATCTTGAAAGAATTAGCAAAACCTGTAGGAAGAAAAAACAGCTGGGAGAAAGGATAATTATTTGTATAGTTCTGTTTATTACTAATAACTCATATGTTCAATTTAACAAATAATAACAACAAAACCAAGGACAAAACCAAAGAGGCATCAGCCAGGAGTGGGATCATTCGCGTGCCAGTCCTGACTGGGTTACTGACTTCCTGCTGTAAGCAAGGTGTTTCCCCATCTCTGGGCCTGTAACTTCAGCGGCCCCACATGTATTGATGACCAGCCTTGTTCCAAAATGGATTCAAAGTGGCTTATTATCCTGAGAGATCAAATGTGTGAAAGCACTTTGAAAAGTACCAAGGATCATTACAATATAAGTATAAATACTTTTTGTGCCACCAAACAATTCAGCTAAGCCATTTATTGATGGTCCACTACAAGTAACAGTAGTGCATTGTGTCTCACAACTCACAAAAGTGTTTTCATATGCACTGATTCATTTGCTCCTCGGGAGCCTGTAAACCATAGAGGCATTATACTGTAGCAGTTAAAAATGTTGGTTTCTAGTGCTAGACTGCTTGGGCTTGAAATACCACCCTTCTTCTCTTTACTGTGTGACCTACAGCAAGTTCACATCTCTGAGGATTTCTGAACCTCGGTGTCTCCATCTATAAAATGGAGTTAATAACAGCCAGTAGCATTGGCATCTTAAAGCTGGTGTCATTATCAAATAAGCTGATACACTTGAACTTAGAACAGGGGTAGGCATATAGTAAGGGCTCAATAAATATAAGGTCTTTCTAGGAAAAATCTTACCTAAATTTTAGCATAGATCTCAGGGAAAAAACTTGGCAGGGACACTCTCACTGCTCCGTGTGCATGCTGCCTCAATGCTCCCTGCGAAACAAACACTGAGTGCCATTTTCACTTTTTTTTTTTTTTTTTTTTGTGGAAGTGAAAATCTTCAGATTTCCTTTGGTTAGCGAGAACAGGTACTAATGTAGGTCATTCATAAAAGTGAGGCGGTCTAATGTGACCTTTTGAAAAGTGAGAACTAACTGTATATTTCTTTTAGTCTACATAGCAGTCATTTAATAAATGGACTGCCTGAGTCTCTTCACTACACCATACTGTCCTGGGTGCGCAGAATCTGTAAGAGACATTTTTCTTTTTTCCAAAAATTTTTTTAAAGATTTATATTTCACTACACCATACTGCCCTGGGTGCACAGAATCTGTAAGAGATATTTCTTTCTTTCTTTCTTTTTTAATTTTCTTTAAAGATTTCTATTTCTTTCAGAGAGAGAGAGAGAGAGAGCAAGCACGAGCAGGGGAAGGCACAGAGGAAGAAGCAGACACTCCTGCCGAGAAGGAAGACTGATGTGGGCCTCAATCCCAGAATCCTGGGATCATGATCTGAGCCAAAGGCAGATGCTTAACCAGCTGAGCCACACAGGCGCCCCTGTAAGGGACATTTCAAAAGAGACTGTCATACCTTCCTTAATCTCATTAAGGCAAGCTAGGTTTTTTAAAAATCCTCTAACACAAAAATGTCAATGATATTATCACTTAGCAGATAAGTCCTAACCCCAAAAGAAGCAGAAAAATGAGAGATCATGGGGCACCAGAACAGTGAAAGAAATGTCTTGGAAGACATGGCATGTCATTTGGAATCTCTGGTATCTGGGGGGTGGGGTGAGGTATATTTTTTTTTTGGGCTTAGATGCAGTGGGGTTCTTAAATGACTCAGTATCAGCAGCTGAAGCCATATGATCTTTACAGCAGATAGGGAAAGCTCTCCCCGCAGAAATGTGGTGAGCATCTTTCACAAGGAACCCTTCCTGCTTCTCCACGTGCCAGAGACCTCAGCCAAGAAAAGAGAGTGAAGGAGATACAACCCTGTAGGAAATATAGTGACAGTGACGTGAGGCAGCTCCACTCTTTTGAGTCACCCAAATCTATAAATAAGCCTGAAAGTCAGAGAGAAATTAGTCCCTCTGTTGTTTACGTAATGTTTTCACAAAAAGCATTTTTACAATTCTTTTAAGCATGGTCCCTACTCACAATTTATCCTGGCTTGAGAAAAGGGTTTAGGAATTAATTTTTCAGTTGTGACAAAAGAGCTAGAAATGATGTAAAAATTGAAACTCTAAGAGCCAACTCCATATGCTCTTTAACCTCCTACCAAAACCAGCAGGAAATCTACTACATGTTCCTTCAAAGTCTATAGGATACAAGGGTCAGCCAACCCAATTCTTTGCTTTAGAGATTTTTTTTTAAAAAGGCAGTCCACAGTGCCACTCGAGATGTTTTATGTCACAATATTTTCTTTTTTGTAGAATACTTATACTTGGCTTGTAAACGATTCTATATCTTTTTTTAAAGATTTTATTTATTTATTTGTCAGAGAGAGAGAGCGCGCACAAGCAGGCAGGGTGGCAGGCAGAGAGAAGCCCGCTCCCCGCTGAGCAAGTAACCCAATGCAGGACTCTATCCCAGGACCCTGGGATCATGACCTGAGCTGAAGGTAGCCGCTTAACTTTCTGAGCCACCCCGGCATCCCTAAGTGATTCTGTATTATGTTGGCACCTCTGGAGTGAAAACTCTCACCAGATATGACTGCAACCAACTGAAACCCCAACCTGAGGAAATAGTGCCATTCTTTAGTTTAGGGAAGACAAAACTGTGACCACCAGAAAGGGTTGCACTATCCAGAAACACAGCAGGGCTTCTGACTCATTTCCTACTCAAGTACTTTTAGTTCCTTAATATGGGCACCATCATTTGCCTACAAGATTCCATGGTAAATTGGTTTTGTTTTCCTTTAAGTGCATAGCCTTATCCTTACTCCTTTAAAATCAGGCAGATCAACAACTTGCTTTTTTTTATATATACATATTTTACTTATTTGACACACACAGAGAGAGAGTGTACATGCAGGAGGAGTGACAGGGAGAAGGAGAAGCAGGATCCCACTGAGCAAGGAGCCCAATGCTGGGCTTGATCCCAGAACCCCAGGATCATGACCTGAGCGGAAGGCAGACACTTAACTGACTGAGCCACCCAGATACCTACATTTTGCTTTAAAATTAGTCTGGGAAAGGGTACTTGGATGGCTCAGCCAATTGAGCATCTGACTTCTTTTTTTTTTTTTTTTTAATGAGCACCTGACTCCTGATCTCAGCTCAGATCTTGACCTCATGGTCTCAGGTTTGATCTCATGGTTGTGGGTTCAAGCCTTTGGGTCGGGCTCCATGCTGGGCATGGAGCCTACTTTAAATAAGATAAAAATAAAATAAAATTAGCCTGGAAAGTCCAAGAAGTGTTGAGACATATACAGCAGCTGATGCAGCAATTTCCTTGTACCCATTAAGGAAACACCAAAATCCTCCATCAACCTGCTCACACATTCTAGAGGATGATCTAGAACTCAAACAGGTGCCAGAGTGAGGCGCTATACTCCACAGGAGAGGCAGCCCGCTTGCTGCGCAAGTGAGTCCCTGGCCTTGGATGTGGAAGATCCTCCCTCTGACCCCATAGTCTTTGAATTAACGTGCTTTATACGAGGAGGGGGAAATCCTTCAATGAAACATTCAAGATCAAACTGATTTTTTTTTAAGATTTTATTTATTTATTTGACAGAGAGAAATCACAAGTAGGCAGAGAGGCAGGCAGAGAGAGAGGAGAAGCAGGCTCCCTGCTGAGCAGAAAGCCCGATGTGGGGCTCGAACCCAGGACCTGGGATCATGACCTGAGCCGAAGGCAGCGGCTTAACCCACTGAGCCACCCAGGCGCCCCTCAAACTGATTTTTTAATTTATTTTATTATTATTATTTTTAAAGATTTTATTTATTTATTTGACACAGAGAGAGAGAGAGAGAGGCAGGAAGGCAGGCAGAGAGAGACGGGGGAAGCAGGCTCCCCGCTGAGCAGAGAGCCCGACGCGGGGCTCAATCCCAGGACCCCAAGATCACGACCCGAGCCGAAGGCAGAGGCCCAACCCACTGAGCCACCCAGCCGCCCCTCAAACTGATTTTTTTAAAGAGAGAAGTTGGTTTACAGGTATCACTTTGTCACCTGCAAAAGGGGCAATGTAAACTCTCCTAGACACGTAAAATGGGATTCTGAATAAAGATTTTGCATAATCAATCATTGTATTTAAAAACTAATTTGGGGGCTGCACCTGAGTGGCTCAATCAGTTGAGTGACCAACTCCTGATTTCAGCTCAAGTCATGATCTTAGGGTCCTGAGATAGCGCCTCACCTGGGTCAGGCTCCTTGTTCAGCAGGGAATCTGCTTGTCCCTCTCTCTTTGCCCCTCCCCCTGTTCATGCTCTGTCCCTCTATCTCAAATAAATACATAAATCTTTAACAAAATAAAATAAAATGAAAATTAATTTGGGGGTGCCAGGGTGGTTCAGTTGGTTAAGCGTCAGCTTTCATCTCAGGTCATGATCCCTAGTGGTGGGATAGAGCCCCATATAGGGCTTGCTGCTTAGTGGGGAGTCTGCTTCTCCCTCTCCCTCTGCCCCTACCACCTCTGCGCTCTCTCTCTCTAGTTTAAATAAATAAATAAATAAATAAATAAATATTCATTTGGGGGTGCCTGGGTCTGCTAACCTCGGCTCAGGTTATGATCTCAGGCTCCTAGGATCCAACCCTCTTCTTCTGCTTCTGCTTCTCACCCTCCCTCTCCCTCTGCCCCTCCAGCCTTCACTCATGTGCTCGCACTCTCTCTCTCTCAAAAAAAAGAAAAAAAAAATTTTTTTAAATCAGTTTGGCTAAATTTAAAAAAAAAATAAAAATGGGGGGGGCACCTGGGTGGTTCAGTGGGTTAAGCCTCTGCCTTCGGCTCAGGTCATGATCTCAGGGTCCTGGGATCGAGCCCTGCATTGGGCTCTCTGTTCAGCAGGGAGCCTGCTTCCCCCTCTCTTTTTGCCTGCTTCTCTGCCTACTTGTGATCTCTGTCTGTCAAATAAATAAATAAAATCCTTAAAAAAATAAAATAAAATAGAATAAAAAAAATAAAAATGGGAGGCTCCTGGGTGGCTTGGTTGGTTAAGTATCTGACTCTCCATTTCCGCTCAGGTCATGATCTCAATTGGGCTCCCTGCTCGGCAAGAAGCCTGTTTCTCCCTCTCCCTCCACTCCTCCCTGGGCCCACTCGTGCTCTTGCTCCCAAATAATAAAATCTTAAAAAAAAAAAAAAAAAGCAACACCTGGGTTGCTTAAGCAACTGCCTTAGGCTCAGGTCATGATCCCAGGGTCCTGATACCGAGTCCTACAACTGGCTCCTTGCTCAGAGCGGAGCCTGCTTCTCCCTCTCCCTCTGCCTGGTGCTCCCCCTGCTTGTGTGCATGCACTCTCGCTCTTGCTCTCTCTCTCTCGTGGGTAAATGAATAAAAATCTTTAAAAAAAATAAATCTGGCATTTTACTGTGAACCTAAAACTGCTCTAAAACATAAAGACTATTAAAAGGAAAAACAGGGGTGCCTGTGTGCTTCAGTTGGTTAAGCGTCCAACTCTTGATCTCAGCTCAAGAGTGAGTTGGAGCCCCGCGTTGGGCATGGAGGCTGCTAAGAACAAAAACAAAAACAGTCGTACAAAATACAAAATAATTACTCTGACCATTTGTTTTCTCAGCCTTTCATTTATCCAGTTTCATAGAGTCACTAATATTTAGCCCACTGGAACTTAGCAAATAATAGAAATTGAAAAGGAAACTAACATTTATTAAGCACCTACTAAGTGCTAAAGGGATTTACATACACCATATCTTTTAATTCTCATTACTGTCTCTATTTTATGCGGGGGAAAAAGGAGGTTCACAACTAGTAAGTGACAGGTCCCAGACGCATAGGATTCCTCTGATTTCCTGATAGCAGCTCTCATTCACTCTACGCTTGCACATTCTTTCTTTAAAACACTCATTTTTAGGGGCACCTGGGTGGCTCAGTGGGTTAAAGCCTCTGCCTTCGGCTCAGGTCATGATCCCAGAGTCCAGGGATCAAGTCCCACATTGGGCTCTTTGCTTAGCAGGGAGCCTGCTTCTTCCTCTCTCTCTCTCTGCCTGCCTCTCTGCCTACTTGTGATCTCTCTCTGTCAAATAAATAAATAAAATCTTTTAAAAATAATAAAAAATAAAATACTCATTTAAATAAAAGATTTTATTTATTTATATGTTTGTTCGTTTGTTTGTTTTAGAAAGGGCAGGCGGAGTAGAGGAAGAGGGACAAGCTGACTCCATGCTGAGTGCAGAGCCCACCAAAGGGCTTGATCCCATAGTCCTAAGATCAGAACCCTGAGATCATGACCTGAGCCAAAACCAAGAGTCAGATGCTTAACTGACTGAGCCACCCAGGAGGCCCCCCAAATACTCATTTTTTTAAAAAGATTTTATTTATTTATTTGGCAGAGAGAGAGATCACAAGTAGGCAGAGATCATGACCCGAGCTGAAGGCAGAGGCTTTAACCCACTGAGCCACCCAGGTACCCCCCAAATACTCATTTTTTAAAAGACACATATTTCTCTAGTTTCTTTGCTCTCTCATGCACATCTGACAAAGGTACCATTTGCCAAGGAGTCTTATAGCTAGCAAGTGCAGGGTTTAAATACACACCATTCTGCCTCCCTGGAAAAAGTGATAATTATGAGAGAAATAAGGATCCAGAAGAAATCAAGAGCTTATTTACTGTAATTAATAAAATTCTTTAGGTCAGGAATCTTCATTTAAGATTTATAGAATTTTAAGAGACAGGAATAATTATATGTGTATACACAGACAGACACACATACGTATTATTACAGAGAACCACAGACTTTAAGAGATGGAAGGATAAAAATAAATAAAAATAAATTTAAAAAAAGAGATATGGAAGGAATTGTAAATGAGAAAACTTCAGACCCACACATGAGTAGCCATATTAAAATGTGCTAAAGAGCTCTGATGCCCAAAAAATTAATTGCTCAATCCAAGACCAAGGAATTATGTGGTCTTTTTCAGCATTTCAAGTCTCTGGTTAAGATCTTCAAGATCAACTTCCTCAGAACCATGAGGGTCAATGGATAGGCTTGCCTGAGGTTTTACTTTGGGCAAATCAGGCAACATAAAGTCAACAAAACCAACCCTGGATCTTGATTCTGGCTTTGGAGAAGTTGGGGGGTTGAGTCCTGACCTGTTCATTTCAATAAATATAATTCAAAGTCACAATAATACAGTCTTCCAGAAAGAAATCCCAGACTTAAAGACAGTAGGCTATTATTACTTTCGAGAGGGCAGCATATAATCTGGAGAACTAGACAACTCCCCCAGCATGCAAATGGTGGTAGCAGTGACATTTTGTTGGCCCTTGCTTCAAGGGCAATCTGGACCTTCTTTTTTCAAACTGGACTTTTTAAAAAAGAACACTTTTTCAAAATATGTGCCATGATGATCCAGTGTGGTAGTGGTTTTAAAACCTTTGTGTGTGTGTGTATGTGTGTATGTGTGTGTGTGTGTGTTAAAAATCTCTCAGAGATCTATATACACTTTGAAAACTGTTAGCTACTATAAAAGAACCCACTGTACTCCTAATCAATCACTAATAACCTTCTCTCACATACGGAGGAATAGTTTTTTTTTTCCTTAAGTGGAGCACACACGGAGCCCAATGTGGGGCTTGAACTCACAACCCCAAGATCAAGACCTGAGCTGAGATCAAGGGTCAGATGCTTACCTGACTGAGCCACCCAAGCACCCCAAGGAATAGTCTTATAACAACTGGAAAACTTCAACAGATATTAAGCAATTCCAGTTTCTACCAGCATTCCCTATACTTACTAGGAACCAGTGAAGGAAACAAATCATTCTTTTTATAGGAGTCACTCTGAAAGAAAAAAGACCACTGGGATATGATTGGTTTGAGTTCCAAACACACAATTTTTCATAGTAAGCCTTCAGTAAATATTTCATGTAATTAACTTAAGTTAACTTAATCACCGTCAAACTTCCTTTTTGTGAAAGGGAATTTATTTTTATTTTTTTTTAAAGATTTTATTTATTTATTTGACAGAGAGATCACAAGTAGGCAGAGAGGCAGGCAGAGAGAGAGGAGGAAGCAGGCTCCCTGCCGAGCAGAGAGCCCGATGCGGGGCTCGATCCCAGGACTCTGAGATCGTGACCTGAGCCAAAGGCAGCGGCTTAACCCACTGAGCCACCCAGGCGCCCCTATTTTTATTTTTTTATGCCTTCTGGAAATTAGCTTTAGGAGTGACTATGAGTTTTGCTTCTTTTGCCACGTGTGGTCTCATATAAGAATTGGGAAATCTTTTATCTTTAAGCCTGGAGATGCTAGTTGTGAAAAATGATTCAGTTTAATAAAGCCAGAGGACCCTTTTTTCAACAAATAAGTGGCGAGGAGAAAAGGACAAGCAGGAAGAAGGGAGTGTTAGGATGAAAAGATTTAAAAGATGTATTGGCAAATACAGTGTGTAGATCTTTTTGGATCTTTCTGGATCTTTATTTCAACAAAAAGCTGTAAAAAATATATTTCTGAGAATAAATAAAATATAATGTATATTGAGTATTAAGGATTTATTAAGGAATTAATATTAAGGAATTATTTTTAATTGTATTGTGCATCATAATGGCATTGTTATATATTATAAAAACAAAGGATATGTGTCAGAAATATATACTGAATATATATACTGAATATATACTGAATTATTTATGGGTGAAATTATATGACCTCTAAGATTTGCTTTAAATTCCTTCTTCCCCACACACAAAAAAAGTGTCAGGAGGAGAGAGATAGAAGAAATAAAAGAAGCAGAATGTTGACAACTGTTAAAATTGATGGGTACCTGGAAGTTCATTATATTATTCTTTCTAATTTTCTATATGTTTAAAGTTTCCATGATAAAGTTTTCTTTTTCATTTTTATTTTTCTTCTTTAAGGTTTTAGTTTCACTCCATTTAGTCAACATGAAGTGTTATATTAGTCTCAGGTGTACAATACAGCGACTCAACAATTTCATACAATACCTGGTGATCATCACAACAAGTGCACTCCTTAATCCCCCTCACCTATTTCATGCACCCCATTTCACCTCCCATCTGGCAACCATCAGTTTGTTCTCTATAGTTAAGACTCTTTCTTGGTTTGTCTCTCTGTCTCTCTTCTTTTTCCTTCTGCTTGTTTTTTCTTAAATTCCAAATATGAGTGAAATCATATGGTATTTGTCTTTCTCTGAATGACTTATAACAGCATTATTTACAATAGCCAAGATACGGAAGCAGCCCAAGTGCCCACCAAAAGATAAAGAAGATGTGGCATATATACACAATGGAATATTATTCAGACATAAAGGGAATGAAACCCTGCCATTTGCAATGACATAGACGGAGCTAGAGATTATAACTCTTTTTTATTTTAAATCAGAGTCCTTGCATTCCAAGACTGGAAGCTGAGCAGTACACAAGGTGCGCTTCAGACAAAAATTTCAACAAGGAAGATCAGAGCTAAATTATGTCTGAAATATAAAATCTTTAAAAAAGAGTTCCATGGGGTCAGAAATGCCTAGCAAGATAAAAAGAATAAAAACAATTTCTCTTTACTTCATACTGAAGGAACAGAGAATAAAGAATATTAATGTCTATGGATCCTGAACTTCTATTTATTTGATTTTTCTAGATTTATACATACAAAGTTCTGAGATTTTTATACTATTTTCAATAAGAGAGTAAATTGTTTTCACCACATATAAATTAAATATTGAAACATGAGTCTAAATCACTGTACATTAAAGACTTTCAGATTTGTCCAGCTCATAAAAATGTCCCTGCATCCATATTGTGGTATTATCAAGAGGATGATAAAAGACCATAGGCATATGTCTCATGAGTTCAGCATAAAAACACATCAAATGTCAGCTAAATGACTGTAAATATGCCCCCTGGTCTTAAAAACTTCACAAGGATTATTGTACCATTCAAAAAGCCCATGTAGAAATACATTCTACCACTACTGGTACTAGCATTCCAGATTCAGTTTCCCATTTCTGTACTGACCTGTCTTTCAGGAGGAAGGTGTGAGAAACAAGGGGCTGGGGATCTCATAGGAAAGGGCCCCAGTGCAGATACGGTGATGCCTTGAGTGGATCACCGGTTTTTGCTAAAGTTCCACCGGTTCTGCCAAGGGCACCTTTCTTGACATCCTCAGTAAATCCAATACTGACCAGGTCTGTCGGGGTTTCCTCCTGAGGCAAGAAGGTAAGAATCACATTGGGTTCTCAGTTTATCACACATTTGTTTATTACAATACCTACCATCTGCCAAACATTCTTGGAAGCACAGGTGAAGAAGTGGTGAGCAAAGAGACATAGTTCCTACCCTCACGCAGTTTAGACTCTAGTATAAGTCAATGACCGTTAAAGCAGGCTTCGAGCCTCTGGCCCACAAGCTGCTTCTTTCTCTCTTTCAATGATGACATTTTAAGGGTCAGACCCTGTGGTACCTCAGTGATTAAGAGCTACACATAAATATGCACAGATAGATCTACAAGAAAGTTCACCAAGCTTTAGCAGTGGCAAAGTCTGGATTTATTCCCTCGTTTGACAGAATCCATTGACCACCTAACGTAAAGTCTGCACAGATGCTACAGTAAACAAAACAGACAGATGTCCCTGTCCATATACAACTGATATTCCAGGGGACAAAACATATAAACAAAATCGCTAAGTGAATGGTACAGTATGTTGGAGATAAGAGCAATAGAGAAAAAAACATAAACCAGAAAAGAGGGAAGAGGTGGACATTTCAGAGAAGGTAGCTGGGAAGGGACTCAGAGAAGAGAACATGTAAGTGCAGACCTGAAGGAAGTAAGCGAGGGACAGGGCAGATAGCTAGAGAACACAGAGTACCGGAAGTACAAAGGTCCTGGGGTGGGAATCAGCATGTGTGTTTGAAGAAGCAGGAAGAGGCCAGTGTGGCTGAGGCAGAGTAAACAAAGGGGAGAACAGAGAGAATGAGGGCAGAGAGAAGAGATGAGAGTGCCTATGGGCAGCCTCCTTGGTCAGAGGAAAGCTGCTCCCTGTTACTGTAAGTGAAATTAAAAGCCAATGGAATGGGGCCTTTAAGTGGCTCCATTGGTTAAGTGTCTGACTTCAGCTCTGGTCATGATCTTAGGGTCCTGGGATTGAGCCCCACCCCAAGTCCCGGTCAGCGGGGAGTCTGCTTCTTCTTCTCCCTCAGCAATTCAAAGGCATTACAGGGATATCCCTCTTGCCCTAAAACACTCCATGACTATCTTCTGGAAGCTTAAACCACCCTCAGTGATGATGACAAAAAGCAAAACTTGATTGCATTGGTTATATGCCATGCATTGCATTTAACTTCCTTATTCACATTAGCTCATTTAATACTCTCAATGAATTTATGAGACTTGGTAATAATTATTAACTATGATCATCCCCCTTTTCTTTTTTTTAAGATTTATTTATTTGACAGAAAGACACAGCGAGAGAGGGAACACAAGCAGGGGGAGTGGGAGAGGGAGAAGCAGGCTTCCTGCTGAGCAAGGAGTCCGATGTGGGTCTCCATGTGGGTCTCAATGGGTGGCTTGATGAGGGGCTCAATGCAGAGCTCGATCCCAGGACCCCAGGGTCATGACCTGAGTAGAAGGCAGATGCTTAACAACTGAGCCACCAAGGTGCCCCAATCATCTCCCTTCTTAAAGTTCAGAGGACTGAGTCTTTGAAAGGGTAAGCCCCTTGCCTGAGGTCTCAAAGTTAATAAATGGTGAATCTAGGATCTGAATATAGGCCATTTCACTCTTACTCTTACTCATACTCATTTCACTCGTATCTTAACCAACACCAAAAGAGAGTGCTTTATACTTTAGGATCTTGAGCCCTTAACCCAAGAGCCCTTTATTAAAATGCAAACTATCTCTGGGGGGATAAAATTGAGATCTTAAGAACAAAAAGGTTTAACACACTTCTGTGTGTGTGTGTGTGTGTGTGTGTGTGTGTGTGGTTATTTTTAAAAGATTTTATTTATTTATTTGACAGAGAGAGATGACAAGTAGGCAGAGAGGCAGGCAGAGAGAGGGGGGGAAGCAGGCTCCCTGCTGAGCAGAGAGCCTGATGAGGGGCTCCATCCCAGGATCCTGAGATCATGAGCCGAAGGCAGAGGCTTAACCCACTGAGCCACCCAGGTGCCCCGTGTTTTGTTTTGTTTTGTTTTGTTTTAATTTTTTTTTTATTTATTTGACAGACAGATCACAAGTAGGCAGAGAGGCAGGCAGAGAGAGACAGGAGGAGGCAGGCTCCCCGAAGAGCAGAGAGCCCGATGCGGGACTCGATCCCAAGACCCTGAGATCATGACCTGAGCCGAAGGCAGAGGCTTTAACCACTGAGCCACCCAGGCGCCCCCCGTGTTTTGTTTTTTATTTGTTTTTTTTTTACACAAGTACATTCTAAAGATACCTTCATCTTTGTTTTCTACTCCGATGTTACCAACTTATAAGGGTCATGTGACAGCAGAAGTCGAGCTCTGTTAGGAAAAGTATGTGGGCAGAGAAAAGGTGCAAATGTCACCTGCTTTACATTCCTGCCAGGTTACTCTGAAAGCCACATTCCTAAGCAGAAAAAGAAAAAAAATCTTCTGGTGCACAATAAAAATCTCAGCTGTAAGTCAAGTCTCCCTTCCTGAAAGTACTCACCATAATGGCTGCCTTGGATTTATATGACACATTATAGTTCTCAGCAATTTCTATCAGGTATTGTTCTACTAGAACTTGGGGTAGAGTGCTCACATTTAATTTTCACATGAGCTAGAAGATAAAGAACATAACAGAATTGGTCACACACATATCTACAAATTCGGAAACAAAAAGAATTTAGTTTATGTAATATGGCAGCACTCTCCTGGGACGAAAGAGCCTCAGACCAAGTAAAATAAGAGGAAGAAAATAAACATAATAAAAAATACTTTGACTCGAGAATTCTGACTTTATACGTATTTGAATTGTCAGAGGTGATACAACACACTCAGCAAGCAGCACAGCAGGGCACCATCCAATCAGAATGGACATGCTGGGGACGCCTGGGTGGCTCAGTGGGTTAAGCCTCTGCCTTTGGCTCAGGTCATGATCCTAGGGCTCTCTGCTCAGCAGGGAGCCTGCTTCCCCCCCACCCTCTCTCTCTGCCTGCCTCTCTGCCCGCTTGTGATCTCTCTGTCAAATAAATAAATAAAATCTTAAAAAAAAATTGGACACGCTAGAGACTGAGAGCATTTGCCAGCATTAAACAACACTGCAGCCAGATCTCTGTGTCTCAGCTGAATATCAGTGCTGAATTTTATGTGTGTGGTCCTGATGGAAGATGTCCAAAAGCTGAAGCTTCTAAGTTTATTAAGTTCCTTCATATCACTAGGCCAGTTTCATTTAGGAAAATCTATGCCTTCTTCATAAAGGAACCATCTCACCTTGCTGGAGGCTAGTTTTTTTTTTTTTTTTTTTAAGATTTTATTTATTTATTTGACAGACAGAGATCACAAGTAGACAGAGAGACAGGCAGAGAGAGAGGGGGAAGCAGGCTCCCTGCTGAGCAGAGAGCCCGATGTGGGACTCTATCCCAGGACCCTGAGATCATGACCTGAGCAGAAGGCAGCGGCTTAACCCACTGAGCCACCCAGGCGCCCTGGAGGCTAGTTTTTTGATAAGCATCTGAGTTCCCTAATCTAAAATGCTCTGCCTCCAATGCAAAACTTATTTCTAAACATCTTGCAGTCTGCAGAAAATTAAGAGTTCTTTTCCTGGATTTCTTGACATAGAAAAATGTGTGTCTCTGTAAGAGTACTACCTGAGAGCTGACAGTTCCAATCTCGTTGGTTCAACACAGCTGGCCATATTCTTGGCTGTACTTTGCACGCAGCTGATTAGATACCTGGAGCAAACCATCATCAAGAAAGAAATAAAGGCAAAATTCATCAAGTTATGACAAATTTGCTTGAGATGAAGAACCACCAAAAGAGCAAAAATCACTTTCATATTACCTCATTGGAATTATATTCTTTTAGCATCAAAACAGCAGCAACAGCAAGATTTAACAAGTGCTTTGCTTTGTTTTTAAATATCTGATAAACGTTAAACTTAGAAACTCTAATTGTAAACACCTTATAAATTAGGATTCCTGTCTCCACACAAAAGAAATCCAATTTCAAATTTTGCTTTATTTTTTTAGGTAAGGTTTATTTATTTGTATCTATTATTGCCATTAAAAGAAAACAATTTTTTCACTTAAAGACTTAAAGACTAGCAGGAGAAAAAACTTTTATCATTGTCCTTTAAGAGAAAAAAGGATTCCTCGAACTAATCCCACAATTCCAAACAAGAAGCACTAGTGATACCCTCACCTACAGTCGTAGCACAGGCAGTGAAAACTATTAGACTTCATATTTTCTTTTTTTTAAAAAAGATTTTATTTATTTGACAGAGAGATCACAAGTAGACAGAGAGATGAAGGGGTGGTGGGGGAGGGAAGCAGACACCCTGCTGTGCAGAGAGTCTGATGCCGGGCTCAATCCCAGGGCCCTGGGATCATATTCTGAGCCAAAGGCAGAGGCTTAACCCACTGAGCCACCCAGGCACCCCTAGACTTACTATTTTCAACTCAGGTACCTCCGACTGGAGGGTGGGGCTGTCCAGATTAGGGCAGACACAGATTCAGTGAGACCAGAATCCAGTTCCCTAAGAAAATCACAAAGTTAGGCGACACAGGCTTTTATGTTTCTCCCCCAACCCCCGCCCCTGCTTCAAAGGTAGCCCATGGAGGCGCCTGGGTGGCTCAGTTGGTTAAGCATCTGTCTTCAGCTGAGGTTATGATCCCTGAAGGGATCTGGGATTAAGCTTCTCCTTCTGCCCCTCCTCCCTGTTCCTGCACCCTCTCTGTAATAAATAAATAAATAAAATATTAAAAAAAAAAAAAAAGGTAGGGGAGCCTGGGTGGCTCAGTTGGTTAAGCGTCTGCCTTTGGCACAGGTCATGGTCCCAGGGTTCTGGGATTGGGCCCCTCATCAGGCTCCTTGTTCAAGAGGAAGACTGCTTCTCCCTTTGCCTGCCACTCCCCCTGCTTGTGCCCTCTCTCTCTCTCTGACAAATAAATAAATAAAATCTTTAATAA
The DNA here is from genome assembly GCF_902655055.1 of Lutra lutra. Lineage (NCBI taxonomy): Eukaryota > Metazoa > Chordata > Mammalia > Carnivora > Mustelidae > Lutra > Lutra lutra. The sequence continues at coordinate 13,871,424 of NC_062294.1, forward strand.
ATAAATAAATAAAAGGTAGCCCATGGACAATATTCAAAATGTGTCAAATAAATCCTCTTATCTGATATTAGAATATGTACTTATATGTACATATAGGTATATATAACTATACATACACACACACAATGTGTTTATGCAACATAGATAAATACAGAAATACATATACAGACTGAAAGAAATACACCAAAATTCTTAGCTCCAGACTTGGTGATTATGGATTCTTTTTTTGTCTATTTTCCCACTTTTCTATAAGCTCAAGGGGAAAAAGACAACCATATGATTCTAAAAATGGCTCTTTGGACTGACCTAGTCTCTTCAAACAGCATTACTTCTTCCTATAAAAATTAGAGACAAAGTCCTTTGGCACAGTCTCAACAAGTTGAAGCCCACCCTCTTCCTCACTATGGGGCAGGGATGTTCTCTCACTCCTTTGAGCCTAACAAATGGTTCAAGTTCCACAGGTCTTACTTTGTGGCTTGGATCAAGCTAAACCAAGCCAGCAGCAGATCACAATATAGTTCCAGGATCTCCATGGCCTCCATGAGGTAGTCTTCTTGGATAATGTCTTCCACTCAGATCTGAGCTCATGCACCCTTCCCAGCAGCCAGATAGTCAGCAATCTCTTTCCTTGCTTTCTAGGCCAGCTCGGTAGCAGCAGGAAGCACATGTACAGAAAAATGCATGTACAAAGTGGAGTTCGTTGAATACAAAAGACAGGTTATACAATAGGGTGAAACAGTGTTTTAATAAAAACAATAAAAAATATACACTATATATGCATATATGAAGTTATCAGTGTTTTGCACTAGGTCAGTGGTTCTCAAAGGGCTGTCCCCAGATCAGTAACACCAGCATCACCTGGGAACCTGTTAGGGATGCAGATTCTTGGGGCCCACCCCAGAAATACTGAATCAGAAACTCTGGAAGGGAATCCAGCTATTTGTGTTTGAACAAGCTCTCTAATTCTGACACCTGTTGAAGGCCTACTGCTCTAGGGGGTGCTTTGATGAGTGGTCTTTGTTTTATCCTTTCAGCTTGTCTTGCTTTTCTGAAATTTCCCGCAGTGAACAATTATTATTTTTGTAATAAAAAGATTATTTAAAGATTTTATTTATTTGAGAGAGGGAGCAAGAGTGGGGATGGGGCAAAGGGACAAGCAGATTCCCCACTGAGCACAGAGTCTCGGGTGGGGGTCAATCCCAGGACCCTGAGATCATGACCTTAGCTAAAGAAAGGCGCTTAACTGACTGAACCGCCCAGACACCCCCATAATAAAAAGGTTATTTAAAAAAGAAGATGCATGAAGTGCTTTGCATTTAAAAAACTGTCCTCAGGATACCTGGGTGGCTCAGTTGGTTGGCGTCTGCCTTCAGCTCAAGTCATGATCCCAGGGTCCTGGGATCGAGCCCCACATCAGGTTCCTGGCTGAACGGGGAGCTTACTACTCCCTCTGCCTGCTGTTCCCCCTGTTGTGCTCTCTCTCTGAAAAATAAATGAATACACTTAAAAAAATAATAATAATAATAAACTGTCCTCAGGGACACCTGGCTGGGTCAGTTGGTGGATCATACAACTCCTGATCCCAAGTTTGTGGGTTCAAGCCCTATGTTAGGTATAAAGATTACTTAAAAATTAAATCATAAAAAAAAAATAAAAAATAAGAAACTGTTTTCATATATACAGTTCCATTTGACCCCTGCAACACTTGTGCACTTGTGCGAGGCTCTTATTGTTATTTGCATTTTACAGCTGAGAAAACTGAGATACTGAGAGGTTAAATGGCTTGCCAGTGGTCACATGCTTAGGAGTGACTGAATTAGAACAAGGCCAAATCTTCAAACTGCAAGTTCCTGTACTTTTTCACCACAGTATGCCAATAAAATGAACAAGTTGAGTCATGCTGGGGAGGTAACAAATGGAACCCGTCCCAGGCCAATCCACTGAGATAAGTCTTACCACCTTGTTTTATCAACTGATGACTGGGCCTGGGGAAATAGGCATTTCACAAATCGGGAAAACCTGAGCCTCCAAACTATGTAACCCATCTGTTCACCGAATCATGCTCACCTTCTAATCAGGAACAGAACTACTCTGTCATTGCAAGCAAATCTTGACATGAGACTACTTTGAATCTGAAATAAACACAAAGCTCAGGGCTTAAAAGTCTGTTTAGCCGTGTCCAAAGTAGGAAACTGTTCTCTGCTTTAGATGTCACAGGGAAAAGAAATTACAGTAGAACTGGACTTGTTTCAGTTAAATACTGAATTGTTGTTACACCACTACTAATATTGGCAAACACTTATTGTGTGCCCAGGTTATAGTTTGTGTTAAAAATAGAACCCTGGGGTGCCTGGGTGGCTCAGTGGGTTAAGCCGCTGCCTTAGGCTTGGGTCATGATCTCAGGGTCCTGGGATCGAGTCCCGCATCGGGCTCTCTGCTCGGCGGGGAGCCTGCTTCCCTCTCTCTCTCCCTCTGCCTGCCTCTCTGTCTACTTGTGGTCTCTCTCTGTCAAATAAATAAATAAAATCTTAAAAAAAAAAAAAAAATAGAACCCTGGAGGGCGCCTGGGTGGCTCAGTGGGTTAAAGCCTCTGCCTTCTGCTCAGGTCATGATCCCAGAGTCCTGGGATTGAGCCCAGAATTGGGCTCTCTGTTCAGCAGGGAGCCTGCTTCCCCTCTCTCTCTCTCTGCCTCTCTGCCTACTTGTGACCTCTCTCTCTCTGTCAAATAAATAAATAAAATCTTAAAAAAAAAAAAGAAAAAAATAGAACCCTGGAGTGATAGAAAGTCAAGATAACTGTCTCCCTTTAAAGAGTACTAAGTTTAGGTAAGACAGGGCTAATTTGCTTTATTTACCTCAAATCACTCCAGCACTCCAAGTTTACACATCATTTGTAAAAAAAAAAAAAAAAAAAAAAAGGATATAATTTATTTGGATAATTATATGTGTCACTGAATTGCCAGGATCAAATAAGAGGACACACGGGCATGCAGTTGAAAATTCACAAGTTCTGTGTATACCACCAATGTCATCATCATAGTTCATGGTAACAATGATGGGTACCACTGGGCTTGCCTAAATTTTCTTTGTTTAAGGTATTTTTCTTAGGCCCCTATTGTCTCAAGAATGCCCAAAAATCAACCTGGAAGTTTAAGGAACAGCTGCCTCTCCACCAACAGATGACAGTAGTTCAATAGTAAATAGTGCTATTTAAGGAGCACTCAGAAAATTGCATGCACAGGCAAAACTTGTTTTACCTGAACCTTCCTCATAATCAGAGATCATCGTTTTTGCGGGTTTTTTTTTTTTTTTCAGTTTTTTGAGGGGTTTACGGTTCATGTGACCCATTGAAATGAGGAAAGAACAAGAGACAACAGAAAATAAGTTGGATTCAAAGAAAAAAGACAACACTTGTCAGCTACTACTCCAGCTCATGGGTCTAACACTACTTGAGCTGTCACCTGACAGAAGAAATAGCTTTCTTTCTTTCTTTTTTGGCGTGTTAAAAAGACATAAGGAAGCCTTTCCAGAAAAATTTCCCCTTCAGCTCAAACTTAATAGCACCTGCAAAATTTGAAAAGGTTTGACTAGATAAAGTTCTCTACTTTGGAAGAAGAGTCCAGGATTCTGGACATTGTTTTACATTTGAAATCTTTGGAAACTTTTTTCTTAAATTAAACTTCTTATTTTGCGATCATCATAGATTCACGTGCAGTTTGTGAGTAGTAATAAAAGATCCAGAGTACCCTTTACTTAGTTTCATGCAGGGATTACATCTTGCAAAACTAAAATACTGGTACCGATACCATCAAGATACAGAACAGTCTTTGCAAACTTTTAAGTGATTTGATCACTATAATCATCATTCCCACAAGTCAGCCACATTCCTTTGAATTCCAGAATTGCTAAGTAACATCTCAGGAGATCTATGGGGTGTGGGAGGGCAGTGCTCAGTGATGAGAAGCAGCTTGTTGTGCTGTCTGAACTGTTCACTCACTTTTCCTTTTTTCCAGGAGTTTTAGGCTACTGACAACCAGTTGAAAGTTGACCTGAAGGGCGATTGCCTTGGAAGATGTTCATGTTCAGAGATGAACATGATTCCACAACAAGGCACAGCAGCTCACAAATCACCTTGCCGAGCCAGTTTCACAGAGGAAGAGTTATCAGTGTCATGGGGCATTAATTTTTCCACATCTACTTTATTCGTTCAGTAGGCCCCTGTAAGGAATTCCTGTCTGCTCAGCAATGGTCTAAATGTACGCCTTCTCTGAGGCCCAACTCCCCAGATAGGACTCCTACAATCCAAGTAAGGGTTAGGTTTCCTTTGGTTTATTTCAATTGTCAGTGTTCTGACTGCAACTTTTCAGAGTTGTGCAGGACGTTTCTGATACAAATGAAAGCCTTTGGCAAGTGCCTGAGGAAGCAAACAGCAGATCAAGATTCCCTTCCCCAAAGGATGTATTAGTCACTTACAGAGAAATTCCAAGACCTCCTTGTAAATAAAATATTAATGAATTTGAAAGGGAAATCCCCATTGGAATCTGGAGAGGGTATATAACATTAAAAGCATGTGGAAATAAGGACATGGCATTGTTCAGAGAAGTAGACAAAACAGAAGCTTGAAAACGGCACATTTCTACATTTGGGCATCTAGAAAAGCTTTTGAAAAACCATCTAATACCAGGCACCAACACATGTCTTGGGAAAACTAAATCTGCCAAGTATTTCTAGAACTTCAACCTACACCTGAGATTGTTTCTGCCATCGGAATTCAAAGATAAAGTTCTTCCCTACAATGACACATTTACATGCTGAGCAATACAGGTGAAGAGACTGACAGTATGAAAAAACCACCTATTTCTCTTGTTATGACACACATAGTTTCCCAAATTACCAGCTCTTCTCTCTGGTTTGATCCTGTAACACTGAAAAAGAGTTGGGGTAGTTGTCTGAATAGCTCCTGCCTGTACGACAGGTGTAGAAAAATCACCAATGAGGAACTAGGCAACACAGAGAGCTGGTCTGAAACTTGCGCCTGTTTAGGGAGAAGAAGAACCAGCCCAGCAGGGTTTTGTGGTCATTGTTGTTTCCCTCTCAACAGAGTAGCTAAAAATCTCCCATCACACAAATTCATTCTACACACATCAAAGGAATTCAGTGGGAATCCAAGGAAAGAGCAGAGGTAGACAAAACAGATTGAGTTGTAACTTTTCAGTTCCCAAATGTCTCAAATACCTTTAAAAATCTCCTTTTATGGAGCATGGAAATTTTTTTTTAATGAAAAAAAAAAAAAACAACAAACCTCCTTTCACTACATCAGTTTGTAAAACTGTGCAAATTAAACAAACAAATTTGGTGAAAGAAAATGAAGAACTTTCAGATGACAGAGACTGAAAACAGGTAACAAATAGGCAAAACCAGGTAAGAGTAGAAATGAGGAAATGGGAGCAAAAAAACCAGCATGGAGAGTCTTGCAGTTTGAGATATATTTGTGAAATTTCATTCAACTACTATTCATTGAGTCAGTTACAGTGAATAAGACCCTGACTTTACTTACTATAAAAAACTTATACAGGGAATTATCCAGATTCCAGAGAACGATACAGATTTGGGGGGAAATGAGGGAATTTTTTTGTTATTTTAGCATCTTAAATCTAAAAACATGTTAGTTTACTTATTACTAATACTCCTATCAAACTGTCACTATGGAGCTTCCTACCGTCAATATGTACAAAGACATGAAGATTGCTTGGAGTAGAGTTCTAGAAGAGAATACAGCAGAGATATGACCCACTCTTTTGGGACTGCCACACCAAACCAGGAATCACCTGTGTCTCACCAATCAGAACATTCTTTTTTTGGGGGGGTTTTTTGTTTGTTGGTTTTGTCTTTAAAACAAACATGCCTTTGCGCTATGTAATAATGTTAGTGGCTGGTAGCCAAAAAATTCTTTTTGCTTGCATCTACCTGTGTCTGCTCTCTCAATTATGTCTGAAACACTAACTCTCTGAGAGTATACCTTAATCTAGGAGGAAATGGTTATCCTTGAATACACCTGGATGATCCAAAGGGTCTCTATCTCTATCTTTATATTGATTTGAATTTATCGATACGGAAACAATTGGCAAAGACAGCAAGCAGTATGTATATCTCTCTGATTAAAAAAAAAAAAAAAAAAGAGCATAGGGGCGCCTGGATGGCTCAGTCGGTTAAGCATCTACCTTCAGCTCAGGTCATGGTCCCAGGGTCCTGGGATTAAGTTCTGTATCAGCTCCCTGCTCAGCGGGGAGCCTGCTTCCTCCTTTCCTCCTCCCCCTGCTTGTACTCTCTCTCTCTGCAAATAAATAAATAAAATCTTTAAAATTAAATAAATAGATTGATAGTATAGGCTTGTTTGTCTAACCTGGCAGTTTTTTTTTTTTTTAAATCTTGGTAGTTCTAATGCAAATTTAGTGAGCTAAGTAATGAATTAGAACCCAGAATTCCAGTTAGTGCTAAAACGGAATCACTGAGTAACCACAGGACTTCCTTCTTGGCCAAACTGAGGGAGAAGATGACTGTCATGACTAATACTAATTAGATAGTTACAGATCAGTAGCTTCAGTGTTTCACCCACTGGTGCAAGGCATGTGTGTGGCAGCATTCAATGATTTTGATGATATCTGTGCCCATCCAGGTGAGAAAATACCAAAATTGAGGTCTATTGATATACCCTAGAAAGAATCTTAGAGAACATAAACTTTACTTGTATTTTAAGTTACTCATCTTAATATTTCTAATGTAATATTTTCATACGAAATCCAAACAATAAGTCCCTTTTGTATCTTTTTGTCACCAATCAATGCTACTTTCCTCTCCAGAGATAACCAGTGTTAACTAGCTGTTACATAGCCTTCCATTCCTTTTCTGTACAGATACATAAATGTCTTTTCATTAAATACCTGATTTCATACTGTACGTATTTGCTTATATTTTCACTTAACATGGTTATAAAGAGCTCTTTTTATCTACATTTTACTCCCATCCCTTCATCTAATTTAAGCTCTTCATTTTGCAGAAGCAGAAACCTAAGTCTAAAGTAGTAAAACGATTTTCCTAAGGTCCGATAGCTACAGAGCAGGGACCAGAGCCCAGTCAGTATCTTTAAAATCAAACAAAAATCAATTGTTATTTAGTGAACAGAGTTTGCAGAAACTGAAAGGGAAAAAACCCACTCAGATCCAATCTCTCTGATAGTTAAACTTACTTTTTCCTCAGTTTAGTTTGTTTCTGTCTGTATGCTGAACTTTTTTTTACATGGTTTCAATCAAACCACGAATTTGACTGGTGTTCACTTGTTCACTTATCGTTAATCAGATGTTCATGTTACTATGAAGGTGACTAGTTAATTAGCAATGAATGGTGACCTAGTATCTGACCGAGTAGTCAAGGCCTCTTCCCACTGTACTGAACCCCCTCCTATCATCCCTCAAGTTCCCACTACTTGGTTCACCTCCTAGATCCTGGATCCCGTCCATTCTCATCCCTGTCAAAGCCATTTCTCAACTCAAAGAGCTCCCCCATCTCCACTCTGGGTCTCCAGGGTCATCTTTTTACTCTCCTGGACATGGGTCCCTCGGGGTTCCCCGAGGTTCCCAGGAGGAGTCTTCACCTGTCAGGCCTCGAAAGTCCAGGAAATGAGGGTCGCAGCTGGCCACGCCCCAGGGCTGTTTGGGAACCTCCAGAATTTACTGGCGTAGAGAGAATGCAGGGGTCATGGTGGGGTCAGGGCGAGAGAGACGCCCCAATCTTCTTCACGTGACCCTGTTTCCCGCGGGGAGGAGCCCGTTTTCCTACCACGGGGGCGCTGGGGCCGAGAGGCGAGAGGCTAGGGGTCGACTCCCTCCCTTCCCAGGGACTCCTGGGCGTCGCTCTTGGGCCTGGGCCGTGACGCCATCTGCCAGCGACGGGGGCGGAACGCACTTGACGCCATCTCCGGGCGCCCGGCTTGGGGGGGTGCTGGGTGTGGGGCGGCTCCGGGGCCGGGGATGGCGGCGGCCGCGGTCGCGGCGGCTCCGGGACGAGCGGGAGGAGCCCGAAGAGCGCCGTGAGATGGGCCGGTGAGTGTCTCCGGACGTGGGGGCCGCTGGGCCGGCCTCACTGAGGCCAAGCAGGCCTGGGCTCGGAGCTTAGGAGGAAGTGGCCCCCTGGAGCCCACTGCCCCGCCGGACCGGGGCCCGAGAACCGCGGACCGGGAGAGCAAAAGAGGCCGCGCCTCGAGTCCCGCGCGCTTTTCTCCGGCCCGGCCCAGAAGGCGGCCTCAGGCCCCGGCACCCCCGCGGCTGTGTCCCCGCGGGCCGGGGTGTCCGAGTCTTTGGGGGCGGGAAGGGGCCCCCAAACAAGGAAGCATCGCCTGCGGGGCCTTGTCCCTGTTCCTCTGCTTCAAGGATCGACTCCCCACCCCTAAACGTTAAATTCCCGATTTCGGGCCCTACCCTTGTTGAAGCAAGGATTGCAGGATCACGGGAAGCCATAACCCATAGTGTCTTCCAAGCTCCACTCATTTCTGGCGGGCGTACCTCTCGCCCTCACCGAATTTTGGGTTCATTCTCTTGATTCTGGGCTCTCACTAGCAGCGTTGGCAGCTCACCGGAACAGGCTCCCTTCCCCGCCAGCTCGGTTGGGGTCACAAGCTGCATCTTCCTTCTGAGAAGTCTTCATTGAGCCCCTCCTGAGGCCGAGGTTTCAGATTCCGAAATGTGTTTTGCGTTGTTGGAACCTGGTGCACAGACTTGGCTCTTTGTTGTCATTCCTTCAGACCTCTTGCCTTTTTTATTCGGCCGTGTTTGGCTAACCTAGAGGCAGGTTTCCCTTAAGGTTTTAATTGCAGGAAGCAAAGATCATTCAGGGATTGGAGATGTGACCCCAATTTCTGTTGCGAATGAGGGAGAAAGCTAATTGTTTTTTCGATTACTGGAACTGCTGGTGAAGAAGGGATGCAAGACCGTGCCCACTGTGTAATTTGTGTTTGTGGAACTGAGAATTTTTCTTTCCCCCTTGTTTTACTATCTCATCACCTTTTCTTGTACATACACACCTTGCCAGTCTTAAGAGATAAATGTTGCTTCAGATTGGTTAGAGGCTTGCAGTTCTGTAGGACTTGGACAGAACAATGGATAGTTTCTCAGAGTACTGGTCAGTACTGCTTTATCTGTTGTCAGAGATTAAGGCTCTTCAGTGCTTGATGTTACTGGCATGTGTAGATTCAGATACTGATACTTTAATGTGAACTTTTTTCCCCATTGTTAATAGCTACCAGGACTCAGGCAGTGTTTGCATTTTCTGTCACACCTTATTCAACACTTGGTACAAAGTTGTCACTCAGAAAATTTTACACACACACAGGATCCTATTTCTTTTATCCTGAAAATCTGTTAATAAGGCTTCCCCTTGAGTGACTCCCCCTTGACCTCTTTTTCTGCCCCAGAAACATAAATAAGTGTTCTTTTTCCTCTAGTGGCACTTTTTTCATTTAAATAACCTCCACATCTGTATTTTTCAGTAAAGATTTTATTTATTTCACAGAGAGAGACAGTGAGAGAGGGAATACAAGCAGGGGGAGTGGGAGAGGGAGAAGCAGGCTTCCTGTTGAGCCGGGAGCCCGATGTGGGGCTTGATTCCAGGGTCCTGGGATCATGACCTGAGTTGAAGGCAGATGCTTAATGACTGAACCCAACCAGGCGCCCTGACATCTATGTTTTCATCAGCCCTGAATAAAGGTGAAATCCATGCAGTTGATTTTTCCAGCTTCCCGTTGTTCACATGGGAATAATGTTGAATCTTACATTTTTAGTTGCACATTTACCTGAAATTGGGATTGGTGGTAAATTTAACCTTTGGGGAATGAAGAATGAAACATTCAGGAAAACAGTGAAACTTGACACACCTTGAAAAAATTTTTTCAGGGATGTCCTTCCACAAATTAGAGCTTAAGAGATAGCTTTTTCTCTATTCAGATGCCTAGAAACTTGATAAATGTGCTGTTACCTCTGGAGCAGAGCATGAGGCAGGGACTCACGGACTTTAATGTTTTTGTGGCTTTAGAATTACGTTGATGACCCTGGGGAAGCGAGAGGCTGGACTCCTGCTTACGTTATTCCTATTTCTGTCTTCTAGGCTCCCAAGGCAGTGGGGAGGACACTGCTTCTTACTACAGCTGCTCAGAGGCACTACTGGAAGCTCAGGTAATAGAGGGAAATTAGGATACCTTGTTGCCAGAAGAAACACTGGGATTCATCAGTGGAAAAACAGAGCAGTGTAACATCCAGATCTAAAGAACTGGAGCCTTGATTGGAAGAAATAGGTGATAAAGTTCACGCATTGAAATGTTTGGACCAAAAGGGTACTTTATGACAAGGGACAAACGCACGTATGAAAGGTGACAGCAAGAGAAAAGGGGGAGAGAACTTTCTTATGAATAATAGAGACCTAGACAGGTTTGGAGGAATGGGACAAGAATTTAGGAAGTGGTGCCTAGAGCAGACCTACAGTGGAAAAAGAGCCATTGGCAAAAGAAAACACACAGGAAAAAAGAAAGAGAATGAATGAAGAAAGTACACTGAAGATGGTTACTGAGAAGAAAGAAGTTTTTCCAGACTTGGGGGGGGGGGAGGAAGTCTATATATGGTCAGAAGAGTTTTGTTGCTGTTTAGGGAAGAGCAGAAACGAATACATTATAGAACACACTAGTACAATCACTTTCTATAGGGCTCAAGTTTGAATGTAGTATTTCATGGAGCACAGAAGATGCTTTTTTTTTCAGTGGCACTTGGGTCTTTGAGGTAGTGGTGATATGAGGCAAAGGAGGATGAGAGTTTAACCAGGCCTGGGATGGGGGGATGGGGAAAGGTGAGATCATAACCCAAACTGGGCTGGGGAAAGGAAGTGAGGTTGAGGCCATACGTTGGAAAGGAGATAGCATGGTAATCTTTGGTGACAAAAGGAGAAGCTTAGGAAAAAGAACCAGCGGCAACAACCATGTGGTCAAATCTCTTTGGGGAGAAGGCTGGGAAGAGTCAAGGTCCCCATCAGTGGCACACCTGATCATGAAGCTGTTGGTCTCTCTGGGGTTGTAGAGCTCACAGGTGCTTATGAATTGTTGAATGTTTGTTCCTGTAGCTCTCTGTGGTTTCCCTGGCTGTTTCTTTCATGTCCTGGGCTGGATGAATGAGGGGAGGGTAGCATCCTTGTTTGCCCCTTTATCGTGCCTTTTTTTCCCAGCAGTCCCCTTCGTTACACCTTCCTCTGTGGGCACAGTTTCTGCTACTTCTTTTGACTTGGTTCACCCCTAGGTTACTTTTCTTTGCTTCTGATTTGTTCCCTAGCAGATGTGGGCGCCCCAGCCAGCAGCAGAGAGGGGTGCAGGGGAGCCACAGAGAAGCCCCTTCTGATGCCCCAAGGAGCAAGCCGACCCCTTCCAGGCTCCAGGAACACCATAAAGCAATATGAAACCTGTTCATGAGAGGAGTCAGGAATGCCTTCCACCAAAGAAACGAGACCTCCCCGTGACCAGCGAGGATATGGGGAGAACTACCAGCTGCTCAACTAACCACACACCCTCCAGTGATGCCTCTGAATGGTCCCGAGGGGTTGTGGTGGCCGGGCAGAGCCAGGCAGGAGCCAGAGTCAGTCTGGGGGGTGATGGAGCTGAGGCCATCACTGGTCTGACGGTGGACCAGTATGGTATGCTGTATAAGGTGGCTGTGCCACCTGCTACCTTCTCCCCAACTGGCCTCCCATCTGTGGTGAACATGAGCCCCTTGCCCCCCACATTTAATGTAGCGTCTTCACTGATTCAACATCCAGGAATCCATTATCCCCCAATCCACTATGCTCAACTCCCGTCCACCTCTCTGCAGTTTATCGGGTCTCCTTATAGCCTTCCCTATGCCGTGCCACCTAATTTCCTACCAGGTCCCCTCCTTTCTCCTTCTGCCAACCTCGCCACTTCTCACCTTCCACACTTTGTGCCATATGCCTCACTCCTGGCAGAAGGAGCCACTCCGCCTCCCCAGGCTTCATCCCCAGCCCACTCATTCAGCAAAGCCCCTTCTGCCACCTCCCCACCTGGGCAGTTGCCACATCACTCGAGTACTCAGCCACTGGACCTTGCTCCAGGCCGGATGCCCATTTATTATCAGATGTCCAGGCTACCTGCTGGGTACACTTTGCATGAAACCCCTCCAGCAGGTGCCAGCCCGCTTCTTACCCCTCAGGAGGGCCAGTCTGCTCTGGAAGCAGCCGCTGCCAACGGACAGAGACAGCGAGAACGAAATTTAGTAAGACGGGAAAGCGAAGCCCTCGACTCCCCCAACAGCAAGAGTGAAGGCCAGGGACTGATGCCAGTGGTAGAATGTGTGGTGGATGGACAGTTGTTTTCAGGTTCTCAGACTGCACGGGTGGAGGTGGCAGTGCCAACACACCGAGGGACCCCAGACACCGACCTCGAGGTCCAGCGGGTGGTTGGCACTTTAGCTTCTCAGGACTATCGTGTGGTGACAGCTCAGAGGAAGGATGAGCCCAGCCCCCTCAACTTGTCGCATCATACCCCTGACCATCAGGGTGAGGGGCGAGGGTCAGCCAGGAACCCAGCAGAGATGGCCGAGAAAAATCAGGCCCGAGGGTTCTACCCTCAATCCCATCAAGAACCCGTGAAACATAGACCTTTACCCAAAGCAATGGTTGTAGCCAATGGCAACCTGGTGCCCACTGGAACTGACCCAGGTCTGCTGCCCGTGGGCTCGGAGATCCTGGTGGCATCAAGTTTGGACATGCAGGCCAGAGCCACCTTCCCAGATAAGGAGCCAACGCCACCCCCCATTACCTCCTCCCACTTGCCCTCCCATTTCATGAAAGGCGCCATCATCCAGCTGGCTACAGGGGAGCTGAAGCGGGTGGAGGACCTCCAGACCCAGGACTTTGTGCGCAGTGCCGAAGTGAGCGGGGGGCTGAAGATTGACTCTAGCACGGTCGTGGACATTCAGGAGAGCCAGTGGCCTGGATTTGTCATGCTGCATTTCGTGGTTGGTGAGCAGCAGAGCAAAGTGAGCATCGAGGTGCCCCCCGAGCACCCCTTCTTTGTGTATGGCCAGGGCTGGTCGTCCTGCAGCCCTGGGCGGACTGCACAGCTCTTCTCTTTGCCCTGCCATCGGCTGCAGGTGGGAGATGTCTGCATCTCTATCAGTTTACAGAGCTTGAACAGTAACTCAGTTTCTCAGGCTAGCTGTGCTCCCCCAGGCCAGCTGGGTCCCCCCCGAGAAAGGCCTGAGAGGACAGCCTTGGGACCCAGAGAGCAATGTGACAGTGAGGGGAAGAGCCAGCCGCCAGGTGAGGGCCCCCAAATGGTAGAGCCCTCGCAGCCGGAGCCTGGTGCTCAGGCCTGCTGGCCAGCCCCAAGCTTCCAAAGATACAGCATGCAAGGGGAGGAGGCGCGGGCTGCACTGCTCCGTCCCTCTTTCATTCCGCAGGAGGTAAAGCTGTCCATCGAAGGGCGTTCCAATGCAGGAAAATGAACCTCTCTCCCAGACCAGGACTGGGGCTTTACCCCAGAGCTGGGCCTCAGCGTGAGCAGGCAGAGGATTTGCACATGCCGAGCAGGGAATGGCTCTCTTGGCAGTGAGATTGGGGGGAAAGAGGAGGCATTGAAGGCAGCCTCCCAAGGCAGGGTCTGTTGCTCATTACTCCATGGCATCCTTTCAGGGCAGCCCCAGAGGGTGCTGTGATGGGGAGCAGCAGGCCTGAGCTAAGGAAAGATGGGGGGTGCACACAGGATAAGAAACATTCCAAATATCAGGGCCTCCCTGTTCTTTCCTCCCCATCCCTAGCTCCTGCAAGGGGAAGGTCGGGCTTTGGGGGCAGGTGGCAGAGGGAGGGAGCAAAGAAAGAGCCAAAAATGATGATCCACAGCTTATAGTAGCAGTTCAACTGTCTGAAGTTTTTTTCCTTTCTTTTTTGTGGTGGGAGGGGAGGAAGCCCCATGATCGGGATTAAGAGGGTTCCCACCCAGAACTCTTCTTTCGAGAGCTGTGCACTTTAAAGGGTGATTTTGTTACAGATGTCTGTGGGTTTGTGGGGGAGGAGCACTCGTCTGCGGGACTCGGGTTGATCCTGTGCTTCAGCCCTTTCCATCCCCCCACCGTTCCTCCCACAAGGCTTCTAGCACCAGAAGAAAGAGAAGACCCTCCAGGGTTCAGAGTGAAGTACTGCTTTGGCAGGGACCCAGTTAGGGGACTTTGGGAGAAAGACCTGATGGCCAGGTGACCGGGCTCTAGACAGGGCTTCTGGAAAGGTAGCTGATCTAACAGAGCTCCTTGTACCCAGCATGCCAGACCTACTTCAAAAGCGTACTGAATTTCTAGTTGGTAATGGTGACTTTTGAAAGAACCAGTGGACCTTTGTCCCCAGTCCCCTACTCTCCTCCTCTGTCTATGTTGTGCCTAAGTGCCTGCGCTGCCCCAGCCCTTCTGCCGCCCTGTCCTCTGCATGGTGTCTTGACCTGGGCCTGATTTGTAGCTGCACTGCCTTTCCCCTTCTGCAAAATTGTTTTTGTCCACTCTGACCAAGACCTCTAGTGTTTGGTGTGGAGGGGGTCTCTCTGATTTCCTCTTCAGTTATATTCCCTGTTTTTCAAAACTCATAATCATGTCCCCTCCTCTTCTGCAGCTGAACAGCTTGGTAGAGAAAAAAGAAGGGAACTGTGCCCTGGGTCAGGGCAAATACCCCTGGCTGGGCAGTGGCCATCCTGGTGTTTTTACACAGCCCCTCCCATCTTATTCCCCCTTCTGTCAGCATTCAGGCTTCTCCGAGCCATCCCCTCCCACAGCCAGCTCTAAGGTTCTGGGATAGTCTTGATAAGTTGCCAGTACCTGAAGTCTCCTAGGTCTCATTTTGTGGTGGAGCGTTCCTCTGCAAAGAGCATTCTCAATCTTAGTTGCATTTGCCCCGCCTTGTGTCTTAAGTCCACGTTTTCTTCACAACTTTTAGCATCAGCTTAGACTGTGGGTTTCCACTGGGTATTGAGAATTAGGCTCCCCCACCAGCCTTCAGGTGGGTGGGTGGGTTTTTTGTTTGTTTTTCAGGGGTCTTTAGACTCTTGAAGCAACTCAGGGTATCGTCCACCCCGCTCTCTGATGAGGCTTCTCTCAGTGTATGATCCTGGCATTTCGTTCAGAAATGTACATGGACTAGCCGAGGCCTTGCCTGTCATCGGAGTCCCAAACCTCTGAGGTCTGATCTCTACTCTGTCAAGGACTTCAGGCAAGTCTTGTGACCTCTCACTCTTTCACTTCCTCCCCAGCTGCCAAATGGGGATAAATAATCTTACCTACCTCCTGGGGGGAGGGGGAGTTCTGAGAATGGAGTCATTCTTAGTGTTCAGGTGCTAAAGGTTGTTCTCCTGGGGGAACAAAGTGACTGAGACTGGCTTGTTTGCTACAAGCCCTACACACCACTGTTTCATTCCTAGAGAGCAGTCAGTCAGGTTTCAGAGGCCCATCCAAAGGAAGCTGCTGACCTGACTGTGAGTACTTCAGTCTCTGGGTCACCTCAGAACCAAACACCAACTCTGGTGAACACTCAACCTTGTATGTGTTTGGGATCTTCACCTTTCCCTGCTCTGTCCCCCATTTTCTCTGAATGCTGCTTTCTCTGGCTTGTTTCCTACCGAGGGGGCCTGTGGGGCTAAGTCTTTGAGGAATCCTCTCAGACGATAGCCCTGGGAGAAGACCTCATCTCTGCCTGTTCTGTGATCAGTTCATTCCTAGGGATTATTGTTTGCACGGGTTTCTCAGAAATCTCCTTCCTCATAGGAAGGCCCACCAACTGAATACAGTGGCATGCACACAGTAGACACTCAAGAATTGTCCACCAAGGACACCAGTTGAGCTTCCTCCTGATGGGAGCAAACCCATGTCTGGTTAGACAGTAGTTTAAACCAAGTGACCCTACACTTTTCAGCCTGGTAATTTCCACTTAATCCTGGGAAGAGAACATCTTGTGTACATTGGCAAGTTGGGCCCTGACCTTTCTGCTGCTGTTCCCCTTCTGTCTCTTGCCGGTGAAGGAGTATCACCAACTCTTCTAGTACCATGCCATGTGTATGTAACATCTTAATACTCGATTTGCTAAGCTACAGAGGTGTCTTTTGTAAAGTATGGGCTCCCAGGAAAAGAAGCTCTGTGCTCTAAATCTTGGTCAGAGCTGTGGCATTCCGCTTATCTTTTCGCTCCGGTTCAGTCTTTTCTTCCAGGTATGAGAACTAAGAGGAGCCTGTGGTGGTCTGTTCTTCCTTAAGGAATTTCATAAGTTGGCAAGAGACCTAAGAGTGGTTTTGAGATAGTGAACATTTTAGTGGGAAGCTGTCAGCTTTTTGGGAAATGGGCATTTGAAGAAGGCCAGAGCCACTCCCTTGTCAGTGGTAGGAAATTCCCAGAATTGAGGAAGAGAAAGAAATTCCCGCACTGACCAGGAATGCCTGTATCACTTGGGGAGTAGAGATCACATAAAGGATGGGTAATACATCCAAGTCTTGGGTCATTGTTCCTATCAAGATGTACATGGTGCACATGGTTGGGGGGAGGCATGGAGGGTGGTGGCATGGGGGAAGGGAATTCAGAGCTGAATACTTACACCCAGTGGGAGGGGCCCTAGCAGATCTGGACTGACCCTTCTACAGTCTTGGTCCCAGTTGGTCATAACACCAAGGGCTTTGCTCTTGTGCTGCTTTGCCACTGCTGCTGTCTGCTCACTGTCCTGCCTGCTACCTTTTATAGCTCCCTCTCCTTCCATGTCTGGCCATATAGAGGAAATCCAGGCTTCCTGTCCATTCTTAACTGTGCAAGTGTTACTTTATAGCAAAGTCATATTGAATACGGAGAGTATGAAATGCTGCTGGTGGGCTGGTGAATCCAAAGGGATGTGGCTTCAGTGCTTGTCGGGAGTCCTTAGGCTCCAAACACCTGACTGTCTTGAGGGAGAAGCAAACAGGTCTTATTAGTGGACGTTTTCTATGTATTAACTGCTTTCCTTTGTGGTATCTTAAATCCTGTTTTTAAAAATAAATGACGGGGAACCGGGCTAGGGCCTTTGTCAGCATGGTAGGGTGAGGGTCATCTGGCTCCAGTTACGTGGATTCTGGGACTGAAGAGGGTTTGAAGTTTGACCGAAATAGCCCCTTGGTGGGGTTTAGTTTTATTTTTACCAGTGGACATCATAGGAGAGAAACAGGGTGGTGGTATGATTTAACCCTGCAACACGCAGGCACATTGGAGAGTTGAATGATCACACTGGAGATGAAGGGTGGACATGAGCTGACTGGGAAAGGGCCTGGGTCCTTTGGAGTAAAGATACCTGATTAACTGAACTGGCCATGGAGATGAGGTCACAGTCTTAAGAGCAAGTAAATTGGGTAGAGGCCAAGGTTTAGGGAGACTGCTGGCCTCCTAGGGCTAAGTTTACTAAACCACACCGAAGCTACAATACTTTCCAGATGGGAAGAAGTGTACACTACAGTTGAAGAGCTGGACTGTGCAAGGTTGGATGTTGACCAGGAACCTATTAGCCCTTTGCTGGGAAGCCTTCACCGTCCAGCTTCCCTGGGCTCGGGAGGGCTTCCCACATTATGCAATAATAAAATAAGCATCTGGGTCTTTGCAGCTATCAGTTGCTCTTTCAACTCTAGGGTCCATCTTTGGGCCAGAAACCTGATCTGGGCCTCGAATGACGCTGGCCCTTGAGATGCTAGAGTCGACTGCACTCTCTCCTTACCTGCAGACTATGCACAGTGCCTGGGGTGGAAGGAGGAGAGGTGGTGCGGTTTGCCCTGCTGAGCCTCCCCAGCAGGAACAGTAGTAATAAATGCACTTTTCACACTAAGGTTTCTTTATTAGTTCTTCTGTTAAGCCTAAATCCTCCCCCAGTAGGTTGCAAACTCAAAGTCTGTGTGATCCCAAAGCCATTCTACTGCAAATGCCCAGCAGTGAAGATGGCCTCAAATTGGGTTCCTGTCTGCAGTGTGTATGACAGCAGCCCATGTGCCTTTACCTATTGTCAAACTTGCAAGCATTTGTTTCTGTCTTTATGACTGTCACGGGGACTGAGGTTCTTCAGAGTGAGCTGGGGAAACCGTGGTTTTACGCACTCCCCAGACGGGGAGTTTGCACGTAGTTGTGAGCTGTGAGTGGTTCGTGCGTTGCTGGTATTGCTGAAGGCAGGGTTCATCCCTCATTTGCTTGATACTCACACTCGAAAGAATATCGATTGTGCTGGGAAGAGACAGACTGTACCCGTGGCAAACTTGAAGTATTAAAATAAGGCTGTCCCCTACAACCTTCCTAGTCACACACAGGATCCCTGTAGCCAAAACAGTATATGTTCCAGCTGCAGAGAGCAGACTGCTCTCAGCTTGCACAGCACCTTAGGGGAGGGAAGAATATATGGATAGGGAATGGGGTGGAGAAAGGAAAGTGGGAATGTTGTCATCGGGTGGCTTTAGGGTCCTGAGGAGTAAAGAAGGACTGCACTGGGGAGGTCTGGATGGATCTGATTTGTGTAGGAGTTCCCTGTAGATAAATTACTGATCCCCCAACTACTATCCCCAGTATGTAATGGCTGAATTAATATGTAATCAACTGCATTGTATCTAAAGCCTTAGAACTAGTCAGGTGCTCCCCCCACCCAGTACCATTTCTTACCCTCTAATCCTACCTGATCTTTAACAAAGCATTAATAATTCTAAGGATAATCTCTATTTTGTTGTGCTTTTTTGTAACTGTTTTAAATAAATCAATTTGTACTGTATATTTGTACTTTTGTGAGATCCTTTTTGCTGTTTTACCATTTTAAGTCTCTGTACTTGGCTACACACAGATTGTATTTTTATTGTTAATGCTCTTCTTATGGATACCTGCATTTAACTTGTGGACTATGTAAACACAATATATATCAATATCTATATATCTATATATCTATCTATATAAACTACTAGCTTTTCCTTTTGGTGTTTGCGCCTTCTTCTTATCCCAGCCTCAGACAGTGGCTGTTGGGTGGGGGATAGAAGCCCTTCATGGGAGAGCTTGTAATGGCTAATAGTGTCCATCTTTATGTGGTGGGCTCTGACCAGATCTGCACATTCTGTTGGTGTGTCTTTCAGTGACCCGGAAGTCTACCTATAGACTTAGATACTAGTACAATCAATCACAAGGGCTTGTAGATGTCCTCACTGCTGGCCTTTTCTCCAATTCTTTTCTTTCCTTAGGAATGCTGCCAAAAATTGTTGGAATACATCAGCTGCAATCATAGCTACTGCTTTTTTTTTTAACTTTTTTAAAAAAATTATTTATTTGACAGAGAGAACGAGAGAGGGAACACAAGCAGGGTGAGTGGGAGAGGGAGAAGCAGGCTTCCCGCTGGGCAGGGAGCCTGATGCAGGGGTCAATCCCAGGACCCTGGGATCATGACCTGAGCCAAAGGCCAACTGAGCCACCCAGGCGTTCCTAAACTACTGCTTCTAAACTAGAAAGCTTGCCAGTAGTAAGAGGTGAAACACTCAGATACAGGAGTGTGACTCAGATACATTCATTGAGTACCTACTAGGTGCCACAAACCATCTTAAGTTACATATATTAATATATTTATATATATTATAGATTGATAGTCATTTGTTGCTCATACTATTATTTCCATTTTGTGTTTGGGGAAACCAAGACAGAGGTTAAGTAACTTGCCCAAACTTAGTTTTTAAATGACAGTGCAGCTTTTTAAATCCAGGCATTGGGCTCCTGAGTTTGTATTAACTCCTAGTTTTCTGGGAAGATTAAAGGAGATAATCCATGTAATGTGCTCAGAATAATCTTTAACGCATAGAGAGTGCTCAACCATTTTGAGGCATCCCAAGTAGGACTTCAGTATGGAGCTCTGTGACAGACAGACATTTGACTCAATTAAGTACTTTCTTTCAAATGTCCAGTACTTTTGAATAAGCTTATTAAAATTTTTGTTTTCCCAGAACAGAAATCTTTCAGCCTGCCTGGTAGGAATTAACCGTAGCTCAGTGGTGGGAAGGGGGTCAGTTAACACTATTAAATAGCCTTAAACCTATGGAGGTCAGAGAGGAGTCCAAGTTTCCTTGTTATGATATTGGAAGAGGTCCACATTCCTGGCATAGTTATTTTTCTGGCTACAAGTTAACTAGGGCACTTCCTTCTGGACCTTGAGATCTATAATTATCTAAACTGTACACAATCTTTGGTGCAGGCTAAGGAAAGTTCTGTACTTGTTCTGTACCATCACAGACACTTTTTAGAAATGACCTCAGCTCTTGTCTCCTCCTTGGTTTGGCAGACATACAAACTGTCATTTTGCTCTGCTTTGACCACTGTCAACTTGAGCTCTCGTCTCACCTTAATTCTGGATTTTTCTCAATGGGTGTTATCCTATCTTGGCTCTGGGGTATAAATAAAAAGATGGATCATCTCTTCTCTCAAACGAGAGCTCCTCGGTACTATAGACCTTAGTATTAGAGCTGTTTCTATGAACATATTCCTAAATGAAGGTGACTACTATCTATGATAGAGTTGTTAAAGTTTGACAAACTGAAATCTGCTGGGAAAAGTAGCCAATACCTAGCCTGAACACTGCATCTCTTTTTAGAAAATGCCAGCTAGGAGGAAAGGCATCTGCTTCTGAGTTTGGAAAAGGTAAGCTAGGTTTAAATGGCATTTGGGACCATAGATGATCTTCATTAGGGTTGTGGGAATGGACCCACAAAGTTAGCATCGGTCCTTTCTTTAATGTCATAGTTATGCCTCACTGACCTGTAAAGGCCCAAACAAGGGATCTCTGGGCTGCCTAAAATGAGGAGCACCCTCCCTTCAGAAGACAATCTGCCAGAAGTCCCTGCCTAAAATTTCCACCCAGGGCTCTCCTAGATCACTTCATTTGCTAGAAGGAAATGGAGAGAAAAGCAGAAAAGGCCAGTAAAGATAAAATTAATTTATTTGCCCTCACAACTCCGTGGGCCGCACTGGGCCCCATAGTCCTATAAGCATGCCCTGCAGCAGTGGGCTGGGAGTCCAGTTCCCTGGAGTGCCTACTCCCTCATCCAGAGCTGCCTTAATCCGGCTCCCTGCTGACCCCATCATCCTGCTCCCACATGCAAGAGGTGCTTTAGGTCCCCCTGCAGCAAACCCAGGCCTTCCTCTGGCAGTAAGGACAAGGCCTTGTGAGTTGCCTGCAGCACAGATCCCTGTGGACCTGGGTGAGCAGGAGGGCAGGCGGGTTCAGTGCAGAGAGCCACTGTTCTGCTCTTCAAAGGCCATCTTGCCCAGGAGCTGGCTGTCCAACTCCACCCCACTCACAGGTAGCTGGAAGAAGTTCATTTCGGCTGCTAAGGCTGCCATGGCAGAAGGGTCCTGGCCAAACTGAGCTCGCAACATCATGTCCATTTTCTCCAGCCTCCTCTTGAGCCGCTTGGCTTCCCGCTCCCGGATGAGCCGGGCCTGCCTCTTCTCTGGGGTTTCATTGGCCCGCTTCAGCCTCATAGCCTCCCGATCCCGCTGCAGCCGGCGCGCCCGCTGCTCGTCTGTCTCCTGCATGCGCTGCAGGCGTTTGGCTTCACGGTCCCTCATGCGCCTTACTTCCCGCTCCTCTGGGGTCTCATTGTCCCGCCGACTTTTCTTGGCTGTGCGCTCTCGTTCCAGACGCTGCAGCCGTACTTCCAACGGCTCATTCTGTCGGCGTAGGGCCCACTTGCGAACGCTGGGGGTCTGTGCTTCCAGCAGCTTCCGGTAGGCAGCACAATTGTTGCACACAAGCAGAATTCCAGCAGGGTACACGGGAGGGCTAAAGGCAATGTCCTTTCCCTCAGCGCTGGAGGGACCCTCACTATGGGCTGGGGGTAGGGATTCCATATTAAGTACTTCAGGGAGTTTCTCACTGGAATACAAAAATTGGGGTTGTTAGGGTCTCCTAGCAAGGCTCAGGTATACAGCTCTGACTTAACGCTTGTCCTACTAGGCCAGTTGCTCCAAGTTCACCACTAGGGGTCATATTTGAGTACTTGGGAGACCTCTGACCTCCCCCACCTCATACCTTCTCTGGGCTTGGGTGGTCTACCAAGTTTTAAAGCCCTCCCGGAGTTAGAGACTGAGCCACCTGCCAGATATCCCCCACAAATGTGCAGGGTTCATTCCAGCTGGCTGGTGGTGTTTCTAAGAGCTGTGCCGGGCAGTCCTACTGTGGAAATGGTGGTCCCTCTTAAGGTAGAGGCTGCCTTTAGGGGAGTCCACTGGCCCAACCCCTCCTGCCCTGGCCGACTCTGCATTGTATCCTAGGCAAATTTAACTAGGACACAATTCACACAGTTCCAGCCTCCCTGGGACACAGTACAGACTGTGTCCTCACATCAGGGGCCTTTTAGCTCCCTGTAAGTTCTCTAAGCTTTACCATAAATGTTATTGGACTGCCCCCCCAATATCTTTGTAGATGAAAATATTACTCTAATAGGTAAAGAAATGAGAATTTATTTCCCTTTGGGGATATCTAATGGAATGGATATATTTATTGGCTTCATTACTTGTATTTCCAGAGTCAGTCACCTTTGCATTTCCTATCTCTAGCCTTTCTTTTGATTTGGGAAAGCGGAACCCACACCCAATAATTTGTTCCCAGAGCAAGAGGGTTAGGTGACCAGCTAACCTGTTAAACGTGGCATGGCTGGTAAAACGGGCTCCACACACAGCACAGTTAGACCTCTGGTCCTCCGAGTGGATTAGGAGATGACGACCCAAGGACCCCGGGGAGCTTAGGGCCCGGCCACAGACAGGACACATGTAGCTCTTGGCGCTTACCACTGCCGCAGTGTGCTGTAAAACAGAGCCTTCATCTGTCAGCTCGGGCTTCTTTTAAAGTAATCTACACCCACTTAGAAACTGCTCTTTGGGAAATGTCCCTTTTCCTTAGTCTCAGAACAGGGATTTGCAATAATTCTCCCTGCTTAGCACCTGGAAAAGTAAGAGTCTCTTCTGTTAACGGCCCTTTAGAAGGGCCAGGCCAATCTGATTATTGTTCAGATTTCATTACAGTTTTGACTATATTCTGGAACATGTGGCTGGCTTGTAAACAACAGAGCTCCAGAGCCAGAGCCCTCTTCAAAACCTGCAAAGAATTCACGGTTGGGATAATTTCTGTCTGTAGCCTCACACTGTGCAGGTACAGGTGCATATTAAGGGAGCAATGAAAGCCAAGTGTAGAAGCTGGCTAGGAAGACTGGTATCCAAAAGCATTTTGTCCTGCCTTTTCTTAAATCCTCTGAAAAACAATCTTCTAAAGAAAGCCCTCCCTTCATGAACCAACTATGTAAAACCCAGGCTGCCATGTGTGCTAACGCCTTTCTAATACAGATCACAAGGCAAAGGTGCTCTGCGACTGGATCAGAGAAGAAAAGAGCACGAAAAGCTTGTGTTCTTCTGATCCCCTCATTTACACTTTTTCTAGTATTATAGAAACATTTATGTTAACTCATTTTTTCTTCTTTAAAACAAGGCCTCTTTTTTTTTTTAAAGATTTTATTTATTATTTATTTGACAGAGAGATCACAAGCAGGCAGAGAGGCAGGCAGAGAGAGAGGAGGAAGCAGGCTCCCTGCTGAGCAGAGAGCCCGATGCGGGGCTCGATCCCAGGACTCTGAGGTCATGACCTGAGCCGAAGGCAGCGGCTTAACCCACTGAGCCACCCAGGCGCCCCAAGGCCTCATTATTAACAGATGTTAGTTTCTATTTCACTATTTAAAATATGCACTGAAGCACCTGGGTGGCTCAGTGGGTTAAGGGTCTGACTCTTGATTTCGGCTCAGGTCACGATCTCAGGGTTGTGAGATCAAACCCTACACCCTGCACTGGGCTCCATGCTGGGTGTGGAGCCTGCTTAGGATTCTCTCTCCCCCTCTGCCCCTACTCCACCCACCCCTAATCAATACATAAATAAACAAAAGTGCGTTAAATAATTTGGAAAAAATATATTTAATTTTCAGAGTGTGTCTGTCTGGGAACCCAGAACAGGTTTACCCAACACATTCCACTTATTCTTTAAAACATTCTGGGGACTAGAGTGGAGTCTTACTGGAAGCAACAACCCAAGGTTCCCCTGGGAGGTGGAGGCAAAGGCTAAACAAGGTGCTGGCACTCGTGTTCTGGAGCACGTGGCTCCCCAGCCCATACCTGGTACACATGAGCAATCAGCTGCTCCCGACTCCCACAGTCTAGCTGGCAGAGGGGACACTGGCAAAGTCCAAGTAAGGGGTCAGAATTCAAGTTCCCTGTGACCTGCAATTCAACAAGTAGGCAATTCATTAAGACTGTTTACCACTCTTTGCCCTGCCCCTACTTCTTTCAACAGGGTGTCCTGTTAAAAGGAACACAACCTGATATCACAGGTTATTCTTTGGTTCCCATTATGGACTGAAGGGAAAAGTAATAGGGAAAGGGAATCACATTTACTCCTATCTTTATTTTCCCCAAGGCTTCCTGCCCTGAGGACACAGGGCGGCCCTAAGAGAGCTGATCTATCCCCCACTCCCCACAGTAAACTCTGCAGAGAGAAGATTAGCTTTCCTCCTGCTGTGCTTCTTGCAGGAATCCTCAGGAAACACATTAGAGAGAAGTTGGCACCTCAGGTAACACTCTGACTTAGATTTGCAAGCATATTTAAGAGTACACTTCAGAAGTCGGCTGATAGTCTTGTAAAAGTGGATATTCCGTCTGGAAAGAAGCGGAGAAGCTGTACCTGGGTTAGTGATACGTGGAAGGATAGGAAAGCTGGTGTGATGAGAGCTGTGTGTGGGTTTGGGTAAATGGAGCTGTGAAGGAAGAAACTCTTCACATGAAGGCCTAGGAGACCACCAGAGGCAAGATCGTTACTGTGAATCAAGCACATCAGAGCCAAGTAGAAGGGTTGGGGGTCCTGAATTCGGGAGCTGTTGTCACTTGCCTCGTGCTCTGCCACTTCATTCCCACCAACAGGCTGTTCCGTATTTTCTAACTCTTTTTCCACTTTGACCACCCCTCCATCTTCCTCTGATGTGTGGGAAGAAACTTCATCTTGTGTGGTCTCCTCTTCATCACCCTCACTGTCACCTGGAACATACAAATTGGTCACTTGTTCTGATTTTTGCATGAATACATCTTGAGTTGCTTTCCATCTTAGAGTTTGTAGCTATAATGGAAAACATATTCAAGTCTTCCACAATGGAGTTTGTATCAATGTACAGTTGGTATAGTTGGGTACAAATCATGTTGGTAGAAGAGCTATAGCTATTGCTTATAATGCCTCATTTACATTAAAGAGAAAATCTCAGGCAAAATTGCATTAGACAACAGTTACTGGGCCCTGTACGTTATCCTAAAAATAATTCTTACACGATTCCCAAACATCTCATACTTGAAATCACACCTCCCACGCACCTCACACCATGCTCATTCCCACAGCACACGAACTCTGCCTTACCCACACTTCTCACTGATTCTATTACTTACTTTTCTCCATAACCCCTCTGTACAGTTTTTCCAATGGCATCACATGTACTATTCTATTCTGAGTCCCACTAATCCTTTCTCTCCCAACAAACCCTAAGGAGAAAAACCAACTATTTTTTTCTTCCTCTTTTCAAGAAAGGAGGTAGTAGTAATGTCACCTTATAGGGAAAGGTTTGTTCAGTCCAGTGGAAAAAAGAGCACAGCAACCAACCTTAGGCCATTTGTTATGCTACCTGACTCAGGGTGTTCTTACTCTGCTAGTAACTCAGAATTCTAGGCTAAATAAATCCATTGTTTCTGTTGGTTCTCTGGATTATCTGACAGATAACTGACTGTATTAAGTGAAGGTAACAGGCCATTCTTTAGGATGAAATATACTTTCTTGTGACTAAAGTAAGAACTGAGTTTGTTTTCATTTAGGGGGTAGGATGTGGCTATGGGGGAGTGGTCTGCCTGTGACTGGGGGAATCTGCAAGGTTTTTATGGGCTGATGTTTTCCCCTATTCCTTATAAAATGGTAGGGGAAACATTTAAAAAAAAAAAAAAAACCACACACACAATAAAAAAGGGAATTTCTAAAAGGGAAAAAAAGGAGTGCTAGTACCTTGAAGATCACAAGAAGAAGCCAAGTCTAGGTAAGCTGTGAGACTCCAGCCCCAACCCAACCACACTAAGATCCTGGATTCCTGGGCCTGACTATGAGCAAGAGAAATACAAGGTAGACTTTCACCTGTGAGACTTAGCTTTCCCAGCTAACAGTGTTTCTTGTCTTCTCTCTACTACTACCTTGTGTAATTCTGAAATCCAACAGCATCTGGGCAAAACTGATTACATTCCTTTTCTTCATAAGAAAATCTAACCAAATCATCTGCTAGTAGTTACATATGTCTCTATTAGATATTCTACTTGTTTGGGGGACTGGATTTGGGCCCTGTATGCCTTATTCCCTAGCCCAAAGCTTTCATCTCAATTCATTTAAATAATGAAGGACTGGAACAGATTAAATCATACCCTATTTTCTCACCAGTTTATTTGGAATATCTGTAAACTTAGTCTAAGACAACATTGTATCAGACACATTACATGAGTGATGAAAAAATCCAAACATATCTCTCTACTAAAATGATTTTTACAAAATAAGTACGCCATCTAGAGGGATGATGCAGCTTTTCCAGAATGGAAGCCTATTAGACTTTATAGATGTTGCCATTCCTATCCTGTTACTCAAACTGGTAGCTCCCACAGGTTTTCTAGAAATCTTTGGTTCATTTTTCTTTGCTATTAGATGCTAAATTATTAGTTTTTTTGTTGCTAAGTTATTACTTAGAATGGAAACTGTAGTTCCTAGAAGGTGCTGAATTCTTTCCTTCTTTATTCTTCAATCCCAAATGTGGAAAAAAATTTAAAAATGTCACTCTGAATTGACAGTAATACCAACCAGTATCAGATGGATGTGATTAGTAAAGTAAGGAGATCATTCTAGGAAATGTGTTTGTTCAGGCAGCTCACGGAACAGATGACCTGTGAGGCTCAGCTAGTTACCAGCCACTGTCTTTCCATCTCTTTCCAGGGATTTACTTACGACTTGGTGTGGGAAGACCTTAACATTTTACTCCTTTTTTAAAAATTCCATTAAAAAAAGTTTTTTTTTTAAAGTCATCTCCGCACCCACGGTGGGGCTCAAACTCACAGCTCCAAGATGAAGAGCTGCCTGTTCTACCGAGCCAGCCAGGTGCTCTGACTTTGACTTCAGCACTTTATATGATGCATACTCTCATTAGCAAGGAAATCCTCTTATATAACGTTATAATGAAATCTCAAGCAAAAATTTCATTAATGCCACTCTTACATTTTGTTAATTATGAGTAAATAGATTCTAGGAGACAGAGATTCTTTTCAATTGACCTAACTCGGGGACAGGTTGAGCACTAATAATCCCTATGCCCCTGTCTATCACAGTCATCACGACCCCATCTCTGTATGGTACTGCACCAAGTAAGCAGTCCATGAGTTAAAAAAAATAGATAATACCAAACCTGTCCTCTCTCTGGACAAGCATATGCTCATACACCTTAGAACATCTTTGGGAACACTGAGGATCCACAAATCTTCTCCTTCATATCTTCCTCCCAACCCCCATGCACAATCCCCAGAGCACACACACTCTGATAATTCTTCTCCCATTGCCCTGAGTCATTACCAGAAGGTGCAGAACTCACTGCTACTGGAGTCCTGATCTCTTAGTTGTTGGATAGCTTGTCGCTGACTGCCAAGGTCTCCAGGAAAATCAGTTTTCATCATCGCCTGGCGGGCTTGCTCTTCTAGCCCAGCAAATACTTGATCCCCTGGTGGTCACAAGGAAAAATAGTCAGGCCACCAGCTGGGCAGCATGTATCCCCAGGGAAGCTGGTTGGAAAGTCAGACCATTCAAAGGTAGGAGACAGGCAGGTACCCCATGGTGGGGTCATCGATCACTAAGTCAGCTTGCTGCCTCCTGGAGTTCTGGGCACCGCTACTCTTCCCGGGCAGTAAGCCAGATGCTCTAGAAAGCATCACTTGCTTAAATCCTCCTAATCTTGACTCCTTTCAAAAGGTAATCAATTTCTACTTTACAAATTTAACTTCAGAATCTCAATTCCATTTATAACCTTCCATCAGGATTGGTGAGAGAGGCAGAAGAGGCAAAGTGAGAGGATGAGAAAGATAGGGCAACAAATCTGGGCACAATCTCTGATTCTTAGTATACTAACACTATGGCCCTGGCTCAGTGTCTAGCTCCGACTACAAACAAGTGCTTCAACTAACCCTTACAATAACAATCTCTCTAATCTCATCTTTAGCCATCTTCTTTCCAAGACATGCTCTGGAAGTTCTTCCTTGACTCTACTTCTGTGTCTATCAGAATTAACCGCAAGCAAATCAACAACTGGCTGAATAGTAGATGAAAAGAACGAGTAATACATGAACTCATTTTTGCTGAGGAACAAACTCCCTGAAAGACAGCAACCAATTTGCAACAATATTTTATCAGTTTCCTTGGTCAACGTGGTCTGTTTTCTTTTTTCTTTTCTTGTATGGAATATCCAAAAGCCCTGGACCTGTCCTTGATTGTGCGTTTACTTTCGATGAACTCTGCCTAGGATCTGTGTGGTTATTGAAGAGTTAACATTTAAGTGCTCTTTTATTTCCAAGAGGCCAGGCAGAAGGAGAAAAGAGAATTGGGTTTCTCGAGGTTTCCATTATCTCAGTCAGAGTGGAAACTACAGTCCCCATTCTCCAGCCACCAAGAGAGACTAATAAAAAGCCCTAGTGAAATGTCTGACAATAGGCCAGGCGCTTTCTTAATGGAGAGAAAGGAAAGTAAACAGGCTCAGATTCCAAGACAGGATACAATGAGGTAGGAGAAATGGTCAGTTGACCTGTGCTATAAGTCCTTGGGCAATGAAAGAACGGACATGAAGTAGGCTTCATGTGATTCACTTTAGGCATCTGTTCAGCAAAAATTCAGTGAGCACCCATATGCTAAGTGTTAAACACTAATAATTACTTTTGGCATGTCCTAGTTCCAGGCTCTATGTTAAGTGCTTTATAATTTCTATCTTAAAGATTCTCTGCAAAACTCTATGTGTTAGGTATTCTTCCTACCCATACTTTACTTAAGAGAAAACTCAGGTTTATAGGAAAGCAAAGTATTTGAACTGAGGTCTGTACAGCTCTAAAATCCATATTTTAAACTGTTTTCAAGCAGAGATGTGAGGTTAGATGGTTCATCAGAGTGATTTTGCTGAAAACAAACACTTATCTCTGTGAGAAGAATAGTACTGATCATAGCGATAATGTTACCTTTGTACCATAAGAGTCTGATGCTACACCTCAAATACCAAAGAAACATTCTCAGGGCCAGTAATTGACAAAGAGACCTATCATTTTGATGGTTCTGATACCCTGTGGTAAGTTACTATGCTGGGGCTACTCTGATCAATACTGTGAGTGGGAGTAGAGGTGTTGAGGGTTCAAGTGAACTTCTAGCCACAAAGCCCTCCAGTAAAAGAAAAATAAGCAGCTTTAAGTCCATTTTTAAAATATCACAATCACAAACTGTGTATAAATTACTGCTAGAGAAGGCAAACAGTGAATTCTATTATAGCACCTCCTCACTCTTTTTGCAGAAGGAAAATACTTTTCTTCATGGTGGTTGTACTGTAACGACAAGACTATGGCCAAGTGGACTAGTTACTGAATTCTTCTGGATAGATGCATGCTTCCGGACATGGAAACTATGGGCAGAAATGGCCCTAAGGGACATATTATATAACAGCAGATAATTATCAAGGGGCAGGCCATTCTCATCAGTGACACTTCTCATCTCTAAAGAAACCTACTCGGAAACAAACTAGGTTTATAACATACAAAGAATACTCCCCCTGCCCTTAATTACCAAGGGTAATTACCATTGGATTAGTAAAAGGGCATCTAAAAGGATGACTTTCCAGATCAACTAGTAATTCAGTTTAGACCCATAAACTTGAGCTCAACATTTTTGTCTATTGATGTTGTCTAATATTTAGGCCTTCACAGGACAGAGAAGAGTCTATCTAGAAGATGTCCCTATGTAGGACTTTTGCTGGCAATCTCACTTAGGATTGTTGGAATAAATTAATTTTGTTATTCCTTTTTGGCTGTTTGGAAAGAAAAACTGTGCTCTTCTATTTGTTTCTATTCTTGACTTACAAAGGCCAATGGAAACTTTATTCCTTAGGGCTATTCCTATCAATATAAAGCAAAATATATAAAAATTATTAGAAAAGTGATTTTGGCTTATCTCATAGGAGAAGGTACATGAATGATCCTCTAGCAGTCACTATTTACCTAAGCTCTAAATCCCACTCTCCAGAATTATCCTTTCATAAAAAGATAGTGATACCTTTTACATACCTAAAAGTATGTCATAATAACTCAAGTCAAATGTGATCCATAGAGATACAGGTGCTTAAAAAGTGTTACATAATTGCCTGCTTTTATAATGCTGAATTATTATTTCCTTCTATCTTGAGACTATTGGAGTAGGTTAAAAAAAACCCTCAGGTCCCTAGATATTAATGTAGGGCAACCATCTTATTTAACATGGGTATTTATTTGTCTATTAATAGTTGAGAACAAGTCGTCTAAGCTCAACAGTAAAAATGAAGGTGCTAGCTCTCTCTTTTTTTTGGCAGAGGGGGATGGTATGAAATCAAAATACTGTTTGATTTGGCTAAGGTTTTTCAGACCAGACAAGAACAAGGCCATTCTAGCAAGTTTGTAGAACAGACAAGAAGCCTGGGATGAAAGTTACTAGAAAGGCAAAGATTTTACAATTCTCTATATTGAGTCCTTGGTGCAATTAAATAAATGCAATTTCTGGCTGACTAAAATTAAGTGAAGCAAAGCAGCTAAAAAAAATTCTAGGAGAGTAGATGTCAAATTCAGAAAAAATGAGCTCATCTTGGGAATGAGGAGCTTAGGATTCCATTCCAGCTGACAGTCTCTAAAACCCAAGGTGCTACCACATGCTGGGAACACAGCCATTTACCTCACAAGGATGCTGATAGAACGAACAAGGACAAAACAAGTTGTGCTTTTTGGAAAAGAAGGGACTTTAAAGGCTTTTTTTCCTACTTGTCTGTAAAAGCTGAGAAGATTTTACTGAAGTTCAAAGTTTTTAGTTTTGTTTGTACTTTGCAATCTGAAAACAAAAGTGTCTTAAGAAAAAGTTTTTCTTAAGGAAAAAAAAAGTTTTCCTTTTCTTAGTGGTTTGCTTGGCATAAACACACCAAATGAGAGTGTACAAGGGACTCTATTTTCAACCTCTCTAGAAACAGCTGACAGAAACTTGTACTCAGAAGGAGGTGAGATGAGGAAGGTCTAACAGTCCATCCACAGTTTCTCTGAGACTAACAATTCTGGGCTTTTATTCAGAAAGCTCTGTGTCAAATCTGTTAATGAACTGAACAAACTATACACGAGTATGCCTGGTTGTTTCTGGGGAAAGGAGAAATCATGACAGTAATTTAGATACAGAGACAGTTCTGAGGAAAGCCGAGTAACTGCCAGCACAGCCTGCCCATTGGCCTCTACGGTGAATCTGACAAATGCTGTCAGGCTACAGCGGTGGGATTCTTAATACCTTCTTTGAGGCGGGCTTTGAGCTTCATGCCACACAATCTCCTTCCCAGAAGGCAGATGTAATGGAGCTGAGCCATTACTCTACTCAAGTGCCGACTGGCTTTAACATTTCAGCAAAGCTTGTGCAGGTATTCTCACCTCCCAGACCTTGAGTCCATTCCATTTACTTTAAATAGATGAGCAGCATTAAATTCAATACATTCGACTGGTTCCATTTCACTGCAAGGAAATAGGAGACTCCAGTGGCCAGAAGACTGAAATTACCTATTCCTACTTGCCGTTATTGTCATGGGCAATGAGAAGATGCCCTTTTGAAAAAGGTAGGATTGGCTTCAGTCCCCGCATAGTCATTAGGTAGAAAGTCCTGAGACACCAGCAAACCTCAGTGTCTTTTCTTCTTTAGTCAGGCTTAGTCCATTACCTGAGAAGCCTCCACGGTTCCCTACCCAAATGCATCACGGCCCTTCCCCGGGGGTCTGCTTTTTAGTTGCAGGTGAACATTTCTGTTCACAGCCCTCTAATGGTCCCCAGCACAGAGCCCGCACAGTTCCACCCACTCTGCCACAATACGCTGTTCACTCATTCTGGAAACGGTATTTCTGCCATTGTGTATCTGTGATACTCTCTTCTCCATGGCCTGTGTGTCCCTCTGTTTTCTGACCTAATGCCAGCTCATCCTGCATTCGGCTATGGTGGGAATAGAGTCAGCGGTCAGATGTAAGCTCTGTGGACACAGGCACGGACCATATGGGCCTTCACTGGCTTCCCCTGGCCGTATTACAATTATGCCATCATCTCCGCCAGCTACTCGCCTTAAATCTAACCAAGTCTTTATGGACAGGTGCTTTTACAGGTAAATGCCCAACTCCTGTGGCTGCCTTACTTGTGAACACCTCATCTCTACTAAAAGTACCTTTCCTGCCCTACCTTCTTGGGGTCACATCTGTGTCTTTTATTAATACTCATTTTCAACCAGAGAGAAAACTATCTTCCTAAATCTCTGGGTTGGATTACCTAGGCTAGAGATACTGCTCTTGACAGTCCTCACATTCAGGCCTACCACATTTTCACTGTTTTAGCAGCAATTTCTAAACCCTGCCTAAACCACTCATTCATCTTTGTATTAAGCAGACTTCCACTGCCACCTATTCCAGAATATACTCCTAGAAATATCAGAGTTGTTCTCTTATAAAACCTTCCCAAGACTTAAGTTGAAGAATTATTGTATATGGAGGTCTGCCACCCTAATCTCATTAACCCATACAGTGCTGAAGTCCTCCTAATTCCTCTGTTCGCACTGTTTCCTCTCTCCCTCTCTCTCTCTCTCTCTCTCTCTCAGTTACCCAATATGGTACATAGTACCTTACATCCGGTGTGTTTGTAATAAATTTTAATCCTCTTATCTTAAACTCCTTGACTAATGTATTCTCTCATATGTAGAGTTCTTTCCTCAAGAACAGGTTTTTACCTGTCGTAATCATGCCACTGAATTCTATTCAGATGTTGCTGTACCTTATTTAGTCAGTCCTCCATAACAATAGGGTGCTATCTGGCTCTTTTTCAAACATTTGGGTGAGGATGCTCATCTGCCCAGATCATAGAAAACTGGTTAATTCCATCAAATCTGCATAGTTATGTTGTTAAAGAGACACTTTTGAATATCCTCTATTATAAGCAGTGCTAGAAATAGAGAGGAATAGCAGGAAATATAAAAAGGACATAGTCTCTCTCTAGAATTCTGTAGTCGAATTGATGAAATAAAACATACATATAAAACTAGTGAGAAACAATGCAAGGCAATAATCCATACCTGGTTTTCCTGTTACTAGTCTTACTCTCATGTGATCCATCCCATATTCTGCTTCATAGTCCCTAAAACACTACATTCTAAATGTCAATCCACATGCTCTGCTTGAAAACCTT
This sequence comes from Lutra lutra, assembly GCF_902655055.1. NCBI lineage: Eukaryota > Metazoa > Chordata > Mammalia > Carnivora > Mustelidae > Lutra > Lutra lutra. Next base: position 13,905,077 of record NC_062294.1, read on the forward strand.
CAGTACCTCCCTATAGTCCACGGTATATAGTATGAACTTGGACTGGTCTTCAGGCCTCTACAATATAGAATTTAACATCTCCAACCTTATCTTTTGTCCTATGACATGTGGATAAATAAAACTTCTGCTTCATACAAAGTCTCCTTATCGCCTGAACATATGCATCCCTTCTTTTTTTTTTTTAAGATTTTATTTATTTTAGAGAAAGAGAGACACAGGGAACACAAGTGCAAGTGGAGGGAGGGGCAGAGGGAGAGAGAGAGAATTCCAAGCAGACTCCAAGCTGAGCATGGAGCCCATTGTAGGGCTCAATCTCACGACCTAAGTTCACAACCCAAGCCAAAATCAAGAGTCAGACGCTTAGCCCACTGAGCTACCCAAGCGCCCCTGTGCATTCCCCCTTATATCTTTGCTCACATGATTACCCCTACTGATTTTATCTCTTCCTTCTTCTTTTTTTAAAAAATCCACTTCCTACCTCTAAGGCCCAGTTCAAGTTCAGTCTAGGGCCTCTTCCATGAAGCATTCTCTCCTTCCTCAGTCCATGAACTCTCTCCCTCTTCTTCTTCTTTTTTTTTTTTTTAAAGATTTTATTTATTTATTTGACAGAGAGAAATCACAAGTAAGCAGAGAGGCCGGCAGAGAGAGAGGAGGAAGCAGGCTCCCTGCTGAGCAGAAAGCCCGATGTGGGGCTCGAACCCAGGACCTGGGATCATGACCTGAGCCGAAGGCAGCGGCTTAACCCACTGAGCCACCCAGGCGCCCCTCTCTCCCTCTTCTTAACTTCTGTCGTACACACAGTCTACAGCACCCCTATATGGCACTCAGCATAGACTATCTTGTGTTTTTAGATATTATTTTATGTATCTGTGGCTACATTATAGCCTTATATATCCTTACATTGTTTTATAGCCCTGGCATCTAGCACAAGGCTTTGTACAGATATCCTATAAATGTTTGTTAATATGATCAAGTACACCTACTAAAACAGATTTCTAACACCTCCAGCAACCACATTTTAAAATCTTGTTCAAACTCTTTAACCCTATTTTCCTTCACGAACTAGTGTGAGCCTTTCACCTAAATTCAGATGACTCTCTCATTTCAACCCTTAATGAACCCAGGTTCCAGAAGACAAAACCCAGTACTCACAGTGAACTTTATTTGGATTTGTCTGTTTCCGACGGGACATGTTTCCCTGATCCGAGAGCTCTGGCCTTTCCCAGTTTCACAACTGGATATGTTACTACCTCCTTGTAGGATGCTGACCTATAATAAAAAGGATATTGTTAGCACATGTCATTTCTGCCAGAAACTAGACAAAATTAAAGATAAAAGAAGACTTTAAAAAATAGTTATTAAGCATATAAAACTCACCAGTTATAAATAATAGAATTTTAAAAAGAAAGAAATGAATAGATCTCTAGCACAATATCAAGATCCCAAGAAGTTTAAGAGGAGACTCCTTCAAAGAATTTAGAGACTTTCACTCTAAATCTATCTGTGGAATCCAGAATACTATTAAGTGATCATGATCAAGATCAGAGGATAGAAAAGGAAGCAAAAAACCCAGGCAAACAGCTTCAGAAGCACTGCAGGCTCAAAGGGATAACCCCTGTGAATGCAAAAGGAAGCAAAAGGGGGTGGCAGCTCACGTATTACACGCCTACTGGAAGTCAGGCCCTGCAATCTGCACAAATGGGAGCCTCCAGACGTTTTTTCCCAAAAGTTATCTTGTCTGGAGGTGACAAAGCATCCCATCCCTGTGAGACAGGAAATGTCTCAAAATTTTAGGCATCAATAAATGACATCAACATGGAAAATAGAGCCTTTATCTAGTGGGGTACGCACAGTGCTGAGCACTGTGGATGACAGGGCACTAAAACCAATTAAGCTTCCAATGTTGAAGATGAGCTCTCACCAGAACAGCCAGATGCCATCCACACTGTTGCTAATTCAACACCCCAGTGTAGAATATCAATCTGGCCCTGCTCACATGCTTTGGAGTGGCGGTCAAATTTAATAACTTTAGTGCCTCCTTTCAATTCAGCCTCTATGTAGCAAGAGATCAGTGGGAAGAACAAAGAGAAAAGCTCCCCAAATGAGACGTGCTGCAGAGACCTGCATCTGCTTCCCTGAAATTGGAGGGAACAGATACCTAAGCGTGGAGGTTCCTGGTTAGTTTTTAAGAAAGACTTTCCCAGCAGTAAGTGTTGTTAGAGAGTCTGAAATGGATTAGTAGTGAAAACTGTGAAATTTTCTATGAAAGCACAGTGAATAAACAGATTAAAAAGAGAGACTGTCTTTCCTACCAAAGACAAGAATATGGATCTGATCACCCTCTAAGTTTTCTTTCAGTTCCTGCATTTTCAAACTGTACTTACATTGAATAAACAAGTAGTTCAATGCCTCACAAGGCCTTATGAGAGGCACCGCTAACTATACTTGGCACTGCAGTTAGTGAAGACTCATCTCCAGTTATGCCAACTAACTCCTCAGTGTAGCTAGAAAGGACCTCAGACCTGTAATCAGATCCTGCCTCCCCTTACCAAAAGAAGAAAGAAACCGCAAATGGCAAAGACAGGCCTCCACAGGAAGTGGCAAAGGAAGCAGCTTTCGGGCAGTCTTCTATCATATCTGCATATCAAACATAGTTCTTTTTCAGACCTTAAATTAAACAACAACAACAACAACAACAACAACAACAAAAAACAACCAACAACCCCAACTCCAAATGCATACAGTAAAAATCAATGTTAACTAGTTAGAGGGCAGTATGTATTCCTGTTCTAAGTTTTGTTTGCCTAGATCATTTCTTTCTAATCAAGTAGTTACTTTATTAATGGAAGCAGTGAAGGCATATTCACTTTGGGTCTTTTCCTATAACTCTGTGGAATCACAAAGTAGAAAGTTGAATAAAATGCAGGTTGTCTATCATTTTTTCCTAAAATTTGCAGAACTACGCCTCTCTATTATATAAGGGAAAAAATGAAGTATTAACTAATCTTTAAATTTTCTCTCTTCACCAAGATTAGAATTTGAAACTGTGAGATAAAAGTAATGACGATCCTTCCAAATGAAGACCAAATAACTTGAGACAGGCTCAATTCAGATCATCTTGGTTAGGCAACAGTTCAATACTAAAGCTACAAGTCAGAAACACAGATGAGTATCTGCATATTTAAATAGGCAGTGTCCACTCCACTTCACAATCCTCCTAGTGGCCGAATGGGGAACTGACCAGATGGTACCCAATGAGACTTCACACCTGAGGGATTAAGGGGAAAAACAGGAAAACACCCCTTCCTCCCTCAAAAAAAGAAAGTCCGTGGAGTCGTGGACTCTAGAAAATAAAAAAAAGAAAGTACATACACACATAAACAGCAATGTAAGTGCATTCTTGACTATACAGCAAGATCTCAGAAGTTAGACAACAGTTTTATAGGCCGTAAAAGCTAAAATTCATACACACATTGCCTTAAAGATCACGCATTCAGTTTTACTTTTAACACTGCCTCAGCTCCCAAACCCGAATCTAAAACCAACACAAAAATGTAAATGGAGAGCCGCCTGAACATCACCATCTGGAAGAAAAAACGGGACAGGAAGAAAGGTAAACAGTGAGATTCAGGTTTACAAGGGATTCTATGTAAAAAGGAAGGAAGCTTTGTCTTTAGACCGAGGTTATGAGTCCTTTGGAGGGGGAGCCAACATCTCCCCTTAACATTATCCCTGCTCTCCCACAGGTGTTAGGTTGCAGCTTCCAGAACACACCACAGACTTGAGCATGAAAAAAAAAAACAGGTGAAATCCAATCTTTAAAAAAAGAGGGTGCACTCCCACCTCCAGCTCTGGTGCAGTTCCCACGGAGCAAAGTAAACTCGCCTGAATCCCAGTGATTTTTATCTGCCAAAAGGGAGAGGACAAGAAAGCCGGTCACGTAGCTGCCTCACTGACCCTGTTCCCACTTTTCTTTGGTCTGGAGCATGTGTACCGAGATGGTCCTTTTGGCTTCTTCAAGCATGAGCACAGGTAGATTCCCAGGAATTATCGACAAAAGCCAGAGGTCTTCCGAGGCGGCTCAGACAAACCCTCAGACAACAGTCTTCTCAGAAATCTAAATTTAGAAGCCGTTCTGCGAGACCGCGACGCGGGACTGACACCCGGGTCTGCACTCCCACGCCCATCCTCCCCCTCCCCCGGCTCCACCCCAGCCTGTCAGACGCCGGGGCCGCCCGGGCTGTGCCCGGCCCTGCCCGACCTGGGCCCACCGCGGGAGGGCGGCGGCGCGGACGCCCCTCCCGCGCCCGAGACCGCCAGAGGGACTGAAAGAGGAACGGCCGGTGGGGAGCCAGCCGGGTCCGGCCTCGTCTCAGGAACCCGGCGCTGGGCGAGCGTCCGCGCCTGGGCTGCCCCCGCCCCCCGGCCAGAGCAAGCCGGAGCCCCCTCCCCGGACACAGACAAAAGGACCGACAGCCGGCAACAAGAGGGAGGGCGAGGAGCCCCTGCATCCTCAGCCTAACCCAAGAGGGGAAGGAGACGGGGTTCTTTTTACCCGGCGCCTCGGCGCTCTGCGGCGCTCCGCGTCCGTGGGCCCCGCCTCCGGACAGACGGACCGCCGGACAATGGGCCCCGGACCGCAGCTCGGACTGGCCGGGCCGGGGCTCTCCGGGACTGAGCCCCGGCAGGCGGAGGGCGGCTTCGAGCCAAGCCGGTGGCGGGGAGCCGAGGGGCGGCGCTGCAGACGGACAAAGCCAACGGCAGACAGACAGACGGAGGGGGAAAAGATGGCGACGCGGGCGGCGGGAGCGCGCTGGTCGCGCACCCGCAGCCAGTGAGGCGCGTGCACGAGCCTCTCCTCTCCCCCTCCCCCCTTCTCAGGGCTGGTCCCCCTCCCCGCTCCCCAGGCGCGCGCCCGGTGGCGTGGGCGGGGCTTGAGGGGAGAGGGGGGTCTGGGGAGGCGGAACTTAAGGGAGCATCCAATCACAGACGTGTGAGGGGGGCCTCGCCTCCATCCTCGCGCCCCGGGGACCACGCAGCTTCTCCTCCTCTTCGGTCTTTCTTCGTTCAGGTTAGCGCCTCCGGCTCCCCTATCCTTTCCTGGACCTGAAAGTCACCTCCGATACTGGTTTTTTACCCCACCGTTGAGTTTAGCCACAAAACCCACATCCCCCAACCACAGCTCCACCGCAGGCTCCCCCTCGCCTTAGCTCAACCTTAGTCTCTCCCCCAACCCAAACCCTCTTCCCTTGGTTCCCCCTACAACTCGTGGTTTTTTCGACCCCCCCAAGGTATTTAATGTGACCGAGACCTAGGGGCCACGGACCTTTGTGGGAGGGGCCAAGTTCTGCTGTCAGAATCTCAGAAGAGAAAAATCTTTACATTTCTTTTAGGCGTTTAAGTCTCCAACATGATTGTTAACTAGTGAAATAACAGTAGCTGTAGACCTAGGGGAGTAAGATACAGAGCAGAGTAACTTTGGCACGGTTGCCACTTAAGAGGCATTTGGGACAATTGAAAGTGGTTAGACTAATTTCCCAATAAGACACCTCCTTCCCTTGTCATCATCCCTATTTCCTCACTGCTTTTCCTTTCCTTCCTTTTATTCTGTCTTCTTATGGAATGCCTAAGACTGCCTCTAACACAGCTTACCTGAAGTAGGGGATGCGGTGAAAAGATGGGACCTGGTAATAGAAGATCTAGCCTCAGTTGAATCCCAGCCCTGCCACTGACCAGCCTGTGACTTTGAGCAAGTCCCTGTGCTGAACCCCTGCTTCCCAAAATGTAAATTGGATAATAATGTAATAATTCGTAACCTCTGCTCTCAAAGGGCTGTTGTAAACAGAGGATTAAGTAAAATGAAGATATGAAAGCATTACACAAATAGTCCTTGTGATTCCTGGCCCCAGGAAGGCAGAAGAGCTAACGAAGAGGCTGACACTTGTTTTTAAAACAACAAGTCCTGGTATTTGCATAAAGTGTTCTTGCAAAATGTTCTTCCCATAAGTCTCCAATGAGATGATATTATTTTCTGCCTCTTGTGTTTAATATGAGAGAATGGCTATATTGAAGGAACTTGGGTTCTTCACAATTGTGTGGTAAATAGGTTCATTCATTCATTTTATTGTGGCTGGGATATTTAGGTAGAAATTATTAATCTTTAATTTCAGTTAAGGAAACATTTTAATTTCATTTTAAATTTTAATTCCCAGATAACCAGAAAGTGGAATAGTCTCATCTAACCAGAAGTTTTTAAAACAGTTTCATATAAGAATGCAAGGTGGAATAAATTGCATTACTAGTTATTTACTCAAAGGATACAAAAATATTAATTTGGATACATGCACCCCAGTGTTTATAGCAACATTATCTACAATAGCCACATTATGGAAAGATCCCAAGCGTCCGTCCACTGATGAATGGATAAAGAAGATGTAGTGTGGGGTGACTAGGTGGCTCATTCGGTTAAGTGTTTGATTCTCAATTTTAGCTCAGATCATGATTTCAGGATCGTGATATCAAGCCACACGTCGGGCTCTGTGCTCAGTGGGGAGACTGCTTGAGGTTCTTTCTCTCTCTCTCCTTCTGCCCTTCCCCCTCCTCATGCATGCACATGCTCTCTGTCTCTCAAATAAATAGAATTTATTTATTTATTTATTATAAATAAACCTTAAGAAAAGATGTAGTGTGTATACACACACACACACACACACACACTCACTCACACTAGAATACTACTCAGCCATAAAAAAGAGTGAAATTTTGCCATTTACAGTGGCATGGATGGAGCTAGAGAGTATTATGCTAAGAGAAATAAGTCAAAGAACAACAACTACCATAAGATTTCACTCATGTGGAATTTAAGAAACAAAATAAATGATCATGGGGGGAAACGAGATAGGCAAACCAAAAAAACCAGACTCCTAAGTATAGGGAGGGGGAGGTGATGGGTTAAACAGGGGGTGGGGATTAGGGAGCATGTCACTTGTTGTGATGAGCAACCGGGTAATGTATGTAAGCGTTGAATCACTAAATTCTACACCTGAAACTAATTTAACACTCTCTCTTAACTAACAGGAATCTAAATAAAAACTTGGGGAAAAAAAGAATGCAAGCTGGAATAAACATTGGCTTTCATACTTAACAGTAATTCTTGATGAGTTTAGACTGAGCGATGCCAATATAGCTTTATTATGTCACTTTAAAGTTGACATAGATGATATTTGCAACATGAAAATAGCAAGCAGGTAAAACATTAGGAAAAAGCCTTCAGTGGAATTTCTTTTTTTTCTTTAAATTTATTTGACAGAGAGAGATCACAAGCAGGCAGAGAGGCAGGTAGAGAGAGAGGAGGAAGCAGGCTCCCTGCCGAGCAGAGAGCCTGATGCAGGGCTCGATCCCAGGACCCTTCGATCATGACCTGAGCCGAAGGCAGCGGCTTAACCCACTGAGCCACCCAGGCGTCCCCTTCAGTGAAATTTCTTAATTTCATCATTAAGTTACTGTGTGAAGCTGGGCAGCTTGTTCTATCTCCTTGAGCTGCAAATAAAATAGGATCATAATAATGCTATTCTTATAACCTTCTTGTGTCTCTGAGGTGGTGTGACTCAGGGTTATAATCAAATATGGGAAAAATTACTAAATAATAATAAAAATTTCTTTTTCCTCTGTTCTCACCTAAACTTGTAGATCTAGAATACTTTTTCATTAATCATGGATTTTTTTTCAGCTTCATTTTTTATTTCTACTTTCCCAGTCAACTCAGTTGTGCTATTATTTTGCCACTTCAACTCTATAAACTTTTCCTTGAAATATCTTCCTAATCTGTTTTATATTTACTGACTTCTACAATGAGCTCACTAGGGCTTTACAATAGTATAGGTAAGTTAATTTAAAGAACTTCATTTAAACATTTATTAAGATAAAATTTACATACCATGAAATTCACACTTTTTTTTCCTGGTAAAGATTTTATTTTTAAGTAATCTCCACACCCAGCACAGGGCTTGAATTTACAACCCCAAGATTAACTGTCTGCTCTACCTTCTGAGACAGCTAGATACCCCTGAAATTCATACGTTTAGAGTATGTAATTCAGTGGTTTTTAGTATATTCGCAAGGTCGTGCAACATCACCATGATCTAATTCCAAAACATTTTTATTGCCCCAAATAGAAATCCTAGAATCATTAGCAGTCACTGCCCACTCTTTTTCCCCACAACCTTTGGGAATCACTCATCTACTTTCTGTCTCTGCAGATTTGCCTATTCTGGACATTTTACAGAAATGGAATCATACAATACGGGGCCTTTTGTGTCTGCTTCTTTCACTTGGTATAATGTTTTCAAGATTCATCTATGTTGTACATGTTAACATCCATTGTGTCAGTGCTTTATTCCTTTTTTTTTTTTTTTAAGATTTTTTCTTTTTAAGTAAACACTACCTCCAACATAGGGGTTCTAACTTGTGACCCTGAGACCAAGAGTCACATGTTCTACCAACTGAGCCAGCTGAGTGCCCCAATACTTTGTTCCTTTTTATGGCTGAGTAATACTCCGCTGTATGGATATACTATATTTTACTTCCATTCGTCAGTTGATAGATATTTGTGTTGTTTCCACTTACCAGCTTTTCTGAATACTGTTGCTGTGAATATTTGTGTGTGATTTTTGAGTGAACATATTTTTCTAATTCTCTTAGGTATATACCTAGGAGTGAAATTACTGGGTCATATGATAACTCTAACTTTTTGAGGAACTGCTGGACTGTTTACCAAAGTGCCTGCCTCAGGCTCTCTGCTTAAATCAATTTGTATTCCTACCAGCAATGTAGGAGGGTTCCAATTTATCCACATCCTAGACGACACTTGTTATTGTTTTTCTTTTTTTACTATAGCCATTGGAGTGGGTGTGAAGTGACAACTTATTGTGGTTTTGACTTACATTTCCCTGATGACTAAGGGTGTTGAACACCTTCTCATGTTCTTATTACTGACCATTTGAAGAATGCCTTATACAACTCCTTTGCCCATTTTTAAATTGGGTTTTGTCTTTTCAGTGTTGATTTTAAAAGTTGTTGTTTTTCAATATTTTGGTTAGACTAGACTCTTAGAGAATCTGTGACTTACAAAATTTTCTGCCATTGTGTAAGCTGTCTTTTTACTTTCTTGGTAGTGTCCTTGGAAGCACCAATGATTTTTATGTATGAAGTCCAACTTGTGTATTTTTTCTTTGGCTGCTTGTGATTTAGGTGTCATATCTAAGAAGCTACCTCCTAGTCTTCAGTCATGAAGATTTACATCCATGTATTCTCAGAGTTTTCTAGTTTGGGCTCTTACATTTAAGTTTTTGATCCATTTTGAGTTAATTTTTGCATAAGTGTGAGACAGGGAGTTTCAAGTTTATTCTTTTGTTTGTGGATATCCAGTTTTTCTAGAATTATTTGTCGAAAAGTCTATTCTTTCCCCATTGATCTGTCTTATTATCCTTGTTGAGTATCAGTTGACCATAAATGTATGGGTTTTCTTCTGCACTTTCAATTATATACCATTGATCAATATGTCTATCTTTATGCCAGTATCATATAGTCTGGATATAAATCTTATATTTTAAGGAGATTGTTTTAACTTTTGAGTTTATATTTAATGTATTTTTTAATTTTTTAATGAGTTTTATTTATTTATTTGGCAGACAGAGATCACAGTAGGCAGAGAGGCAGGCAGAGAGTGAGAGGGAAGCAGGCTTCCCTCTGGGCAGAGAGCCCATGCTCTATCCCAGGACCCCGAGATCATGACCTGAGCCAAAGGCAGAGGCTTTAACCTACTGAGCCGCCCAGACACCCCTTGAGTTTATATTTAGAATCTAGATTATATTTTCATCCCTTTGGAGTCATTTAAGAAAAAATTAAATTTTCTAGGATGATTGCAATGATGATAAATGCTATGAAAACAATCTGATTTGAGAACTCTCTTTTGATCTTGTATATGAACCCAAATCAGAATCATAATCATGATTTAATGCATTTTTCTTTCCATTTGTTGATGAAATCAATATGCATGAATTTGAGGTAAAACCAGGTAAAACCTGAGGTAAAACCAGGATGCGAATCATTATGGATAATGAAAAGTATATAATAGAAAGACTAGTCTCAAGATCTGGGTCAAGATCTGACCCTGGTGCTTACTGTTGACCTTGGACTGATCACTGTAGCTCTGAGCTTCACTTTTTTCCTATAAAAATGAACAATCACTTCTGACCCATCATTGCTTCATAGGAATGTCATGAGCCTCAAATTGAAATAATGTGTGTGTAAGTAACTTGTAAACTGAAAAATACCATAGAAATATTTAATATTTGTATGTAGCCCCAATTAATGATATTAATAAGTTCTCTGAAGAAATCATCCCATAGGTGCTCTAAAAAATGCTCTTGATTTTTCTATAGGCCTATGAAAATGTCCAGACTGGTCCCTATTTTATATTTCTGAGACTTTCCCTTTTATTATCATTATTATTTTTTTAAAGATTTATTTATTTGACAGACAGAGATTACAAGCAGGCAGAGAGGCAGGCAGAGAGAGAGAGAGGAGGAAGCAGGCTCCCTGCTGAGCAAAGAGCCCAATGCGGGGCTTGATCCCAGGACCCTGGGATCATGACCTGAGCTGAAGGCAGAGGCTTTAACCCACTGAGCCACCCGGGAACCCCTCCCTTTTATTTTTTAAAATATTTTATTTATGAATTCATTCGTTTGAGAGAGTGAGGACAAGTGGGGGAGGGGCAGAAGTAGAGGGACAAACAGACTCCCCACTGAGGGTTGAGCTAAAGTCAGACACTTAACCCACTGAGCCACATGGGTGCCCCAAAACTTTCCCTTTTCTAAATATTAATGCTTAAAAGAATAAAGACAGGGGCACCCAGGTGGCTCAGTCAGTTGAACGTCCAACTCTTGATTTTGGCTCAGGTCATGATCTCAGGGTTGTGAGTTCCAGCCTGAGTTAGCTCTATGCTCAGCAGAGAGTCTGCTTAGAATTCTCTTCCTCTGACCCTCCCCTGACTGTCTCTCTCTCTCTCAAATAATAAATCTTTAAAAAAAAAAAAAGTGGAGGGGGGACACATGGATGGCTCAGTCGGTTAAGTGTCTACCTTCAGCTCAGGTCACAATCCCAGAGTCCCGGGATTGAGTGCCCTGTCAGGCTCCTTGTTCACCAGGGAGCCTGCTTCTCCCTCTCTCTCTGCCTGCTGCTCTCCCTACTTGTGCTCACACGCACGTTCTCTCTCTCTCTCTGAGGAATAAATAAATAAAATCTTAAAAAAAAAAAAGGAAAAAAGACAAATTACTCTCTGCCCATCATCTTTCCCTTCTCTCATACAAAATGTATAGTACTTTCTTCTATTGCAACAGTGCAACAGTCAGTAAAACTTTTCCATAAAGGGCCAGTTAATAAGTATTTTATTTGTGGGCACATAAGGAGTCTGTCACATATTCTTCTTTCCTTTTGTTTTTTGTTTTTTACAATTCATCACTGCTGCACAAACCATTCTTAGCTGGAGGGAGTATACAAAAACAGCCCTTCCTGATCTTGGCCTGCAGGCCTGTTATGCATCCTTATTCCACTGCGTTCAAGCACTGTATCAGGTTTTTGTTATGGCCTCTAGTTATAATCATTTACACAAAAAAGAGTTACTGGTTAGTAAACCAAAGACATGTTATGCATTAATTTTTATCCTGAGAGCAAAACAGAATTTTTTAAGAAAAATTATGTGAGTCAGTTTGATTTTTTCAATTATGTTTTGCTTCTGAATGAAACTGGTCTGTTTAGCCATGGACAGAGGTACTGTTTGGATAACTGGCTGGTGTGGTACGATTTACACTGATGTGCTCTAGGATCTAAATAATTAGGACAGAATACAGGTGATGAATGGTGAATTGAAGCAACTGCTGGGTAGGAAGCAATTTTTCTAAATGAATCATCTCACTTGTTTTATTATTTTTTTAATATTTTATTTATTTACTTGACAGACAGAGATCACAAGTAGGCAGAGAAGCAGGCAGAGAGAGAGGCGGGGAAGCAGGCTCCACGCTGAGCAGAGAGTCGGATGCGGGGCTCGGTCCCAGGACCCTGAGATCATGACCTGAGCTGAAGGCAGAGGCTCAACCCACTGAGCCACCGAGGCGCCCCTGAATCTCAATTTTAGCAAGACGTGGGCTCCGTGACATTTTTCACTCATCTTTACTTTCATGGTTTGAGTAAGATTGCAATAATGTCAAGTTATCCAAACTTATCCAGACACACTGTGCTAATAAGGGCATGGGGAACTAGAAACTCTCACACGCTGGCGGCGCTGTAAATTGATGCTTCCTCTGTCAAGGGTGATCTGGCAATAACTATTAACGTTAAAAATATACCTACCCTTCGACCCTTATGCTTCTGGAATTTACCTGTTAAATATAATCCATGCAAGCCAATATCTAATCATTGCAGCATTGTTTACAGAGGCAAAATACTGGAAATAACTTAAATTCCCATCAATAGATCAGTGCTTAAAAAATTATGGTACATATATATTGGAGGATTATGCAGTCCTTTAAAGAATGAGAATTATTGACAACTACTGATATGAACATATATCTTTATGTTATAGTTTAGGTTATGGTGTAGTGTGCATAGTATGCTACTACATGTGTAATAAAAGGGTATGTATATACATATGGTTTTACACGCATATAATATCACTGGAAGGATTTTGAAAGCATTTAACATTACCTATTTAATACACTGTTCTAAGAGCTTTTCATAATTAACACACTTAATCCTCACGACAACTTTATTAAGGTAGATGATATTATTCCATTTTACAGATGAGGAACGGAGGCACAGAGAGATTAAGTAACTTGCTCAGGGGCACCTGGGTGGCTTGGTGGGTTAGGCCTCTGCCTTTGGCTCAGGTCACGATCTCAGGGTCCTGGGATCGAGTCCTGCATCAGGCTCTCTGCTCAGCAGGGAGCCTGCTTCCCCCTCTCTCTCTCTGCCTGCGTCTCTGCCTACTTGTGATCTCTGTCTGTCAAATAAATAAATAAAATCTTAAAAAAAAAAAAAAAGTAACTTGCTCACAGGCGCCAGAAGCTGGTAACAATGGTTATTCTATTTCTAGAGGTAGGGACTAAAAGACTAAGCGGCAGAGGAAGGAGACTTAATGTTTATTGCAAAACTTTTTTTCAGCTGTGTGTGTGCATGTATGCGCACGTGCATGTGTGGTTGGCTATTTATGCTTTACTGTAAAAAATGTATTTTAAAAGTTTATCTGCACCATTAGGAAAATGGGCAAAAAACTACAGTGAGCCCAGTATTTACAAGCTAGTCAATCTTACTAAGGTTCAAAGATATGCAAATTTAAATAATTTCTTGTTTCAAGAAGATTAGAAAGATTGACAATGCCCATAGTTGGAGAGTATGAGAAAATGGGCACTCTCCTACACTATCACAGGAGGACAAAATAATAGAACCTTTTGGGAGAGAAGGCTGGTAATGGCTTATACTAGTTTGGTAAGTCTGCTGTAACAAAGTACCACAGACTGGGTTGCTTAAGCAACAGAAATTTATTGTCTCGTGATTCTAGGGGTTAGAAGTCCTAGATCAAGGTATCAATAGGGCTAGTGCCTTCCGAGGGCTATACGGAAGTATCTGTTCCAAGCCTTTTCCTAGCTTCTGGTGGTTTGCTGACCATCTTTGGTGTTTCTTGATTTGTAGATGCTTCACCTCCATCTCTGTCTTTATTTTCACTTGGTGTTCTCCCTGAGTGTGCATCTGTCTCCAAATTTAACTTTTTTATGGGGATATAGGTAAGTCATATTGGATTAGGGCCCACTCTAAGGACTTAATTTGAACTTGACTACCTCTGTAAACACTCAATGTCCAAATAAGGTATATTCTGAGATACTGGAAGTTAGCACTTCAACATATGAATCTTGGGGGACAAGTAACATGGGAATCCGATTTTTAAATATGCATACCCTTTGACCTAGCAATGCCACTTACAAGAATCTGTCTGAAAAGTAGTCTGAATGTGTGCATATACATACTTAGAAGGTTATTCACTATAGCACATTATAGAACAATTATTGGAATCAACTTAAATATTAGTAAGAGATTGGCTAAATAATGGTATATCTGCTTCCATGGTTAAAGTTGGACATACATGTTGACAGAAAAGGATATGCAGAATGGGGTGCCTGGCTGGCTTAGTCAGTACAGTGTGCAACTCTTGATCTCAGGGTTTTAAGTTTGAGTCCCACATGGGCATAGAGATTACTTAAAAATAAAATCTTAAAAAATGATATACAGAATATATTAAATATAAAAAGCAGGTTTAGGGGTGCCTGGGTGGCTCAGTCGGTTAAGTCCTTGACTTTTGATTTCAGCTCAGGTCATGATCTTGGGGCTGTGTGATCAAGTTTCACATGGCTCTCTCTAAAATAAATAAAATAAATAAATAAATAAATAAATAAATAAATAAATAAAATTGTGTTAAATTTAAAACTTAAAAATGCATAAATTTTTAATAATATTTTCCAAAAAATTAAAAATGGCATGGGGAGTCTTTCATTAAACTCCACACATGCACTCTCAAATTAGTAAAAACAAACATTTTTCTCTTAAAAAAAGAGAAGGTATTAAATTCACTCTTTATTCTCTTTTAAACTAAATGAAGAGTAGAATCAGAATACATTTATTTATTGCTGGGACCATGGCTTAATCTCATAGTTTTTGGGGGAAAACTACTATTTCCGATGGAGGTATATAATAGTTTAGTATAAAAACACACACACTTTTTTTTTCTCTGAGCAATTTGAAAGTAAGTTGCAGGCACCATGATCCTTTACTTTTACATAGTTCGACATGCATCTCCAAGTATAAGGGGACTCCCCTGCTCAACTACAATTATTACTGCCTGTGAAAATAAACAATAATTTCATAATATCTAATATTCGAAACATTTTTGAATTCCCTAAATTGTTTCCCCAAGTATCCTTTTTTATCTAACCAGGATCCAATTGAGTTTTATGTATTTCATTTGCTTATTATGTTTTATTAGTCTCTTTTCATTAGAGCCAGTTTTCTTATAGAAGATTCCATATTTTGCATTTAAATGATTAGCATATATCCTGTTTATTTAATCTCCCTCATGACAAGGACTTAAAAATTTTTGTTATGAACAGTTTTTTATTGTGAAATATATATAACCTAAAAATTAGCTTTTTAACTATTTTGAATTATATGCTTCAGTGACATTAAGTACATTCACGTTGTCATGTAGCCTTCACCGCCATATATCTCTAGAAATTTTTTGTCTTCCCAAAATGAAACTCTGTACTTATTAAAGAACCATTTCCCTTGTTCCCCTCCCCTAGCCCCTGGTAATCACTATTCTACTTTCTCCCTCTCTGAATTTGACCTCTTCAGAAACCTTGTATAGATAGAATTACTCAGTGTTATGTCTTTTTGTGACTGGCTTATTTCACATACTATAATAGCTTCAAGGTTTGTCCATGTTGTAGATGATGTATCAGAATTTCCTTCTTTTCTAGCATGAATAATATTCCACTGCATATATGTACCATCTTTTATTGGTCATTGGACAACGGACAGTTGGGTTGTTTTCACCTTTTTACTTATTGACTATGAATTTCTTTTTTTTTTTTTTTAAGATTTTATTTATTTATTTGACAGAGAGAAATCACAAGTAGGCAGAGAGGCAGGCAGAGAGAGAGGAGGAAGCAGGCTCCCCGCCGAGCAGAAAGCCTGATGTGGGGCTCCGAACCCAGGACCTGGGATCATGACCTGAGCCGAAGGCAGCGGCTTAACCCACTGAGCCACCCAGGCGCCCCTTGACTATGAATTTCTTTAAAAAGATTTTATTTATTTATTTGACAGACAGAGATCACAAGTAGGCAGAGAGGTGGGCAGAGAGAGAGGAGGAAGCAGGCTCCCTGCTGAGCAGAGAGCCCTAAGTGGGGCTGGATCCCAGGACCCTGAGATCATGACCTGAGCCGAAGGCAGAGGCTTTAACCCACTGAGCCACCCAGGTGCCCCGACTATGAACATTTTAAAACATACTTAAAGGTAGAGAAAATTGTACAATAATAACTCACTCAATTAAATGATCATCAAGATTTTTGCCCCATTTTAACCCCAATGCAAAGTATTTATCGTTTAAAAATTTCTCAAAGGAAAAAAAAATTCTCAAAGGACATTTTCTTACAAATTCTCAATGCCATTTTCATGCTTAACAAAATAACAATTCTTTGGTTAGTTGGTATCATATAATACCTGGTCCATAATCTAATTTCCCTGGTTGTTTAAAAAAATGTCTTTTCTAGTTTGTTGGAATCATTAAACAAGACCCACACACATTACATTTGGTTGCAGTGTCTCTAATGCTTTTTTAAATTCGAGCAGTCCGCTCTCACTTCCATTTTTTTTTTTTTTAAGATTTTATTTATTTATTTGACACACAGAGAGAAAGAGACACAGAGAGAACAAGCAGGGGGAGCTGCAGAGGGAGAGGGAGAGCCAGGCTCCCGACTGAGTAGGGAGCTTGATGGGGTACTCATCCCAGGACCCTGGGATCATGACCTGAGCCTAAGGCAGACACTTAACTGACTGAGCCACCCATACACCCCTCACTTCCATTTTTTAAGGTGCCATTATCTTAGTGCGTGACAGACTCAATTACATTTGCATGCATTTACAGGGGAAACCTCTCCCCCAACACACACATTTTAGAAGAATCAAACCCTGTATTTTGAAGTTCTGGAACCGGTCTTTTAAGGAAATATCTCAAGTGGTTACAAAAACACGCTGTTTCTAAATTCATATAAATCTCATCCAATAACGCATAGCTCCATTCTTGTCACACGACCGCGTTACAATTTCCCAAACCAATTCTGGTCCCGGTAGATGCAGCCTCTACAGTAGGGGGCAGAATTACCTCTCCTAGAGGCCAAGAGCCGAGGAAGCCCCTTCTCTCATTGACCTGAGGACCGGTTTTCAAGTGAAAAACAAAACAAAACAAAACAAAACAAAGACAACTAAGTGAAAGTTTCCTCTGAATAGAGATAAGGTAAATTCCCGTAGAACGTGTTGTTAAGGAAATATTAGTGAATTCAATAATACAGACTGGAGATTTGGCTCGAAAGAGCAATCAGGTTTGTTTAAAGGAGGAGCAGAGCGATTGGAGGACCTCAATGGAGTGATGGAGGGCAACTAAGGGACTAGGGTGAAGGGTTGGATAAACAGCGTCTGAAGAATCGAAACCTGCTCAGTCATTGCCGCTGGAGCAAAGAACCCGACACCTGGGGGCAAGCTCCTAGGGCTACTGGAGTTGAGAGAAGGACGGGAGCAAATTTCAGGGAGTAACTCCGGATGTCCAAAAGGTAGTACTGGAGCCAGTTTTTCGAGGGACTGGAACAATCCGGGAAAACGAACTGGGCAACGAGCAAGAGAACAAACGACTCCCGCCCGCCTCTCCGAGCCCACGGTAAGACCTACCCTACCCAGGGTGCGCCTCTGCCAGATGACCATCGTCACGCAGGAGGCGTGACGTGTCCACGCAGGTGGCGTGACGTGTTTTCGCGTCACCACTCATGCCTCCGCCGCGGGAAGTAGTCCCCATCGCGCCAGCTCCAAAGGGAGCTGAATGTAGGAACCTCGAGCCCCTCAGGACGTGAGTTCCGGGAGCGGCGGGCGCGCAGCCAATCTCTGGGAGGGGGGCGTGGCTAGCTTGGTCCCGCAGATCCCTCCGCCCGCGCTCGTTTGTGCCGAGGCTGAGCAAGCCGCCATTTTGGATGCTGAGCTTTAAGTGCCAGGGTCGTCTCAGCCGTTTTCACGCCTGGATTCAGGCAGGTGAGTGTGGCAGTCTTCGCGTCAAGGGTCTTTGTTTTTCTCGCGCTGCGCTCCGGGTTTAGGAGTCCGTAGTCTGGGGTTCAGACGAGCCTTAGGTGGCAAGCGAGGAGAAAGGGAGGGATCCTGGGTTTGGGGTCAGGCCGGAGGTCAGGCCGGTGGTCCGTGGTTCGGGAGGCCGTCTGAGGCGGGGATGGGGGGCTTGGCAGGGCCGGGACCCGCTTGGATACCGCTAGTCCTGGCTACTTGAGGCGGCGAAACTTTCCTGTTGTTCTTCCTGCCTCGAGGAGTCTCCGCCCAGGCGGAAACGCCGCGGCCTCGGCTTCGGCTCCTGTTGGTGACAGCGCTCGGCCGGCGGTCTCGATAACACCCCTGTGCCGTTTCCACGGGTCCAGAGAGACTTCGGAAAGGTCGGGGTCTGCGTTGACCGCGAGAGTCCGGTCGCCTGTACCCGGCGGGGCGGCCTCCTGAGGCGGTTCCCCCTTTGGCCGGAGGAGATTGCTCTTCTCTTTAGCATAAGCGAGCTTCGGTCTTTGCCGGGTTTCGCAGACTCCTCCGTGTCTTATGGGAAACCCTGTGAGGAGCCCGAGGCCCTGTCCTTGCCTCTCTCCTCTTTGTGTTCTCAGCTCTCCTTTTCCGGGGTGCTAGAGCTGAGGACTCGAAACTCGGCAGCGTAAACTTTTGCCAGGATCAGGATCCATGGAGGGTCCGTTTACAATTAGGCAGTAGGAAAGACACAGCGGCTTTCATTCTCTGCAGTAGTAAAAATAAAAGCCGCCCATAAATAACTCCTATCGGGGATTGTAATTTTTTGTTTTGCATCATGAGTTTAACTTCTAATTAAAGTTTCATGTAGACTAAGGAGTAATGAATTCCCTCATCTAGCTTCAACAACGATCAGTTCAGGGCCAGTTTTGTTTATATCAATCTCCTTGTGCGTGTATTTAACAAAATAGTAGTTGAGATATATGTGAGTGAGTGTGTATTCATGTAGAAGCGTTTGACTCCTTTACCTACAATCCAGTATGTGGGAAATTTTGCTTTTACAACTTTCTCAGAATCACATCTAAAGGGAATAAAAGACTTGGTAATATCCTTTTCTTAGAAGATAAGAGTGTTTTGAAACTTTAATGTTAACATTGCATTTTAAAGTCACCCAGTTTCTGAATCTTGTCATTTTTTAAAGTACGGTTACTATTCTGTCCAAATTACTTGCTTTTACTCTGTTCCAGTGCCTCTGGGATTCTAAGTGATCAGGAGCTTCCAGAATCTCCAAGTTTAGTCTACTTAAGTTCTCATTCCTTTAAAATTAGATTCAAGGGACACCTGGGTGGCTCAGTCAGTTAAGTGGCTGCCTTCCGCTCAGGTCATGATCCCAGAGTCCTGAGATTGAGTCCTGCATTGGGCTCCTTGCTTAATGGGGAGCCTGATTCTTCCTCTGCCTGCTTCTCCCTGCTTGTGCTCTCTCTCTCTCACTGACCAAAAAATAAATAAAAATCCTTAAAAAGAAACTAGAGTCAAGTCCCAGCTGTATGTAGTCTATTCTGATTAAAAAAATAAAACTACAGGGGCACCTGGGTGGCTCAGTGGGTTGGGCCGCTGCCTTCGGCTTGGGTAATGATCTCGGGGTCCTGGGATCGAGTCCCAAGTCCGGGCTCTCTGCTCGGCGGGGAGCCTGCTTCCCTTCCTCTCTCTCTGCCTGCCTCTCTGCCTACTTGTGATCTCTGTCAAATGAATAAATAAAATCTTTAAAAAAAAATAAAAATAAAACTACAAAATAAGGTGTAGTCTAATGAAGTAACTTCAAATATAGGAAATGTAGTATGTATATGAATACCGATTTCAGCCTTATGTGATAAATATCAGAAAGTTGGGGGACTAATTTAAAAATTACTATGGAATATTAGACAGCCATTAAAATAAAGCTGAAGACTGTAACATAACAGATACTATGTCACGTGATTAAAGGACTCAGTAGTGTCAGAGTCCATGATTACAACTGTAAAATATGAGGAAAAACTCTGAGTAAACATATACTCAGGGACTTTTCTATAATTGTTTTATTTTAATTTTATTGAAATAAGACAAAAATACTTTCATAATGCATACACATTTCAGTATTTATAGCTTCTTTCAGGATATCTTGGTGGTTTCTGCTTTCTGTAGTCAGTACTTGTGAGTTTATGCGTGTGCTGCTGGTCTTGTGGCCCTTCGTTTTACTAACTTTTTAATCTTGATCAAAAATTAAATTTAATCTTGATTAATTTGATTAGTGAAGATTTGATAATGGATAACTGAAAATACAGTAAAGTTGGCATTCTATAATCAAAGTTTTTAAGGATTGGACTATACTAACTTAGAAATGCTTTCTAGCTTGTTTGTACTCTTATGTTACCTCTTCATAGCTTCATTACAGTGGTCATACCTAAATTTGTTCATGTCATTTATTTTATAGGGAAGAAGTATTCAAGAAAAGTAAAATAATACGTTTCAAATACAAAGTTTTCCTTTATACGGCATAATATCATCCTAGCCACTATTGACTCTGCTGCCACCCTTTCCCGCTTGGCACTTTTGGAGCTACATACTCTAAAGTTTGTTTCTTAGGACTTCAGGATCTTTTTTGCTTTCTTTCTTTTTTTAGGGGAGATTTTATTTATTTGAGAGAGAGAGGGAGAGCACAGATGAGGAGTGAAAGGGAGAACCAAATTCCCTGCTGAGCAGAGAGCTGAGATCATGACCTGATCCAAAGGCAGACACTTAACTGACTGAGCCAACTGGCTGCCCCACACCTTTTTTTTTCCCCTTTCTATGTTTAACTATAAATAGAGCTTTCAGGGTTACTACTGCTGGACAGCTTCACAGTTTTGGGCAGCAGGTGTGAGCTGCAGCAGTCTCACCTTCCTCCAGATAACGTCAGGAAAGACTCAATCCATGGTTTTACACCTTCTCTTATTTCGAATAAAGAGATCCTTCTTTAAGAGGCTCTTTAAAAAAGAGAGAGAAAGAAAAGCCTCCTGGAAATGAATGATGAAAGAGGGACTAGATGGGTTTGTTGTTCCAGAGTTAAGGATTGGGATTAAATGAGGAATTGGGAAGAGCCAGGAAGGGCATGTGACATAGTGGTACACCAATAAAAATAGATCAGTATAGGCATACCCTGGAGATATTGTGGGTGTGGTTCCAGACCACCACTATAAAGTGAATATTACAATAAAATGAGTCAAATGACTCTTTGTTTACTTTTTTTTTTTTTAAGAGTTTATTTGAGAGAACACAAGCAGAGGGACTGGCAGTGGGAGATGGAGTAGCAGGCCTCCTCTCTGAGCAGAGAGCTAGATGCAGGCTCCATCCCAGGACTCCAGGATTATGGCCTGATCTGGAGGAAGACTTTTTTTTTTTTTTTTTTTTGAGATTTATTTATTTATTTGACAGACAGATAACAAGTAGGCAGAGAGAGGGGGAAGCAGACTCCCTGCTGAGCAGAGAGCCAGATTTGGGGCTTCATCCCAGGTCCCTGGGATCATGACCTGAGCTGAAGGCAGAGGCTTTAACCCCCTGAGCCACCCAGGAGCCCCTGAGGGCAGACTCTTAACAGACTGAGCCATCGAGGCACCCCTGAATTTTTTTATTTTCAAAGTACATATAATAATTAATATTATACTACATTGTAGCCTGTTAAGTGTGCAGTAGCTTTATGTCTGACAAAACAACATGCATATCTTAATTTAAAAATATTGCTAAAAAAAGGCTAACCATCATCTGAACTTTTAGCAAGTTGTAACCTTTCTGCTGGTAGAGGGTCTTCCCTCCATGTTGATGGCTGCTGACTGATCTGGATGAAGCTAAAGCTGTGGCAATTTCTTAAAATAGGGAAATAATGGAGTTTTTGCATTAGTTGACTTTCATGACTAGTTTCTTCAGCATATGATACTGTTTGATAACATTTTATGCACCATAGAACTTTCTTTCAGAATTTGAGTCTCAAACTCCGTTGCTGCTTTATCAACCAAGTTTATGTAATATTCTAAATTCTTTGTTATCATTTCACTGATCTTCACAGCATCCTCACCAGGAGTAGAATTCATCTCTAGAAACCAAGTACTTTGCTCATTCATAAGAAACAACTTCTCATCAAGGTTTTGTCATGCAATTCAGTCACATCTTCAGACTCCATTTCTAATTTTAATTATTTTGCTCTTCATACATTTATTGTTACTTCCTCCACTGAAGTCCAAAACCCCTCAAAATCATCCTTGAAGATTGGAATTAACTTTTTCCAAACTCCTGTTATTACTGGTATTTTGCTGTCTTGACATTAATTAGATGTTCTTAATGTTATTTAGAATGGTGAATCCTTTCCAAAAGGTTTTCAGTTGACTTTGTCCAAATCCATCAGAGAAATCACTATGGCAACTCTAGCCACATAGGATATATATCTTAAATAATAAGACGTGAAGGTTGAAATTACTCTCTTGATCCATGGGCTGTAGAATGGATGTTTTGTTAGCAGGTATGAAAACGATGTTAATCTCATTCATACCTCTCCATCAGAGCTCTTGGGTGACCAGGTGTGTTATCAATGAACTGTAAAAGGAATCTTTTTTTTTTTTTTTTGAATACCAAGTCTTAGTGGTGGGCTTAAAATACTCAACAAACCATGTTGTAAACAGATGTGCTGTCATTCAGGCTCTGTTATTTCATTTATAGAGCCCAGGCAGAATAGACATAGCATAATTTTTTAGGGCCCTAGGATTTTCAGAATGGTAAATGAGCATTGGCTTCAACTTAAATTCACAGGCTGCATTATGCATTAGCTCCTAACGAGAGTTAGCCTATCCTTTGAAACTGTGAATCCAGGCATCGAGGTCTCTCGAGCTGTGGAAATCCTGGATGGCATCTCCTTTCAGTGTAAGGCTGTTTCATCTACATTTAAAATCTGTTGTTTAGGGGGTGGCTGGGTGGCTCAGTTGGTTAAGCATCTGACTCTTGATCTTATCTGAGGTCTTGATCTCAGGGTTGTTAGTTCTAGCCCCATGTTGGGCTCTGTGTTGAGCATGGAGCACTTAAAAAAAAATCTGTTTAGTATAGTTACCTTTATTAATTATCTTGGCTACACCTTCTGGATAATTTGCTGTGGCTTCTGCATCAGCACTTGCTTCACCTTCCACACTTGTATACTATGGAAAATGGCTTCTTTCTTTAAACCTCATGAATCAACTTCTGCTAGCTTCAAGCTTTTCTTTTGCAGCTTTCCTTTCTTCTCTCAATTTGTAGAATTGAGAGGACCTTGCTCCGGATTAGGCTTTGGCTAAGGGAATGTTGTGGCTGGTTTGATCTTTTATCCAGACCACTGAAATGTTCTCCATACCAGCAATAAGGCTGTTTCACTTTCTTACCATTGTTCACTGGGGTAGCACTTTCCATTTCCTTCAAGAACTTTTCCCTTGCATTCACAACTTGGCTAACCTGTGTGAGAAATCTAGCTTTTAGCCTATCTCCACTTTTGACGTGTTTTCCTTATTAAGTTTAATCATTTGTATCTTCTGATTCACAGTGAGGGACGTGTGACTCTTCTTTTCCTTGAACACTTCAAGGCCATTGTAGGGTTATTGACTGGCCTAATTTCCATCTTGTGTCTTAGGGAATAGGGAAGCCTAACTAGGAGCAGAGAGATGGGGGATAGCTGGTTGGCAGAGCAAAGAACATACACATTTCTCAGCAAAGTTCATTGTCCTACGTTGGAGACATTGGTGGCACCCCAGTACAGTTTTACAATAGTAACATCAGAGGTCACTGATCACAGATCACTATGACATATGTAATAATAATGAAGAAGTTTGAAATACTGTGGGAATTAGCAGAATGTGGCACAGACCTGGAGTGAGCAAATGCTTTTGGAAAAACAGTGCTGATAGACTTGCTTGATGCCGGGTTGCAAACCTTCCAATTTGTTTAAAAAAATAAAAAAAAACCGGTATCTGAGAAGAGCAGTAACAAGAGGTATGTCTATCCATAAACTAGGTAGAATACTGAGAACTACTTTTGTAATCACTAGTTCATAGGGTTTATGTTATAGTTGTTTACATGTCTTACAGTTTTGTTTTTTTTTTTTTAATGTCATTCTCATAGATTGTGAACTCTTTGAAACTTTAGGGTTAGGTCTTATTTACCTGTCTGTGGTGGCTTAGCACAGTGCTTGGTAGAAGTACACGTAAACATTTGGTGAGTGAGTGCATAACATTTAAGAATAACCTCTGAATAATAAAAGGAATTTTAAGTGAGTTATTGGACAGTATTAGTACCTAGTATGTGTACATGTATTCACATATACATTTGTTCATATATATGTTTCTTTTATGTATATAGATGTTTGTGTATGTATAAAACAGTAACTTGACCAGAATATTTTATTAATTTTTAGATTAATTATTCCTAATCATGCCAGGTACAGAGGTTATGGTATTTAGCTTTGGAAGCAGGTTCAAGTCCTGAAATGGTAATTAAGTGATATTTTATATTAGACTAGTTTGGGGTCTAATGCTTTATTTCATATATTGATAATTATTTAGGATAGATTTTTAGTTACTACCTTTGTGGTTTAATGTCACTGTCCTTTTTTTTAATTTATTTTTTATTTTTTTACAGATTTTATTTATTTGAGAGAGAGGGCACAAGTGGTAGGGAGAAGCAGACTATTCAACTGAGCAGGAAGGTGGGTGCAGGGCTCACTCCCAGGACCCTGGGATCATGACTGGAGCTGAAGGCAGATGAAACCCCCCCCTTTTTTTTTTTTTTGGAAGATTTTATTTATTTATAACAGATAGTGAGAAAGGGAACACTAGCATGGGGGAGCTAGAGAGGGAGAAGCAGGCTCCCTGGTCTGGGGCTTGATCCCTGGATGCTGGGGTCATGACCCAAGCTGAGAGCAGACGCCCAACAGCTGAGCCACCCAGGTGCCCCATGTTATTGTCTTTAATGATTCATTTTTTAATTTCTGAAAGTTGAAAATCTTCGAAACTTGGAGGCTTCCAAAGTTGGTTTGGTGGCTTCCAAGCCTGGCTGGCTCTGTCAGAAGAGCATGCTACTCTTGATCTCTGGGTTGTGAATTTGAGCTCCAGGTTGGGTGTAGAGCTTACTAAAAACATAAATTAAAAAACCTAATAAAAAAAAAAAAGAGGGGTGCCTGGCTGGCTCAGTGGGTTAAGCCTCTGCCTTCAGCTCAAGTCATGACCCCAGGGTCCTGGGATTGAGCCCCACATCAGGCTCTCTGCTCCACGGGGAGCCTGCTTCACCCTCTCTCTCTCTCTGCCTGCCTCTCTGCCTACTTGTGATCTTGGTCTGTCAAATAAGTAAAATCTTTAAAAAAAAAAAATCCTCAAAACTGAAGTTTACAAAATACTTTGGCAAATTATTTTTCTTTCCTTAAATTTAAAACAAAACTAAATTATGTTAGTTGGTGGAATTTTAAAAAAAATATTACTTTTCTTTAAATTTCTTACTGAAGGGGTGCCTGGGTGGCTCAGTGGGTTAAAGCCTCTGCCTTCGGCTCAGGTCATGATCTCAGGGTCCTGGGATCGAGCCCCGCATCGGGCTCTCTGCTCTGCGAGGAGCCTGCTTCCCTCTTTCTCTGCCTGCCTCTCTGCCTACTTGTGATCTCTCTCTGTCAAATAAATACATATATAAAATCTTAAAAAAAAAAAAGAAATTTCTTACTGAATAACAATAGTGACAGCTTTGTACAAAGCACTAGTGTGGGAATAACAATGGAACCACAGAAATAGTGTTTGATTTAAAAAAAAAAAAGGAAACTTTGACTTCAAGGAGCTATACTGATTATATACAGTTAAAGTCTTCTAGTGACTTTGAAACTGGTTAATGAAAAAAGTTAAAGCTGGGGAGAAGAGATACAATGCATATCTTAAACATTTTTATTTCAACCTAAAACACGTAAGAGTCCATTTATCATTTAATTCTCATACCAGCCTTACGAAGTATGTGAGGGTTCATGTAATACTGGTACTAATTTTCTATAGATGATTGATGTATTAAGTGTTTAATAGAGAAGCCACTTGGGCCTGAATTTTTTTTTTTTCCTTTGGAATGGTTTTTAATTTTAGATTCAGTTTTTGTTACTGACTGTAACAAAACAGTGGGGTAATTACATTTTCTATTTCTTTGTGTCAGTTTAGAGAGGGCCTCTAAATCTTGGGGTGCAAGGGTGGCTCATTCGGGTAAGCATCTGCCTTTGGCTCAGGACATCTTGGGGTCCCTGGATTGAGCCCCGCTTTGGGCTCCCTGCTCAGTGGGGAGTCTGCTTCTCTCTGTGCCCCTCCTTCCTGCTCTGCTCTCTCTCTCAATGTCTCTTTCTCTCTCTCATGAATAAATAAACAGTTAAAAGGTTTTTTTCTAGATAACCAGCATTTGGTTTTGTTGCTTTTTCTCTAGTTTCCTCTTCAATTTTATTGATTTTTGCCTTGTTTTTATGGTTCCTTCTGCTTGTTTTGGGTTATAATAATGTTCTTTTTACAGTTCCTTATGGTAGAAGCTTAGATTACTAATTTGAGACCTTTTCTAATATAAGCATTTAGTGTTGTAAATTTCCCCTTAAGTACTGTTTTTTAAACTACATTCACAGGGGGTGCCTGGGTGGCTCAGTGGGTTAAAGCCTCTGCCTTCAGCTCGGGTCACGATCCCAGGGTCCTGGGATTGAGCCCCGCATGGGGCTCTCTGCTCGGCAGGGAGCCTGCTTCCTCCTCTCTCTCTGCCTGCCTCTCTGCCTACTTGTGATCTCTGTCAGATAAATAAATAAAATCTTAAAAAAAAAAAACTACATTTCACAGGTTACAATGTTTTTATTTTCTTGCAGTTCAAACCTTTAAAACCTTTTTTTTTTTCTTCCTGTTTGCAACTTCCTCTTTGACCGGTGGATTATGAAGAAGTGTTTTATTTTCAAGTGTTTGGAAATTTGTTGCTATCTTGTTAGCTGATTTCTAGTTTAGTTCCATATGGTTAAAGATCATACTTTGTGTGATTTCCATTCTGTTTTGTTAAGGTTTTTTGTATCCTGGGATATGGTATACATTCAAGTATGTTCCGTGTATTATACTGTGTTGGGTGGAGTGTTCTGTAACTATCACTGAGATATAGTTGGTGGTTTGGTTGTTTGTGCTGTTCATTTCTTGTATATCATTGCTGATATTCTACCAGTTTGATCAATTACTGGTGAAGGCATGGTTGAAGTCTCCAGCTGTAATTAGTGATTTATTTCTTCTTTCCTATTTGTCAGTTCTTGCTTCGTATTTTTTGAAGCTCTATTTGTTAGGTGCATTTACTGTTAGGATTGTTATATTTCCTTGGTGATTTCTCTCTATCTCTAAATAATTATAGCAGTATATAATACTCCTTTAATTATCCCTGGTTTTCCTTGCTCTGAAATCTAATTTGTCTAACATTAATATAGCTGCTTTAATTAACTTTAACTTTCTTTTTAAAAATTGATTTATAATTGACATAAAACATTGACATAAAATATATTTCAGGTATAAAAATGTAATGATTAGGTATTTGTGTATAGTGTGAAGTGATTGCCACGGTAAGACTAGTTAATATCCAACATCATACATAGTTAACAATATTTGTTTCTTGTGATAAGAACTTTTGGGGGCGCCTGAGTGACTCAGTCAGTTAAACGTCTGCCTTCAGCCCAGGTCATGATCCCAGGGTCCTAGGATTGAGCCCTGCACTGGGCTCCCTGCTCAGCTGGGGAGTCTGCTTCTCCCTCTCCTGCTCCCCCTTGTGCTTTCTCTCTCTCTCTCTCTCTGTCAAATAAATAAATATATATATATTTTTTAAAGATTGTATTTATTTATTTGACAGAGATTACAAGTAGGCAGAGAGGCAGGCAGAGGAGAGGGGGAAGCAGCTTCCCTGCTGGGCAGAGAGCCCAATATGGGCTTGATCAGGACCCTGAGATCATGACCTGAGCCGAAGGCAGAGGCTTTAACCCACTGAGCCGCCCAAGTGCCCCAGTAAATAAAATCTTAAAAAGTGTGTGTGTGATAAGAACTTTTAAGATCTACTCTCCCCAACTTTCAAATATGTGATACGGTATGATTAACTAATTTGTACATTTATATCCCTGGACTTATTTTATAACTGGAAGCTTGTACTGAATTGAGTGGAAGGGGGGAAATAAAAACTTTTAACTTTGTTCTGATGAGTGTGTGATAGATCTTTTTCATCCTTTTACTTTTTAAAAAAAAATTTGAGAGCGTGCATGTGCATGTCAGTAGGGAGAGGGTCAGAGGAAGAGGAACAAGCAGACTCCCCACTGAGCAGGGAGCCTCACTCTGGTCTCCATCCCAGGACCCTGGGCTCATGACCTGAGCCAAAAGCAGATGCTTAACCGGAAGCAGATGCTTAACTGATTGAGCCACCCAAGCACCCAAACTTATTTATTTATTTATATTTATTTGAGACAGAGTGAGCATAAGCAGGGTGGAGGAGAGTCAGAGGGAGAAGCAGGCTCTCTGCTGAGCAGGGAGCCCAACATGGGGCTCAGTCCCAGGACCCTGAGATCATAAGCTGAAGGCAGCCACATAACTGACTTAGCCATCCAGGCACCCCTTAAGATTTTATTTATTTGGGGGCGTGGATTGTGTGAATGGTGGGAGGAACACAGGGAGAGGGACAAGCAGATTCTGTGTTGAGTGTGGAGCCCAGTGGGGGGCTTGATCTCACGACCCTGAGCTCATGATCTGAGCCAACATCAAGAGTTGGTTGTTTAACACACTGAGCCACCCAGGCATCCCTCATCCTTTTATCTTTAACATACTCATTTTATCATATCAAAGTGAGTTTCTTGTTGATAGTATATGGGGTGGACCATTTTTGGGGCAGTTTCTGTACTTAGGGATTACAGTAGGTGTACTTTCACGCTGTACTTAGAGTCAGTAGTTTACCACTTCTGTGGAATATGGAAACATCATATAGATCACTTTACCCTGCCCCCTTTATCCCATTATGTTATGTTTATCTTACGTGTTTAGATACATTGAAAATTCCATTTGACAGTGTTACTAGCTTTGCTTTTAACTATAAAAAATGACATCCTAAGACACTCCAGAGTCATCTGTTATATTTCCCAGATATTTTTTTAAATCTTTTAAAAAAAAATATTTATTTGTCAGAGAGAGAGAGCACAAGCAGGCAGAGTGGCAGGCAGAGTGATTCGGGACTCCATCCCAGGATCCTGGGATCATGACCTGAGCCAAAGGCAGCTGCTTAACCAATTGAGCCACCCAGGTGTCCCTCCCAGATATTTATATCTGTAATGTAAGTTATAGATATTTTCAGTTTCTTTCTTTCTTTTAATATTCCAGATTTCCTTGTGGTGTCACTTCTTTCTGCCTGAAAAACTTCTTTTTTTTTTTTTTTTTTTTAAGATTTTATTTATTTATTTGACAGACAGAGATCACAAGTAGGCAGAGAGGCAGGCAGAGAAAGAGAGAGGGGGAAGCAGGCTCCCTGCTGAGCAGAAAGCCCGATGTGGGGCTCGATCCCAGGATCCTGGGATCATGACCTGAGCCGAAGGCAGAGGCTTTAACTGAGCCACCCAGGCGCCCTGCCTGAAAAACTTCTTAAGAGCAGGTTTGTTGGTGACAAATTCTTCTTTAGTTTTCCTGCATCTGAGAATGACTTTATTTCACCTTCATTTCTCAAGGGCATTTTTCAGTGGATAAATTCGTGCTTAACAGTTCTTTCAGCAATTTAGAACTACTTTTACACTTCTCTTTGGTCTCTATGATTTCAGATGTGAAATTTATAGTCATTTGAATAGGTCATCTATAAGTAATGCATTTTTCTCTGGCTGCTTTCAGTATTTTACAAATTTAGTTTTCAGCAGTTTGATGATGATGAATCTGGGCATATATTTCTTTTGGTTTATTCTGTTAGGAATTCTCTAAGCTTTTTCAGTCTATAGATTTATGCCATTTGCTAAATTTGGGAAGTTTTCAGCATATAATTTTCTTTTTTTTTTTTAGGATTAATTTTTTAGTGAGCCTGTGTGCAAGTGGTGGCGGAGGGGGGGGTGAGAGGCAGAGGGAGAGGGAGAATCTCAAGTAGACTCCCAGCTGAGTGTGGAGCCCGGTTCCCTGAGATCCTGACCTGAGCCAAAATCAAGAGTTGGATGCTTAACTGACAGCCGGCCGCCCAGGTGCCCCTCAGCCTATCGTTCTTCACGATTTTTTGGTACCACTTCTGGAACTCTTGAGGACATAAGTATTAGATCTTTTGCTATTGCCCTATAGACCTCTGGGACGTTTTTCACTTGGAAATGGTTTTTTTTTTTTTTTTTTTTTTTTTTTTTAAGATTTTATTTATTTATTTGACAGAGAGAAATCACAAGTAAGCAGAGAGGCAGGCAGAGAGAGAGGAGGAAGCAGGCTCCCCGCCGAGCAGAAAGCCCAATGCGGGGCTCGAACCCAGGACCCAGGATCATGACCTGAGCCGAAGGCAGCGGCCCAACCCACTGAGCCACCCAGGCGCCCCGGAAATGTTTTTAAATCTCTTTTTCAAATTGGATAGTTTTTTTTTTTTTTTTAAAGATTTTATTTATTTATTTGACAGAGAGAGAGCTCACAAGTAGACAAAGAGGCAGGCAGAGAGAGAGGAGGGGAAGCAGGCTCCCTGCTGAGCAGAGAGCCCGACGTGGGGCTCGATCCCAGGACCCTGGGATCATGACCTGAGCCGAAGGCAGAGGCTTTAACCCACTGAGCCACCCAGGCGCCCCCAAATTGGATAGTTTTTATTGATTTATGTTCAAGTGCCCTGGCTCTTTCCTCTGTCATTTCCAGCCTGCTGTTGAGCCCATCAGTGAGTTTCTTACCTTGGTTATTGTTTGTTTTTCAATTCTAAAGTTTCCGTTTGTTTCCTCTTTATATCATTTTCTTTTTTTTTTAAAAAGATTTTATTTATTTATTTCACAGCCAGAGATCACAAGTAGGCAGAGAGGCAGGCAGAGAGAGAGGAAGGGAAGCAGGTTCTCCACTGAGGAGAGACCCCCGATGTGGGGCTTAATCCCAGGACCCTGGGATCATGACCCAAGCTGAAGGCATAGGTTTTAACCCACTGAGCCACCCAGGCGCCCTCCTCTTTGTATCTTTTGTTTCTTTTTCTTTTCTTTTCTTTTTTTTTTTAAAGATTTATTTGCAAGAGTGAGACTGTGGGTGGGGGAGGGGTTGAGGGAGAGAACCCTCAAGCATACACCCTACGGAGCCTGGAGCCTGACTAGAGGCTCGATCTCCTGACCCTGGGGATCCTGACCTCAGCCGAAACCAAGAGTTGGACACTTAGCTGAATGAGCCATCCAGGCACTCTCTTGCTTCTGTTTAAGGACTGCTCATGTTGCTCTAAGTATAGCTAGTTCATTAATTCTCCCTGCGGCATAGTAGTTTGCTGTATGCACCTGTCATATTTTATTTGTCCTCTTGTAATGGACACATAATGTTCTGCCACCTTCTTACTACTATAGGATCCTTATACATGTGTCTTCATGGCTCTCTGTACAAATTTCTTTGAGGGTTTATGTTCAGGAATGGGATTGTGAGATCCTAAGGTATATGTGTACATTACCTTACATATTAAGACATACATTTTAGGAGCGCCTGGGTGGCTCAGTGGGTTGAGCCTCTGCCTTCAGCTCGGGTCATAGTCTCGGGGTCCTGGGATTGGGCCCTGCATCGGGCTCTCTGCTCGGCAGAGAGCCTACTTCCCCCTCTCCCTCTGCCTGCCTCTGCCTACTTGTGATCTCTCTCTGTCAAATAAATAAGTAAAATCTTAAAAAAAAAGACATACATATTATTGAGTACTGTTAGACTGATAGAGTATTACTCACCCTTGCAAAGGAAGGAAATCCTGTCATGCTACAAAATGGACTCAGACTTTACTATTATATATGTGTCAGAGTACATAAACAAAAATAAACAGCATGTTTTCTTTAGCCATTCATCTGTCAGTGAACATTTGGGTTACTTTCACCTCTTGGCTGTAATAAATAATGCTGCTAGGAACATGGGTGTGCAGATACCTCTTTGAAATACTATTTTCAGTTCTTTTGGATATATACCCAGAAGCGGGATTGCTGGATCATATGGTAGTTCTATTTTCAGTTTAAGGAACTACCATACTGTTTTTCCATAGTGGTACTCCATTTTATAGTCTCACCGATAGTGGTACACAGGGTCTCAAGTTTTTTTCCATCTCCTTTCCAACACTTTTTTTTTTAAAGATTTTATTTATTCGACAGAGCACAGGCAGAGGGAGCTACAGAGGGAGAGGGAGAAGCAGGTTTCCTACTGAGCCGGGTGCCAGATGTGGAATTTGTTTAATCCCAGGACCCTGGGATCATGACCTGAGCCAAAGACAATGGCTTAACCGACTGAGCCACTGAAGCACCCTTACCTTTTTTTAAAAAAGATGCACACGAGGGGTGGGGGGGGATACAGGGAGAGGGGGAGCAGACTTCTTGCTGAGTGTGCAGCCTCACACAGGGGTCTGTCTTATGACCCCGAGATCATGACCCCAGCTGAAACAAAGAGTTGGTTGCTCAACTGACTGAGCCATCTGGGTGCACCCACAGTTTTCCTTTTTTAGGCAACTCATTT
Source organism: Lutra lutra (assembly GCF_902655055.1). NCBI lineage: Eukaryota > Metazoa > Chordata > Mammalia > Carnivora > Mustelidae > Lutra > Lutra lutra. Next base: position 13,937,644 of record NC_062294.1, read on the forward strand.
AACTTCAGTTTTCTACTCTGGTTAGCTGAAATCTTAACTGCAATATAAATCTGGGGTTGCTTTGGTAGAGATCTAGGTTCCTGTGTGTGTGTGTGTGTGTGTGTGTGTGTAGTCATTATGCTTAATACCACCTTCTCCAGAGCCACATAGCATCCTTCCTCTGATACATGTCCCTAGAGGCTCACTCTTGTACACTATGTCTATAGGCCCCTTTGCTTTCTGTCTTCCAGTTGGGGGTAAATGGGAGGTACCAGGAGACCAGAGGGCAGGAGGAATGAGGGCTAGGTATTTATTTCCCTTTTCCTTTCCTGCCAGATTGCTGCAAATTGTCTGCATGCCTCTACCAATGACCTTGATTCCTGTCTGGAGATCCTCTTCATATAGCTACTCCTGGGAGGTTTCAGTTCTTCATCTTGCCTTTTCAGGCCTGGATGTGTGGTTCTGGGGCAGTACGCTGTCCTTTCTTGGTTTCTCTAAACCTTACCCACACCTTTGTACATAGTCTGTTCTTCTCCGATTACCCAGGTTGGGGATGCTAATCTGTTTTCAGCTTGAACTCTGATCGTTAGAGTCCCTGAATAGGTCCTGCGATTTTATTTACTGCTTAAGATTTGAACAAAAAAATGTTATTACTGAATGATAAAATTAGTAATTTAGATTTATTTTTATGTGCCTTCCACAGGTTTACAGTAGCTTTTGGAGTTTCTCTTCCTCATACATCCCCAGCTAAAAGATTGCGTGAAATATAAACAACTTTGCCACACCTCAGTATTTTCAATTTCTGTCACAGAATTGGGTTTCTATTTACAGCATAAAACACTTGTTAAGCGCCTCTTTCAGAGAATTTTAGCACTTTTCTTCTTCAGAGTCCCATTTTCTTATGCCTTCGAATTTTTTTTTCCCCAGGCTGTTTAAGTGTGGTTCAAAACGAGCATTTGTAGACACTAACCATCTTAGGCAAATATGTGAAATAAAAATGTCTTTACACCCTCCAGCATTTCATGATGCTAAAACCACTCCTTTGTTACCTAACATGTGTCTTTCAGTGTCTGGCTCACTTTAGGTACCTATTCGGATGAATTAACTTTTTTGGTAAACTTAATTTCCCTAAATTTCCCTAAATATCTATTAATGTATTAATCAGCTTTGCTCTTTTTCTGTTTATGTCCTCATTAACTTTTGCTTTTTTTTTTGAAATAAGTTGGGGTGCCTGGGTGGCTCAATCAGTTAAGCATCTGCTTCCGGTTAAGCATCTGCTTTTGGCTCAGGTCATGAGCCCAGGGTCCTGGGATGGAGACCAGAGTGAGGCTCCCTGCTCAGTGGGGAGTCTGCTTGTTCCTCTTCCTCTGACCCTCTCCCTACCGACATGCACATGCATGCTCTCAAATTTTTTTTTTAAAAAGTAAAAGGATGAAAAAGATCTATCACACACTCATCAGAACAAAGTTAAAAGTTTTTATTTCCCCCCCTCCACTCAATTCAGTACAAGCTTCCAGTTATAAAATAAGTCCAGGGATATAAATGTACAAATTAGTTAATCATACCGTATCACATATTTGAAAGTTGCTTTGAGTTTATTTATTTATTTATTTAATTTTAAAAAGATTTTATTTATTTAATTGACAGAGATCACAAGTAAGCAGAGAGGCAGGCAGAGAGAGGAAGGGAAGCAGGCTCCCTGCTGAGCAGAGAGCCTGATGCGGGGCTCAATCCCAGAACCCTGGGACCACAACCTGAGCCGAAGGCAGCAGCTTTAACCCACTGAGCCACCCAGGCGCCCCTTGAGTTTATTTTATTTTATTAAAGATTTATTTGTCAGAGAGAGAAGCAGGCATCCCGCTGAAGAAGGAGCCCAATGTGGGACTCGATCCCAGGACCCTAGGATCATGACCTGAGCTGAAGGCGGCTGCTTAACTGACTGAGCCACCCAGGTGGTTCTTTCTTTATTTATCTATTTTTGAGATTTTATTTATTTGTCAGAGCAAGAACACAAGCAGGGGTAGTAGCAGGCAGAGGGAGAAGCAGGCTCCCTGCTGAGCAAGGAGTTTGATGCGGGGCTCAATGCCAGCACCCTGGGAACATGACCTAAGCTCAAGGCGGATGCTTAACGTACTGAGCCACCCACGCATCCCTTCTTATTCCTGACAGAACTCTCCCTTTTGCCCTTTTTCCCCTTCACTATAGTTTTTTAAAGGACTCCCCACCCCCCCCCCTTCCCTTCTAACATTCTTCTCCCCTTTCCAAGACTGCATTTGTGCATTTCAAATGCACTTTAATGTTCCTTCTTAGGAGTCTAGGCATTTGGATGCTTGCTTCTTACTGATAGAGGACTTTCGGGTTTCTGGTTATGGTTTTACATCCATATTAGACCTGCTGCTAGTTTTTCTCTTTTGTCCTCCACAAACTTCCTTGCCTATTTTGCTTTCTGCTAAGGCATGTGGTTGATGCTTTGTGCATAGGAGAGTGCCTGATAGGAATTGTTAGTTTGTTCTTGTGTTTGTTTAGTGATACCTACTATTGCGTTCATCTTAAAGGTAAGGAAAATGATGCTCAGAGTAGTTAAATGGCATACGCAAAGGCTGTTAAGAACAGAAGTGAGCATTGAAAATCAAGCCTCTGTTAACCTTTGCTGCGTTGCTGGTCTACAGAGTCCTCTTCACACTTCAAGCCTAGTGCACATCCTTTTTCTTGGAAGCTTCCCAGAGCTCCATGGCAGAATGGATATTCTCCATAGCTCTCGCCTTGCACTGGCCCTCGGTGGAAGAGCATCTGAGTTAGGGATATCAAGACCATGTTTACATTTTTAATCACAGTTGTAATATTTTTGGTAAGTGGTCACCCTGTGGGTAATATTGGATATGAGCTTTGAACCCAAATCTTGCCCTTACTCATCTGTGGTGAGACAGATGAGCTGATGGATATGAAGGGCAGGGCCTGCCACCCAGTGAGATTTCTCCTCTGTGCTCCTTTTCTTGTGTTAGCTCTTTATCATAGGCTCGCACACAGTGTGCATGTACTCTCTTTTAAATGTTTGTTTGTCAGAGGAGATCGTCATAAATTACTGGACAATTGTAAGCACTCTTTTGGTGCTGAGTAATGCACCATACTTATTTTTTTCTTTGTCGTTTCTGACATCCTCTGCCCCCCTATCTCTGGCAACGACCAGTCTGTTCTCTGTATCTGTGAGCTTGTGGGTGGTGTTTTTTGTTTGTTTTTTTTTTTCCACATTCTACATATTCCACTTATGATAAGGTGATCTTGATTAGTGTTTTCTGGTAAGTTAATACTTTGTTTTTCTAAGGAGACAAAGTAATTTATATTATTACTTGTCTTTTGATAGAAATTCTAAATTATAGGCTTTCTGAGGTGGGTTTTGTTCTTAATATTAGCTCTACTGTTAGTCTTAACTTACTGGGTTTGAAAAGAGTTTACATATAGTGATAATTAAATCTTTTTTCTGCCTTTGTTTATATGTGTATTTGCATTTTTTTTTAAGATTTTATTTATTTGACAGAGAAAGATCACAAGTAGTCAGAGAGGCAGGCAGAGAGAGAGAAGCAGCCTTCCCGCTGAGCAAAGAGCCCAGTGCAGGGCTCCATCCCAGGATCCTGAGATCATGACCCAAGCCAAAGGCAACAGCTTAACCCACTGAGCTACCCAGGTGCCCCGTATATTTGCATTTTTAAACTCAAAATTTGGGGTCATACTTCATATATGTAGTCCTGCCTTTTAATATATTTTCTCATCAGTAACTACATTTTAAAAATTTTAGTGGCTATATAAAATTCCATCACAAATATACTATAGTTTAATAAGCAATATTTATTCATTATTCTAATTTTTTGGTCTTAAAAATGTGCTGATAAATATTTTTATATAAAAGTCTGAATGAACCTCTATTTCTTTTTTATTTATCTATTTATTTATTTGACAGAGGCGGGGGGGATCACGAGTAGGCAGAGAGGCAGGCTGAGAGAGAGAGGGAGAAGCAGGCTCCCTGCCAAGCAGAGAGCCCGATGCGGAGCTCGATCCCAGGACCCTGAGATCAAGACCTGAGCTGAAGGCAGAGGCTTAACCCACTGAGCCACCCAGGCACCCCGAACCTCTTTCTTTAGGCTAAATTACTAGGAGTAGAATTAATAAGTCAAAATGTATGTTTTTAAGCCTCTTAAAAATATTTTTGTTTTGTTCTCCTGTATATTGATGGATCACACAATTGATGCTTAGAGATTAGTTAAGAACCACACAGAAATCTTGACATTTTTTTGTCATACCTGTTACTCTACCAGACCCTAGATATTGTTATCTTTTATCTTTGAAACAGTATCCAAGTAGGTGGCCAAAGAGGTCAAACTTATAATAAGCTCCAGAGCACCACTTAATTACTTGTTTACTATTTTGTAGTTACTGAGGTGATAGTTTTCTCGGACTAGACTGTGAACTCCATGAGGGCAATAACCATGTCTCTTTTTTCAGTGCCATTGTGTCTCTGTCTCAGTCACAGTACCATAGACATTCAATGAATATTTGTTGAAAGGGATTAAACAATGTGTATTACTAAAATTTTTGTACTAAAGTGCTGTAGGAGTTTATGATTAAGATTGTTTACTTGGGGGCGCCTGGGTGGCTCAGTGGGTTAAGCCGCTGCCTTCGGCTCAGGTCATGATCTCAGGGTCCTGGGATCGAGGCCCGCTTCGGGCTCTCTGCTCAGCGGGGAGCCTGCTTCCCTCTCTCTCTCTCTCTGCCTGCCTCTCCGTCTGCTTGTGATCTCTCTCTGTCAAATAAATAAATAAAATCTTAAAGAAAAAAAAAAAGATTGTTTACTTGGGTTTTGGATTTAGATGCACTTAGATTTTTTTCTTCATTATACCACTCAGTTGCTGGTTGATCATGGACCCAATGCCCCATATAGCAAATGGTAGTCCTAGTTACTGTTTTTCTGGCTTTCTGTCTCCCATCCATCTCTGGTTATGGAGGCCTTGAAAATAAGGATACTGTCTGGATCTAGTTAACACTAGAACCTACCACAGCACCTGTTCTCTTATAAATAATTGTCAAATTGAAGTTTTGAATTTGATTATGAGAGATGTTACGGCATAAACTGTAATTAATGCCATTCTTCAGCTCTACTGAACTTGTGTTCCTCTGAAAGTTTCTTGTTCTCTCTGGTACCTCTGCCTGAGGTAATCACATCCTCTTTTTACCTTACAAATAATTTATCCTTTAGGACCCAACTTAGACTTTAGTTCTCCTGGAAAGCATTCTGTCATGTCTCTGAGATTGGGTGTCTTTCTTAATCTTGGCCCTACTGACGTTTGGGCTGGATAATTTTTTTGTTGTGGGGTTCTGTCCTGTGCATTGTAGAATGTTTAGCAGCATTCGTGGCATCTACCCACCAGATGCCAGTAGCATCCCTTCCAGTCATTACAACCCAGGATGTCTCCAGTCATTGCCAGATGTCCCATGTGGGGCACAAAGTCACTTTCAGTTGAAAACAACTCTAAAATTATACCTCTTACCAAATAGTATTATAGTTGTCAGATTTTCTTAGCTGTTTTTGTCCATAGAATAAATTCCTATGAGGGGAAGGACTGTACCCCCCCCCTTTCATTTTCTTAAATCTTCAGCATTTAGCTATTGTCTGATGTAGAAATATTTGGTAAATATTTGTTGAGTGGATTGAACATAATTCAGAGTGGATTGAACATAATTCAGTTATGGATCCTAGATATTTCATGATATACAAGCCCACTGTAAACTGAGACTTAGGTTAATTATTTAATGTATAAAGGCTTCTGGAGGCAATTTTACAAAAGGAGAATACATCTGATATTTCTTTTTAGTGGTTCTTGCACAAGTGGACAAATATCCCTAGTGTTTTTCCTTACATTGAATATTTTTTTTGGTTTGTCTGTTTATCGGTTAGTTTGTTAGACCTAACTTTTGTTTGGATGTTATATGTTTTGAAGTTCAAGTCCAGGATTCATTGAGAGGCGTAGAATTTGTGCTGTCTCAGTATGGCATGAACAATGGTGTACCCTCTTGTGGGTGGAGAGGAGTGGTTTTGTTGACTATAAGTTTGCTGTTTGTTCAGAGTTTTGGTAAATAGCCTCTTGTTAAATTTTATAGAGCAGTTTTTTTTTTCTTGGACTTCTCATTCCTTTGTATATTTCTTTGTATGTCAGTAAATACTAATATTTTTGTGATCTTGGGCACTAGCTTGAATTAGTAGAAGGACTTGAGGAAGTAGTGGGAGAATATTTTTGAATTTGGTTCTGAATTTGATAATCTTTCCTCATCACTGCCTTGATGAGATTTTTGGGAGAAATAAGAAGCTGTTCCTGCTGCTGCTTTATTTTTTTATCAACCCACTTCTACACCGATACATAGATATTCATTTTATCCATTACTGAGTTCTTTTAGCTCTGCCTTACCTTCTCCCAGTTAGTTCGCCACACAACCAAAATGATCTTTAAGTACTGTGAATCAGAGGCGCCTGGGTGGTTCAGTGGGTTAAGCCTCTGCCTTCAGCTCACGTCATGGTCTCAGGGTCCTGGGATCAAGCCCTGCTCTGCTCAACGGGAAGCCTGCTTCTCCCCTTTCTCTGCCTGCCTCTCTGCCTACTTGTGACCTCTCTCTCTCTCAGATAAAGAAATAAAGTCTTAAAAAAAAAAAAAAAACAGCTGTGAATCAGATCATGTTGTTTTGCCTGTATTAGGAAACCATTCTAATTTATAGTGTCAGCTAATCCACCCTGTAACTGGAATAATTTCAACTTAAAAGTAGTAACTGTGCATTCTCTTTTTCCAGGAGGAACAGCACAGCATGCTGGGCTCTGGATTTAAAGCTGAGCGTTTACGAGTCAATTTGAGATTAGTCATAAACCGTCTTAAACTGTTGGAGAAAAAAAAAAGTGAGTAATGCATGATTGCCTTATATTTTATTTCCCAAAATATGTCACTGAGTTTCTGGCTCTGTCAGGCTCTGTCAGGCTAGTACTGTGAAGTCTTATGGATTCCATATCCTTTAAGCTTTAGATATATTATGGCTGCTCTTTGTGACAAGTAAGATTGAATCACTCCGTTGCAGGGAATAGGTAACATGACTCCTGAGGTAGAAATTTCTGGCTGCAACAGCAATATTCTCATCTAGACAAAGGAGCAAATTCTAGAGCTTAGGTGAGTTGGGACCAGATTTGCTAAGAGAGAAGTGAGCTAGGATGTACTAGAAACACCCACTTTGCTCTTGGGGTGGAAGTCTCCTGCAGACCAGGGCCCAGTGTACTGCTGTTATGTGACTGGATGGGATTTGTGCCTTAGCGGAACTGGCCCAGAAAGCAAGGAAAGAGATTGCTGACTATCTGGCTGCTGGGAAAGATGAACGAGCTCGGATTCGAGTGGAGCACATTATCCGAGAAGACTACCTTGTGGAGGCCATGGAGATTCTGGAGCTGTATTGTGATCTGCTACTGGCTCGGTTTGGCCTCATCCAATCTATGAAGTAAGATATTTTCTCGCTCTTTTTTTCCTAAATCTTAATTTAGGTATGATTTATAGAAAAAACTGTTCATTTGTGTACAATTTGATGAGTTTGAACATATGCATATACCTGTGTACCATCACCACAATCAAGGCAGTAAACATTTACCTCCAAGTTTCCTTGTGTCCCCCTGCCTCACACTCTTTTGTGTATAAGAACTTGTGTGTAAGAACACACAACATCAGATCTCTCCCCTCTTAACATTTTTAAAAAATGTGTATGTTTATTTTAGAGAGAATGAGCATGCATGCACCAGCGGTGGGTGGGGGGGTGGGGAGATGGGTAGAGGAGCAGAGGGAGAGAATCCCAAGCACACTCCCTGCTGATCGCGGAGCGTGAAAGGGGCCTTGATCTCAAGACTGTGAGATCATGACCAGAGCTGAAACCAGGTGCCTAACACTCAACCAGCTGAGCCACCCAGGCGCTCCTCTGCTCTTGTCACGTTTTTAAGTGCTTAGTATAGTATTGGTAACTATATGCACAGTGTTGTTCAGTAGGTCTCTAGAACTTAACCTTGTATAACTGTAATGAAATGAAGTAAGATATTTTGAAGACCTAGATCAAATCATCTTTTTGAGAAAGGGAATTTGAGAAAGGAGTAATACTGGTCTCCTGCTGTATGTGGGGGAATAGCACTAGGGGACTACTTCACATACCTGAGTACCTTTTTCCTAATACTTTTACTGGAAGGCCTGATCTCCATGTAGACAACTGAAAAGAAAATAAGGACTCTAAAATCAAAAGGTCTAAGTTTGAGTCTTGGGTCTACCATTTCCTGGCTTTGTGACCCTGGGCTTGTCAGTTAATTTCCCCAGAAGTAATAGGATGATGAATAAGAAGCCCTAGAATTATTTGTGAGAGTCCAGTGAGGTTCATGAAAGAACTTTAGAGGCTATCAAGCATATGATACAAATTCTAGGATTTTTTGGTTTGTATTAAAGAATTTTTATTTTTTTTAAAGATTTTTACTTAGATGTACCTAGGTGGCTCAGTTGGTTAAATATCTGCGTTTGGCTCAGGTCATGATCCTCGGGTTCTGGGATTGAGTCCCATATTGGACTCCCTGCTCAGCCTCTGCCCCCGCCCCCCAGCTTCTGCTCTCTCTGGCTTACTCTTGCAAATAAATAAAATCTTAAGAAAAAAATTTTTGTTTTTTTTTTTATTGATTTGAGCGAGAATGAGAGCGAGTGAGCACAAGCAGGGGAGGAGCAGAGGGGGAGGGAGAAGCAAACTCCTCACTGAGCAGGGAGCCTGATAACAGAGCTCGAGCCTGGGTGCCCCTGTTTCAAAGAATATTGTATTTTATTAATTTTGAATATTGTATTAATTTTTTTCCTTAACCAGGGAACTAGATTCTGGTCTGGCTGAATCCGTGTCTACGCTGATATGGGCTGCTCCTCGGCTCCAGTCAGAAGTGGCTGAGTTGAAAATAGTGAGTACAGTGAGTTTCAGTGATGTCTGTAGTTTGTTGTATTTTTAGGTTGGTTAATATAAATCACTTCTGCTGCTTTGACCAGATTATTTTGTACCTTTTACATGCTGTCTTTGAAATGGGCTTTATGAATTTGCCTCTGCCTCCTTTTCAGGACTTATATAATGGAATAGAACAGTGTTTTGAGACTTGAATAATTTCTTTTAAGGAGCAAATTTTCGTGTATCTCCAGTTTTGTTTTATTTCTAGTGTAATGTTACTTAAATATATTCAAATAGAAAAGTTCTTAACTCTAAACCAATAAAGCTAGAAAGATGTTTTGCTTCATTCATTAATTCCACAGATATTCTTTGGGTGTATGTTACAAGTTAGGTGGAACCTGAGGGTACAGTAGTAAAATATGATACCAACCCCACTCTTGTAGCTTTAAAATCTAGCAAAAGAGATAGACGTTAAAAACTTCCCCATTACAACATGGGTATGGCACTGACTGCCAGGATATAAATTCAGTTTATTTGTTCTCTCCTATTTTTTCATTTTTGCCTTTTTTGTTTTATTCTATAGATTGTTTCAGTCTTATCTCCTGACCTATCTTTTGAGATCTTTTTAAAAATTCTCTCAATATATACTTAATAGTCTGTTGCTTTTGTTTCATATAGCTATAATGTCTTTTAACTGAGAATATATTTTTTAAAGATTTTATTTATTTATTTGACAGAGATCACAAGTAGGCGGTGGTGGGGGCGTGAAGCAGGCTCCCTGCTGAGCAGAGAGCCTGATGTGGGCCTCAATCCCAGGACCCTGGGATCATGACCTGAGCCAAAGGCAGAGTCTTAACCCCCTGAGCCACCCAGGTGCCCGAGAATATTAGTTTCTTAATAACTTTTCTTGTGCCTGTAATGATTGTTTCCTTCTGTTCCTTTGTTTTAGATTATTTTGTCATAGAGGCTTTTCACGAAGTTTGGTAACCCTTGGTTGTTGGTTTATATTTAAAAGTGAGGCATTTATAAAGCAGCTTGGAACCTCTTGTGTGCCTGGGTGGGGCTTATTGCCAGATGCTTTCACTGTTGAATGATGTAAGCCCTTTCTTAAGGGAACTCCAGAGTATCAGGAACTAGTTTTTTTTCCCTTGGTCTGGTCATTTCCTTATACCCTTTACCTCAAGGGTATAAGCTGGCTGCCAGAATTTCTGAGCACCAGAGGAGAAGGAAGGCAAGGGTCTCATTCTTCTCTTGTAGAAGATTTACACTTAATTTTTCTGTTGTCAGTAAGTGTCTCTGCTCTCTGCTTGGAGCAGAGAGTGCCCGGCTTGGAGTTCAGAATCCCTTTAGTCTAACCTCCCCAGAGAGTAAGCCTCCTGTATTCTGATCTGGTAGGGCTGGTAACTGTTGAGTTCTGAGTAGAGGCAACTGTTGCTGCTTTTACTTTTCTTTGTAAAGTAAGCTCTGCGCTCAATGTGGGGCTTGAATTCATGATCCTGAGATCAAGAGTCCTGTGCTCTACCGACTGAGCCAGCGAGGTGCCCCAGAGGCAGCTGCTTCTTATACAGACTTTTAACCTCAGTCTCTTTTTAAAAAATTTTTATTTAAGTAATCTCTGTACCGAACATGGGGCTTGAACTCCTGACCCTAGATCAAGAGTTGCTTGCTCCTCCAGCTGAGCCAGCCAGGCATCCCAACCTCAGTTTCTTTGTAATCTCTCCTGTATTCTTCCTGTGTATTAAAATTTATTCAGGATGAAACAGATTTACATAATTTTAAAAAGATGAACTCCTAAGAGTACTAGAAAAAAACTTGCAGATTTTAAAAAATGATCTCCCACTGAGCCATCCAGGCACCCCCAAAAACTTACTCTAAAGACAAATGACAAACTTAAATCGAAAGTACCAGGTCCACATACTAAACAATGGATGCCTCCTCACTGAGCTCTGAGGTGTTGGGACCACTCCAGTGCCCGGCTTCTCATGCCTGGGCTGTTACAGTTTTTTTGAATCTTCTTCCTCCACCTCTTTTGGTTTTCTTTAGGTTATTCAGCATTCCATCAAACAGCTTAGGATTCTGTTCAGATCACAGATCTGATCCTGTCTCTCTACCCGTTGCTTTAAAGCCCTTTAGTAGCTGCTATTCTTGTGATAGGAACAGTTCCTAACATGGCTCTCCATTATGTGGTCCTCTTGTCCTGTTGTGCCTTTCTTTCTTCATTTCCTATCACACTCCTCCCTGGGACTCAACAATGACTCTAATTCAGCTTGAGGATTGACCCTGTTTTTCCACCAGAGGCCTTTGCACATGCTGTTTTCTTCTCCTAGAATGTTCGTCTTCCCTCCCTCTTAACTCCTACTCATCCTTTACATCTCAGCGGAGCATCCCTTTCTTCAGGAAGCCTTACCTGACTACTTTTTTTCCTTTTTTAAAGATATTATTTATTTGAGAGCAAGCAAGCACACAAGTAGGGGGAGGGGTAGGAGAGGAAGGGACAAGATCTTGAACAGACTCCGTGCTGAGCAAGGAGCCCAGTGCGGGGTTTGATCCCACAAACCTGAGAACTGAAACCAAGAATTGGACGGTTAACCGACTGAGCTACGCAGGCGCCTCCTTACATGACTTTTTTGATCAAATCTAGTTTTGCTGTTCTAAGTTATTGACAGTGTGGTGTACTTTCCCTTGGTGACACTTACTATGGCTGCATTTTTTTGTTTTATTTTTTTAATATTTATTTATTTGACAGATCACAAGTAGGCAGAGAGGCAGGCAGAGAGAGAGGGGGAAGCAGGCTCCCTGCTGAACAGAGAGCCCGACCTGAGGCTCGATCCCAGGACCCTGAGATAATGACCCGAGCTGAAGGCAGAGGCTTAACCCACTGAGCCACCCAGGCGCCACACTGCATTTGTATCTTTCTGTGATAAATGACTGCTTTCCTCAGAGATTATAAGACTGTAAGAGTATGAACAGTGTCTTTTTTAATTGTATTATAGCATTTATCATAATGTTTTATGATAGAATATGGCACATAGTTACAGCTCAGTGGATGGGTAGATAAACAAATATGAATTAATACGTATCCCTAAAGTTTTACAGGCCCCGGTTTTTTTGAAATCCTGTAATAGAAGCATGGTTACTGTTGATAGGTAAGCTTGAAGCAGTCTGTAAGAATGGTTTGCACCAATCGTTTACTGTTCTTTTCTCTCTGTAGGTTGCTGATCAGCTCTGTGCCAAGTATAGCAAGGAATATGGCAAGTTATGTAGGACCAACCAGATTGGAACTGTGAATGACAGGGTAATGAACGTACTTGTTAAACAAGATGGAGTAGGCAGGGTGTGGGCATGTTCTCTTGCACTGATTGTAGTGGGTCTTACTGTATGGCTGAGTTAGTCTAGGGCTGCATATTTATAGTGAGGGTGAGAAGGCTCTCAGGCTGGTAGTGCAGTCAACTCCTTACCTCTTCCCTCGAATTCTGATTGTGATGCCCCCAGTTCTTTGTGCCCTGTGTGATTTGTGGAGGTTGAAGTGAGGTGATGAAGAATGGATGAATTCAGATGTGGAAGGCGGCATTATCAGTCTTACCAACACCTGTGTCATGTGTAACCAGAGACCATGAGAAGGGCATGGGTTTGTAATAATGCTTCATGAGTGAAAAAAATCATTTAACTGGTCAGAACCTCCTTTTTTCTCAATTTACCTGTAAAATAAGAGGAACAGAGTTTAAAAGTGAGTCAGGTTAGACCTAGGCTAATTGGCATATATTTTAACCCTGGGTCTTTTACTAACAGCTAATGCACAAACTGAGTGTGGAAGCCCCACCTAAAATCCTGGTGGAGAGATACCTAATTGAAATTGCCAAGAACTACAATGTGCCCTATGAGCCTGACTCTGTGGTCATGGTAAGTATAGAGTCTTACAGAGTACAGAGGGGGAGATGAATCTCTGGATATCACTTTCTTAAAAAATAACCATGTTCTGCTCAAGTTTGTGTGTGGGAGATTAAGCCTTTGTCCACTTAGTGCTTTTTTTGGGTAATGATAAATATGCCTGCATTTCTAGAGTACTCTAGAGTATTTGAAGATCAAATGAGATGAATGACTGGAAAGCACTTAGAAAAGGTACAAACCTTGATGCAAATACAAAAATGGCACTATTGCTGCTTCTCGATGAAGTTCAAGGAATTGAAGCAAGAAGTGCCCCAAGACCCCAAATGGATTCTGAAACTAATTGTTAGGTGCCTGCTGTGCTGTGTTAGGCAGTGCACAGAAAGCTGAGAATACAGAGATAAAAACAAGATCACTGTCCTGAAGAGGTTTACACTGTAAGGGGGGCAAGTATACAAATAGTAATGATTCAGTTAAGATCAGTGGGTTGTAGTGGGTTCTTTGGTGTGCTGCTCAGACAACTCATCCCCATCCCAGATATATACACTGAAGGATAAAAGCATTTATTTCCCCAGCTCTTGAAAATATTGATGACTGGTGGCTCATACATTCCAGCAGTGGCCCTCAGAAGAAAGCTGCTTCATCCAAAGTTGACCTCTGGGACAGCCTGTATTCAGTAACTGGGTTTTAAGGACTATCCCAGTCAGGGGTACCTGTTACAGGCCCATTGCAGCTGCAGAGCTCCTTAAGGAATTAGGAGTTGTTGTGACTGTGTGGCAGCCCATCCCTGCTTCCTTCACTTGCCCACAGGTCTTTATCCCAAGGGACTAGGCCAGTAAGCTTCCTCCACACTGGGCTCCATCTCAGAGTCTACTTCTGGGGGAACCTGACCTGCAGTGTGGGTTAATGATAAGGGTTTTTCTCTTCTTCTCAGGCAGAAGCTCCTCCTGGGGTAGAGACAGATCTTATTGATGTTGGATTCACAGATGATGTGAAGAAAGGGGGCCCTGGAAGAGGAGGAGGGGGTGGTTTCGCAGCACCAATTGGTGGACCTGATGGAACAGTACCAGTGCCTATGCCCATGCCTATGCCCATGCCCTCTCCAAGTACTCCTTTCTCCTACCCACTTCCAAAGGGACCAGTAAGTATTCATAGAAGAATGGGTGTAAACTGTGGAAAATGTAACAGAAGCTGACACATTGGATGTATGAATACACTCAAGAGTTGTAGGTTGTCAAGAAGATTCTGCAGTAGGAACATTTGGTATTAGTGATTATATCATGAAAAAATAGTAGGATTTGGAGAAAGTCTTGTTAATGATGTGGGGAAAGAGAGATGGCGCTAGAGAAACTTTGGCTTGTAGGGTTATGGAATACCTTTGGGGCCGGCTACAGGCGCACCAGCAGTTCTTTCCAAAAAGGACTACTGCTTATTGCCAGGCGGAAAACCTCCTGTGTAGACAAGAAGGTAAAGGTCATTCCTAGTAATAGGAAAGTCTGATTCGAATCTTCCCTTGTAGACATCAAAGCAGTTGATTAGTAATTTGAAGACTAGTCTTTGGCTATAGATCTTTAAAAATATGGAATCCTGGGCATTTTTTTCTCTTTTGGAGGTTTTGAATAAGATACATATTGAAGATAGATCTCAAATATTCACATTGAATATGTGTAGGTATTTCTCCCTTCCCATACACAAACCTCAGAAATCGCAAAATAGGGCTGTGTCTCATGTCGCCTTTCTTCACTTACAGTCGGATTTCAATGGATTGCCAGTGGGGACTTATCAGGCTTTTCCCAATATTCATCCACCTCAGATACCAGCAACTCCCCCATCGTATGAATCTGTAAGTGCTTGAGCCTCTTTTGTAAGCAGCAGGAGAGTGAATCCCATGAAGAGAGAGCAAAATAATGGCCACAGGGAAGGCAAAGTTTTGATCAATTCCTAGTTACCGGCATTGCTCTTGCTTTGGATTTTTGTGTTGCTTTAACATTACCCTGGAAATGGGGCGGCGGTGGTGGCAGTGGTGGGATCATTGGTGGCAATGCTTTGTTTGCAATTAAGCCAGGAATCAGGAAGGAGCTGATCTCTTAGAGAGTTCTAGTGGGGCACTTACCTAGTCTTCGGGGGGGTTTTTTTGTTGTTTTTTAACGAGGCAGAGAATTGTATTGAGCTGGTATAGTCTTGTTGCTAGATTATCATAATAAGTAGAATACAGTTTTAGAAATTTAGCACTGTGTAAAGGAGTGGTGGCCAGATTTGTTTTTAACTGAAGTGTCCAGTTAATAAATTTCAGCCTGTAGCATTAATTTTACATTTTCATCTTATAGATGAAACTTGTTATAAATATGGTAATCATGCCTTGAGTTGAATTGTTGGTGATTGCACAGCTTTGATTCAGAATTAGAGGGCTCCTTTTCTGTCAGCCTTGTTTCCTCAGCTACTATGTGCCTTTTGAGACCCATTTCTATCTGATGCATTACAGAGAAAACAAATTGGTAGAGCGTTTGCTGCGAGATCCCCTTGTTCCTGAACCTGTTTAGTTTTCTTTCCTTTGGTTTTCCCTCAGGCCTGGGTTTTCTTATGTTTCGGTCTTGCATGCATTGAAGCATTGCCCACAACTGTTTCTAGGAATGAGGTAGAAGATCTTCAGTATTTGAGGACTTGGTTCTTGGAGATGCGTTCAGTGGGTTAGTGCTTTCTCTCTGCCCAGAAGGTGAAGGTATCAAAGAGAGGTGTTATGGTGTGGTAAGAATTTTCTTTTTCTCTGCTTGGTGGTTAAGAATTTAACATGGAATCTGATTGGAAGAGAAGGAAGGAGTACAGGGGGTGGAGGGGCAGTTTCTTTGGAGCAGGTTCTGTTGCTTCTGCTGAGCAGCTTAGCTTTTGGAAAACACAGGGGCTTATACCAGTATGAGTACTTTGTCCAGTAATGCTATTGCTTTCTTCTCCCCTAGTAACAATCTTTGTATTTCAGGTTGATGACATTAATGCTGATAAGAATGTCTCTTCTGCACAGATTGTTGGTGAGTGTGAATCAGAAACCCTAAGTGCTGAACTCTTTACTGTTTTCTCATTACTGCTCATTCCTCAGAATAGTGTTCATGTTTGTGGCATTTTACCCACATGCCCTGTCCTCTGCAGTGTGTAGTAGGTTCAAATAGAACTTAGGATTTCCCTTGTCCAAAAAGACAGTATCTTTCTTGGGTGCGGAGACTCTCCCAAGTTCCTTGTTTCTGTTATAGTTTTTCTTCCAACTTCAAGTTCTTCATGTTCCTGCTACTTCAGTTTCCATTGTACCTAGAAATACCAAAAGAGATCGATCATTCAATCCAGCTGGCTATCTTTCCATCTGGGTATACATAACATATTTTTTAACTTGATCATTAAAGAGAGGGCAGTAGATAAAACCATAAATGAATAGTTCAGTGAATTTTCACAGAGCAAGCATGCTCCTGTGGTCGTGTACTCAAAAAAATAAAACATTACCAGGACTATGGAAACTAGGGTTGGGGTAGGGGGATACTTTTTAAATTGGAGATAGTTGTTTTATTGAGGTATATTTTGATGAGTTTTAATTTTATATAAACAATAATGTCAGTAAAACTGGTGTAGAACATTTCCATCACCCCAGAAAGTTCCCTTATGTTCCTTTCCAGTCAACTCCATCAGTTCACACACTGCTTTGGAGGCAAACACTATTCTTTTCTTTCTTTTTTTAAAGATTTTACTTGTGGGAGGGTGGGAGAGGGAGAAGCAGGCTTCCTGCCGAGCAGGAAGTCCAACGTGGGGCTCATTCCCGGGATCATGACCTGAGCCAAAGGCAGATGCTTAACAACTGAGCCACCCAGGTACCCTCCCCCCTTCTTTTTTTAAGATTTTATCTTTAGAAAGAGAAAGAGAACATGTGAATCTCAGTCAGACTCCTCTCTCCGCATGGGGCCTGACATGGGGCTAAACGCCATGACCCTGAGATCATGACCAGAGCCAAAACCAAGCCTCAGATACTCCACTGACTGAGCCACTCAGGCACCTCACTATTCTTGTTTTCTAAAACTAGTTGAGGTTTGCCTTTTCTAGAACTTAGACACAAATGGAAACGTACAGTAGGTGGGGGGGGGGTGATTTTGTAAAATACAAAATGGAAGACTGGTAATTCAGATCCTATTACATGAAACAGTAAGGACATAAACATTTTTAATAGGGCGCCTGGGTGGCTCAGTGGGTTAAGCCGCTGCCTCGGCTCAGGTCATGATCTCAGGGTCCTGGGATCGAGTCCCGCACCGGGCTCTCTGCTCAACGGGAAGCCTGCTTCCCTCTCTCTCTCTCTCTCTCTGTCTACTTGTGATCTCTCTGTCAAATAAATAAAATCTTTAAAAAAAAATTTTTTTTAATAAAAAATTTTTCCCCCATGGGGCACCTGGGTGGCTCAGTCGTTAAGAGTCTGCCTTCAGCTCAGGTCATGATTCCTGGGTTCTAGGATCAAGCCCCACATCGGGCTCCCTGCCTGGCGGGAAGCCTGCTTCTCCCTCTCCCTGTCTGTGTCAAATAAATAAATGAAATCTTTAAAAAAAAATTTCCCCCTAAGCCATAGAGAGTGGTTCATTCCGACAGAATTTTAGTAGCAGATCTTTGCGAAAGGGGAATCTGAGTGAATGCTCTGTGTACCTAATCCCAGGTACCACACTTAGAATTTCCCTTTAATCTTTTCTCACCATGGGAAAGTAAAACAGATAGGATTCAGCTCCATTAAGGAAATGTAGGTATTGTCCTGGAAATTTTTATTGGTCTTTAGAACTATTAATCATTTTCTAAAAACCAGTGTCTTCTCCTGTATTTTCATTGTTTCTGCCAAAGGGGACTGTGGGCTTTGAGGATCTGAGCCACTTTTCTCTGGTGTTTGTAACACTGTGCTGCTTACCCTAATTTAATTAGGTCCTGGGCCCAAGCCAGAAGCCTCTGCAAAGCCCCCTTCCCGACCCATGGATACCTACGACAACTTTGTACTACCGGAGTTGCCATCTGTGCCAGACACACTACCAACTGCATCTGCTGGTGCCAACACCTCAGCATCTGAGGACATTGACTTTGATGATCTGTCCCGGAGATTTGAGGAGTTGAAAAAGAAAACCTAGGTCTCTTAAACCAGGCAACCTGCAGGCTTTGAGATTTGAGACTGAGCTGTTTCTCCTTGTAACAATCTCCATGAAATTCTTTTTCATCTCTTAACCATCGCTGAGTACATTCTTCCTCTGGGCTCTCTTCCTGCTCTAAATTCTGCTGCTTTCCAGTTCTCTACTGCTCCTAAGAGACTAATGATTAGAGACTATGAGGCCAGAGCATCGGACTCTGGGCCGCTGGTTTTGTCCAGCTCCCGTGAGTGTGAGCCCAGCTTCTCCCATCACCTTCTCCCATCACAGAGAAGACTCTGGCTTCTGTGTCCCTCCACAGGGGAGTGAGAAGGTGAAAGCATTATGAGGAGAGCTGCCAAAGATGGCTGGACACAGAGAAGAATATTTCATGAAGTCTCTCAGCTCGGTGCTGAAGTTCTAGACTTAGAAACAAACCCCTCTGTACAGAGGGATTTGTGGTGAGCAAGAATCAAAGCAAAGGTGTGCTATGAATGGGAGAGACTGACTCTGGACGCCACTGTTATAGTTCCCGGAAGCTGGGTCCGCTCATTGGCATATACACTACTCCTTGCTACCGGGCACTGTCCTACCTGGATCCAGTTGCAAAGTAAATTTGGAAAGTTGAAAGCTTCTCTTAGTTCTACTGGATTCTCAGGGAGCCCTCCGTGGCCTTTTGCTTTGAGTGCTGTGTTCCCCTTTTACCAGAGGGCAGCACTGCATAAATTCCTGTTTTTCCCCATAGCATGTTCTGTTGGATTGCATTTAGTGGCAAACGAAGGACAGGTCACATACCGGGCAGAGTCACCATTCAAGGCTAAGGTGGGCTTCCAGTTGCCTTAATAGAAGTACTCAAATCTCTTGGGTAGTGAGCTGGAATGCCTACAGGAGAAGAGGGGTTCCTGTTTTCATTTGAAAACTTTATGATTAAGAGAACCTTTAAAAACTGATTTTAGATAAGTTTTTGGTGCCCATAAAACATGTGGCTGTGGTTGTTGACTACTTTCCTAGGTGGATGAGACTCTTTACTATTGTAACTTAACGTGTTCCTTTACCCCCTAGCTGCAGCCACCCTTCCCCGGAGGGATGGCTCTGGGATCAGAAGACAAGATGCTGGCTTCTGTGTAGTGTACATGTACACACCTGTTTCAGCCAACTTGAATGTTTTTGACTGGTTTGTATCTCATAGCTCAGTAGCTGATAATAAAGTTAAAAATTCTGTGCCCTGCTTTCTCCACTTGTTTGGTCAAGTGAGGAGGTACAAATTTGGATTTTAGTGGAGAGTATTTTAAGTAAGTGCCCCATGCTGGGCATAATCCAGAGCTTACCTTTGGTTCCTTTGGTAGTGTGTGTGTCTGAAGCAGCAGCGAGTCCGTTTCTAGTTCTGTATTTAAGCCCAGGGAACATTTTTGAGTTTGCTTGTCTAGTCCTCCGGGACAGGGCTGCCCGTAAGCCAGACCTCACACTTGTATCTTTGATTTTAATGAGCTGCAGTGAGCTCACCTCGGACTCCTACGTATTTCCCACAGCCACGCTGAAAACAGTGGTGGTGAGTGTTTCTTGCTTTTTGGCCGCAGAGCTGGATTACCCTGTATCGCTCTGGTGGTGTTAACCCTTTCCTGACGGCAGGCCATAAACCCAAGAACCTGCTGCCAAGGAGAGTTTGACTCCTCAGTGACTACAAGATTAACAGTGTATTAAACCAGTAATTTCCTGAACTATACCCTACAAAGGTAGGGAGAGGGAGAAGTGAGCTCTCCACTTAGCAGGGAGCCAGACGGGCTCAATCCCAGGACCTGGGATCATGACTTGAGCTCAAGGCAGACACTTAACCGACCGAGCCACCCAGGCGCCCAAGACCGTCCATCTTTTAAAGCCGCAGTGTTCCTGCCCGCTGCGGTCAGGGCTGTTTGCTCACGTGTTCTGGTGCCGCTGGCTTCCTAGTAAACTGGTGAGTTTCTGTAGCACCATCTCCATCTTCTTTCAAAGTTGTCTCCTACACAAAAGGAGAAAAGTGAGGGAATTAAAATTGATGCCATTGTTGAGAGGGAAAATGGACCAAAAGATTTAAAAACTAGGATTAATGGTAAACATACTGTTCCTGTAATGATCTACTGTCAGGCACTGGAGTGTTTCTGCTACTTCACAGTTGAGGAACAGCTATTTATAAGACAGTGGATGTCCTATAAACTGGGCGTTCTGTTAAAATGGTTGCCCAAGCTATGGAGATTCATGAAGGGACTGAGCTGATTCTGTGCATTAGGTCAGTCTATGATCTTAGGAGCAGCAGCAGTTGAGTTTTTCTAATGATAAAATCATGACAAGTTTATATTTCACTTACCGAGTCAGTGTTACCTTCCTACCTTAAGGGATTTTCTTTCTTTACCAAAGGCCATGAGAATCACCGAAACAAAAAGGTTAATGATCACAAGTAGCATCAGGAAGACACTGGTGAGAATCAGAAAGGATCCCAGGATTGGGTCTAAAGCAATAACCTGGAAAGGGACAATAAAATGTTTTGATTTTAAACACTGACAGTTTAACTTATATTTTTGAAGTAGAAGTTATATACTAATGTCTGGGATATATTCACATAAAATATTTGGTAGACAGTAGGGAGAGAAGCAAATAAAAAGGAAAATGCTTTTGAGTGGACAGAAGAATATGAATGACAGACTTAATGGGTATAAAAATAATTGACATAAGGGCTTTCACCAGAAAACAGGTAAGTCCCAGTAGAATTATAAGTGATTCAAAGCCCATGTGACTTTTGACAGCTCTAGAAAATCTATCTAAGCACAGAAGCTTGAAAGAGTAGCAAAAGCACATTGAAAGAATAACATCAGAAATCATAAAAACTGTCTCTGCCATTCTAAGACCTCTATAAACAAAGGAGCATTCCAATAAAATTTAAGAAGTTAACCATAAAAAACTGGCTTTTTTTGGGGGGGGGGGTGTTATATTTTAAAAGTAAGTACTGAGTTTTGCCATTCTTTTCAGCGTGAAGTGATCATTCTCAAATACAGGGACTACGGTGGTTTCTGTAAGAGTATTTTAGTTTATGTGTTCATTTTAACAAATGTCTATTTTCCCTTGGTATTGGCTTATTCACTGTTGCCACTAGGGTACTATTAAAAACAAATCAACAACAACAACATAAAAAACAGTCCCAACAACTTAAGAGGATGAATGTTTACAATAAATACCACTGTGATGGACATCTGTATGACCAGATACTGCTTAATTATAGCTACTCTAGGTCAACCAGACAACTTTCACCATCTTTGTGATACAAAACTTTTCCCAGTAAGTATACTCCATTTTCCCTTCACATTGTATTATTAGAGAAGGCTTTTTTTTTTTTAAGACAAAAAGGAGGTATTAGCAAAAGCTCATTGTTTTATTACTTCCTTAAGTGTCTTCGTATATAAAGTGTTCCATGGGTGAAGGTTTCATTCCCCAGTTGAACCCAGAACCATAACGGGTCTTTCTCGGATCTTAGGTGAGAACTTCCCACATTAGGAACTATGTTAAGAAACTCTGTAAACTTGGGGCGCCCGGGTGGCTCAGTGGGTTAAAGCCCCTGCCTTCGGGGACGCCTGGGTGGCTCAGTTGGTTGGACGACTGCCTTCGGCTCAGGTCATGATCCCGGAATCCCGGGATCGAGTCCCACATCAGGCTCCCAGCTCCATGGGGAGTCTGCTTCTCCCTCTGACCTTCTCCTAGCTCATGCTCTCTCTCACTGTCTCTCTCTCAAATAAATAAATAAAATCTTTAAAAAAAAAAAAAAAAGCCCCTGCCTTCGGCTCGGGTCATGATCCCAGGGTTCTGGGATCGAGCCCCACATCGGGCTCTCTGGCGGGGAGCCTGCTTCCTCCTCTCTCTGTCTCTGCCTGCCTCTCTGCCTACTTGTCTGTCAAATAAGTAAATAAAATCTTTAAAAAAAAAAAAAACTGTAAACTTGCCCATTTGAGTTCTAGATTTTCAGAAGGTTAAACTTCATGGAGAGCTCTACAATTTCACTAATGTAAATTATAGTTTTTCTGTCTTGATCAAATCTATATATGCTAGGGCTCCAAATCCTGATCTGGGTTTCCTATTTTTTTATATAGGATAGGGATTTGTGTTGGGAGTTCTTGGGGGAGAATAACGAACAGAAATATGTGGCTCTTGTTCTGGAATTGTACCTCCCTTATTTTTTTAGAAGGCACTTTCATTATATACTTCAAAGGGCTACTGAGAAAGAAGCAGCAAATATTAATCTGGCTAGGTGACGAGAACATAAATTCAGGCCCAGCGTCCTGGCAATAAGATTAAGAAGTGAAGAGATTGGAATTTGGTGCTTGAAAAAGGGACATATCTCTGAAAGTAATAGCCCAACGTTGAATGCATAGGTAGCACCACAGAATGGGAAGGCAGAGGATCTACACTCTCCTTTTCCAGTGTGCAGTGGCACAGAAGGGGCGGCTACTGTAAGCAGTTCTTCCCTTGTAGACCAAATAGAATCCCGCAGGGAAGCCGGATGGGGGTTTTTACCTCCTCTGGATGAGAGATTCCCAGGAGGAGGCCAACAACAGTCACTGCTGAGCTGAAGAAAGTTCGGTAGTCAGATATGCTCCAACCAAACAGCAGGTTAAACTGAAAAGGAGAAAGACTGATCAGAGGACAGGCAGCAGGAGGGCTGATGTCCGTTCTTTCCCTCCTGGCTTCGTGCCAACACAGGACCAAAGGGGATGGGAATCCTAGAAGTGCCTTAGTGGCCATTCAAAATCACAATGCCTTAAGATTATTTTATAGTTAAGTAGCATGTTCATATTGATTCATTTGGCCTTCACATCACGCTGTGAGCTAAATTTGAGAGGAGACCGATGTCTGATTTTAAGCCATACTCCTGGTGAAGTGTGGAACTACAACTAAAAACCAGTTTTCATACTCTTTTTCCAAAATTCATTGCCACCTTGAACTGATGGTTTGCCATATAGTGCTTTCTTGGAAAGCAATGTGATTCCAAGGCCACAGCTTTGGGGAATGAGGGCTTACAGCAGTGGCACAGCCTGTGAGCAGGATCAGGATGACCAGCAAGAAGCCCACCACCTCGTCCCAGGCTTTGCCGAGTGTCCTCCCGATGACCTGCAGCCTGAGGTTATGGTGCCGCAGGTTCCAAAGCTGAATAGCTGCCAACAGGACCAGGAAGCCCATGAGGTGAACGATGGCTGAGTTTACTTTCACTGCCCCGTAAAAGCTGATGAACCTGTGCCAAGGAAGGGTGACAGTTAACCGCTGCAGTGCATGCCATCCGTTTCTCCACTGCTTCCCCTGCTTGAGTGCAACAGCTCTGACAGTCCTATTAGGTCATACTTGATGCAAGAGCTCTCCAGCGTGGCCTCCAGTACTTGTGGATGTGAGAGCACTGGCAAAAGACCACGTATTTGCTTGGGAGAGCTGAAGAAATCCTGAAATAAAACCTCTAGCAGATTACTCCAGACTCCTCCCGCTAATCCAGGCCAGCCTCCTCCACTGCTGTGGTTTGAGTTAAACCCCTCCTCTCAAAAGGAGAGGAGTTAGCCTAATGAGATGTGTCATTATGCTCGTCTGTTTTCTGTAGCACTCTAATCCTGTATTCTCTGGGGGGTGATTGATCTAACAGGTTTAACAGTGCTGAAAGTAGAAAGAGGATTGATAAGGACACCCGGGTGGCTGAGTCGGTTAAGCTTCTGTCTGCCTGCAGCTCAGGTCATGATCCCAGAGTCCTGGGCTGGAGTTCCGCATCATGCTCCTTGCTCAACAGGGAGCCTGTTTCTGCCTGCCACTCCCGTGCTTATGCTTGACAAAATCTTAAAGAGATGAGTGATAAACTAGAAGGGAGGAGTGTTGTGAGAGAAACATTCATAATCTCGTGTTGCAGCAACTAGGTTACTTGGAAAGACTCCCATAGATAGAGCAAGTTGGCTCTGGATCACAACTATTTTTAGTGTCTAAGACCTAGACAGTGCCATGCGGCAAGATGGACCTCAACTGTCAACACCATATAAACTCTGTCCCTGCAAAAATGGCCCTCTAAGGATGACCTGGGATATTTTCTCATTACACAGATCAGCAGTCCACACTGTTGGCCACTAAAAAAGTAAAGTACCACGTGGCAATATGTGGTCTGGGAAATAGATGCTCTTCCCCATGGGAAAGACCACAGAAGGTGTCCAAAGGGGCACCAGTACATCTCTTCAGCATGGATTAGCTAATGGATGGACATCTCTACCCAGAAAACAACCCCCTTTGGTTAAAAAAAAAAAAAATGCACTGGGTTGTTTTATTTAAAGGGTGATCATTTGTCATACCTCAGGCTTTATTCTTTGGCCAGGGTGCAAAATGTGACTAATTCTAGGTCTTTGCTATATGGAATTTAAATGCATTACCTTTGACAAACACCTAAGTATTATGAAGGCAGAGAGCTTTCCAATGTGATGAGCAGTATACGGTTACTTGTTAATTGTTTTCTCAGCTGTGGACATTGGTCTGAGTTCTGTATTTAACTCTGGTATTCTACAAACATAGGTCTGACAGAGCAGCGGAAGAGGAAGGGGAGTCTGAAAGAAACTTGTGTGCAATCAGGAAACTTTAGACATTGAACAGGAACAGCCTGTGCTCCTCAGGCTCTGTCTTACCTGTCCCGGTCATAGTGGTATTGCGCCATGTTTTTCTTATGCAGAGAAGTACGCTTCATGTCAAGACCCAGGAGGACAAAGCTAATGAGGATTATGCTCACATCCAGAATGTTTCTCTTCCTAGAGAAGAACTCCACCTCTGTTGTTTCAGCCGATGACCCTAAAAGGAGACACACAATCACTATTGCCTGCCTTGAGGATTAGCCAGGTCTTTCCCTAATGAAGCATTTTAACCCTGGCAAGACACTAAGCTGGGCCCTTGTCAGATCCAACTTGAACACGATGGGTTATGGTCTTGGTGCTGCTCTGTAGTCACTCAGAGCTGCTGCTTATAGAAAAGCCGGCTTTCTCTAACCTGCATTGGATACACATTATTTCATTCCTGTTGCTTAAATTTAAAATGGTTTTCAAATTAGTTGTCAAGCCTGAAAGTAAGATGTGTTATCTTAAGATGGATTCTGTTTTGGTGCCACTACTTGTACTTTTGAGTACTTGCTCCGTTCATCAGATTTTTAATTCTTGCTGTTAGCTTATAGAGGGATAATACAACGTACAAAAAATTATATTCTTTAAGATTTTATTTATTTATTTGACAGAGAGATCACAAGCAGGCAGAGAGGCAGACAGAGAGGGAGAGAGAGGAGGAAGCAGGCTCCCGGCTGAGCAGAGAACCCGATGGGCTCGATCCCAGGACCCTGAGATCATGACTTGAGCCGAAGGCAGAGGCTTAACCCACTGGGCCAACCAGGCGCCCCCAAAATAATATTCTTTTTACAGAGTTAATTCCTTCACTCTTGAAAACTTAAAGAGCTACTTCGTGGAAAGCCAGTCAGCCTTTAGCTGAATTCAGGCTCTGGAAGGGACCAAAGTCATAGCCATAATTCTTGTAATAACTCATTGTGGAGCTCCCTTGATAACACTGGAAACCTTGAGAATTTCTCACCTGTACAAAGGCATAGTAACAGACTAGTAGGTTATAGATAACTTGCGAGATGAGAGACCAGGCAAAGTCCTTCTTTGATGCCTGAAGGGAAGTTAAAGTGTCCAGCCTCAGTGAGGGGAAGAACACACCTGAAAACAACAAAGAACACCTAGAGTCAGGAGTCTTCAAAACTTACGCCCTCTTCCTTTCAAACTCTTTAAAATCAATGCAACTATTGCTGGATTATCTTTTTTTTTTTTCCTTTAGATTTTGAGAGAGGTGGGGGGGGGGGGCAGAGGGAGAGGGAGATAATCCCAAGCAGAATCTCCTGAGCCTGGAGCCTGATGTGAGGCACAGTCTCCCAACCCTGAGATCATGACCTGAGCCCAAACCAAGAGCCACACAGTTAACCAACTGAGTCACCCAGGTGCCCTACCGGATTATCTATTCCAAATGTTCTCGAACCTCTACACTTCGCTTGGTATTTCCTCTAGATCTGTCAGGGATATTAACTCAGATCACACATACATAACTACGGGAGAAATGCACTGTTTGCACCAGTCAGTAGAAGGGGAAGATATACTCGTGATCCCACCTTGAGGGCACAGTCTGTGACTTCACAGCTGTTAACAGGTGTTGCTCTGGTCAAGCGAGAACAGGTGCAGACATGCACGGACTCTTTGTACCCCCTCTCCATGTAAGATTTGGTAGAGAGCGGACGACTGCAATGTGAAGCGTGGGGAGGATGGAATTTAAAGCTATTTAAAATACATTTTGAGAAATTAGTATGATAGTGCTTTGAGCCATTTCAAATGTAGTTACTTTCTAAAAGTAAATTTATGTAAAGCCCTAATACCCGATGAATACTCACAGTATCCTGGGAACACTCACACATTTAGAGAAGGATAGACTAAAAAGCCTCAGATTCTACCTAGAAGGACAGTGAGGTGGTTGCTTCTAAAATCATGAAAGGTCTTGTGAATTTAAACTTTCATAAAGCCCCAAAATACTAGAATTAAGATGTACCCCTTGTAGTATAAAATACATTTAAGAATAAAAGGAATTCCTACTTCATATTGTTCTATCCTAAGACTGGGACTTTCCCATGTTTACTTCAGCCCTATTTGGAGTTGGTGTGTGTGTTGGGGGAGGGGCTTGGTACTTCCTAACAATAAAAAACCCTATGAAGACCCATAGGAAGCCTTCATATTTCATTTAGAACAAGTGTAGAAGTCTAAGTATAAAACTCCTGATCAGAAGTGACACCTGGGGGCACCTGGGTGGCTCAGTGGGTTAAAGCTTCTGCTCAGGTCATGATCTCAAGGTCCTGGGATCGAGTCCCACACTGGGCTCACTGCTCAGTGGGGAACCTGCTTCCTCCTCTCTGCCTACTTGTGATCTCTCTCTCTGTGTCCAATAAATAAATAAAATCTTAAAAAAAAAAAAAGTAACACCTGGTGGTAAATGGAAGGATACTAGTGGGCAGATTCTGGGAACAGAATAAAGAGGAAGTTTGTTCAGGACAGACTTCCTGTTAGAGGTAGGGGAACTGAATATATGAGTGTCTCTCTAATCTCATAAAATGCCACTATAATGATAGTGACAGGATTAAAAAAAAAAAAACCCGAAGGAAAAGGAGCGTAGAATGATAGCAACAAACTCTTGGAAGCCAGTAAACAGAAGAATGACACCGATAACAGATTCAAGAAAGGGAAAGGCAAAGTCAGCTGTGTAGAAAACCCAGAAGCAAGCCCAGAAAGGCTGGAAAATTGCTGGCATTAGATACTTCTGAAGGTAAGGTCAGATGAAAGTGGAAATAGAATTCATCCCAAGTCTGAACATAAGCAGTTAGATCCCAGACTTCCTCCCTCACCATTCACATCTAGGTATTTGCTACTCATCATGCCTTCCACCACTAAAACTAAAGGTTTATTTCCTATTGTTGAACTAGAGAGAATCCCAAATCAGGGACAATAGGTCTATTTGCAAGTAGTGGTCTATTGGGAAAGAATTAAGAGAAAGTTTTTAATTTTATTTTGAGAGCGAAGAGAGAGACAAAGTGTGCTCATGAACAGAGGAGGGGCAAAGGGAGAGAAAGAATTCTAAGCAGGCTCCAAGCTCAGTGCAAAGGCCAACTTGGGGATCTATCTTTGACCCTGAGATTATGACCTGAGCTGAAATCAAGAGTCAGACACTCAACCAACTGAGCCACCCAGGCACCTCTAAGATAAAGTTTTTATACTGCATGGTGATGCCTCCAGTCCCTTTTCTCAACAGTCTCAGAGAAGTCCACAAGGCTGACATCCTCAAAGCAGGGGTTTGGAGGGTCCTTGTATGTGAAACTGCCAGAAAGACATTAGGAAGAGCTGACAAGCTCTTTCTATGAACAGAGAGCTTCTAACTAGCATTTATTTGCTTTTTACTATCTCTGTCTTCAATATGATAAAACAGCCACATATTGAACCTCAACACTGACAACTGGAAACCAAAACAAAAAAAGAAGTTCAGAGGCATTAGAGAAAGTGAAAGAGCAGAAAAAAAACAACAAAGCCTGTAACATCCTCAGAGAGTTGAGAGGATACCATGTCCATAAAAGAACAGGATACTATGAAAAAAATATTGAGGACAAACACAATTCTTGAAAATTAAATTATCAAGATGAATACTGCAACTTCCAAACCACTGTTAAATTTATCTCCCAGAAACTAGAAGAAAAAGATGGAAAAGCAAAAAAAAAAAAAAAAAAAAAAAAAGAAAAGAAAAGAAAAGGATCAGTCTAGGCATCCCAATATCAAAATGCCAGGAATACTAGAAAAAGAGAACAAAGAAAACAAAAAATTGATAGAAATCTGTGAGAAAATTTCTCAGAACCTAAGGACACATTTCCAGGTTAAAGGACTCACCAGGAAGAGAAAGAAAATTCTAAAAACTTTTGGGAATTGGGGGCATCATACATTTTTTTAAAAATTTATTTATTTGAAAAAGAGAGCACAAGAAGGCAGAGTGGCAGGTAGATGAAAGAGGAGAAGCAGGCTCCCCAGCAGGGCTTGATCCCAGGACCCCAACATCATGACCTAAGCCAAAGGCAGACCTTTAACCCATTGAGCCACCCAGATGTCCCCATCATCATACTTCTTAACAACAACATGAGAAGCTAGAAGGCAATGGAGCTATACTTTTCAAAATTCTGTAAAAACAACTGTATCCAGAATAATGAGCAATCACGTGTGATGGCAGAGTAAGAATAGTTTTGGACCTGGAAGTCTTCAAAAAATTTACTTCTTCTGC
Organism: Lutra lutra; assembly: GCF_902655055.1. Classification (NCBI taxonomy): domain Eukaryota; kingdom Metazoa; phylum Chordata; class Mammalia; order Carnivora; family Mustelidae; genus Lutra; species Lutra lutra. The sequence continues at coordinate 13,966,479 of NC_062294.1, forward strand.
ACCCTTGCAGTAATTTCCCAGAGGATATGCTCCAGCAAAATGAGGAAGTAAACCCAGAGAGGACAACATGGGATCCAGGAGAAAGAAGATCCAACAGAGGGGAGAGGTCAAGATCATCCCCAGAATGATACTGTAGGGAGAATCCAGGATGAGCGTTGCACGGCAGACCCAGAGAATAACCAATCTGAACTGTACCGAAAGGGTGGAGGGCCCCAGAGAGGCCCTTTTATCTTTGAAAAGATAAAATAATAGGTTGCTTGATACTTTTTGAACAGAAAGAGATTTTTACTTCTAGGAGGAGTTTGGAGGTGAATCAATCATAGATTCATGCAAAACCAACCAAATGGAAAAAAAAAAAGAATTATAAACTCTAAGGAAAATGTTGTAGAAGAAAATAAACTATAATACAATTACATGGCTCATCTTTGAGAAATCATTTAGATAATCACAATAATGGAAATAAATATTAAACTGACCATAAGTTATTACTGTATTTGGAGAACATGGAAAGAGAAAAGTGTGTGTGTGTGTTGTGTATGAGTATAAGAAAGTTAAATGCTCAGCATCATAGGAAGAAATAGTACCTAAAACTGAAAATGCATGAAATAAGTAATAAGCATGTTAGTTGTTAAATTTCAAAGAACCGGGGTGCCTGGGTGACTCAGTCAGTTAGGCATCTGCCTTTGGCTCAGATCATGATCCCACGATTCTGGAATCAAGCCCCGCATCCGGCTCCCTGCTCAGCAGGAAGCCTGCTTCTCCCTTTCCCACTCCCCCTGCTTGTGTTCCCTCTCTCGCTGTGTCTCTCTCTGTCAAATAAATAAATGAAATCTTTAAAAAACATTTTTTTCCAAAGAACCAGTTAAAAAAAAAGCAGATGGTAGCCTTCTCTGGGAAAGGGGAATGAGGTGAGGAGGAAGAAAGGACTGCTCATTTTTGCCTTGAATTACTTTGACTTTTAAAATTATGTATAATAGGGGCGCCTGGGTGGCTCAGTGGGTTAAAGCCTCTGCCTTCGGCTTGGGTCATGATCCCAGGGTCCTGGGATCGGGCCCCGCGTCGGGCTCTCTGCTCAGTGGGGAACCTGCTTCCTCCTCTCTCTCTCTCTGCCTGCCTCTCTGCCTACTTGTGATCTCTGTCAAATAAATAAAATCTTTTAATAAAAAAAAATAAAATTATGTATAATAACTTTAACTAAAATACTGTCTTTTTTTTTTTAAGATTTTATTTATTTATTTGACAGACAGAGATCACAAGTAGGCAGAGAAGCAGGCAGAGAGAGAGGAGGAAGCAGGTTCCCCGCTGAGCAGAGACCCTGGGATCATGACCCGAGCCGAAAGCAGAGGCTTTAACCCACTGAGCCACCCAGGCGCCCCTAAAACACTGTCTTTTAATGGTACAAAATAAAGAAACTGAGCTTTCTCCTGAGATACCCAGGTCAGGACAGAAGAGACCTCTGTACCTGCATTGTTGGACTCCAAAATCAGGGTCACTACACAGAACAGGTTCACGTTAGCATTGAAGACCACAAATTCCACAAAGAGGCTTTTGGTGCAATGGTCAAGCCAGTGGCTCTGTTCAAGATGCTGCAGAACTCTGGGAAAACAGAACGACAGGGTCAGCTGCTTTCTCCATTCAATCCCGCAAAGGAGAAAAATGGCCTGGCATTTCCAGTATCATGTACCAGTTGCAAAGCTACATTCCAAATATCGTTTGCCTACAGAGTACTATTACTAATCCCCCAACTTTCACTAGTATCAGTTCACACAGATAGAAATTGAGAGGTCTATAAAGATGAAAGTTTTTTTTTTTTTAAAGATTTTATTTATTTATTTGTCAGAGAGAGAGGGAGAGAGAGCAAGCACAGGCAGACAGAGTGGCAGGCAGAGGCAGAGGGAGAAGCAGGCTCCCTGACAAGCAAGGAGCCCGATGTGGGACTCGATCCCAGGACGCTGGGATCATGACCTGAGCCGAAGGCAGCTGCTTAACCAACTGAGCCACCCAGGCGCCCCAAAGATGAAAGTTTTCATAAGAGCATTCACAATCAGGTTTAAATGTTCAAGAGAACGGATTTGGTGTTTAACACCTAGGGTAGAATTAACACCTACCGCGATTACTCCACGACTTCTAAATGTTAAATGCTTCTCTTTATTTGTTAAGATTTTACTTATTTGAGAGTGTGAGAAAGCACAAGCCGGGGGGAGCTGCCGAGGGAGAGGGAGAAGCAGACTTCCTGTGTTTTTGAGTAAATTCTTGCTGTAAACTTAAACGAAGAGGTAATTTAAGCCTTTGCATATATAATGATAAAAATTCTTATCACATACACATACAAAAACACTCTAAAGTCTCTGGAAATTTGACTGTGAATATTTGCATTGATTATGGCTCATGAAAGGCAATGCTTCCTCTTTTTTTTTTTTTTTTAAAGATCTTATTTATTTGTCAGGGACAGGGGGAGAGAGAACGAGCGAGCACAGGCAGACAGAGAGGCAGGCAGAGGCAGAGGGAGAAGCAGGTTCCCTGCCGAGCAAGGAGCCCGATGTGGGACTCGATCCCAGGACCCTGGGTTCATGACCTGAGCCGAAGGCAGCCGCTTAACCAACTGAGCCACCCAGGTGTCCCGCAATGCTTCCTCTTAAATTTGAAGATTATAGTTTGCCTAAACTAGGGATACCAGAATTGAGATTGGAAGGTGTTTTCCCAGATGACAAAAAAAAAAAAAAAAAAAAAAAAAAAAAATGAGTTTGGGCAAATTGCCAAACCAAAACATATCTGTAGTTTGAGGTTGAACAAGGAATTTTTAAACTAAAAGGTACATTTCTTTAAAAGTCTAAGAAGTATCCACAAGGGGGACGCCTGGGTGGCTCAGTCGGTTAAACATCTGCCTTTGGCTCAGGTCATTATCCCAGGGTCCTGGGATCGAGTCCCATGCTGGGCTCCTTTCTCTCTCTGCCTGCCTCTCCCATTGCTTGTGCTTGCACTGTCTCTCTGACAAATAAATAAATAAATAAAATCTTGGGGGGGGGGTGTCAGATTTCTCTTAAAAAAAAAAAAAAAGAAAAGAAGTGTCTACAAGTGTCACAGACAACTGAGCACCATTATGGCAGCAGTAACTGTCCTAAGAAGAGACACGTCCTGGTTCTCCTGTCCAGGGCTTAGGCTTCCTCACCTGATAGCAGTACGGGAGCTTCTTCCAAGTCTCACAACATACCCTCCTCCTGAGTAAGTGGCAAATTCCCCTTGGACAGGACAGCCCCCCGCTATCTCTTGATTCTGATAATGCCAAATGCTCTCTGATTTTGTGACGTTTATATCAGGCGGGCCCCAGTTTACTCCATAGTTCTCTGTATCCTCCTGATCTTGAGGAGATGGCTTCGCTTGTTCTTGGGGAGACACTCCAGTTGGAAGGAGTACGGCACTAGGAATGCGAATCTGACGAAGCAGAACATTGCCCAGAAGAAAGGAGTTCCCATCAGCAATAAATCCTAACAAAAAGAGTACAAGAAACCATTTTCACAACTGCCTTATTAAGTTAGTAACAGAAAATGCACACTTTCACCACTATTTTAAAAAAACATATTTGGACTTTCTAGTTAATGCAACCAGGCAAGAAAATGAAATAAGCATAAAAATAAGGAAGTGAAATGGTCATCATTTGTAAAGGACACATAGGTGATCTAGATGAATCAGGAGAATCAACTGAAAGGCATCAGCAGGACAGTGAAACAGGAGGTGGCCCGCTTGTATCTCCTCTCAGCAACAGTAATCCACAGATGAAAGTGCCTTTGTGGGAGCCTTGGGATCCAAAGGTAGGGAACTGTGAAACCCCAGTGGAGTCCAAGACTGACAAAGTCCATTCTGAGAAGGCACGTCCATGCCCAGATGGCAGACTCACCACCTATGGTCCTGATAACAGACCCAGAAACAGATCTGCCCCTGTGGACTTAGCTACAGCACCATACACCAAGGGACCCAGGAGTCAATTCTGCCTGTGTCTCAGATAACAGGCCTTTAGACCTTAGTTCTGAGTGCCAGTCCCTCTCAGCCACAGTCCCAAAGTCCCTGGAGGCAAGCTCACCAAATTCGGTCTGTCTGTAGATCCTGCAATGGCCTTTAACTGGACTCCAGCCCCTCTCGGCTACAGTCCATGAGCAGTCCTGCTAGTCCAGAGACCAGCTGGGAGACACACCTGTCAATGTGACTGGAGAGAAGCCTACCACCCTGGTCTGACTTCAGATCCTGAAACTTCTAACTTGCCTCCAGGCCATTCCAGCCTGGAGCCATTGCTCCAGGGAGCAATCCTGGTGGGGGACACACTCATCCATCCCTCCAGAACCAGGTCTGTAGATACTGGTCCTGGCTATGGATCCTGAACATCCTGAGGACTCCATTCCTGTCCCTCTCAGCCACAATCCAGGGCCCATCCTGCCTGCCCAGGGACCCACCCAGCGACCCAGCAGGAGCCCTCCCAGAAATCCGGGGGGAGCCACACTCATTCTTGCATTTGGTAACAGGCCTGTTCTTCTCCAACCCTTGTCCCGGTGCCAGCCCCACTGAACAAGGTTCTGCAGTCAGTCCTGTCCACCCAGAGAGCAGACCAGATCCACACCTATCCGAGCCCCTGGTAACAGGCCTACAAACTGTGGACCCCACTGTGGATGTAACCACAGCCACATGACCTAACTCCATCCCTGATCAACTTAGATTCTGGAGGTAATTCATCATCCTGGGGAACTGACAGAAGAAGGTTTTTACTTGCCAAAATTGGTCTGTAAAGACTAGAAAAGGTGTTTGCTCCTTCAAATGCATGAACACCAATCCAAGACTATATAGATCACAGAGAATTAGGATCAGACAAACATGACACCATCAAAGGAAACTCCTCAAGTTCCACTAAATGACTCCAAAGATACAGAGGTCTGTGAACTGCCTCAGAAATCAAAATAATATTCTTAAAGAAACTCAGTGAAAAGCTGAGAACACAAATAAATGAAATCAGGGAAACAATGCAGGGACAAATGGTAATTTTAACAAATAGAAACCATAAAAAAGAACTAAAGAGAAATTCTGGAGATGAATAATTCCATGGTAGAACTGAAAAATTCAATACAAAGCTTCAACAGTAGACTTAATCACGCAGAAGAAATAATCCGTGAACTTGAGGAGAGGTCATTTGAAGTTAGCCAGTTCAAGGAACAAAAAGAAAAATGAACGACAAAGATTGAACAAAGCCTCTGTCACTTCCGGACACTGTCAAAAGGACAAATATACATATCATGGGAATTTCAGAGGATGAGGAGAGACAAAGAGGCAGAAAACTTATTTAAAGAAACGAATAGTTGAAAATGTCCCAAATTTTGGTAAAAATAGAGACATCTGGTACATGAAGCACAAAGGACCCCAAGTCAGATCAACCCAAGGAAGATTACTCTAAGATACTTTATTACTTTATTGTTTATCAAACTGTTAAAAGTCAAAAACAGAAAATTCTGAAAACAAAGAAAAAAAATAACTTTACACACACACACACACACACACACACACAACCCCCCAAAGGCTATCAGATTTCTCAGCAGAGATCCTGCAGGCCAGAGGGAGTAGAATGATATATTCAAAGTACTTGAAAGCAAAAAAACAAAACAAGACTTGCCAACCCAAACCACTATACCCAACAAAACTGTCCTTCAGAAGTGAAGAGAGCTAAAATCAGCCCCAGACAAACAAAAGATTAGGGAGTTTATCACCACCAGGTCTTACAAGGGATGCTAGAGGGAATTCTTTTAACTGAAAGGAAAGGAGGCTGTGTGACAACATGAAAGTATAAAACTCACAGGTAAAGGTAAATATATAGTCCAATTCAGAGCTTGGTACTACTGTAGTGGTGTGTAAATCACTTTTATCTTTAATATAAAAGTTAAAGACTATAGTGTTAAAAATAACTACCACTATAATAATACATCAGTGAGGGACGCCTGGGTGGCTCAGTTGGTTGGACAACTGCCTTCGGCTCAGGTCATGATCCTGGGGTCCCGGGATCGAGTCCCGCATCGGGCTCCCAGCTCCATGGGGAGTCTGCTTCTCCCTCTGACCTTCTCCTCGCTCGTGCTCTCTCTCACTGTCTCTCTCTCAAGTGAATAAATAAAAATCTTAAAAAATAATAATAATACATCAGTGAATGACAGCATAGGAAGAAAGGCAGTGGGACATCAATTACATAAAGCACAAGGAAAGGAGAAGTAAAAGCATAGAGGTTGTTGTTGTTGTTTTAATGTACAGGCAGAACAATCTTATTATTATTATTTTTTAATAATCTCTACACCCAGTGTGGGGCTTGAACTCACAACCCTGAGATCAAGAGTTGCATGCTCTACTGACTGAGCCAATCAGGCACCTCCAAATGATTAAAGTTAAGTTGTTTTCAGCTTAAAACATACTGTTATAGGGGCGCCTGGGTGGCTCAGTGGGTTAAAGCCTCTGCCTTCGGCTCAGGTCATGATCCCAGAGTCCTGGGATCGAGCCCTGCATCGGGCTCTCTGCTTGGCCAGGAGCCTGCTTCCTTCTCTCTCTCTGCCTGCCTCTGCCTACTTGTGATCTCTGTCTGTCAAATAAATAAAAAAAAAAAAATTAAAAACAAAACAAAACAAAAACCAGACTGTTATAAAATATTTTACGTAAGCCTTATGATAACAGTAAAGCAAAATCTGTAATAAATGCAAAACAATGAAAGGAAGGGAATTAAAGCATACCACTACAAAAATATAAATCACAAAGATACCAAAAGAATAAAAGAGGAACAAAGGAACTGAAAAAACAATCAGAAAATAATAAAGTGCCAATAGAAGGTTCTTATCAATAATTAAATGTCAAAAGATTAAATTCTTCAATCAAAAGACAGAGTGACTGAATGGTAAAAATACAAGATCCAATAATATACTGCCTATGAGAGACTCACTTTAGTTTTAAGTACACACATAGGCTGAAACTGAAGGTTTGGAAAAAAATATACCCCATGCAAATGGCAACCAAAAGAGAACAGAAGTAGCTCTAACTTATAACAGAAAAAACAGAATTTCAGGGGTGCCTGGGTGGCTCAGTTGGTTAAGTGGCTGCCTTCAGCTCAGGTCACAATCCCTGGGATCAAGCCCCATGTTGGGCTCCTTGCTCAGCAGGGAGCCTGCTTCTCCCTCTCCCTCTGCATGCCTCTCCCCCTGTTTGTACTCCCTCTCTCTGACACATAAATAAATAAAATCTATACAAAATAAAACAAAAAAACAGAATTTCAGTGAAACTCACAACAGACAGGGAAGGTCACTTATGATAAAGTGATACAGGGCTCACTTCATAAAGAGGACAAAACAATTGTAAATATATATGCACCCAACCTTGGAACACCAAAATAAGTAAAGTAAATGTTACCTGATAGAAGAAATAGATAGCAATACGGTAACAGTAGGTGATTTCAATACCCCACTGTCAACAATGGGTAGACTGTCTAGACAGAAAATCAGTAAGTTAATACTATGAGCCAGATGGACCTAAAAGATATATGTAGAACATTCCATTCAACCAGAATATACATTCCTCACAAGTACACCTGGAACATTCTCCAGGATAGATCCTACATTGGGCCACAAAGCAAATCTTCACAAATTTAAGGAGACTGAAAGCATATATATCAAGTATTCTTTCTGACCACAATGTATGAAATCAGAAATCAGTAACAGGATGCAAATTGGAAAATTTACAAACACATGGAAATTCAACACCACACTTCTGAACAGCCAATGGGTCAAGTTAGGAAATTAAAAAGTACCTTGAGACAAACAAAAATGCACATAAAAATGTCATACCAAACTTATGGGATGCAGCAAAAACAGTTCCAAAGAGGGCATTTTATAGTAATAAACACCTATTTTATGAAAAAAAGAAAGCTCTCAACTAAACAAGGTAACTTTGGTCTTCAAGAAACTAGTAAAAAAAAGAACAAACTAAGCCCAAAGTTAGCAGAGGGAAGTAAATAATAAAGATTAGAGTAGAAATAAATGAAATAAAGACAAGTTAAATAGAATATACAAAAATAAAAATATTTTGAAAGACAAAACTGATACACCTTTAGGCTAAACGAAGAAAAAGAGGATTCAAATAAAATTATTAAAGAGTAGACATTAACACTGGTATCACAAAAACAAAGGATTATAAGAGACTACTGCGAACAACTGTATGCCAACAAACTGGACAGCTTAGAATGGATAAATTCCTAGAAACACACAGCTTATCAAGCCTAAATAAAGACAAAATAGAAAATCTGAACAGACTATTAACAAATAAGGAGACCGTAATCAAAAATTTCCCAACAAAGACAAGACCAGGACCAGATGGCTTCATGGGTGAATTCTACCAAACATTTAAAGAAGAATTAAGTTGTTTTCAGCTTAAAACAGACTGTTATAGGGGCTGTTATTTGAGGATTCTTTCAAAAAATTAAAATGGAGGGGCCCCCGGGTGGCTCAGTGGGTTAAGCCTCTGCCTTCAGCTCGGGTCATGATCTCAGGGTCCTGGGATCGAGCCCCGCATTGGGCTCTCTGCTCAGTGGGGAGCCTGCTTCCGCCCCCCTCCCCACCTGCCTCTCTACTTGTGATCTCTGTCAAATAAATAAATAAAATCTTAAAAAAAATTAAAATGGAAGAAATTGTTCAAAATTCATTTTATGAGGCCAACATTACCCTCATACCACAGCCTACAAGAAAGGAAAATCACAGGCCAGTATCCCTGATGAACACAAATGCAAAAATCCTCAACAAAATACAAACATATGAAGTTCAAAAGTACATTTAAAAAGATCGCACACTGCAACTGAGTGGTTTATGTCCTGAGTTGCAAGGATGACTCAACATACACAATTCAGTAGACGTGATATACCACATTAGCAGAACGAAGGATTAAATCACATGATGATTTCCAAAGATGCACAAAGGAGCACCTGGGTGGCTCAGTCATTAGGCGTCTGCCTTTGGCTTGGGTCATGATCCCCGGTACAGATAACATGATCTTATATATAGAAAACCCCGTAGAACGCCACAAAAACAAAGACAAAAACCCGTGAGAACCAATAAATGAGTTTAGTAAAGTTGCAGGAAACAAAATCAGTACACAAAAATCAGGTGCATTTTGTTACATGGACAACGAATTACCAGAAAAAGAAAGAGAATAATCTCATTTACAAAAGTATCAAAAAGAAGGAAATATCTGGGAATAGATTTAACTGAGAGGGTGAGAGGTCTGTACAATGAAAACCGTAAGACACTGATGAAAGAAATAAAGACACAAATAACTAGAAAGATATTCCCTGTTTATGCATTAAAAGAATATTGTTAAAATGTCCGTATCACCCAAAGTGATCTACAAATTCTGTGCAATACCCATCAAAATTCAGGCGTTTTTTTCACAGAAATAGAAGAACAATCCTAAAATTTGTATGAACCCCACCAAACATGCCAAAGAGACAGAGTGATCTTGAAAAGGAAAAAGCTGGAGGCATCCCATGTCCTAATGTCAAACCGCACTACAGAAGCTATTGTAATCAAAACTGTGTGCTATTGGCATAAAAACAGACACACAGGATGATGGAACTAAATGAGGAGGCCAGAATCAACTCATGCATTTATGGCCAACTCCTCTATGGAAAGGGTGCCAAGTATACACAGTGGGGCAAGACGGTCTCTTCAACCAACGAGACTGAAAAAACTGGATACCTGAATGCAAGAGAATCAGACTGGACCCTTTCCCTATGCCACATACAACAATCAGTTCCAGATGGATTCCCAACTCAACTGTAAGACCTGGAACTGTAAAACTCCTGGAAGAAAACAGGTGCAAAGCTCCCTGACATTGGTCTTGGCATTTCTTTGGAGAGAACATCAGAAACCAAAATTAAACAAGGGAGAATACAACAAAAAACTTTCTGCACAGTGCCGGAGACCAACAAAGTAAAAAGTCAAACTATGCAATGGGAGAAAGTATTTGTAAACCATGCATCTAATAAGGGGTCAATATCCAAAATACCTAGGATCCCACGCAACTGAATACCACAAAAATAACGGATTTAAAAATGGGCAAAAGACCTGAATACACTTTTTTAAAAAGATTTTATTTATTTGACAGACAGAGATCACAAGTAGGCAGAGAGGCAGAGAGAGAGAGTGGGGGGAGCAGGCTCCCTGCTGAGCAGAGAACCTGATGCGGGGCTCGATCCCAGGACCCTGGGATCATGACCTGAGCTGAAGGCAGAGGCTTAACCAACTGAGGCACCCAGGTGCCCCTCAGTCAGTCTGTACTGAGCTCACACCAGGCCCTGCTCTAGGTGCCAGGAGCAGAGTGGATGAAAGAGCGTCCTCGTCCACAGGGAGCGCACATTTGAGAAGCAAGAGAGACAGGCAGTACCCAAACATTATCCAGGGCATGAGAGCGCTAAGAACAAAAATTAGGTAGGATGAGGACAGAGAGTGGTGGGGAGGGAACAGTGCTATTCGTTGGTAAGGAAGGATTAGAGACAGTTTCTCTGAGGAGTGGCTTGTGAGAGAGACCACAATGCAGAGATCTCTCCAGGCATCAGCATGATCCCAGTCCCCTGAGGTGAGAACGTGTTCATGTGGGAAGGCACCGAAGCCTGCGCGGCTGATGGGGAGTGGAGGAGGGTCCAGATGTAGTCAGGGGCAGCTCTGGGAAGTCCCCTGTAAGCTCTGGAAAGAGTCTGCAATTTGAAGTATGATAGAAACTACGGGAGGTTCTGAACAGGGGAAGAATACAGATTTATGTTCAAAACCATAGCATGGGGAGGACGGAATGAAGAACGGCAAGGGCAGAGGGAAGGTTGGCCCAAATGAGAGGTGAAAACAGCACCTTCCTCAGTTATGACTTGCATTTTCTCACGAGGGCACTTACAAAGCCTCTCATCTATTCCAGAGCCCTGGGTATTGTTTGAAAACACCAGTTTGCACTGGGCTGTTGGAGATGTGGGCAGACTTAGACATTGCTCATGGGAGCATTAGTTGGTACAATAAGGAGAAGACTGGCAGTATCTTTTAAGATTGAGAATGTATACATGGGGCGCCTGGGTGGCTCAGTGGGTTAAGCCTCTGCCTTAACCCACTGGGATCGAGGGTCCTGGGATCGAGCCCCACTTCGGGTTCACTGCTCAGCAGGGAGTTTGCTTCTCCCTCTTCTCTGCCTCTCCCCTCTACTTGTGCTCTTGCTCTCTCTCAAATGAATAAAATTTAAAACTGTTTTAGAAACAACTTATCCAGTGTATACTATGGGTCAGACATTGTTCTAAGATCTATTGAATTTTTAATCGATCTTCCAGGGGAAGTCCTAAGATTATCCTCATAATATAGACGGGGAAACTGAGGCACAACACGTTGTCATTTACCCAAGAACACACTGCTAATAGGTAGAGTGCCAGGATCTGAACCTGGCCAGAGTCTGGCCCCCGAGTCTGTCCTCTCAGACACTATACCGCAGAGCCCCAGACTGAAGGGGGACCATGCCTGTCGCGCTGGCATCAGCCGAGGCCACCCAGGGTTTGATTCACTTTCTATGTGGTCAGTATTTTATTCAGCACAAAGTTACAGACTGCCCATACAATGTGTGCTGAACCTACAGCCGTCACCATCCAAACGCGAACTAGAAAGAATCAACACACAGGGCACCCGAGGGACTCAGCCCGACTCTTGATTTCGGCTCACGTTGTGATCTCAGGGTCATCAGACCGAGCCCCTCTGCTGAGCCCTGTGATGGGTTCAGCATGGAGTCTGTGGGAGATGGACTCTCTCCTTCTCCCTCTGCCCCTCCCCCGCCGGTACACAGGCATTATAAATAATTAAATACTTTTTTAAAAAAAGGAATCAACATGCAATGCATAGGAATTGCAATCTGTGTAAAAACCCTCCGAAATGAACTCAAAACACCTTTACTGAGATGAGCATGTCTTTTAGGTTTCTTTCCCCAGGAACCTAAGGTATGTTCTAAATCCCACAAGGAAGCCACCGATCCTGAGGATAAATGAACTCAACAACTTCCAGAATACAGCTCACTCAAGATCTAAAGTAACGACAACGCATTGGTAACTGGTGGAAAACATCGACCAAGAAGTGTCCAAGGAGCTGGCGCCCGGGACTGGGTCCGTACCTCTGTAATCCCCATACAGGTTAGGAAGGAGGGTGCGATTGGCCCACAGGTAGAAATGCTTCGGAAGTCTGATCTCTGAGAGACGATGGGAAAAGCTCCTCTGGATCACTTGATGGAGGTAAAACCTATTCGAGTTCTGTGCTGAGTAGACTGTAGTCATCAACAAGGTAAGGAAGAGGATTTGAACTAGGATACAAGAGGGGGAAACGATCAGTTGAGTGGTTAGCTTAGAAATTCTCTACACCTTCTCCATGGTTCCTAAGACTTGGCAATTCCATATGGTTCAACCTAACATCTGTAAACAGATGAACCAATGTATTTGCCACATAGGGGGGCCTACAAACACTGATATATGCCTTCCCAGAATTATTCTGCCACTAATCAGAAATTTTACTTGAAATAAGGTACACAATATGCCGCAGGAAAATTGTTGTATTTTAATTCTTATAACTAAATGCACCCCGGCCCCAATCTTTCTCTCTCTGTGTTCAGACTGTGTTCAGCAGAAAGGGAAGGCCAATAAACACAGAAGTGGCCTTCTTTGGTCTGGGAAATCCAATAACTTCAACACTGTATGTGCTGACCCAGTTCCCTGGCACTGGGCAGACTGCCAGTTTTGAAGGCATATCCGTTTTCCCTCCAGCCTGGGAAGTGTAGAGAGCAGGCTGTGTTATTACGTTCCAGGTGCCGAGGAAGGGACTGATCCAAGCACACACCAACCTACCATGACTCCTAAGTTCAAGTGTCTTCCCATTTACCACACCATCTAGGGCTCCATGTTTCTTCCAAGGTGAGCATTTAAAAAAAAAAATTTTTTTTTAAAGATTTTATTCATTTATTTGACAGAGGGAGAAACACCCAGAGCAGGAACACAAGCAGGGGGAGTGGGAGAAGCAGGCTTCCCCGCTGGGCAGGGAGCCTGATACGGGGCTCGATCCCAGGACCCTGGCATCATGATCTGAGCTGAAGATAGATGCTTAATGACCGAGCTACACAGGTACCCTCAGAATTTTAAGATAGCTTTTCGCTGTCCTGTATTTTCACTTTCTTCCCTGCTGCCATATACCCTCTTTCAGAGGCGGCCGTTCTGGGCGTGTCTACTTTGGGGACCTAAGGTCGCCCTCTGGTGGACGGTCCTTGGATTCGACTTGGGGGAAAAAAGCCCCCTTGGCCCTGGGTCCAACCAAATTCAACACTGTAGCGAGACCAATAGCTAATCTGATACGGTGGCTTCCATCTCTTTTCTTCCTCTTTTTATATTTTTCCCCAACACTCCACTGCAACTTTTTAAAAATTGAAGTAACATACATTTATTATAAAAGTTTGGGGAAAAAGAACTAAAGATTTTAAGAAAACATTAACATTTGGAATATATCCTTTAATCAATTGTCTTAATATGTTTGTAGAGTAGCTTTCCACATCACTACATTTTCCTTAACATTTTAAAACATGATTTTACTTATTTATTTGACAGAGAGAGACAGCGAGAGAGGGAACACAACCAGGGAGAGTGGGAAAGGGAGAAGTAGGCTTCCTGCTGAGCAGGGAGCCCGATGTGGAGCTCGATCCCAGGTTCCTGGGATCATGACCTCAGCCGAAGGCAGATGCTTAACTGACTGAGCCACCCTAAACATCCCTTAACATTTTTTCTTTCAATGATTTTATTTATCTATTTGACAGACAGAGATCACAAGCAGGCAGAGAAGCAGGCAGAGACAGAGAGAAGGGGAACCAGGCTCCCCTCCAAGCAGAGAGCCCGACGTGGGGCTCGATCCCAGGACCCCGGGATCATGACCTGAGCCGAAGGCAGAGGCCTAACCCACTAAGCCACCCAGGCGCCTCGAGCCATCCCTTAACATTTTTTTTTAAAGATTTTATTTATTTATTTGACAGAGAGAGATCACAAGCAGGCAGAGAGGCAGGCAGAGAGAGAGGAGGAAGCAGGTTCCCTGCTGAGCAGAGAGCCCGATGCAGGGCTCGATCCCAGGACACTGAGATCATGACCTGAGCCAAAGGCAGCGGCTTAACCCACTGAGCCACCCAGGCGCCCCTCCCTTAACATTTTTAATGGTTGCTTGGCATCCCATAAATGGATATGGCGGTCTCATAAATTCAGCAGTGTCCTATTTTTGGGCATTTACATTGTTGCCAATTTTTTTTTTTTAATAAAGTACTCCAAATTTTCACAGGATACGTCCTTAGAAGTGAAGCTTGCTTACTAAAGGGATGCAGAACGTGAAGGCTTGTACCCTGTATCACCAGATTTTCTTCAACCCAGAGCGAGTGCCCATGATTCCTGGCATTACCATGTATTATGGTTTTGCCACTTTTATTTTTATTTACGTATTAACGTTTTATTTAAGGGCTCTCTACACCCGGCGTGGGGATCAAACTCCTGATCTCGAGATCAAGAGGCACAGGTTCCAGCGACGGAGCCAGGTGGGTGGCCCTGCTGCAATTACATCTTTGTTGGCCAACTGCCTCTTTCAATTAGCTTTTTTTTTTTTTTTGTAAAATGTCAGAGGGGTTTAGGGCTGAGAGAGGAGATAACACAGCTATACACTGTGTATAACTGTGCACAGGTGTTCCCGAAGTAGTGATGCGTGGATGGCAGAGCTCGAAGCATGCGGTTAGAACTTCATGCCGTCACGCACAGGTGAGAGACCGCGGTAAATGGTATTTGACCTGTGTTGCTGGGACACCGGTGTTATTTAGTGAGACCACGTAACCAGAATTCACACTGCAACAGCGCAAGGGAGGAGCGCCCGTCTGCAAGCAGGGGTCACCTAAAAACCAGGACGTTCTCCTACCATTATCACACTTAAGGAAAGTCTCAATACTTTCCTTGTGTAATATCCTATCCATACTAAAAATGTATTCTTCAATCTAAGGATCTAGAACACTCTTCCATCATCAATTTTTTATTAATTTTTTTTTAAAGATTCTATTCATTTACCTGACAGAGAGAAAGAGATCACAAGTAGGCAGAGAGGCAGGCGGTGGGGTGGGGGTCGTAAGCCCCATTGCAGAACTATCCTCCATTTCAGCATGTCTTTTTTTTTTTTTTTAAGGTTTTATTTATTTGACAGAGAGAGAAAACAAGTAGGCAGAGAGGCAGGCAGAGAGAGAGGAGGAAGCAGGCTCCCTGCTGAGCAGAGATCCTGATGTGGGGCTCGATCCCAGGACCCTGGGATCATGACCTGAGCCGAAGGCAGAGGCTTTAACCCACTGAGCCACCCAGGCGCCCCTCAGCATGTCTTTTAAAACTGACTGTGCCTGAAACCAGCTGAGGCCTCTAACATAAAGTCATTATTTCTTTGCCACAGTGGATGGTTTAATTATCACCACTCCAATGACCTGCATGCCCAGTACCCTGGATCTCCCGAGTCTCTTCTCTTTCAGTATTTTGATATATGTATTTCATATTTTGCATTATTTTGGTTCATTTGATTTTCCTGGTCATTAATCCGAGTTTCATTAGTGACATCTCCTTCAACTCAACTACTAGAATTTGAGTATTTGGTAAGTGACCTTTTTCATTTCCCAAAACCCTTTGTGTTTCATTCAACTGAATCTCCTGATGGAGATCTTGTTATTTTTGGTCTCCCCCAGGAGTTTTTGTTTGTTTTTTAAGATTTGAAAAAAAAAAAATCTCAGAACCATGAGATCGGGTCACATGCTCCTCCACTGACTAAGGCAGCCAGGTGCCCATCTTCCAGCAGTTTTCCATTAAGCTCTACCTACTCCTTGCTCTCCCCGGAATGGGTGGGTCTCAAATGGGACCGTACACCAGAATCACCAGGGAAATTTTAAACCCGTTGGGCCTTGGAATCCATCTCCAGAGATTACTATTTAATTGGTCCAGAGTGAGGCCTGAGTCTGGAGTTTCAAGAGCTCCCCAGGTTTGCCTGTGGGAGTGCGGGCCCACCCTCCAGGGTTCTTAAAGCAGAAGCAATCCCGTCACCCGGCACGCTGAAAACTCTACTGGGCAAAATTCGTGTTTGTTTGTTTGTTTGTTTGTTTTTCCAGCAAATGCCCTGTGAGAAATACTAAGAACGGAGAGTGGTGTGAAGAGAGCGGGTGCCTGCAGACTTAGTAAACAAAGTACTCTGACACAGACCAACTACTGGCAACACATGGACCTTATCTGAATCTTAATTTGAACAAAGTAACCATAAAATAGACATTTACAAAACAACTAGGAGAAATGGAACATTGACTCTAAAATAAAAGTGATGGGGTGCCTGGGTGGCTCAGTGGGTTAAAGTCTCTGCCTTCTGCTTGGGTCATGATCCCAGGGTCCTGGAATCCAGCCCCACATCGGGCTTCCTGCTCAACGAGTAGTCTGCTTCTCCCTCTCCTGCTCACCCTGCTTGTGTTCTCTCATAAATAAATAAAATCTTTTAAAAAAATTTATAAAAAGTTAAGTTTCCTGTTTTTTTTTTTCTTCTAAGTAGTTTGTTGATTTTTTTTCACTTGTCCTCTCTTGGCAATCCTTTTCCACTCTGCTTCTACTAGTCTATCAGTTCTCACCAGTTTTTTCTGTGACTTCACACATGCCTGAAATTTCATTCTGCCTATTTTTGCTGTTTTCTCTTTTTTGGGTCAAATTGTCAGACCGTTAGGCACTTTGAATTGACACCCAAGGGTGTCATCTTCCCAAGTGAGCAGCCTGCAGCGCGAGTGGGTCCCTCCCTACCCCCCCCCCCCATGCTGGGACGCCCATTTTCATGTACCTTGACAGGCTGGCTGATGACGAGGTTGTGAAGCACGGATAACATCACTGACATAATCCAGCTGGTGGCCTGCTCTCTGGTCAGTTCCAAGCTATAGAGTGCAGTAAAAAAGGCTGCAGCCAGGCTAGTGACGCCCAGGAAGAGCCAGCAGAGGTAAGTCAACCCTCGGTGCAGGCCGTGAGCCATGGACTTCCTCCCTTCTTCTGGGCTCAGGATGGGGAAACTGGTGGCCTCCCTTAAGAACAGAGGTGGAAGGAATCAGCTGAAAGGCAACAGCTGAGAGAGAGAAGCAGGAAGATTATGGCTGATGCGGGAAGCCTGGTTTGGGGCCTTACCTGGAGGGCCCCTGCTCTGTGGGAAGAATACGTGTTTCCAAGAGCTCCTGGAGTTTTTGCAGTCGGTTGGTGGCATAGAGGACGTCACGAGGCCGGTCCGCCTGGGTGGGACCCAGGGTGCGTAAATGCGACTGCAGCCGCTGCAGAACTCCGAGCAGGTAACGGGAAAGATGATGGTGGCTTTCAGGAACCACTGCAAATACAGGCCGGGCTGACATGTCAAGGGACAGGCACTAGTGGCAGAGAGGAGCAAGTCATTCACGGATGAGGGCGTTCCGTTTTCCAGACCGTGGAGACTGGACCCAGCAATTAACGACTGTCTTCTCTGAGCATGTCGGTGACTTGCTAATAACAATTCCTAAAATTCTACACTTGGATCCAGAATAAAAAAGAAAACACAACTTTTGATCTAGAAGCAAATTAAAATTGAAACCGAATTGGGCTTTCTTCACCAGAATGGTGTTAAGTGCCCAGTGGGAGGTAAACTATATTCAAGATTCCATAAATCTCCTAATCTGCCTGTTCCATAGAAGAAAAAGAATGACAAGTCTCAAGAGCTCCTAGCAAAGCAGATGGAGTGTGAGGGGGTCTGAAACAGAGGGCATTTCTGTGGGTTTTTCCTTCATCCTTTACTTTGTATCACCAGATATACTGTCTCGAAAGCGATCAGCTCTACTGGAAGTTTAAGGAAACGGAAGCAGAAGGTTCTACGGTGCCTGTTGGTTATGCCGAGAGGGAGGAGGGAGTGAGAGGCAGAGAACACGTCAGTTACCAACACCTGCGGAGCTTTACCATTTGCCGGATGGGGTCCTGCCCGCTGAGGAGAGCCGGGACCCTCCAAGTGAGAAGAGACGAGGCTGGCTAAAAGCTGTGCCATCTTGTTAATGCTGTGAGACGCCCATAAAGATTGTTCTCACTCTGAGAGTAGGTAGGTGTTTCTCCTGAGCAGGAATCCCACCGTTTCCTTCAATTCCTGAATGTGGAGCCAAGATGAGAAAAGTCAGTCTGACATTCGCCCGGGACTGATAGCAGTTATACATGGCAGGGTCGTCTCTTTACTCTGAGAGTGAATGCTCAGTGGGAAGAACCTCTATTTTTCATTTTCTTTCTCCTTTCTCAGAAAGAAGTCTCCTCCCAGTAGCTTCAAAACTAGTTTTATGAGGGATTACAGAAAGAAAGAGGGGACAGCTGGATCAAACATCACCAACGAAAACTGGAGAGTAGTACCTTCTGGACTCACATCCAGTCCTCAGAATATATCAAGAGGAGAGACGAGGGGCATGAGCATCATGGCCCAGGGCACAGGACTTAGGGAAAAGCTGTCAAGGTTAATGGGACCCACAAGCCTTCTAGGAGATCCTCTCCACCGACCTTTCTTGCTACATGTGGAAGCAGGGCCTGCCATCTACTTATAAAATTAGGTACCAGGCTTACCTCAGCCACCTCTGTGAGAGACAGAGGCTCAAAAGGAGCCTCTGGGAGGCAGGAGACTTGTCTGGGAGGAAAGAGAGGCAGGGGTTTGTGTGGCTGGATCAGCGGGAAGAGGCGCCCAATTATAAGATTGACGGGGAAGAGAAGGACAGCAGTTTGGATGCTGGTGAGCAGCTGGGACCAGGTCACAGGAAACGGACCCACTGGAAGAAGAACATGACAGCAGCCTTCATCCTCAAGAGCTGAAGTCATCTCAGTCATTGCCCTCCCAGCTTTAGGTATCTGTTTGGCAAGTCAGCCATGATTATCCAAAGACAGGACATCCTCATGGACATTATCTAGGGACAGGACATCTAAGGCTAAGACTGACGTGCTGTTCCTAAGGCTGCTTCACTCATTCATGAACGGGAACAGGGTGGAAGTCTGTTAGAGCATTCAAAGCAAAGCGAAAACAAAGGCACCTCAGGACCCTGTTTCTGACCCTGAAAGGAAGGAGGGTGCGATACAGTGAAAGGATTGCGCGCCACCAACACCCCACGCCAGGCTCACCCGCACCTGGCTCGTCTCTCTCAGCCGTGCTGCTGCTTCTCCTCCAGAACATGACATTGACCACCATGTCGTACAGCAGCGACGTCAGGCAACAAGTGAGTCTCTGGACGCTCGTAAACCGGTTCCAGGGATGTCGCGTTAAGACCGAGAGCCACAGATGGTCCTGGGTGAGCTTCTCTACAATGAGGGACGAGAACAGGTGTCTAAGAAGATAAATGAGAACAGGACAGATGTGAGTTGGCATCCTGATGGGGTCCCAGGCAAAGATGTATTTTGTCCAGCCACAAGCTCACCATGACAACTCAGCCACCATCTGATGCCCTATCAAGATGCTTCCAAATGACATGGCAGTGGGACTCCTTTGTGATGTTAGGACACCAGGTTTTTTAAAAATATATTTTATTTATTTATTTGACAGAGAAAGATTCAATAAGAGAGGGAATACAAGCATGGGGAGTGGGAGAGGGAGAAGCAGGCTTCCTGCTGAGCAGGGAGACTGATGCGGGGCTCTATCCCAGGACCCTGGGATCATGACCTGAGCCAAAGGCAGAGGCTTAATGACTGAGCCACCCAGGCACCCCTGGACATGAGGTTTTTGAGGATAAGGTTAATTTATATTGTATGAGAGTTTAAAATTAAAAACTGTTTTTTTAAAACTTCCTAAGAGTTTTGATAAATCTTTTGCTCTACAAAAGTTTGCATCAGGCTTCCACTCAAGATAGTTTGGTAAATTCACACTTTGAGCACCTGCTCTACTCAAAATGTGGAGGAACTATCAATAAGCTACAAAAAAAAAGAATAACACATACTGGCTGGGCTTAAAAACACGATAAATATCTCTGAGGAGAAGTGGAATTAGAAAAAATGGTGGTAAGCAGGGAAGTCACAGGATTTCTGGGCTCCAGGTCTGGAAGAAGGTAGTACACAGGTGGGAGTTGCCTCGTGTAGGGTAACTGGAATTAAAAGTGTTTCGTGGGTGGGGGAAGGGAGAGTGGTGAAGGGATGCCATGACACGCACACAAAACTCCCAGCAAAGACTGGGAGGCTTACTGGTTCCGGGCATTTACAAAATCTCTGTCTAAACATTAAATCACCACGAAACTAAAGTGAGCAGAAACTTCACCTGCAAGCCATAATGAACAGAGAATTCATTCAGAAAAAGTCACTAACCAAATAACAATAACAACTACTAAGAACAACATAATCCTGGGGCAGGGAAAGGAAATATGATTTCCAGCATCGCCACATTCCATTATTTAAAATGGTCAGTTTTGGGCACTTGGGTGGCTCAGTGGGCTAAAGTATCTGCCTTCGGTTCAGGTCATGATCTCAGGGTCCTGGGATTGAGCCCTGCATCGGACTCTCTGCTCAGCAGGGAGCCAGCTCCCCACCCACCTGCCTGCCTTTCTGCCTACTTGTGATCTCTGACAAATAAATAAAATCTTTAAAAAATATATTTAAAATGGTCAGTTTTTAACAAAAGATCACAAGACACTAAAAGAAACAACAAAGTATAACTCACTCATGAATGTGTGCGTGCACATACACAGCCTCACTGTCCCTGAGGAAGTCGAGACACAGGATATACTAGGAAGAGACTTTAAATAAGCTATTTTTTTTTAAAGATTTTATTTACTTATTTGTCAGAGAGAGAGAGCAAGAGCGTGTCCACAAGCAGGGGAAGAAGCAGGCAGAGGGAGAAGCAGGCTCCCTGCCGGGCAAGGAGGCCAAAGCGGGACTCGATCCCAGGACCCCGGGATCACGACCTTAGTTGAAGTAGATGCTCAACCCACTGAGCCACCCAGGCACCCCCGAATAAGCTTTTTTAAAGATTTTATTTACTTATTTTTTTAAATATTTTTTATGTATTTATTTTGACAGAGAGAGAGATCACAAGTAGACAGAGAGGCAGGCAGAGACAGAGAGAGGGAAGCAGGTTCCCTGCTGAGCAGAGAGCCCAATGCGGGACTCGATCCCAGGACCCTGAGATCATGACCTGAGCCGAAGGCAGCGGCTTAACCCACTGAGCCACTCAGGTGCCCTTATTTACTTATTTGACAGAAAGAGAGATAGAGAGAGCACACACAAGCAGGGGGAGCAACAGGCAGAGGGAGAGGCAGGCTCTCTGTGAGCAGGGAGCCCGATGGATGCGGGGCTCGATCCCAGGATTCTGGGATCATGACCCAAGCTGAAGGCAGACGCCTAAGGACTGAGCCACCCAGCCACCCCCAAATCAGCTATATTAAATGTGTTCAAAGAACCAAAGACAACCATGTCTAAAGAACTAAAGGAAAGTGAATGAGAATGGCGTCTTGCCAAATAGAAAACATCAGTAAATATACAGAAATTATTATTATTTTTAAAAACATTTTATTTATTTATTTGAGAGATGAGAGAGACAGTGAGAGAGAGCATGAGCGAGGAGAAGGTCAGAGGGAGAAGCAGACTCCCCGCGGAGCCGGGAGCCCGATGTGGAACTCGATCCCGGGACTCCAGGATCATGACCTGAGCTGAAGGCAGTCGCTTAACCCACTGAGCCACCCAGGGGCCCAGAAATTATTTTTTAAAAGAACCACACAGAAAGGCCACAGTTGAAAAATACATGCATTGAAATGCAAAGTTCACTGGGAAGGCTCCACGGCAGATCTGAGCAGGCAGAGGAAACAATCAGCAAACCTGAAGACAGGTCAGTTGGCGTTATCCCATCTGAGCAGCAGAAAGAATGAAGAAAAACGAGCACAGTCACCTGCAGACCACCATTTCCCACCAATACCTAAAGGAAAAGAGCTCTTTCTTCAAGATGGCACAAAGACCCAGTCACGCTCGCACTCTCCGAGGTCCACCGCCAGCCAACAGTTGCACAGGAAGTACCATTTCACCTGCCAGGTCACTGACAGTGACCTGGTTTACGTACCTACGGTAAAATGAAGGTAGGTATGTTACAGGGGGGTGGGGTGGGTGCGAACCAGCTGCTGCAACAAGAGGTCATCTTGCCCTGTCGGGAAATGGATTCTTTTCATTGTGAGGCAAGAACTAAAGAAAGAGACAAGAGCTGATCCAAGTGTTCCCTTCCTGACCTCTAAGGGAATTATGTATCAAAACCAGAATGCAGCCTTCTGTCACTCGGGAACACTCCAGTGTGTGTATGTCTCCCTTAACTTTCCTTGTTCATACACGCCAGTCGCCTGTTTGTACAGCCCACCTGCCTCTGTCTTCTGTCACCAGGGCCTGAAGGGGCGTCCCTGGCGGGTGGGGACTGGTCTTCAACATTCACATTAATGACTTCTCATCATACTGGGTTCTGTACACTCTACAGGTCAACACATTTTGAGAAATATAAATACTGTGTAAGCACCACCACCATCAAATTATCACTCCCAAAAGTTCCCTGTGCCCCTTTCCAGTCAGCCCCGCTGAGGGCCACCCCTAGCCCCAGGTGACCACTGATCTGCTTTCTGTCCCTCAGACTAGTTTGCTTTTTTTAGAATTTCATATATGTGGATGCATATGGCATGTTTCCTTTTGTGTCTGGCTTCTTTTGCTTTGTAAAATGTTTCTGGCATTCACCCACGTCACTGTATCAGTAGATCGTTCTTTGTGTTGGTGGGCTGTACTCCTTTTAGTGAACGTGCTAACATTTGTTTCTTCATTCACCTGATGGGCACGCGTGCTGTTCCTAGTTTTGGATAACTATTAACAAAGCTGCTATGAATGTATGTGTGTAAGTCCTGGAACGGACGTGCGTTTTCATTGATCTTGGGTGATCACCTAGGAGTGCAATTTCTGGGTCAGGTGGTACATACATGTCTGTGGGCCTTCACAAGCCCTGCCAAACCGTCCGTTCATGTGGCTGCACCGCTGTGTGCTCCTGCCTGAGGCGCATGAGTTCCAGTGGCTCCCAACGTCACCCCAACTCAATTTTGTCAGACTTTATTCCAGTCATTCTAGACAGATGTTCAGGGCTCTCACTGTGCTTTTAACTTGCATTTTTGATGACCTGAGACATTATGCATCTCTTCAGGGGCCCATTATGTGTTATTCCCCTTTATAAATCAAACCGCAATCAGTGTCCAAGCGCTTTGTAGATGCCTGAACAGAGGAGAAGCAGCAAGCAAATGCTTAGACTCGACTGGCCTCGCGTAGCGCAGAGAGACTCCTGCTGCTAATGCCTTCGGGCAGGGAGCGTACTCTTTGCAGTGGGCAACACTCAGCAACTGACTGATCAGAGTCCCTGTGCCTTAGACCTTTGACTCCATTCCCTTCTGTTTTCCTAACCCCGGTCAATAGTCTTGATCTTAGTTAACGCCATCTTTACTCTCTCCACACACCTCCCCTCGTTCTGAGGGCGGCGGCAGGAAGAGCAGAAGCACGTGGACTTCACGCATGTCCAGTTCATGGCCTCATCACTGACCCTTTTCCTCACAAGTTCCCTGGGCCTGTCCCACATCAGGATTCTGCCCTCCTTTTCTCTCTTCTGAAGCTCTTAATTTTGACCGGAAGTGTATTTAGTGAAGAGTCGTTTATTAAGTTTACTTTTCAAAGATATTTTTTGGGGCACCCGGCTGGCTCAGTTGGTTAAGTGTCTGCCTTTGGCTCAGGTCACGATCCCAGGGTCCTGGGATCAAGCCTCCTGTTGGGCTCCCAGCTCAGTGGGAACGTCTCCTTCTCCCTCAACCTCTGCCCCTCCCCCTGCTTATACTCTTTCTCTCTCTCTCACTTGCTCACTCTTTATCTCTAATAAATAAATAAAATCTTTTAAAAAATAAAGATATTTTTCATGTGTAGGGATACTTCTCATTTACAACACTTTGGGCAGTAAATTGACATGATTTGGTCTTCACAATCATGACACCATTAAATGAAAATAAAAGAAAAAAATCACCTGTCACTTTACCATCCACACAGAATCATATTGTTAATTTTCCCTGTTTCTTTTCAGAGTTTCCCCTTTGTAGATGCTTTGAAATTTAAATCTACTAGTCATTTATGATTTCGCCCAAAGTGTTATTGTTCTGAGTGGCGGTGGCATGCTGGTCTCGCCCCCAAACTGGGGGATCAACAGAGAAGGAAGGACAAGGCCGCCCGACACAGGTACTTACCAAGAAGGGCTGGCCCCCGAGTTGTCATGCCAGAGCTGTAGGCCGTGCAACTCCCCGAGGGAGGACTGGGTGGTGAGGAGGAAGACGTCCAGTCCCCCTCTCTCAAAGACTGCCTTCTGGGGGTCACAAAGGTGATGGGGCTCACTCCGTCCCTCTGATCCATAAAGGGTGATAACCACCTTAAACACAACAAGGAAAGATAAAATGCAGGATGTTCTAACATGACCCCTTGAGTTTATCCTTCAGGGGAAAGAAGGAGACAGAGAAAACTACCAAGGTGAAGTCGCTGGGGGGCTGGACAAGCTCAGCAGGCTCTACACACATACAGTTTAGAACCAGGACCTGTGCTCCTAACGTGCTCCTGGAGGGTGGGGTGTCATCAGGTCAGAGCGCGTCTTGTGCGCTAGAAGACGCAAGCCAAGGGCGAAGACCACTCATTTCACTAACCTTAGCTGTTGTGGCAGCCCTTCTTCGATAGCCAGTGGAGACCTGAAGCAGGTAGTGAAACTGAGAGCTGGGGCCATTATCGGCTAGGACAGTGACCTTCACCTTCAGGGAAAGCAGAACCAAGAAGGATCTTGGCCTGAGAAGCAGGAGGATCAGCGGTCCAGCTTCGACAACCCGATGGAGAGCAAGGAGGTCTTGTGAGTGAGAGGTAAACAAGCAGACCCAAGGGACAGAACACTGGTGAGGGCTGGAAGACCCAGCTTTATGCCTCAAAAATGAAATAGTCACAGAATCCCCGATCAGGTCTTGGGCTTTGAAATCTTTCTACCTCCCTCCCATGCAGAGAGGATTATCACACAACCCGGAGGACACCTAGTTAAGTGTGAATCTCTGATAAACATGAATCATTGGGGAGCACACTTAGACTAAAAATGCATTCACTATATGAAATTCAAATTTAACTGGGTGTCCTATGTTTTTATCTATAAAAACTGGCAACTCTTCACCCATAGCAACAAAGAAATGGATGGCATGTATTCTAGAATTTCCAAGGGTAAGAAAACATACTAATAAAAAACGTATGCAATGGATGCTAAGAAGAGGCTGTCATCAGGGTGTCTGGGTGGCTCAGTTGGTTGAGCACCTGACACCTGACTTCAGCTCAGGCTGTGATCTCAGGACTGTGAGATCGAGGTCTGCAAAGGGCTCTGTACTCAGCGCACAGTCTGCTTAAGTTTCTTTCTCCCTCTCCCTCTGTCCTTCCCCCTGTGCACTTGCTCTTTCTAAAATAAATAAATAAATCCTTAAAAAAAAAAAGAGGATGCCATCAAGGGATTTTTTGTTGTTGTTCAAAAAAGAGATTCCTTACAGGTTTCTTATCTATCACAGTTACATGAAATTATCATTTCACTTCCACATAATTTTATATCCAATGTATAAAGTGAAACAAACTTGCATTTGATTTTGGTTAAGTTCTCTAGATGTTCTGTGTGATTCCTAACCTAAACAAAACACAGGAGGGTTCAACCTCCACTAAAGGAAAAGAAAAAAAAAAAAAGGAGATAGAGCATTAAGTTGCTAAGCAGACAGGAGACATGAGGGAAAAGTCCCCCCTGAATTTCTACGCCACAAAGTACCACGCTACCAGCCTCTTCTGGTCAAGGGTTTTTTCCATCTTGTTCAACACACTCAAGACACTGTGGCAAAGCTTCTAGAATCAATGTCTCACCTTCTGCATGTCTGCTTGATCCTTTCTCCAAGCCCACACACACGTGAGTATATAGAATCCTAAAAGGCTGGCCAGCAAAGACACCCCAACAGGGTTGTTGGTCACGTGAAGGAACAGCTTGATCGTGTCCTTAATGTTCACGGTCCGGGGCACAATGAAGAAGTCCCTGCTGAAGTAGGCCAGGCGGTTACAGAGACACTGCGTCCTCCTCAAAACCGTGCTCTGTGGCCCAACCTGTAATTAGAATCAAGACGCTGATTCTAACTGAACAGAGTGCTAAGGAAGGGACAATCATAAAACACAAACATAGGCAGTTCTGAGAGGGAAAACTGTCCGGGCTGCATATTCACCGCTGGTGGTCACGGAGGCTGCGGGAAGCAGCGTGTAGAGCGATCTGGCAGCCTTGGCCTCTGGCCATTCCAGGAGTGAACACAGACCCCAGGGGAAGTCTGCACATGCGCACAAGGAGACGTGAGAAAGAATGTTTCCGTCGCTGCTGTTCATAACCAAAGAATCGGAAACGACCTGTGTATGTCCAGTAACAGCAGAACATACAAACAAAGAAGTAGAGGGCTACTACTCTCTACTGATGGAATATTCTCTAGCAGTTAAAATGAATGAGTCAGAGCCAGATAATAGCATTGCGCATAAATGCTGAGTGAAAAATACAAGTTAAAGGGGACACCTGAGTGGCTCAGTCAGTTAAGCGTCTGCCTTTGGCTCAGGTCATGATCCCAGGGTCCTGGAATTGAGCCCCACATCAGTCTCTCTGCTCAGCAGGGAATCTGCTTCTCCCTCTCCCACTCCTCTTGCTTGTGCTCTCTCTCCCTGTCAAATAAATAAAATCTTAAAAAAAAAAAAAAAAAGTTAAAGAAGGATGGTACAAATGGTACCATTTACACAGAGACCCAAAGCATGCCCAGCATCACTCGTGTGTCAGTATGACTGACTGTTTTCCATGCCACAAGGTCAAGCTCTGGGTGCCGGGTCTATCTCTTGCCCTGGGAGGACTCCGGCAGCTCTGTTCCTTGCATGGGGGTCCAAATGCTGTACAGGCCTTCAAGGAGGCAGGAAACCCCCTGGTGCTTTTTGTGAGTAGTGGGGTCACTGCTGGGTGAGTCTTGCTATTCAAAGTGCCATCTCCGCAACTCGGAGCACTGACAGCACCTGGGAGCTTGTTAGAAAGGCAGAAGCTCAGGTCCCACCCTCCTTTACTACAACAGAATCTGCTATTGAACAGGCTCCCATGTAGAGGATTTGCTAGAAAGGCTTTGTTCCAGATCTTCCAGAAATCTCTGCTGAGGCCATGAATGGTGTCAGTGCCTTCCAGAGCATCCTCTTTCCCTCTATTCCCGTGTGAATGACCCCTCTCAGCTCTTTTATGAACAGCCTCATGATTTCCAGAACCTTGCACCACAGTCTTTGTGCAACTGAACCAGGACTTAAATCAGACGGGATCGTACAAATTCACCAGCGTGAAAATGCAGAGCCATTTTTTTAAAAGATTTTTTAAAAAGATTTTATTTATTTATTTGACAGACAGAGATCACAAGTAGGCAGAGAGGCAGTCAGAGAGAGAGGGGGAAGCAGGTTCCCGCTGAGCAGAGAGCCCGATGTAGGGCTCGATCCCAGGACCCCAGGATCATGACCTGAGCTGAAGGCAGACGCTTAACTGACTGAGCCACCCAGATGCCTCGGCTAGCTTATTTTTATAAAAGTTCTCTTTTTAATTTTTATTTTTTGAAGATTTTATTTGCCAGAGAAAAAGAATAAAAGCAGGGGAAGCAGGAGAGAGAGAGAAAGAAGCCCCCCGCTGAGCGGGGAGCCAGATATGGGGCTCGATCCCAGAACCCTAGGATCATGACCTGAGCTGAAGGCAGACACTTAACAACTGAGCCACCCAGGCACCCCTAAAAGTTCTCTTTTATTAAGCAAGAAGTTTTCCTTTTACCCACCACATATTTAATATTTTAGAACTCCTGCATATTACTATATCTAAAACTGTCAGATTCACCCTGGACTGAGTTTAGGAAAGGAATTACACATATGGGGCACAAGCCAGCTCCAAAGAGGCACACTGTCCTGGCCTGCTACACACATTCCTTCTCCGTTTTCCCAGGCTGACTTATTTCCCTTCTGCTGATTTTTCTTTCTAGGCTCCCTCCCCCGCAAACAAGGTAGGAGATGCTCTGCATTTCATGCCAGCGCAGGCGGTAGAGAAAGAGCAAGTGGCGTGGCTTCTTACGTGGCATCCACGGCTCTTCCACATGCTGTTGTGGCTGTCCCAGAAATAACACTGCGTGACGGCCGTCACCACCGAGAACCGGGCGGGTGTCTGCCGGGCGCTCTCTTTGCTTTCATTCCATGTGGCCATCACGTGGTAGGTGCCGGTCCCATGCCGCAGGCTCTCTGGGCTCAGCACCCATGTATATTCCTCAGCTGAGAACCAAGAACAATGCTTAGTTGCCTTTCTTTCTTTCTTTCTTTCTTTCTTTCTTTCTTTCTTTCTTTCTTTCTCTTTCTTTCTTTATTTAAAGGATTTTATTTATTTATTGGACAGACAGAGATTACAAGTAGGCAGAGAGGCAGGCAGAGAGAGGGGAGGAAGCAGGCTCCCTGCTGACCAGAGAGCCCGATACAGGGCTTGATCCCAGGACCCTGGGATCATGACCTGAGCCGAAGGCCGAGGCTTTAACCCACTGAGCCACCCAGGCGCCCCGCTTAGTTGCCTTTTAAATGGGACAAAAGTACCATGAGAACCTTCCTTATGAAGGATGTATTATTATCATTAGTTTACAAATAGGGAAATGATTAAGCCTGGAATTAACAAATGATTTTGTTAACATTTGAGAGAGAGAGCGCGTGTGCACGAGTGCACTATGAGCGGGAGGAGCAGAGGGAGAGGGAGAGAGATTCTCAGGAAGAATCCGTGCTGAGCACAGCTGGATCCCATGACCCTGACCTCATGATCGGAGCCGAAACCAAGGGTCGGACGCTTAGCTGACTGTACCATGCAGGCGCCCCACAAATGATTTTCAAGATAATGACCGGTGATACAACCTGGGGCTCTGCATCACTCCTGTTCCAATAAGAAACTGTATTTTTTTTGACGAATGAAGATTTAGGTCTAACGGGTCAGGATTTTATGAATTTTAGAAAAATGAAATCGTCATCCATCACAATGAGTAGCTATAAGACCTAGCAAGCAAAAGAAGCCCCCAAACGAAGCAATGATGGAAAGAGCCAGACTGATTGCAGGAAAGAGCCCTGATTCCAGGTCTGGCTCTGTCACCAGGTGGCTGGGAAGGGCTATGGCGAGTCCCACAATCTCCCTAGCTTTCTCACTTTTCAGACAAGGACTCTGGACCAGAGGTTGTCTAAGATCCCCTCCAACTGCAAATATGATACTGTCAAGATGGGCACGGAAGATGGGAGCGCGTGCTCCCAATGGGGAGAGAACCCACTGGTAGCGCAGACAGAGCCTTGCAGCGGTGAGCCCTGTGTCAGTGAGGCCGACACGAGAGCCAGGGGCAGCTCACTCAGCCCGGGAAGACCCTAACAGGAGACTACGACATGCTTTATCCATTCCAATGACTCCCCCCATCCCATTGTTTTTTAAATTCGAAGGCTTAGCTCTTAAGACTTCCCTATAGCTTTAGAATAATTTTTTTCTTTAAATTAACATATAGTGTATTACAAGTTTCAGGGGTAGAGTTCAGTGATGCATCAGTTTTAAATAACACCCAGTGCTCATCACATTACATGCCCTCCTTTGTGCCCATCTCCCCGTTACCCCATCCCGACTCCCCAGTATTAAAGTGATATCTGGTGACTATGTTTCTCGGTCAAGTATATCCAGGCCCTATTTATGTATTGCAGAAATTCTTAACTATTCTAAGCCACAAAGTAGTCTGTCTGGTATTACACCAAGACCTACTGAGACATCTCTGTCCTTACCCAAACCTAAGATTAGAAATAAAGGTTGAAATATAGATATAACCCACTGTGCTGGGATTTTATTCTCAACATTATGGAAATTTTCAACCATGCAGAAAGTGGACTATTTCACAGTGAACACCCAAATAATCCCCGAACAGATTCTATAATTAACATTTTACTGAATTTGGGGCACCTGGCTGGCTCAGTCAGAAGACCATGTGATTCTTGATCTTGGGGTCAAGAGTTTGAGCCCCACATGGGGTGTGAAGATTGCTTAAATAAGTAAAACTTAAAAAATTTACTAAATTTGCTTTATCACCTATAGATCTCGATCCATTCCACAATCCATCTTTTTAAAAAATGCATTTCATGGTCATGTATATTTACACACGTGATGCAATTCCATAGAACTAATAAACACACATACACGAGTGCGTGTAACACTGGTGAATCCCAATGAGGTCAATGCATTGTACCAGTGTCATTTCCTGGTGAGGATATTGTGCTGTAGTTAAGTAGGACGTCACCAGTAGGAAAAACTGGGTGAGATACAGATCTGTTTAATTTTTCACAATTGCATGAGAACCCACAGTTACCTCAAAATAAAAAGGAAAAAAAAAAAAGAAGAAAATGCATTTCAAAGATTTCAAAGTAAGTTTCTGGGGCGCCTGGGTGGCTCAGTGGGTTAAGCCTCTGCCTTCGGCTAAGGTCATGATCCCAGGGTCCTGGGACTTAGCCCCGCATCGGGCTCTCTGCTCAGCAGGGAGCCTGCTTCCCTTCCTCTCTCTCTCTCTGCCTACTTGTGATCTCTGTCTGTCAAATAAATAAATAAAATCTTAAAAAAAAAAAAGTAAGTTTCTGATTGGGGCTTTACCTTTTTGCCACACCTGAGTCTTTGGAAGCGTGACGTTCAGGTCAAAGTGGGTGTGGTTCGGCTGATACTGGAACCCCAGGTAGAGTGTCATTAAAAGGCGACTTTCAGGCTCTATGCATACAATCAGGGATTTCTCCAGGAAAGTGATGTTCACTACAATAATAAAATGATCTGAGCTCACGTTGACACTGGTGTGATGGCTTTCCATGCTAACATTTCTCCACAGCATGATCTAGAAGGAGACAGTAAATCAATCTTCAAGTTCATGATGGTCCATCCACTGACGTCTTTCAGTCTCCTTTCTAGCGAAAATGGAATGTGACTTCCTAAGTCTTCCTCCCTGAGTATTAATAGGTAACAAAGAGCCAGGCCTGAAGGGACAAGAACAATCTCAGACCAAAACACCTTCTCCTAATGGAAAAGTAACCTCCTTGTAGAAGCTCCCCAGTGGAGATGGGAATAATCAAACAATGGGACTGCTGCGACTCTCAAATGACTTTCTTCCATCCTGTTCTCCAAGAATTCCTATTCCCTTCTATTTCATTCCCTAATAATCATGTCATACCTCGATATCTTCTATTAAGTCATCGACTTGGAACAATTTATGATTAGAGCTTGGCAACACACTTCCGATGCTTCCAACAATGTTCTTGTCATCAAAATCCCTGAAGGGATTGAAAGCTAGTCCTGTTACCTAGAGACAAGAGAACTCGGTTTCATCCATTGCTGAAATCTTCAGAAAATCTTTAGAAATAACACCCCTATAGGTAATAAGGTGTCAGGTATCCATAATTAAAGTAAGTGATGGGATTTTTTCCCTTTGCTAATATCTTAAGTGAAATATTTCTCATTAGAACACCATATGGGAAGAATTAATTGAAGATGAGTCATTTACTTGGGACCCTCAGAATTATTATTACTTTTTTACACCTTTATACCTGGAGGATTCATGATTACTAGGAAGTAAGTATTCTGCTCTCCCGGATAAGGCACCAATCTTACTTCTGTCAGGTAAGCGCTGAAAGAAATACAATGTACTGATGCGGCTAAGCTGATATACTGAGTCCACACTTACCCAGGTATTCCCAGCTTTGTATATGCACCAATTCAAACTTTTTTTTTAAAGATTTTATTTATTTGACAGAAAGAGATCACAAGCAGGCAGAGAGAAAGGAGGAAGCAGACTCCCTGCCAAGCACAGAGCCCAATGTGGGACTCAATCCCAGGACCCTGAGACCATGACCTGAGCCGAAGGCAGAGGCTTAACCCACTGAGCCACCCAGGCGCCCTGTATATGCATCCATTCAAACCCTAACCCAGAAACTGTCAAATCCCAAAGTCTGTTTAACGCTCCCAACTTCTACCGTGGATCATTTTTAAGAGGCCTCCATTCCCATGCCCCCAGGTGGCTCAGTTAGTTAAGCGTCTGCCTTCGGCTCACATCCTGATCCCAAAGGCCTGGGACTGAGTCCTGCATCGGGCCCACTGTTCGGCAGGGAGTCTGCGTCTCCCTCCGCCCCTTCCCCCAGCTTGTGTGCTCTCTCTCTCTCAAAAGTAAAAAATAAAATCTTTAAAAAAAAAAAAAAAAAAAGGCCTCCATTCCTACCACTGTGAAACAGAGATCCAGGGCACCCAGCCTTCTTTTGTTTGGTCTGGTGAGCTTACATTTCCTGGTGCACACCCTTCATGGGGCATTCAATGCCTGCAGCCTCAATCCCATTTCTGATTGGATCAGAATCAAATTCACTCTCACTTGGACATTAACTCCTGGGTGTCTGTTCAAGAGCTCTTGCAAAGCTGAGGTTGATGGAAAGACTAACCTCACAGGTGCTGGGGACCAGAGACTGTAGGAGCTCAGAGGCCAGGTTGACATGTTTTGGCTAAGGAAGGAGAAATTAAAGTGAAATGAATTTCTGTGTGTTTTCTAAGGAACAAAAACCTAAAAGGAACCTCTCCCCCTTCCTCCTCTGTTACCTGCTCAGCATCAGAGTAGCAATGGAAGAGGTCATAGTCACTAAAGACTCAGAAACCCGGATCTGCTGTATAAATACTTCTTGGATCTTTCCAAGGGCCAGCAAGGCCATTTCCAGCATATTTTCTACCTGCATTTAGAAGAAATCACTATGTGACCTGAGTAACCTCAGTGGATAATGGTTTTGGAGGAGCTGGACAGGGAACAAAGATCTTGATGGTGACATAAGGAAAGGTGACATTCTTGGAAAAGACCCATAGAAAGTACTTCCAGTTGGGCTAAAGACAACATCCTTTGTATCAACTAAGAGGGCCACCCAAAGACATATTTCTTCGTCCTGTGATATAAGCTGCCCTGGACATTTTTTAAAGAGAGGGAGTGAGAGAGAGGAGCAGAGGGAGAAAGAATCTTAGGCAGACTCTGCACCGGGCACAGAGCCCTACGCTGGGCTCAATCTCACGACCCTGAGATCATGACCTGAGCCAAAATCAAAAGTTGGACACTTAACCGACTGTGCCACACAGGGGCCTCATGATTAAAAAGTTTCTTTTCTTTTCTAAGATTTTTAAAATTTATTTGACAGAGATCACAAGTAGGCAGAGAGGCAGGCAGAGAGAGAGGAGGAAGCAGGCTCCCCACAGAGCAGAGAGCCTGATGTGCAGCTCGATCCCAGGACCCTGAGATCATGACCTGAACTGAAGGCAGAGGCTTAAACTCACTGAGCCACCCAGGCACCCCGACGATTAAAAAGTTTCTAAAATGAGATCAACATGAGCATCTCCTGCACCTACCTGCTCAATGTCATGCTTGGATCTTTGCAGACTGGCTTCACCAGCTTCCACGACATCGTCAAGGGAGTGAATGAGGCAGACAGTCATGGGGTTTTTGAAGCCCAGACTGCTGTTGCTCTCATATGCGCTCCCAGGTAACTGCCCATTCGGGTCACCAAGTGGACTGAGGACACTGACCTGGGAGTTTAAGGAAGCAAACACACACGCCTGAGCTGTTTCTGTCTGTTTTCAATTTATTTGTGCTCTTCTCATTAGGAGTTCGATGTTCTCTATAAAAAAGCACTATTACAACCTGGCAGGAGAAGAAAATACATTACATATTACCTATAGGGAGGATTCGTACTTCATGTTATTCTAAGGAACTGACAGAACCCTCCCGGAGTGGTAAGTAGATCAAACAGCTAATTCACAAAACTAAGCTAAAAAAAGGGAAAGGGCAGTACTGGCTGGAACACTAAGGAGACTATCCCTTGAAACTCGGGCCTCAAAAGCCTTCGAGATTGACTTACCATAGAAAGCAGGAAAAATTCTAAATGAACCAGAAAACCCCAATTCTCCTTTTGTTAGGTTGTTCTCACACAAAACAAGTAAGAGGATAAGCAGATTGACAGACTATCCACTGTAGCTATGACTATTTTGGTTTTGAAATGTTTTTGTTTTCAAAGTAACATTTAATAAGAACTTCTGGGGGCGCCTGGGTGGCTCAGTGGGTTAAGCCGCTGCTTAGGTCATGATCTCAGGGTCCTGGGATCGAGTCCCGCATCGGGCTCTTTGCTCAGCAGGGAGCCTGCTTCCCTCTCTCTCTCTCTCTGCCTGCCTCTCCATCTACTTGTGATCTCTCTCTGTCAAATAAATAAATAAAATCTTAAAAAAAAAAAAAAAAAAGAACTTCTGCAAAAAAAAAAAAAAAAGATCCAAAAGACAAAATGAGGGACGC
Source organism: Lutra lutra (assembly GCF_902655055.1). NCBI lineage: Eukaryota > Metazoa > Chordata > Mammalia > Carnivora > Mustelidae > Lutra > Lutra lutra. The sequence continues at coordinate 14,001,003 of NC_062294.1, forward strand.
CTGGGTGGCTCAGTTGGTTAAGCAGCTGCCTTCGGCTCAGGTCATGATCCCAGCGTCCTGGGATCGAGTCCCACATCGGGCTCCTTGCTTGGCAGGGAGCCTGCTTCTCCCTCTGCCTCTGCCTGCCACTCTGTCTGCCTGTGCTCGCTCTCGCTTCTCTCTCTATGACAGATGAATGAATAGAATCTTTAAAAAAAAAAAAAAAAAAAAAAAATGTTCAAAAGACAAAATGAAAAATAAGACCTGGGCACAAAATATTTGCAAGACAAATAACAAAAGGTCAACACCAATAGTAAATAAAGCTCTCTTACCAACACGTAACAAAAAATGACAAACAACCCATTGGAGGGAAAATGGACAAAGGACACAAAGAAACAACTGAGAGGTGACTGATTGACACAATGTCAATCAATACATATGATGATGTTCAATGTCCTCAGTAATCAATAAAATGTTCCCTCCTCCTTTTCTTTCTTTTCTTGCCTTTGAAATTGGGAGAGCATGGGCAATGGTGGGTAGGGATGTAAAACAGTGCCTATTTATTTATTTATTTGAGAGAGAGGGCATGTGGGGTAGGGGGCGCGGAGGGAGAGAGAGAATCCCAAGCAGGCTCCATGCTCAGCAGGACTCGATCCCATGACCCCAAGATCATGACCTGAGCCAAAATCAAGAGTTAGACGCCCAACGAACTAAGCCACTCAGGTGCCCCAGAACAGTGCCTTTTGAGACAATTCTGTCATCTACTGAAAATGCAAAAGACCCTGCTTCTATCTCTGGCACTCTATTCCCCAGAAACATCTTCATAAGTAATTGGTGATGTAAGGACAAGAATGTTCATGGGTAGTATGCTGTTTCTGAGGGTGGACAAATGAAAAATGTCCAAATGCACATGAAGAATGACTGGTTCATTTAAGTGTATGACACAAAGATATCCATGACACAGCATTAAGTAAAAAAAAAAAAAAAAAAATCAAGAGGCCAAAACATTTGTATACTTTAACCTCATTGTTGTTAAAATGATAAACTTGTCCATGCATAGAAAAAAGTCTGGCAGGCTATGCATGACAAATTAGTAATAATCTGGTAACAGTGACTACATTTAGAGAATGGGATTAGCAAGAGGGACAAAGATGGTGAGGGCTTTGGCTTTATAACTCTATAAGCTTTTCAGATTTTTTAATAACAAGCATGCGTTATTACCATAATTAAGAAGCCCAAATAGGGGTACCTGGGTGGCTCAGTCGGTTAAGTGCCTGACTCGATTTTGGCGCAGGTCACGGTCGCAGATTCCTAAGAATGAGCTCCCATGTCAGGGCTCTGCACTGGGCATGGAGGCTGATTAAGGTTCTCTCTCTCTCCCTCCCTCTGACCCCCCAGCCCCTGGCCCACACACATATTCTCTTTCTGTTTCTCTAAAAAAAGAAAAAAAGAAAAGAAAGAAAGAAAGAAAGAAAAAAAGAAGAAGCCCAAATAAACACAGATTACATTTATAGGTTTATTGCAGAATATCTGAAAATAAAAGGCATGGAAAAGAAAAAATGAAAATGCTCACAGATCCTAGTCCCTTAATTTACTTATGTGTAGGGAGCAGAGCCAGGCACGAATAATTCCTGAGAATAACTGTGGCAGCCACAGATGCAAATATCACAGTGCACTGAAGGCCGATTGTCTGTTTCAGAGCTGAACTGCTCTATCTCGGCCAAGGAGTGGATCTGTTTCTGTCCCCCGTGATGTCTAACAAATGTATCAGAAAGGCAGTAACCTGATAAATGAACAAAAGAAACACAACATACCTGAGAAGGTCACTACTGACTTATTTATTCGCCATCTTCAGAGTTAAAGGTATAAATACTCTGGCTAAATATATTGAGTCTCTAAGAAATAGTTCATAAGGCGAAATTCTGCACAGGGAACCATCTCCAGATTTTGTATTTTCTGTTTTATATACTTTGTCTCTGTTTTGCTTCCCCCTTTCTCCCATCTCGTTTCCTCCCCATCACCCTATGCTTACCTGAGCTGACTTAGAAATTCCTGGGATAAAGGCTGTCAGTTTCTGGAGCATTTCACAAGCTGTCTGTAGTTTGCTGTGAGTTTGTAAACCATAAATCACTTTGCTCATGTTCCCTGCTTTCTTGTTTATGACCTGTTGGGGATGAAGGATTTTGACAGAATTATTTATAGAAAATGACCGCACGTTAGTAGTTTGAGACATTGTTTTAACAAGAGTTAACATGACAGGGGCGCCTGGGTGGCTCAGTGGGTTAAAGCCTCTGCCTTCAGCTCGGGTCATGATCCCAGGGTCCTGGGATCGAGCCCCGTATCGGGCTCTCTGCTCGGCAGGGAGCCTGCTTCCTCCTCTCTCTCTGCCTGCCTCTATGCCTACTTGTGATCTCTGTCTGTCAAATAAATAAATAAAAAATCTTAAAAAAAAAAAAAAGAGTTAACATGACAAACTCCATGAATCACAGGCTCCCTGTAACAGTTACTCCTTTCAGAAGCTTTTCTGCAAATGGATAGAATTTTTACCTCTCTCATAGAGGAATAGATACCAAGGTCATACAATAACCACTCTTTAAGAGTCTACTGCCTTTGAACCAGAAGTCCCACCCTGAGATAATCTCTGTTTATACCAGCTACTTGCTGCCATTTCTAGAGAACAGCCCACTGCAGCTTGGTTCAGCCAATGTTGAGTAAATCTTTATTAAATGCCTACTCTGTGCAGCTGGGCTCAGGAGTTAGAGTCCTTAAAGTCAGCCATGATACAGCCCTTGTAAGCCATACAGTTGAATAGGGTTATTTGTAATTCACAGGGTTTGCAGGAAGTTAGATCAATTACAGAGTGATCTTAGAATTGAGGACCACCAGGTTGCGGGTCCATACTTGGGGACCAAGGTATAAAAAAGCAGGAATAAAAGTATGACTGAGACCCAGGGGCCATGAAACTGCATGCTTTCCAGGGGAGGTCAGGTCGTATTTAATGCCATTCCACCTCCCGCCAGGAAGGACACTGAGGACGGTTTATGCGATGTTGCAGAGCTGGGCTGAAGCATGGTAGGTCTCACCATTCACTTCGCCTTTCTTTAATGGCTCTTAATAAAGCTCTATAGTTGTCTCCATAGAGGTTTTGCCCATCTTTGGATAGATTTACTCCTAGGTACTTTCTATTTAATTTTAATTAATTAGTTAATTAATTAACTTATTTAATTTTATTTTATAAGAGAGCAAACCTATGTAAGGAGCAGAGGAGGGGCAGGGGAGAGGGGGGAATTCCAAAGTGGCTTCCCCTGCCGCCCGAGTGTGAAGCCCAACTATACCGGGTTCCATCTCAGGACCCTAAGATCATGACTGAGCCAAAATCAAGAATCAGAGGCTTAAAAAAAAACAAAACAAAACAAAAAAAGAATCAGAGGCTTAAGTGACTGAGCCACCCAGGAGCCCCTGCTATTCTAGCTTTTTTTTTTTTTTAATCTAATTTTCTAACCGATTGCTGCTGCTATGTAAAAGTACAATTAGCTTTATTGATATTGATCTGGTATTCAGCAACACTGATAAATTCTCTTAATTTTCTCATAATTTATTTGTAGGCCTTTTTGGGTGTTCTACACTTCAGACTTCTCTCTGTTTAAGGAAAACAAAGCACTCTGTGTGTAAGCTACTGGGTTGAGTTTTTCTGCCAGGAGACACAGTACTAACTGAAACAATAATGAACATCTAGTTCCAATTCCCGCTGGAAGCAGATCCAGCATAAACAGTATTATCTTTGAGCAAGAAAATGTTAGACGGCATGTAAGTAAGGCGTGTGTTAAAAAAAAAAAAAATGATAGGGGGGCGCCTGGGTGGCTCAGTGGGTTAAAGCCTCTGCCTTCGGCTCAGGTCATGATCCCAGAGTCCTGGGATCGAGTCCCGCATCGGGCTCTCTGCTCAGCAGGGAGCCTGCTTCCCTTTCTCTCTGCCTGCTTCTCTGCCTACTTGTGATCTCTGTCTGTCAAATAAATAAATTAAAAATCTTTAAAAAAAATGATAGGGAAGGAGAGGCAGGATGATTTTCTGCAGTCAACATGATCAAAGTAGCTTTGCTTTTTTTGAAGTTTGTGGGGGAAAAGGGAACAAGGGAGAAAGGAGAGCGGGGATAGTGAGTAGGAAGAACAGTCCAGAAGTATTTGCCAGTGCCAGAAAATTGGGCCAGGTAGACAAAACGTCCTCCCCATCTGAAGTACTAAATTAAAGAGCATTAAATAAAAATAAGACATTAAAATCCCGAGGGGGGATATGGAATCCACTGTGGACTATTGCCACAGACTCGCTCACTGCTTGCTTCTCACTGGGGCAAACACTAGTCCGTCAGGTCCTCTGAGGTACGGTTCTGCTCAGAGGTAGAGAGCGAACTGGGCCCCTTCCTCACACAGCTATGCTGGAAGCATCACCAAAATCGAAGGAAAGAATAGAAGTACTTTCGCAGTGTCACAAATGTCCCCAGGGTGACCTCTTGTTTTCTGTACTTACCTGATCAGATGCGTCCTGAAGTGACGTCTGTAGGTTAGTGGTAAAGACCTCTGCCTGGGAGTCCTCTCTGCGGCTTGAGGTCGCCTCAACCACAGCTTGCCCGGCCTGTGTTTCAAGCTCCGGTCTGGTGAGCTCCAGCGTGCCAGGGAGAGGCTGGCTGGTAGGCACTGAGGTCACTGTGTGACTGTGGGGAGTGCTGAAGGAAATGGGCTGATGGGAAGACACAGGATCTTGGACTGAAAGGTACATAAAAGAAAAGGCTGAATCTGATTCTACCAAGTGAAAATTAAGGCAGAGTTTACAAAATTATTCTGGCATTCCCATGTCCCATGAGGTAATACTGGGTATTTTTCTCAAAAAGGTCCAGTGCTCAGTTTTGAAAAAGTGGCATCCAATATTACCCTCTTTAAGATTCACAATTTAGGGGCGCCTGAGTGGCTCAGTGCATTAAGCCTCTGCCTTCAGGTCAGGTCATGATCCCAGGGTCCTGGGATCCCTGCATTGGGCTCCCTGCTCAGCGGGGAGCCTGCTTCTCCCTCTCCCACTCCCCCTGCTTGTGTTCCCTCTCTATGTCTCTCTCTCTCTCTCTGTCAAATAAATAAATAAATAAATAAATCTAAAAAAAAAAAGATTCACAATTTACATTAGTGTATTTATTATCAACCATTCAGTAAGTTCTAATTAAACATCTACTGCATGCCAAAGAATGTTTTGGGGAACTAGGGATATAGCAATGACCAAAATAAACTAAGTTCTTGCCCTCATGGAGACTCCATTTTCAAGGTGGAGGCAAATTATATTACATATTAAATGCAGAAAAATAGTAAGAGTAAACAGATGAAAGGAAACAGCATGCTTCAGATAGGGTACTCAGAGGTATGAGACAGCATTTTTGCTGAGAGTTGAAATAAAGGGAGAAGGCTCTGCCAATATACTGGAGACAGGAATGTGAGAAGTGCAAAGGCCCTGAGGTCACAGCCTGATGGGTTTGTCTAAAGAAGAGCAGGAGGCTAGATGAGCAGAACTAGGATGTAGGGGAGATCAGAAATATCCTGGGGTTGGGAGTGGGAATGAGGGATGGGACTGGGGAGAGCATTTATATGTCAGGCAATGGAGAAGAGTAGGACTTTACCTTGAATGAGATGGGAAGACAATTGGGGACTTTGAGGAACAGCAGCGTGAGCTGACTTGTGTTGTAAAAGATCGCTCCTCTGATTGCTGTTGTGAGAACTGACAGAAAAGGGTCATGGACAGAAGCAGGGAGAGATGAGCAGGAGGCAGATGCCAAGTTCGGCTGGGAGATGATGGTGGTTTAGACTATGGTGTGATAGTGGTGAAACTGATAGGAAGTGTTTAGGTCTGGCCAGGTGAAAGACAGAGAAGTCCTACGTTCAAAAATCTTTGTTTTCTTTCCTTCTGGAAATGTTTTTTTTTTTTTTTTTTGTCAGAGAGAGAGAGAGCGAGAGTGAGTACAAGCAGATAGAGTGGCAGGCAGAGGCAGAGGGAGAAGCAGGCTCCCTGCTGAGCAAGGAGCCCGATGTGGGACTCGATCCCAGGATGCTGGGATCATGACCTGAGCCGAAGGCAGCGGCTTAACCCACTGAGCCACCCAGGCGTCCCTCCTTCTGGAAATGTTTTAAGCAATATTGGTTACTATTCTGTAGAACATCTTTTAGAAAATTCTCACTTAAGGGATTTTTGACCTCATCCTTGTTCTCTTTCACACAACTAGGAACAGTTCTTTTTTGCAGTGGGTCAAGTAAATGTAAGTCTATCTTTAGACAACCACTGAAAGGTTCCTATGTAGGACACAAAGGCAAAAAGGTTGAGAAATTTCTTGAATGTGAAATTTTATAGATTTTACAGTTCCTACTTTTATTTTCCTTCCATGCAGATATTTTTTTCCTTTTTAATTATTTTTTGTTTTGTTATTTATTTTTAAAAAGAATTTATTTATTGGGGCACCTGGGTGGCTCAGTGGGGTAAGCCTCTGCCTTCAGCTCGGGTCATGATCCCAGGGTCCTGGGATCGAGCCCCACATCAGCCTCTCTGCTCAGCAGGGAGCCTGCTTCCCCTTCTCTCTCTGCCTGCCTCTCTGCCTACTTGTGATCTCTGTCAAATAAATAAATAAAATCTTTTTTTTTTTTAAGATTTTATTTATTTATTTGACAGACGGAGATCACAGAGAAGCAGGCAGAGAGAGAGGAGGAAGCAGGCTCTCTGCCGAGCAGAGAGCCCGATGCGGGGCTCGATCCCAGGACCCTGGGATCATGACCCGAGCCGAAGGCAGAGGCTTTAACCCACTGAGCCACCCAGGCACCCCTAAATAAAATATTTTTTAAAAGACTATTTATTTATTTATTTGTCAGAGAGAGAGAGAGAGAGAGAGCAAGCACGAACAAGCAGAGGAAGGGAGCAGCAGGCAGAGGGAGAAGCACGCTCCCCATTAAGCAGGGAGCCTGACGCGGGACTCAATCCCAGGACTCTGGGATCGTAACCTGAGCCAAAAGGCAGATGCTTAACTGACTGAGCCACCCAGGCATCCTTTTTTTTTTCTTTTTTAAAAAATATTTTATTTATTTATTTGACAGACAGAGATCACAAGTAGGCAGAGAGGCAGGCAGAGAAAGAGGAAGGGAAGCAGGCTCCCTGCTGAGCAGAGAGCCCGATGCGGGATTCGATTCCAGGACCCTGGGATCATGACCTGAGCTGAAGGCAGAGGCTTTAACCCATTGAGCCACCCAGGAGCCCCCCCCCCCCTTTTTTTTTTCCTTTTTAAAAAGAAATTTAAATTTTATCATACTGCATATCCTTTTGTAAGGTATCACAAGTCCTTTTTGGAATAAAGCAGGGAATAACCAACCAACCAACAAATGATAATTATAACAACACGAAAGCCAGAGGAGCCTTTAAAAATATTGTTAGTAAAGCATCCATTCAACCTGGTTCTTTCCTGCATATAAGTACTTTGCTTTCCTTATGAGAAAACTACACCTGGGGCCCTTGGTGAGCCAGAGTGGTGTTCTGGCGGAACCCACCAGGAAGGGCAGAGGTGACCAATCCCTGATGTGTGCTGTCCGGGACGTACTTACAAGATTAGCGCGAATGGGGTGGTGACAGGCAGCTGCAGGATACGTGGCTGCCACAGAAAGAAGAAAGAAGACTAAGTTCAAGTAAAAGTCTAGGATAGAGATATTTCTTCCTATTTAAGGATGTCTTATTCTTGGCAGAAAACAATGCACATCATTTTATATAGGGAACCGAAGTGACCACTTTCCGCTGATAATTCTGGAGACAAGCTAGGATTCCAGAGCTGAAGAGTCACCAACCACTAATGTTTCATCTGGTTTATTCTTCAAAGACCCCCAGTATAAAAATATTTAAATCAGATCGATTGTAAAGTTGTCAGTACATAAATATTACTGTGGAAATATTTGCCTCATCATTTCACCAAAAGGAGAGGCTCCCTATTAATAAATCAGAGCACATTTCTGATAGTTTTAGATGAGATTGGGTGCGTTCAGGGTGGTATGGCCATAATCTAATACTTTCAAAGAATTTTTTTAAAAGATTTTATTTATTTATTTGACAGAGAGAGACACATAGAGGGAGTAGGAGAGGAAGAAGCAGGCTTCCTGCCAAGCAGGGAGCCCGATGTGGGGCTCGACCCTGGGAGCCTGGGATCATGACCTGAGCCGAAGGCAGATGCTTAACGACTGAGCCACCTAGGCACCCCTCTTTCAAAGAATTTTTTAAAAGAATTTTTTATTCAATTATTTGAGAGAGAAAGTAGAGCAAGAGAGAGAGCATGAGTGGAGGTGAGGGGCAGAGGGAGAGGGGAAGCGGACTCTCTATTCAGCTCAATCCCAGCAGCCCAAGATCATGACCTGAGCCAAAACCAAGGGTTGGATGTGTAACAGACTGAGCCGCCAGGGATCCCTGTAGTCTGATAGTTTAGAAAATGATCATTGACATTTTACCAGAGCTCGGTTATTGCTTTCATTCCCTTTCCACATTTTCCAGTAAGAAAACCATGATCTGAAGGCACTACTAGTGTGTTAACATGACTATTTGCTATTAACTTAGGTTGACTTCTTTCAAGCCATGTGCTCTAGACCCATTACAATTTATCTGGCTACAACGAGCCTGCTCTGCCATCTCTACCTCTTCCTATAACAGTCTCTCTGCCTTGATAGGACTGATAGGTCTTATTTAGCAAAGAATCATTGTAACCACTACTGCTGGGGGAGGACAGAGTTCTGAGATGTACTGATTAGTTGCCATGTCTTTCTTTTTCCTCTTCATTTTTTAGAGTGACAGCCCATGTGTGAGCGTTTGGGGGTGAGGAGGGAGGGAGGGTAGGAGGGGGAGGGGGGGCACAGGGTGCCACCCAGGTGCCCTGATAACTGGTATTTCCTATGGACAAAACTAGAACTAGAACTAGAAATGTAAGTGATGTATAGGTAAAAGAGAATAGAATTTTCATGAACTAAGAAAAATGTGTATATATAATATCACATTCTAGGCAAAATCAGTGAAAAGTGACCTGGATACCTGCTAAGAAAACTTCTGTATTACAAGGATTATGAAATTTTACAATCTGATGGGGGGGGGGGGGAAGGCTACCTGTTTTTTAAAAAAAAGTCTGACTATATTGTTTTCCAAGATAACATTAAATTCCAAAAAGCAAGGGAATGGTGTCCGCAGAGTTTTGAGGGGAAGGCTGAGAAAGGAAAGGCTGTTCCTTGTACAGCAGACTACTGCTTATCCCCCACCCCTTCTTCTAAGGAAACACGGTAGCCCCATTAAAGACTACATTTCCCAGCCTCTCTCGATAGCAGCAGCATGGCATTGTGATCAGCTCCTGGCCAATGGGATATGAGAAGTAACGTGCAATTCCAGGCTATGCCCTTAAAGGAAAGGATCAGGCTTCCCATTTTCCCTTCTCTTCCTAGTTGATAGAACGCGATCATGGAGGCAGGGAGCTAACACAGCTTTTATAGACCATGAGATTGCAAGTCACAAGGTGATGACAGTAGAACAAGGCAGGAAGAGCTTAGGTCTCGTAAACTATGGAGACAACTTCTCAGCCCTGGACTCCTTACTTAACTTACACTGTGATGTGGAAGAGAAAGGAACTTCCATTTGTTCAAGCTTCCGTTCTGACTTCTGTTACAGCAACTGACCCTGTTTTTAACTTGTACATCCTGCTAAAACATGGCCTATTGGGAAGGGGCTAGAAAGACATTTTGAGTATCCATGAGTTCCCAAAATATTTCCACCAGTGGATCTTCCTTGTAAAAACAACTGGAATAGAAATGATACAAAATTAAGAGCTCAAAAAGGGTAAAGTTACGGTATAAAAATGATTGGTGCTAAATGTGAAGCCAGTTAAAACAGATATATGTTCTAATTTGCTGGAAATAGGACTTTGACAAAAGTTTTTAAGAAGTATTCTTAAGTTACATATTAAAAAAACAAGGGCGCCCCAGGTGGCTCAGTTGGTTAAGCATCTAACTCTTGGTTTCAGATCAGGTCACTATCTCAGGGTTGTGAGACTGTGCCCCATGTCAGGCTCTGTGCAGTCTGCTTGAGATTCTCTCCCTCTTCCTCTCCCTCTGCTCTTTCCCTTACTCTCTCTCAAATAAATAAATAAAATCTATTTTAAAGAACCAATATGGGGCGCCTGGGTGGCTCAGTGGGTTAAAGCCTCTGCCTTCGGCTCAGGTCATCATCTCAGGTCCTGTGATCGAGCCCCACATCGGACTCTCTGCTCAGCGGGAAGCCTGCTTCCTCCTCTCTCTTGGCCTGCTTGTGAACTCTCTCTCTGTCAAATAAATAAACAAAATCTTAAAAAAACAAAACAAAACAAATATAATAGGGATGCCTGGTTGGCTCAGTCAGTTAAATGGCTGCCTTGGGCTTCGGTCATGATCCCAGGGTCCTGGGATCAAGCCCCACATCGGGCTCTCTGCTCAGCAGGGAGCCTGCTTCCCCCTCTCTCTCTGCCTGCCTCTCTGCCTACTTGTGATCTCTCTCTGTCAAATAAATAAATAAAATCTTAAAAAAAAAAAAAGCCAACATAACAATAACCTGAAAAAAATCCACACACTATACTAACAAAATCTATGGAGGGAAGGAAAAACGACCATGTATTAATTTCCTTTAACCAGATGAGGGGGCTCCAAAAGAGACTGTTTCACTTCGGAGCCCAACCATTAGAGAAACACAGATGCGGGAATGTGTTTTCAAAAAGAGCAACTCCTTGAAGGCAAACAATTAAAAGAAGAGTACTGAATGGCAAAATTCCAACAAAGGACAGAAGAAAGCAGCAAGGAAGGATTAGACCCAGAAAGCACAGAACAAGGCCAGAAATGACATCAGTTATTAAAACACATTTAAGGGGCACCTGGGTGGCTCAGTGGGTTAAGCTGCTGCCTTCGTCTCAGGTCATGATCTCAGGGTCCTGGGATCGAGTCCCGCGTCGGCCTCTCTGCTCAGCAGGGAGCCTGCTTCCCTTCCTCTCTCTCTGCCTGCCTCTCCGTCTACTTGTGATCTCTCTCTGTCAAATAAATAAATAAAATCTTTAAAAAAAAACACACATTTAAGTGTGATTAAACTCTACTATAAAAATATTCTTAGCATCAAATAATTAGACCAATTTACATAAAATTTAACAGGAACACAGGTAAAATGAAGTGACACAAAATTTTCCAAGGACTTTGGGGGGGACACCTGGCTGGCGTAGAGGAGCAATTCTTGATCTCAGGGTTGTGAATTTGAGCCCCACACTGGGCATAGAGATTACTTAAAAATTGAAAAAAAAAAAAATTCGAAGGACCATGCATACATAAACATAAGGCAACTCCTCAAATAAAAGCAAAGTCCTCCTTTCTCAATGAGGAGATTTAAAGATAGTTATTTTAGGGCAAACTTGACTGTATCATTTCTAAGGATGTAAGTGAAACAGTCTAATGTCTAGTTACTTAACGTAGTTAACTTGTCCCACAAAGGCACGTTTAAAATCGCCTCATCTGGGGCGCCTGGGTGGCTCAGTGGGTTAAAGCCTCTGCCTCCGGCTCAGGTCATGATCTCGGGGTCCTGGGCTCTCTGCTCAGCAGGGAGTCTGCTTCCTTCCTCTCTCTCTCTCTCTGCCTGCCTCTCTCGCCTACTTGTGATCTCTGTCAAATAAATAAATAAAATCTTAAAAAAAAAAACAAAAAAACCCTGCCTCATCTGAAGTAGTGTATTAACTTCCCAGCACTGCTCTCTGGAAATTCACTTTTCGCCACTTGGCTTTACTGAAACTTTTCAAATGCGTCCTTAGTCTCAGCGCCTTAATTATCATCAGAGTGACTTCTATAATTACTTAACAGTGTCGGAAGCATACCAACTGTACTTCGATCTAATGCTATTATGAAACACTTCTTGTCCACCTCACAAGTCCCCAGTTACAAAAGCATTTAGAGAAGCTGATTTTCACATTTGTTCTTCAGAAAGATATTCATGGGTCTACAATAGCACTTTCTAGATTGCTCTTTTAAGGGGTCTTTGGAGGGCTTGCTGACAAAGACATCTAAAACTTGAAGACATGAGGTCAGACCCCTCAGAATAATCACCAGATGTACTTTAAATTGGTTTCTTTTTCCACCTGGTTGGTCAGGTGATCTCCACAGTCATCCAACACTGTATTGACTGAGGTCGTTTCAAGCTAACGCATCTTCCCTAAATAGTATTTATTTTTCAGAAAAAAGGCGTGGGGCAGAGGACACCACAATGTGAAAGACTCTGCAAGGACTTTAAGAAGACTCTTTGGATGGAAAACTCTGTGGGAGAAAACCTTGTCTTTTATTAAGGCACATGTGAAAAGAAGATGGCCAAAGGCCCATTAAGAAAATAAGTATCTATAAAATGAGAACAAAGACTCCAATAATGAGATCAGACAAAACAGAACATAATAAATATTGATGGCATACATGAAAGGATGACACACTTGAGCATTAACCGACCCTTCCAGAGAGGAATTGATCTCACTACCCATCACCTGCGGTCCTTCTGCTTCTCATTATTGGGACTTCTCCTCTTGTCTTCTCGGGTCTCCCGTGTAAATGAGAATTCATTCCATGTCTTTCATCTTGGTCTGGAAAGGCATCTATTTGGAGGCCAATGGAAAAGATAATTGCCAGTATGTAGCTCTAGCTTTAAGTCTGTAAGATAGCTGTCACCAGCACGTACATGGTAATCAAGACAACACCATGAAAGATTACTACCTTTTTTTTTTAAAAGAACATAGGAATTGTCAAGGAGCTCTTCTGCTCTTGACGTCACAACACCTTCTACTCCCCAACATCACAAAATGAGGACCACTGACTCGGTCAACACTAAGAAGATAGAATTAACTTCATTTTAAGAAATTATGTTCTAAGTATAATATTCTCCTCATAGTGTGTAATTCCTATCGGTAGAGAGAAAAGAGTTCAGTAGGTGAACAATATCGTTCTTGAACGTGCTTCCTTGTATTGACTTGCTGTTTCTCACACATGCTGCCCAACATGGCTTGACAAAATCACACCACCTCACTGACTAGATCTCACTTCAATTCAGATCACAGGCTGGGCGATCATACTGTGTCCCCTGGGTCTCTTCGTGCTTCTGCTCCTGAGAGGACTCCTTCCCATGTCCTCCTCTACTGTACCTCCAATGACAAGGAAGTCCCTGATCTTCACTCTCAAGGCAGGTCATAACCTTACTTTTTGCTTCAAAAAGAAAATGGAAGCAATTAAGGTCCCTTCCAGAGTTCTGCCACCAAATCTGCCCCCAACCAGCAAGCATCCACACCCACAGATGCCACCTTCTGTCCTGCTCCAATAAGCTCCCTGCGCTCCTACCCAAACCGAACCCCTCTAGCTGCACACTAGCTCAGATCAAGGACACTGTCCTGGCTACTATTTTCTTCTGTCTTAAGACAAACCACCAATTCACGTTGCCTCATGAACTGCTGCCCTAGTTCCTTCTTGCTCTTGAGCAAAATTAATCTTAAAAATTGTCTAAACTTGCTACATCCAATTCCTCTCCTGTTCTTCTTCCTCATTTTTAAGAAACAAAAACAAATTTTTTTTTCTATTTATGTAAAACATTTATAGAGTTCCAATGTCAAAATTATGAAACCAGTTACATTCAGAAAGATTTAAATTCTATTTCTGTCCTTTCTGCCCTATTCCCTCCCTCCCACAAGTAATCATTTTCATTAGTTTTTGTTTTTCTATTATGCTTATGCATGCGTGTGTTAGGCATATATTTACCTATGTTCATATCACCCTCTGTCTTAGATTCAAGTAGCATCCCATACATTGTTCTGCAGATTGCTTTTCTCCACTAAAAAAACATAGAAACGACCGCACTGCAGTACAGAGAGACATTCCTTATTTCTTTTTACAACCAGTGTCCTGTGGACTGTTTTTACTTTTTTGCTATTGTAAAGAGACCCACAATGAACAGTCTCATTCATGTGTCTTTTTATATTTTTGTCAGTGTAACTTTGGGATAGATTCCCAGCAGCAGGAATGCTCGGTCAAAGGGTAGATGTACATGCAATTTTGCTAGAGACTGCCAAACATCCCTTTCTTTAGAAACTGTATCTTGGGGCACCTGGGTGGCTCAGTGGGTTAAAGCCTCTGCCTTCGGCTCAGGTCATGATCTCAGGGTCCTGGGATCGAGCCTGCTTCCTCCTCTCTCTGCCTACTTGTGATCTCTATCAAAAAAAAAAAAAAAGAAAGAAAGAAAGAAAAAAGAAAAAAAAAGAAACTGTATCTTCTCGCATTCCTGTTAGCAATTTAGGGCAGTATCTGTTTCCCTACAGTCTTGCCAATGGAATACGTTGTTAAGTTTGTGGATTCATGCCCATGTGTTAGGTGGGAAATGGTATCTCAGTTTTAATTTGCATTTGTGTATTTTTGGGCAACAATACTTCACAATATGAAACATTAAACTTCTCTCTTGAATGTTAAGGAACAAATTTACAAACACTTCTCCCACCAACATGTTATTTTGGAAGAGGCCTGCCTCCCTGCCTGCCTTCCTCCCTTGAGACAGAGAGAGCATGTGCAGGAGCAGAGAGGGGAGGGGCACAGGAGAGCATCTTAGGCAGGCTCCATCTCACCACCCTGAGATCATGAACTGAGCCGAAATCAAGATTTGAATGCTTAACCGACTGCGCCATCCAAGTGCCCTGAAGAGGCACTTTTTAAGTTCACAATAAAATAGCGATTTCTTTCTTTTCTTTTTCTTCCTGGGGTGCCTGGGTGGTTCAGTGGGTTAAAGCCTCTGCCTTCGGCTGGGGTCATGATCAGGGTCCTGGGATCGAGCCCCACATCGGGCTCTCTGCTTGGCGGGGAGCCTGCTTCTCTCTCTATTCTCTCTCTGCCTCTCTGCCTACTTGTGATCTCTGTCAAATAAATAAATTTTTTAAAAATCTTAAAAAAAAAAGAGCAGTCTTTTTCTTTCTTTCCTCCTTCCTTCCTTCCTTCCTTCTTCTTTCTTTTCTTCTTTTTTTATTTATTTAAGTAATCTCTACACCCAACATGGGGCTTGAACTCACAAGCCGGAGACCAAGAGTCACATGCTTTTCTGACTGAGCCAGCCGGTGCCCCAACAATGGCTAGTTCTGAATACTAAGCAATTACATCGTGCTAATACTTTAGTTTTAAAGATAATTAGCAATACTGGATCTCCAAGATATCCAATGACCTTTGACAGGAATGTGATGCTATCTAGAAGCAGTAATGAACTTTACACAAAAAAGAGAAATTTCATAATATTATCAGTAATAACTGCTAGGCGCTATTCTCATACTGTACTTGTATTATCTTACTAATCCTCATAACAGTCCTCTGAAGGACTGCCAAGGGGCCACAACAGGAAAGTTCCAGAATGAAGACATGAACTCAGACATCTGACTTCAGAGCTTGAGCTCTCAACCACAGAAACATTATATCTCATCACAGGATTGCAAGTTCAGAATCTGCTGAGTTGGCTTAGATAATGGAATAGAATTCTCTTTCAAAACATTTTTTGTTGTTTTTTTCCCAAGATTTTATTTTTTTATTTTAAAATTTTACTTATTTATTTTTAAGGATTTTATGTGTAATTAATATCTCCACCCAACATGGGGCTCAAACTCACAATCCCGAGATGTTGTGAGTTTGTATGCTTCACTGACTCAGCGAGATGCCTCTAGAATTCTTTTTGCCCAAGATTATCTGCTGTACGAACACTCCATATTCCAGAGCAGTAATCTCTTGCAAGTACATGAGTGATAATATCAGAAAAATGAATTTTCACTCCAAAACCAAGAGTAGGTGAAAATGTCTAAAAACTCAACTCTTGAAGAGTGAAAAATGAATGGAAAATCATCATCATTTAGGCTGTATTAAGGGTTGTTTTTCCTATCCTGGAGAGGATTTGGGCCCAATAACCTCCTATAAGGATGAAAAACAGTTCATAATCGTAAGGTGGCACACTCACATTTGTGACAAACACAGGACCACTTGATTTGCGCAGAGACTGGCCTCACAACCTTGGCCTCGCCAACAACAGTGCTATCAAAGCAAAATCCAGCAAGCATATCACAGAGAGCTTGAAAGGGTGGAGAACAAGAAGCTGGAAGCCAAAAATTTATTACCCTGAAATACAGGGTCGTTTCAATATCATCTGAGGAAGGAGATCCTTTTTTTTCCTTATAATAAACAAATATTGCAATGTGTTCTGTTTTATCAAGAACTTATAGATGTTTCATTTTTTTTTTAAAAGATTTTATTTATTTATTTGACAGACAGAGATCACAAGTAGGCAGAGAGTCAGGCAGAGAGAAAGGAGGAAGCAGGCTCCCCGCTGCGCAGGACCCTGAGACCATGACCTGAGCCAAAGGCAGAGGCTTTAACCCACTGAGCCACCCAGGCGCCCCGATATTTCACTTTTTTAAAAAGATTTTATTTAT